>NC_138772.1:81710371-82353704 GCF_965119305.1 Pelophylax lessonae
AACCCCTTAGAGATGCGTATAGGATTCGCCTGTACAATGGGCCGCTGGAGGCCCTCTGTTGCCAGGGCGGCTGCCTGTATGTTCAAATTTTCCCCTTTTTTGTTGTCTTATATATATTTTTTTTATTTTTATTTCATCAGCAAACCTTTTGTTGGTGCACCATGCACTTCTTTATCACCTGATGTGACTTTGTGGCACTCCCTTTGTATACTTTTTCTATTGTGTTGCCATGGTACTGAAACTAGTATCTCTTAATACAAAGGGGCTAAATAGCCCACACAAAAGGAGATCTCTTTGGAAAGACGCTGTTAACAAACAAGCAGATATTCTATGTGTACAGGAGACGCACTTCACAGCACTGAACCCACCTAAATGCTCTCACAGATCTTTTCCACATATTTTTCAGGCAAACTTTTCTAAAAAACAAAGGGGTGTCATGATGGCATTCAGGGACACTCTGTCCTTTCACTTACTGGACCTAGTTACGGATGTCAATGGCCGGTTCCTGATTGTTGTGGCAACCGTCAATAACATTACCTATACCCTGGTCACACTATATGCTCCTAATACCCATCAACAAAAGTTTGTTTCGGAAAGTGATGAAGAAGGTGAGATCAGTGCAGAGGGGGTATGTTCTTCTTTGTGGAGACTTTAATATCACCATGGACCCATCTATAGATTCCACAGCTAGAACTCGCAAGAAAAAGTTAGGTCTGGCTCCCTATGTTTTTCAAGAGGACTTCCACGATCCCTGGCGGTTTTTGAATCCCACTGGACGGGACTTCACTTTTTTCTCTAACCCGCATTCCTCTTATAGCAGAATTGACTATTTCCTGGTTGATCGTAAGCTGTTGTTGAAAGTATCAGATGCAACAATTGATAACATTTCCTGGTCTGACCATGCGCCGGTCTCTCTTGAGATCACGGATGGTCACCCCAGGTTCAATACCTCTTTATGGAGGAATAATACCTTTTTGCTGGCTGATCCGGCTTGCACTGAGGAATTGAAGGTCCGCCTTAAGGAGTTTTTTTTCTTCAATGCAGGGGGCTCGGTTGATAGATTTAATCTATGGTGTGCTCACAAGGCATTCATTCGGGGATTGCTAATACAGATGAATGCCAGAGTTAAACGTAAAAAAAACACAATATATAACGTCTCTTGTGGCGGAGATTGCTCGGCTGGAGAATTTGCATAAAATTAATTTACAGGACTCGGTACTGACAGAACTCACTAAGGTTAGATCTGATCTTAGATTGGCCCTGTTAGATAACCATGATAGGTACCGGTATATCCTAAAATTAAAAGCATCCTCCTATTCGCAGAGAAACAAAGCAGTGAAATGGTTAGCCAGACAGTTGCAGCAACAACGCACTAGAACCCGGATCTCCCAACTGGCTCATCACGCCAAAGGTACCTTGGCTATTAGCCCACATGACATAGCACAGAACTTTAGCGATTACTACTCCTCATTGTATAATTTGCGGGAGGACCCTGGTGTACATCAGCCCTCTCTAGAGGAAATGAACACTTTCTTGGACAAATTGAGGTTACCCGCAATAGATGCATCGACCCTAGAATTAGTAAATAGACCTATAGACCCTCAAGAAATCACCAAGGTAATTAAAGATCTTCCATCCCATAAAGTGCCAGGTGCAGACGGCCTGTCCTCAGAGTATTATAAAGCGTTCTCTGACATTCTCACTCCTCACTTGTCTAATCTTTTTAACGAGGCAGTCTCCACCGAGCAATTTCCCAAAGAAATGATGGAAGCTATTATTATTACTCTACCGAAACCAGGGAAAGACCCCACTCTCCCTCAACACTACCGGCCTATATCTTTACTAAATTCTGATGTGAAGATATACGCAAAGGTACTCGCAAATAGGCTCTTGGAAGTTACCCCGACTCTTATAAGTCCTGAACAGGTCGGCTTTGTTAAAGGCAGACAAGCACCAGATGGCACTAGGAGGATGATTAATTTAATTCACCAGGCTGGGACCCGTCAATTGCCTTCCGTGCTCCTTAGTTTGGACGCGGAAAAGGCTTTTGATAGGGTCCATTGGCAGTACCTGGACAGAGTCTTATAAAAATTTGGCATTTCAGGCCGGCTTTACTCTGCCATAATGACGTTATACAAAAACCCTTCTGCAAAGGTATTTACCTCTGGTTCTTTATCTAGATCTTTTGACCTATCCAACGGCACCCAACAGGGCTGTCCGTTGTCCCCAATCATATTCACTTTAGCCATCGAACCGTTAGCGGCAGCTATTAGAGCAGACCCTCTTATTAGAGGGATAACAATAGGTAACCAGGAGCACAAAATAGGGCTTTTTGCAGATGACGTTATTCTGTCACTTTCCGATCCACAAACATCTCTCGCCCAAGTTCAACAAGTAATAGACACCTTTGGCCAAGTATCGTACTACAAACTTAACACAACCAAATGCCAAGCACTCCCACTTTATTTAACCCAAGATAACTTGGCCCATTTGAAAGCTCAATTCCCCTTTCAATGGGAACATAGCACCATTTCCTACCTAGGCATCCAGCTGACACCATCCACCTCTGAACTATATGAGGCTAATTTCCCACCTCTACTCCGTAACATAGAACATGATATGAAGCAGATAAATAAAGCACAACTATCCTGGCTAGGTAAAATGGCTGCATTTAAGATGCAGCTTCTTCCCAAACTATTATATTTTTTCGGCACCCTCCCAATATCACTACCATCTAGTTTCTTTGCGAAATGTAATACCCTTCTTAGGACCTTGATATGGTCTGGCAAAAGACAGAGAATAGCCCTTAAAACGCTGGTGAGCAAGAGAACCCTTGGAGGCGCGGGGCTCCCCAACATCCCCTTTTATCATACCGCCTCACTCCTTGACCAAATGCAATATTTCAGACAAACTTTGGGTTTTCATGGAGAGATCCCTTCTAGTGCACCAGGATCTAGGGGCACTATTAGCTGCCTCATCCTTGTCCTCCTCGACCCACCGCATCCATCATCCTACTATTACGGCCACACTAACTGCCTGGCGATCCTTACTGTCCATTCGCCATCAGACCCTTGAAAGGCGTAATTTAGATATTCCATTGGGGGCTTACGAATGGATCATTCCATCCTTCTCGACATTAGATTGGAAAAAAAATGGCCACAACTATTGGCTCAGCGTTAAGGATAGCTCTGTCCCCGCAGACTGCTTTAAAACCGCACAAATTTGCCATTTTCACAAAACTAACAAACTTGCCTTCCAGTTATCCATCCCTGCTACGGCATGGGACTTCCTTAGGGGCCACGCTAGATCTGGCACACGGGGCATATCTTTTTTTTACAACTTGTATATGAATACCCAAGCACCTTCATTGGGCCCAAGTAGGACTAAATGGGAATCTGAATTCCAATTGACCTTTACAGATTCACAATGGCATAAGGCCATCACGGTCAACTATAAACTGTCTAAATGTATTGATCATTGGGAACAATTTCTGAAAATATACCATGGATGGTACTTAACGCCTCATAGGCTATCTAAAATCTATCCCTCCTCCAGTGCATTGTGTTGGAGACGGTGCAATAAGGTAGGAACACTGTATCATATCCTTTGGGATTGCACCTTTGTTCAACCCTTTTGGAAGGAAGTGGAGGTTTTGCTTGGAGTTTTTCTGGGCACGACCTTCTCTATCTGGCCGGCTTTGGCACTTTTGAACTTGGGAATAGATCTGATACCTCCGAAGTACCAGACTATAGTACTCCACATCTTGTTTGCTGCCAGATTGACCATCACTCACCATTGGAAATCACCTGAGTCACCAAAAATTCAGGAACTTACTTCACGGGTAAACACACAATGTCATTTTGAGAAGTTACTAGCTGTTAAAGATCATAGAATGCCTACCTTTAGCAAACAATGGATTTACTGGTTAAAGCATCCTAATGCCGCTCCTGGTCTCAAGCCCAATTAGCCTGCTTTGATTTACTACCAAAGAGTATTCCCTTTACTTTACCTTTCATGTATTCTCTGTTAGTGTCACAAATAACACCTTGTAGAACTATGTACATGTCAGTCTAATATATGGTGGTCCACGGATGTTTAGCTGTCGGAGGGTCTACCCCCTCCCCCCCAACTGGACACAGTGTGTACCCATTTGGGGTGTTCATGGGGGTTGGGGGTGGCCCTATTAGAGAATGGCCATCAGCGACCCCATCTTATAAGTATTAATGCTATTCGTATATTTAGATTGCTTAATGCTGTAATGGCTTATCTACATGGGCATGAAGTTAGATTACATAACTGCACCTATGTGCTACTGGCCATAATATCAATGTTTTATGAGTTTGCTTTCCTCTGTTATTATTATGATTTCCTTCCTCTGTTATTATTATGATTTACTTTCCCTGTTTGTTACTATTTGAAATAATCTTAATAAAAACTATTTAACAAGAAAAATCAATGTCGTTTAAAATCCAGTGATACACTGTCTCACCTTGTCCTGCACATGCGCAGTTGCTCTCTATTTTTGGCATTGTGCCTAAAATCCAAGCCACTAGAGGCTGCTCTGATAACTGCCCCAGATTTTCTGCTGCTCAAGAGCTCTGGGCTTCAGCAAAATGGCAGCCTCAGGGAAGAAGAAACAGGAGCAATGCTGGAGGCAAGTTAAAGCACACACTTATTGTCATAGCATAATTAATAATGCTCAATGTACCGTATGTTCCTTGCCAAAGAACATTACTTTTTATCAAGTTGTTATGGGTAAAGTTCTGCTTTAATAAGAACTGAGACCTGCATCATGAGTTATCCTCATCGACCCCTCATCTCTCTAATTACTATGCAGGAACCATGGACAGGGCTGAATTTAGATATCTTGATGCATTAGGCACAACTAAACAACGGCACTTTTTTTTGTAAGCCCCACCTCTTGGGTCATGTGACTATTTTATTACAGACTAATGTGAGCATGCACTTGGGGGGGAAGAACCATGCAGTCTGCTTTTACGCTACATTTCAACTGTACAGTCTACTTCGTTGGAAGGAGAAGAAGTGGTCACGTGTTTCTTGAACTACAACGAGCCTTCAGAATTCTCTCAACATCCCCCTTCCCCCTACATTTCTTTCACTGAATTTAGCCACAAATGTCCAGAGGGGTCAGAAAAAGGAAAAATAAATTAAACCAGGAACAAGTTAGGACTGTTTTGAAGCCTAGTTCTGCTGCCTTAAAACCCTGTGGTAACCCAAAAGTGCCATGTGATAACAGCTCCCAACTGTCCCTGATTTCGAGGGACAGTCACTAAATTTGGAACAAAGTCCCTCTGTTCCTCCTTCTTTGTCCCTCATTTTGGTCGGATTTATATATATGTACATAAAATGCACTATTTATCTATCAAAAAGTGTTTCCCAGTGCTAAACCTTTCATCCAATTTCTAATCTGCTGCATTTGTAAAATGTAAAATCCAATATAAAGAAATAGTAGAGGAAAATATAGCACTTGTAAGTTTAACTAATCTTTTTTTTTGGATAATTCTCTTTTAAGGGGACGTGGCGGGGTGTGTGTCCTATTCCTACATACTTTTGCTAATAGGTGTCCTTTGTTTCCATCTCAAAAAGTTGGGATTATGTGATAATCACAGCCCTAACTACAAGTGACTGATGAGAAATATCTGTATCCACTAAACTTGTTGGTCAAATGCACTTAGGCTGCCACATTTAAATTAGTTTGATCTCCTATTTCTCTCCAGCTTTGATTGAAGATTTTAGGTGGATGTTGTACCCAGTCAGATCCAAATACTTTTATATTTATACTTGCTGCATATCCGGACAAAGCAGATGTCTAAGAAACGTGTTGAGTATTAGCCCCACTCTACCAGTAGTTTTAGTGAAATACATGATTGCTATACCCTTTTGTTTGTAAAGTTCATCATAAGCTTTATGGTGGGGGGTCATGTGAGGGTATTTTTAGTGCAATGGTAGCATAGTTTAGAGCTACAAACTCCTATTTTAATATTTGAATATGTATTGGTTCTTAGTGCTATTTTACCTCTTTTAGGAATAAAATATATGTTATTAAGAATACATATGCTAGTGTAAGAGCCCTTTCACACGAGGCGCTTTTTCAAGTGCTTTGGCACTAAAAAAAGTGCCTGAAAAGCTCACAAAAACCCATTGAAATCAATGAATGCTTTCACACTGGGGCAGTGTGCTGGCGGGGCTGAGAAACAAATCCTGCAATCTGCATTTTTTGAGCACATTTGGAGCACTAAAAAAGTACCTAAAAATGCCCCTCTCCATTGAAATGAATAGAAAGCACCCGAAAAGGGCTTCAAAAGCGCCTCAGAATGGTTCTTGAAGCAGTTTTTGAGTCACATGTCCTTAAAAAAAAAAAAAAAAAAAAAAGCGAATCGCTAGCGCCTCAAAAGCGCTGCAAAAGCACTCAGAGTTTTATAGGCAGTTTTCAAGCGCCTCAGTGTGAAAGGGCTCTAAGTGTATGGTTAATCATTTTAACACCTGAAAAGTCCCTGCAAATCTTGTGTTTTTTGGGTGTTGGTTTATTTGATGTGGTGCTGGTTTGTACTTACTGTATATCCTATACTAACTTCTTTTGTATTTTGAAGACATAACACCACTCGTCAGAGCTGTTTCCTCAATTCAAATGAGTATTGAGAACTTCCCCCAAAATTTATAGCCACATGGGCAACTCAGTTATCTTAGTCCAGTTACCATATTCCAATGAAATACCAATCTATATCTGACAACACGTTTCTTGATAACATACTGAATGGAAATAGGTGCGTGAGTTCATATAATTGCTGGGGGAAAAAAAATCTATAACATACACATTTGAACAAGGAAAGGCACTTAGTAGCCCAATCACCTAAGAATACTACTGAACTCTACATTTCTTGAACAATTTAGGCCACTTTCATAAATGCAATTATGTCCTTACAAAAATGAGATTCTCATCTTGCATTAAAGTAGTTGTAAACCCTTCCATATGCCCAGTATAGAGACTAGCATCAGGTGATACACAACGTAATCAGTAAACAAATCCTCCTATATGGCAGTCTTCTCTTCTCTACAGCCGTTCAAAATGCAGAATTTATACAGCTTGCCTGAGCTTCCTGAAAGCAGGGAGTGGGGAGCTGAAGTTACAATCTGCAGAGCTCAGTGAGGAGATCTGAGAGCTGACTGAAGGGGAGGGGAGAGAAGGGAAGGGACACACCCCGCTTTCACACAGCACACAGGAACAGAGCTGAGGCTGTCTATTACAGGCTGTGTGCTGGAGCTCCCCTTTACGACACCTTTTTTCTCCAGGTCCCAGGAAAACTCATGCAGATAGCAGAGGAACGAGGCAGCAGACAAAAATGACACTGACCCCCAATTCACATCGGTGCGACTTGTCATTCAATAGGGGACATGAGGGGGGACATGATAGCAATTTACAAATATCTCAATGGGGATCTCAGCTTAGAAAAAAAGCGTTCAATCGAAGGGATTGCACGAGGACTCGAGGGCATACAATGCGATTAGAGGAGAAGCGTTTTAACCTCAGGCAACGTGGGGGGTTCTTTACTGTGAGGGCTACAAGATTGTGGAATTCTCTACCACAAGAGGTGGTTTCTGCGGGAAGTATGGTGGCTTTCAAAAGACTCTTAGACGTATATCTCAAGGATCAGAACATTCGGGGCTATGTGAGATGATTACAGCCAGACACACATACACAGGTTGAACTGGATGGACTGTTGTCTTTATTCAACCTCATCTACTATGTAATATGACAGTTCCCAATCACATGACAAGTCGCACCCAATTGCCAGCAATGGAACCACTCATCAACTCATGTTTCAGCAATTATGAAAAAGTTTCCTGCACTACTTTTTACCGATTTCATTGCGAGTTGCATAGATTTCTGTTAAATGCAGTCTCAAGCCACAATAAAATCAGCAGTGCAAATCGCACTGATGTACGGCTTTGAAATCGCACTGAAGTAGTGTGATTTTAAAGTCACACCGGTATGAACCAGGGCTAAGTGTTCTTTATTGAGACAAGTAGACACTATAGAGATATATGCTTTGTTCATATTTCATGTCTAAGGTTTACAACCACTTCATGGTAGGAGTAGCTCTGTGCGCCCAAACTGGCAGAGGAATCATGGCCTTTTATGAATAAACCCTTCAACATAGAGCCTATGAATATTCTATTTATGAAGTCACTTAAAACAACTTGCACTTGACTCATCAGCTAAAACTGTGTCTTTTCCAGCCCTGACTTTATTAATCTCTCCTACGGGAACAGAGCTTACAGACTTGCATCAGGTCTTCAAATCTTTTATTTAGCCCTTTATTCATTTTTGTAATTAAATAGTAAAAGTACAGGCAAAGTAAAACTTCCTAATAATCTATGTATGCCTGATCATTACAATATAATCACATACTGGCGTTCATGTTTATGGACAATACATGGCGCAGTGACTGGGATTTCTCAGTCCAGAACTTTAATAATAGACAAAGAAATATTATTCAAAATTACTTCATTTTATGTGCATTTATATATTTTTTATTATTACTTTCAGAAAGCCTTGCCACAATCTGAACAGCTACATCAGAAATTGAACTCTCAACCCTACTGAACCCGTACATGGTAGATTCTGGAATGAGGACAGAGGTTTTGAGATGAATGTTTGAAATCACAGTGTTCTAGATGATGCAAAATAGGAGCTTGAATAACAAGCTGGATCACGTGAGTTTACAATGTGCTATACACTTACCTCTATGCCACACATTTGTAGAGGATTGTCCTAAAAGTTCCAGGGATGATAGTTAGGTAGCTGGCAATATTCCACTTTGGCAAACCACCTCCCTACTTGTCAATAGGTTCCCATATTATATATCAATAGTCCAAAATTGGGAGATTCATAGGGTCCAGTGCACTACAATTATGAACTGGAGACCTTCTTTAGGGCCATGTCACACTAGTGATCCTGATGCTGCCAGAAACTTGCCATTGTCAGGTATGCCTTTCGTTTACCTCTTTCCCAGCAGACAGGCCATTCCTGTTTGAGAGCACTTCTCTATTCTGCACTGGTTAAGCACTCAAGCCTGTTGTGCACATGTCCATAAGTGCGTAATTACATGACCTTTTGCAACAGAAACTTGGAACTTTAGTTCCTGCTTCCTTAGCTAACTCTTGATTAGTCACCATCCTTTAAACATCTCCTGCTCATTGCTATTGCCCAGTATAGAGGTTGCTTGATCATGGCTGTGATGTATTTTGGACAGACTAGAGTTGTCGACTTTGCTTGGCCTGACCAAATATAATATTATCCTTAGTAGCCAGTGCAAGGCAGACAAAGATGTGCGAGTGAGCTCCTTCTTGAGCCTGAGAGGAAACTCTCCCTGCCTGCTCTCCCATGGGATGCAGGGCAAGCCAGGGAAGCAAACTGATGGAGTTTACACTTCACAGGACCTAGCATCAGTAGAAACATTCTAGACTTCGCAACTGGCAACCAGGCCGCAGAGCTGTCATCATTCTACAAAAACGAAAGATCCTGTGTGCAGCAACTGATAGGCAGGTTCTGGAAGACACCTAGGTGATGTTCCAAAACACAGCATTTCTGCATCATCCTCCAATTCAGAGGAAGACTGACACTAGAGTGGATATATGAAAACCCTCTCCACATGCCATGACCTTAATAGTTAAATCCAAAGGTTTTTTAATAGTTCAGATATCTGTGCTCAGGTGATGTGCATGTCCCCCAGGAAAAGCTGCTTACATGATATCCTGATATAAGATGTATGGTACTTTGTTAAATAGGTGCAGTACTGATCCCGTTTCTCACAGTGAATCAAATACAACCTAACATGTTGGCATATCAGTGATTCCTAGACAGTAGGAAACCGGCCTCTACCATAGCTAAATGTATCACAGAACTAGATCATACAATACAGAAGGAGCAATGGTTGATGGAAGAAAAAACTATTTATTCATATATGGACATTTGGATAGTGTTCATGCAATTCGCTCAACTCTTCACTTATCTTCGATAAGACCTAATTTTTCCACTTCCCAATGGAGTCATGGGAATGGTTGATCTCCTTTCTTAGCTCCATGCTCCCCCATCTACAGTCAGTTAGATACAGCCCACCTAATTTCCTGGCTGAAGAATGTCTAGCCTAACTGTCCCGGGCCTGCATCTGTCATTCATCAAATTTCAGTTAATCATGGAGGCTCAGCATAACATGTAGGACATACCTTGGGCAGTCTGCAGGCAACTGCAGACTGCCTAGGAGTTCCCACTCTTCCAGACTGACATACACCCATCAAGAAATTTTGATATCTTCATAATTACTCCCAAAAAGCAGCCGTCTGCTTGAATCAGGGCGTTTGACAGGAGTCCTGAGGCAAGGTGGTTTGATATTTTCAGGACGCTATGTGCAGCAACCTGCTTGTCACTTGCACCATTCATGATGTGCTTGCATTGCATGGACAAAGGAAGATACTAAGGGATACCATCTATGGGTATAAAATAAAGTATGTAATGAAAACAGAAACGTATTATTTAAAAGTCTCAGTAGCTTGTGAAAGTGGAGGGAGAGGAGGAATTAGGAAAGACAAAATATAAGCAGATTAAATTTCAGCTTTAACATTCTAATCACATATTTGTGCAACCTCTATGCCCATTATACAATAAAAAGTGTTATTTTTTTTGTCGAATAAGACAAAAAGGAGGGTGTAAAGAGAGACAACCTTTATTCAATGTATAAAGTGCAATCAAAAAGGAGTCCATTTTTCAAAAAAAGTCCATAAAATAAATCCAATTTCTGTGACAAGTGCAGTTTAATACACCAAATAAATCTTGAGGCTGGGTTCACACTTATGCGAATTGGATGTGGGTTTCCCCACATCCAATTTGCATGACAGGAGACTGTGACTGGCTCTCAATGGAGCCGGTTTACACATCCCCAGGACGGCTGTGGAGCAAATTGCACAAGGGTCCTGTGCGTATCTGGCTCAGTTTCAGGTCCAAATTTGGGCCTGATTTGTCCATGAAATGGAGAACAGGGACGCACAGCACCCTTGCTGTGAGCCGCATGCGAATCAAGTGATAACCTAGCCTGAATGTTAGCTTGGACAGACCTCACTAACTACAGGTCAATGTGCACCTTTGCAGTGTTTATGTGGCATTGCTTCCACTGACTGCTCAGTCCAAGTCTGTAGCTCTTAGTGTGGCGTCATACCTTCAGGAATCGACCTATACACTCTCAAGGCCTTAATGTGCCCCTTCCCCTTTAAATGGGATATTCTTCAAATTCACCAACCAGATCCCCTTCCGCTTTCAGCTTGTATCAAGGTCTCAAGGCTTAGAGGACACCTCTCTCTCCACCAATAGCCAATAATCTTGATTCATACAAGGAGAAGATCCAGCTATGTATAGTGGATGATGTCTCCACTATACAAAGCTGGATCTTCTCTTTGTATGAATCAAGATTATAGGTTCGGAAATTGGATTTCTTTTATGGACTTTCTTTGAAAAATGGACTCCTTTTTGATGGATATTTAGATTTTTGTATATATTTAATATGAATCAATGATTTATGCACTTTATTCATTGATTATTGGATGCACTTGATTTATTGAAGGAGAGCGTTGCACACTTGTGAGATAATATATACTGGTTGCATTAGCACAGGTGGTTGGATGCATATTGGTGTTAGCTGCTTTCTGTAGCATTTATGATTCATTACACATTTTTCACATACAAATTGTAATAGTAAGTGGTTTGAATATAGGGTTAGCCCAGAAGGTTTTTTCACATATTTTCAATAAAGCTGCATTAACCACTTGCCGACCGCAGCAAGTACATATACTGCGGCGGTCAGCCCCGGCCAGGCAAAGTTACGTACCGGTACGTCACTAGCCTGTCACCGGCTTGTGAGCCAATAGCGGGCGAGCGCGCGCCCGCTGAGGCACGCGCCCGCCCCGGCTCGTTCCCTAACAAGTCAGTGCGTGTGACCGGCGGACCTGATGTCTGCCGGTCACTCGCGATCGTTCGCCGGGAAGGGAGAAAGGCAGGCGGCTAATGTAAACAAGCCGCCTGTCATTCTCCCCTGTGTAAAAATGGAGATCAGACCGTTCTACTATGTAGGACCGTTGATCTCTGTTTTTACACTAGTAGCCATGTCCAATCACAGTTAGAAACATGCCCCTAGGACACACTTAACCCCTCCCTCTCCAATACAGTTAACCCCTTCCCTGCCAGTGTCATTTTTGCAGTAACAGTGCATATGTATAGCGCTGATTACTGCAGTAATGTCACTGGTAACCCCAAAAGTGTCAAAAATGTCAGTCAAGGGTCCGATCTGTCCGCCGCAATGTCGCAGTCCCGCAAAAAAGATTGCAGATCGCCGCCATTACTCGTTAAAAAAAAAAAAACACCAAAAATGACAAAAATCTTTCCCTTTGTTAGTAAACGCAATAACTTTTGCGCAAACAATCAAAATACGCTTTTTGCTTTTTTTTTTACCAAACATATGTAGCATAAAACAAATTGGTCGAAAATGTTAAAAAATTTAGATTTTTACATTTTTTTGGGAATTTCATATAAAAAAATGTGAAAAATATTGTTATTTTTGCAAAATTTTTTTTTGTTTAGAGCGCATGATCAAAAAAAAAATCGCACAGGTGATCAAATACCACCAAAAGAAAGCTCTGTTTGTGGGAAAAAAAGGACGTCAAATTCGTTTAGGTACAGCGTCACACGACCGCGCAATTGTCCGTTAAAATCACGCAGTAAAAAATCGCAAAAAACACCCTGGTCAGGAAGGGGGTAAAATCTTCCGGGGCTTAAGTGGTTAAGGAAAATAACAAATTCAACTTGCTTGTTATCAGTACCCAGACCTGTCTAATCAGCCCAAATCGCTTTCATAAATTCAAGTGTTTGGAGAAGTTGCGTTCAAAAACATCTGGCTGTGATTCACAAGACGCTTTAGTTTAAGAGCTTGTAAAATGTCTCACAAGACTGGAAGGTGTCTTACAGATTAGAGCTAATTAGTAGATGGCAGCCTAACTGCCCTGCGCCTGCTGTTCAGAAGAATTACTCATAAATATCTTCCACTTCAGGAGGTGGAAAGAGGACTATAAAGTGAAGGTGCCTGCGACAGAAGAAAGTGGCACTAATACCGTCTCTAGCCTCCAGTCACTGCAAGAACCGTGCAGACCTCCACGGTAAAGTGTCACTGGCTTGGAGAGAATTCTATGAAGTTCTTTTGTTGCCGGGTAGAAACAAAATAAAGTTTAACTACTTTAATAGGGCTTGCAAAACAGAGCAATCAAGGCAGGTAAATGAGCAAGTGCATTTGTCTGGTACAAATATGAAAGAGTAATTGCATAAACATATAGTGTTTATAAGATTTTTAACTATGAAGGAGATGTGCCAGATAAAGACATGACAGAAAAAGCAGCCAGATTGAGAAAGTCTACAATAACTTTCAATTATCAGCTTTAAAGTGGCGTTAAAACTAAAAAACAGAAATCTAATATTGCAGGTTACCAATTCCTAAATGTGGTGGCTTTATTTAATTTTGTTTTTTATATATTTTTTTTTTTCTTTGATTTTTACTTGGCATTCCAGACTGTAGCACACTGAATGGAGGAGCAATAGAGACACCCTTTGAGAGCAGCACTATCAGTCTGGGGAGAAGGTAGTGTTATGGTGGCCGTACCCGCTTTGGTAAATGATTGATTTCTTTTCCAATCAATCTCTACCAACAGTAATAAGCAATCTATAGTTGACTACCCATTACATGAATATGCCACACACAGGAAAGTAAATTTTGCTTGTTAGCTAATTTACAATTCTAACTTCATCGCATAACTGTTTCCACCATGTAAACTCATAATCTGATTGGTCAAAATACGATCATATTCATAAACAAGATATCTAAGCGTTGCCATGTGATGCAAAATGATTGTTAATATTTCACTCCGGTCAAACTCTACTATCGAGTCTACTATAAATTAACTGGAATGGAAGTTTTTGCTATTCAATGGTTTGCAAATTTGATTTGTTTGATGGAATCGCACATCAATTAGATAAATGGTCACCATTAGATATACTAGCAGATTTAGGCTGTCCATGCATGGGCCAAAATTCAGCCGGTTCAGCAGGGTCTGGCCAAATTTCAATCCATGTATGGGGCACTGTGGTTCTACGGAAATCGATTTACTGATTGCCTTATGTGCAATCACCCTGTCAGATTTTCCCTGCTTGTTCAGTGCTGCAGGCTATAGGGATCACTGTGTGAAAACAAAGGGAAAAAGAAAACCCTAAGGCTGCATTCACACTTGAGCGTAGCGTTTTTTACCGCGATTTTCAGACGTTTTTTTCAGGCGTTTTTGGAGACAGGCATTGACATCTATCAAAAACGCTGGTAATAAGCCCAAAAAGAAGCTCATGTACTTTTTTCAGCTACAGGTGTTTTGCTTCAGGCGTTAAAACGCTCAGATGTGAACAGGGGTCATTTAAATGAATGGGGTTTTACTTGTTGGGCGTTTTGGAACATTTTTTTTTAGCGTTTTTGGAGATGAAAAACGCTCAAAAACGCCCAGGTGTGAATGGAGCCTAAAACCATCTCACCACACACTGTGGTTCCTCCTGCTGGCCTCTACAAACACAGTAGAGGCCATCAGATTGAACCAATGAATGCAGTGGGTGACCAGGCATCTGACACAACACCTGGAAGTGTTAGATTGTACAGGTATGTCAGATGCCTGCTCACCTACTGCAATAATTGGGTCCACCAAAAGTGGATTTGAGTGTAGTTGCCTGTTTGTTGTTAGAAATCTGCTAATTACACAAAACGTAAGACTTTACTTCCTTTTTAATCTTCATGCAGCTGGTATAGAGAAATGCAGTCAATACTTAAAGTGGAGTTCCACCCTAAAATGATACTTACCTCCATCTTCTCGCTCCGGGTCACCTGAAAAACAAATGGATAATCACATTTTTTTTTTTTTTTTTACTTACCTCGTAGAGAAGAAAATATACTTACCTTACTTCCTACTTCCTCCCTTCGGCGGCCACGGCCCGTCGTCACTTCCTGGCTTTGCAATGATTCCTGGGAGCTGAATGTCATCGCTCCCAGGAATCATTGCGCCTGCACCGGCCCCGACGTCAGTTCCGGGGCGCGCGCGTCATTCCCTTCTAAACAGCTTCTGGGCATGCCCAGAAGCTGTGGAAGGATGACGCGCGCGCACCGGAAGTGACGTCGGGGCCGGTGCAGGCGCAATGATTCCTGGGAGCGATGACATTCAGCTCCCAGGAATCATTGCAAAGCCAGGAAGTGACGCAAAACGATTAATGGGCAAAAACGATGCAGGTGGAGTGGATAAAGGACTGTGGGGGGCAAATCGATCTAAATCGAGTGGGCAGATTTTTAACAATAGATATAGCCACAAGGACAACCCACTGCAGATGGACTCGGGACTAGTGATAGAGGTAACCAGCAAATCATGAAACCAGACTTTCTGGTCTGCTCCTGCCTGGGATACAAGAAAGCAAAGGCTTATAATTAAAACCACTCGATATATCTACTAGTCCACCTGTGTCTAACACAATGCCTGCAGGCTGAATTTGGCCCTCCAGGCCATTACATGTGGCCCTCGTACCTCTACTGCAGCTGCGGCATTCCTTTAATGTCCACCCCCACCTTGTCTCGGCAATCTGCAGCAGGAAGGGGGACAGAACTCCTCCACCAGATACTGCGCTTTTCTGTGCAGCCAGGAGAGAGTCCTCTCTGCCCGTCTCAGCAGAAAGGAGGACAGAACTCCTCGCACAGATCCTGCGCCACTCCGCACAGCCACAGCACACCTTCGTCTCCACCCCTTCTGGTTTCAGTATTCAGCAGACTCAGGCAGCTGACTCCTCCCTCCCTCTTTAGGTCCTTCTTCAGATCCCGCACTTTCTGCTTCCCAGCTCCTACCCCAGCTTCTTGCAGGCAGCAGGTAATTGGATGCATTGTGACACAGGAGGTTTGGGGACTCTTGACTTTTGATAGTGGGTTGTGGGCTCTTGACATCTCATGTAAAGGGGGGGGGGGGGGTGGGGTGCTCTGCACATCTAGTCTTTCAGATACAACCAGCCCTTTGAGGACAACTATGATGCTGATATGGCCCATGATTAAATTGAGTTGGACACCCTTGTACTAGTGAATATAAGGTATGGGAGGATAGGACCCTAGAGCGGCCTGCATAGTTTTACCTGTCATCACTTTTCTATACCAGCAGCATGCAGTAACAAAAAAAAAAAAAAAGACTCAATAGCAGTAAAAAAAAAAAAAAAAAAAGTGAAAAAAGAAAAAAAAAATCAAGTGTCCCATTGATAACATTTCTAATAGGACACATTATTTGTGACAGCTGTCTTCTGTGTGGAGGTCATCCCTGGACAGCATTAGCAGTTCTTGGACTGGTTTTAGGTGGAGCTGCTCTTCAAATTAGCCTGAACCATAGGAAAGGTTTTGGCAAAGTGGAACAAACTGTAACCAAATGAGGCCTTTGTAAAGATATATTAAGACGCACAAGACTGGATTTAACACCTCAGTAATGGCAATAGCCAGCAACTCAGAGGGAGTGGTATCTGAACAATGAACTCAATGATGTTTTAAACAAAAGAAGTGAATAAGAAGCACTTGTCTATTCACACTGCTGATCAGGGCACATAACACCTACGCAATAGATCTGCTATGCAACAATATAAATGTCATATTTCGCCTTGTGAACCAGTAAATCTCACCCAATGTGGCAAGCAGTCCTGGATGCCTCAACTATAAAATAGATCCATACGTAATTTAATTAACACTTCAGCTGCCAATTGTACGGATCTTGTTTCTGCACTGGCAAAGCTTCGTCTTTTGCTACACACTTCATTTTTACTGTGGTTTTTAATAGGATCTGGTGACTTTTCAGGTGTCTTTAACAAACTAGAATATTTACTACTGCAATAAACTCATTGTTTGTATTTAAAGCAGCCCTATACTTAAAAGTGGAACTTTACTCACCCAATCAACATGAATTATTTTTAATCCTAATGCGGCTAGCATTAGTAAATAGATAGGAAAGTAAATCATATTTAATTGTTTTAAACCTTTTTTTTTCCTTCCTTACATTTTTATAAGTTCTTGGTTTCTTGCCTAGGCAAATGATGCAATACATCCCAGCAGGCTTCAAGAGGGGAGGATGGATTTTTTTTTCAAGTAAGCACACGCTCCTGCATGCATGCTTGCGCTAAGGGCAGGTGGATTCCAGGAAGTAAATGCTTCATGAATCATTTGTCCTTACTCGAGATGACCACGACCAGAAATGTTAGATGGGTGTCTTTCAAAGTGATTTCTAAACAAAATAAAGGATGGGGAAATCAATGTGGATGGGGGAGTTTGCTTTAAAGTCATATTGCAATTGAATGTTATTAAAAATTACCTTTCATTTTCAATCTGCAGCTCTATAATTTTTGGTGAAATGCAATGCAATATGGCTACCTGGAGGTGTTCTGTACACAGAATGTGTACAATACGCCCCCCAGATATGTAATTTCCTGCTTGTTCGATTGGCTCACTGATTTTCCCAGAAGTCTGCACTAAGACACAAGTCGGATTTAAGATATCCCCTGCAACAAAAATGTCATTTTTGGTAAGATACTCCCAATTGGAAATCACATCTAAAGGGATGCAGGCCCTGCAATTTTCCTCTTTACAGCTTTACAGGTGCAGCAGCTGGTTGATAATAAGGAAACCACTCCCATTAGACTCACTTCTGCACATGAGCACAGACAAACACACAAGGATTTCTTCAGAATAACAAAAAGAAAGGAAACTGGAACGTTTGTCAAAATCCTTGTAATGTACATAGATCACCCAAGGGGGAATGCTTCTCTCGCAACAAAAGTGGAGTTACTCTTTAAATATTAAACATGAATTAACCAATTTAGCTCTGGAAGGTTTTACCCCCTTAATGGCCAGGCCATTTTTTGAGATACGGCACTGCGTTGCTTTAACTGACAATTAAACAGGGTTCACAAAGCATAAGCAGCCACCTAAAATGGGATTTTTGACTTACCGTGAAATCCATTTCTCTGATGTTCATGGACAGACACCGCTCCTGATCTTCATAGCCATTGGGTTATACTGCCCCCTACAGGAGTAGGACACTAGGCAGAAAAAAAAAAGACTGACTACGCCTATGGGCAGTCCCAGGAGGCATACTCCCCCGTCTCTGCTATAGGTACTCAGTTTTGTTACAAGCAGTGTCAGAAGAATAACAACTTCACAGAGGGGTGGGTGCTGTGTCCGTCAATGAACATCAGAGAAATGGATTTTGATCGTCCAGTGATCCAGGCACAGCCTGATCGCTCTGAGTTCCAGGACATTGATCGTTAGTCTGGACTCTTCCAGTGTCCAGACCCCCTGAGCAGAGCTCTGGCCCAGGACACCTTCCCACCTGGATAGACTGGCATTCGTGGTGACCACTGTCCAATACAAGGGGAGAAAGGATTTGCCCTGGCGAAGAGCCGGAGACTGAAGCCACTAGACCAGGGAGCCTTTTGTGTACCCGCTCAGCCAGACCTGACTGTTCAGAGACTTTGGGTACTTGTCCTATTTAGCCAGGATCTCCCTTTTCAGGGACCTCATATGGAACTGTGCAAACGAAACCACCTCAAAAGGTAAAAACCATCAGGCCTAGCACCCGCATGCAAGTCCGGAGGGATGACCACCTGCTAGGCAGCACAAGATGAACTGCATGCAGTTTCGGGAGTTTGTCCAAAGGAAGGAACACTCTGGCTAGAACCGAGTCCAGAGTCAGACCCAGACAGTCCAGCTTTGTGGAAGGAACCAGAGCAGACTTCTGATAATTCAGAAGCCAGCCAAACTCCCTCAGAGTCCGTATAGTGATGTCCACGTTGTCCACCAGAGGAGCAGATGACTCCGCACGCAGGAGGAGGTCGTCCAGGTAGCCCAATACTGCGATCTCCTGATGACGTAACAATGCTAGCACTGGGGCCAACACTTTTGTGAATATCTAAGGAACGGAGGCAAGACCAGAGGGTAACGCCACAAACTGATAATGCTGCTCTCTCACAACAAAGCAGGGGAAGCGCTGTTGACCAACACATATTGGAATGTGTAAGTAATTGTCCTTGATGTTGACAGAGGCAAGAAAATCCCCCTGATGCAGAAATGCCACCACTGTGCGAATGGACTCCATTCTGAACTTCTGTACCCGCACAAAGCAATTCAGTGCTTTGAGGTCCAGGACTGGACGCACCATGCCCTCTTTCTTGGGGACTGTAAACCGGTTTGGATGAAACCCCTGAAAACATTTCGAGGTCGGAACTGGGACAATCACCTCTCTTGGTACTAGGCCTTGCACCACCACAAGGAGAGCCTTTAAGTGGTCCAGGGACAGGCGCACTTTGGAAGGAAAGAACCTTTTCGGGGGGTAAGAACGAAACTCGATCTTGTAGCCGGACCATATGACATTGTGGACCAACTTGTCCTGCACCAAGGAAGTACACGAGTCCGGGAACCAGCGAAGACGTCCACCCACTCCAGATACGTGTGAGGATGCACCTTTATGCTGAAGGGGTGTTGTTCGTGGGTCTGGAGAATCCCACTCTCAACTTGCCAGACCAAGGTTGCTTGAATCCTCCTGAAGAGGCCCTGAAAGACTTTGATCCCTTGTCGGCCGACCCTGAGGGACGAAAAAAACTTCTTGTGAGCCGAGGAGGGGCCACGTCTACGATGAGGATCCTTACCCTTACTAGCCTGTGGAAGGAAGGTACTCTTCCCCCCGTGAGACCCTTAATGATGTCATCCAAGGAAGCTCCAAACAGGCTATCTCCTTGAAAAAGGAGATCAGTTAAGGCCTTTTTAGAAGTCTGGTCCGCAGACCAACATTTGTGCAAAAAAAAAAAAAAACACGCCTAAGGACCACTGCCAAAACAGACAGTCTGGCAATCAGGGGAGCAGCATCCAAAGAGGCATCACAGATAAACTGCAGCCCCTGAACCAATTAATCTGCCAGCTCAGCTAAGGCAGGGGGGAGCTTCTCTCTCTCCAGGTCACGGCGTAAAAAAAAGTTTAGCCCACTCGTTCAGGGTTTGTGACACCAGGGCAATGGTGAATACTGGCCTAAGTGCCGAACCAAAAACCGTGAACATTTTGCATGCCACAGCTTCCGCCTTCCTTTCAGCAGGATCCTTAACCAGGCGTGCTCCCGCTGTTTTCAGTCACAGCGGGAGTCGGGACAGGGGAGGAGCAGCGGCGATCGCCGCCACTCTTCCCCGATCGTCGGGGAATCGAGTGAGGAGATCCGCCCGCCTGTGTAAACAGAGCGGGCGGATCTCCTAAGTGACAGGGACTGACAGATCGGAGTGTTCAGCATAGCTGAACATCCGATCTGTCCTTCTGTCACATAGTCACCTCCCCCCCCCACACGTCAGTAAGCACCAGGCATACATTAACCCCTCCCTCTCCAATAAAATTAACCCCTTCACTGCCAGTGTCATTTTTACAGTAACAGTGCATATTTATAGCACTGATTACTGTAGTAATGTCACTGGTACCCCCCAAAAGTGTCAAAAATGTCAGTCAAGGGTCCGATCTGTCCGCCGCAATGTCGCAGTCCCGCAAAAAAAATCACAGATCGCCGCCATTACGCGTTAAAAAAAAAAAAACACAAAAAATGACAGAAATCTTTCCCGTAGTTAGTAAACGCAATAACTTTTGCGCAAACCAATCAAAACACGCTTATCGTGATTTTTTTTACCAAACATAGGTAGCAGAAAACAAATTGGCCAAAAATTTTAAAAAAATTAGATTTTTACATTTTTTTGGGGGGGGAATTTCATATAAAAAAAATGTTAAAAATATTGTTATTTTTTCAAAATAAACACTCTTTTTTTGTTTATAGCGCAAAAAGTAAAAAGCGCACAGGTGATCAAATACCACCAAAAGAAAGCTCTGTTTGTGGTAAAGAATGGACGTAAATTTTGTTAGGGTACGGCGTCGCACGACCGCGCAATTGTCAGTTAAAGTCGCACAGTGCCGAATCGCAAAAAGTGGCCTGGATGTAAGACAGCAAAATCCTCCGGTGGTAAAGTGGTTAAAGGAAGGAAACTCTTCAACCAGAATCATGGTTGCCTTGTTCAATCTGGAAACTGGGGGGTCCACCACTGGTGGGACAGTCCACTTTTTTTTTTTTCAAGAAAATAAACTTTTATTGAGCACATAAATGATCCGAAGTGCAAACAGTAACAGAAGAAGGTACAAAGTGCAATTGGCATACAGAGTATACAAAAGGGTTCAGAACTTCGATCAATGCATAAAAGCACAGGTACCAAAAAGTGCAAAAGTAGCAGAGTGAGCACATTGCAAACATCTTAGCTCAATCACATCATAACTGTTGAGATAACCTTGACACATACAGGCAGATAAGCACAATGTGTAGGGTCAGGAGTAGTAAACTAACAAACTAAGGAACTAAGGGTGGGAAAGGGAAAGGGGAGATAGCACCACTGAAGAGCAACATAGATCAGAACATAGCACCAGAATTAGAAATACCCTGCTTATCCCATCAAGAGTCTGTCCATCACCAGCTGGGGCGGGGCCCGGGTCGGATCATCCAACCATGGTTGCCACAAGGCGGAAAACTTCTTGTGCGCCCTACGATGCAGGTAGGTAACTTTTTCTCTAATCAACAGTTTGTTAACCTGGTCAATCCACTGCGCCGTCGTTGGGACCCTGGAGGTAATCCAATATCTCGCAATTAGCTTGCGCGCCACATAGAGCAGTCTAAGTACCGCCGTATGGGCATGCGGGGTTAATGTTTCATCCCCCAGTGCCCCAAGTAGACACACAATCGGATCTCTAGGCAATGTAAAACGATAGACTCCGGATATGGAGTCAATGACCTCGCCCCAATATCTAAACAGTTTGGGACACCTCCAAAGCATATGGATCAGCGTTCCCTGGTCCCTGTTACATTTGGGACAGGTATCACTGTCCCTACGCCCCCATTTGAACAGCTGGACCGGAGTGCGGTATGCCCTATGAAACAAAAATAAGTGAGAAACCTTCTGCGACGCTGACACCGAGACCAGTGGGATCGAGGAGAGACACAGCTCCCACGTCTCACCATCAATAGGGCCCAGGTCCCTCTCCCACCCAGCTCGGGCCGGAAGAGAGGCCGGGTCCTGCATGGCAGCCAGCAGAGTGATGTAGACCCGAGAGATCATACCTCGTCTGTCAGTAGACCTAAAAACATCTATCGTCAGTGAATGTTCCACCAATCGAAGGGGGACCGTCCGTGACTGGACATCTATAGCATGCCGCAGCTGAAGATATCTAAAGAACAACTGCCTAGGGACCTGAAACTCACTCTGAAGTTCCCGAAAAGACCTCAAAACCCCGTCCCTGCGGTAAATCTGTGCAAAGAAAGCCAGTCCCCGGGACTCCCAGCACCATACTCCCCCCAACTCCCGATAGTTGGAGTTCCTCCACAGTAAGGTACTATGGAAGAACCCCTGTATTCGCAGCATTTTCCGCACAGAGTGCCATAAAGTAAGGAGAAGCCTGATAGTCGGGAGCGAGACCTGCAAATGCGTGAAGCCAGCGTCCAAATGCGCAAATGCAGTGTACGGCGAGCCAGGGGGAACCAGGAGAGCCCGGATGGGATCCGCAGGATCAGGCAAATCCCAACCTCCCAGGTGCTGAACCTGAGAGGCAAGGAAGTACGCCCTAGGATTAGGGACTGCCAGACCCCCACTGTCCTTACTCATCTGAAGTGTAGTCAGTCTAATACGGGCCACCCGTTTCCTCCGGATTAGATCGCGAAACAAGGATTCCACACGCAGGAACCAGCGTCTCGGGATCCAGAGAGGGGCGTTGTGGAGTACATAGAGGAGCTGAGGGGCCCAGATCATCTTTACCAGATTGACCCGTCCCGCCACCGACAGAGGGAGTTTACACCAAGCGGTACATTTAAGTCTAAATTTATGAAGCAGGGGCACTAGGTTACGTTCCAAATAACGGCCGACATCTGGGGTCACCTGAACACCCAGGTAGCGGAACTGGTCAACCACTCGGACATCCCTAGCCCTTTCCGGCAGGGGGGCCAAGATGGGGTCCAGAGGCATAAGGACCGATTTATCCCAGTTTATTGAGAACCCGGAAAAGGAGCCGAAAAAGTCAATCAAATCCATGACCTCGCTCAGCGACCTCCCCGTGTCCCCCAGATAAAGGAGGGTATCATCGGCATATAGAGAAACCACGTCCTCATGAGGGCCCCGTCGGAAGCCAACAATCTCCGGATGAGTCCGGAGACGAGCCGCAAGCGGCTCCAAGGCCATGGCAAACAACAAGGGCGAAAGTGGGCACCCCTGCCGAGTGCCCCGGAACAAACAGAAGGGTTCCGACAGGTCCCCATTGACCCTAAGTCTGGCTCTAGGATTGGCATACAACAATTTAACCCAACTAATAAAGGTGTCCCCCGACAGTCCACTTTTTAAGAATGGACTCTTCAAAGGGGTACCGCATTGCAAATTGCTTCAGGACCACAGGGGGATGTTTTGGACGTCCCCACTCTTTTGCGACAATCCTGTCAAAATAGGAGGGGAAGGGGAACACCTTTGCCGCTCTAGACAGCTTGTAAGTGCCAAAGGGAACCGGCCCCTATGCCGTAGCTTCAGCTGCAGCCTCCATTTTTAAAGTCTCACACACGGACACAATCAGTGCATCCACCAGCGCCTTTTTGTGTTCGGCTACAGGTGTGGAGGAATCATCCTATCTGAGAATACAGGGCAATTGGTCGCAGACCCTGCAGGGTGAGTCATGTCCGCGGTGGCCAAATCAGAATCCGGATGTGGGGAGACAGATGAGGCAGGGGAAGGCGGGCGGGTGCTTTTTGCTAGCCCGCCGCCCAAAAGCCACCTCCACCCAAGACACAAAGGAATCCAGAACTGCCGCCAGAGCATCAATATTTTAATGCCAGTCTAATGCAAAATGGCCACCGAACGACACAAGCATGGCCACCAAGCATTACAGAATACAAGCCACAACAAAATGGTGGCGCCACAAGGCTCTCAGAGATCCAGGAGGGTTCCCTAAGCCCAAGGAAAGGCACAGAAAGGAAGGGGGGCTGTGGCAGGAGCCTCCACCAGGTACAGCCCCCCCGCCGTCGATCACCCGGTTGCCAGCAGCACACCCCCCCTGGCCCCATTGTCAGCACAGCACCCTGCCCCAGCCCCAGGAGATAGGCCAGACCACCACACTACCCCAAATATAGGGGGAGGGGGTGGATTGGGGGCTAAAGGCCCCCCACAGGGAGCCAGAAGGGGGGAAGGTGGGGAACCCGGGGGGTCTGATCGTCCCATGGAGGGGCCAACATCCACCCCAAAACCCTCCAGGGGGAGAGGGGGGGACAGCTACTCACCATACCAGAAACTAGGCGGGCACCGCTCCAGACAGAACCTCCTCTCAATCAAAATGGAGGAATGGTCGGCCAGGAAGACTAAGTCATATGCGACCTTGCGAGGCGTTTAACTCACAGGCCAGCCCCCGTCCAGTGGGGCTATGTCGCATCTGACTTAGCGCGGAGCTGAGGTCTGCACATGCTCGTTGGTCAGACTGAGGTGACCACTGGATCTAGATTATTCAGCGCCTCGCCCAGTACGGCAGTCGATTGCAGAGGTCGCAGGAAAAAAAACAGGAAAAAAAAATAGAGAAATCTATCTAAAGCGAAATAAGTGGCAGGACCAAAGATCCCAGCAAGGAACTAGGTGACTAGGCAATCATATTCAGGCACACTCACAACTGTAATAACAGGAAAGTGAGTGTAAGCCTATACAAATTAAGGTTGATATTACAATGTCCTACTGAATATTTATTTGACTTCAATTGGTTTTAAGTAACTGAACAAAATAAAATAAATAGTTCAGGTAACGCATATCAAGTTTTCACAGTTTCACTGTCAACAGTGACTTTGCTTTGCCCGAATTCAACCATATGATTACACATCTGAACTCTGTAAAGAATACTGCAAGTGCACATGGGCTAAGAAGCTGAATTCAGTGTGTAAGAACGTAGTATGCAGTTACTAAATCTCATTCTGTTCCTTAACCTCCTCCATGGTCCACTGGGAGAACTCCACCAAACAACCTCACATGCCTGACCTCTGGGTTAAACACATCATTCATGGAAGAACATCAGCAGCAAGACACAAAATTAGATTTATTCCAAGGCAAGATAAAAAATGACTGCTGATCTAGTTATGCCGAAGCCTAATACAAGTATACATTTAAAGAATCATTTCACACACAAGTGATATTTTAGTTCTAGGTTGATGTTGCTTGGACAGTTACCTACTGGCTTATACTTCTAAAGAGCACAAGTGGTAAGATCCAGCAGAAAGATATTTTATAAAAGCTAAGAATTGTTTGTTCTTTAACACAATACATCTGTTGTCTCTAACCCCTACATTGTGTGTTAGGGGGTCGTTCAAATGTGCAGCCATGGGGCAGTATAACTAGGCGGATGAGATGTGGTTTTATCGGGGCAGTCACTGACACTTGTGAATGAGCCTTTACTAAGTTTTCGAGTCAAACAATAATAACATAAATGTAATTAACAGGCAGAGTAAATTGTGTTGGGGGGCGTGGCTTGGCTGGAGCCCAGTCTGAGGGTCATTTCACATATCCATATGGTCTTGCAGTGATATGCGGCACATAGGATCTTTTTTGTCTTTAGTATCATTGGAGCTGGGATAAGCTCTGTCCTTGCCAGCACTCCTAGCAGTGTACTATTTGTTGTCTGGTAACAGGCAGAAGTACCGCTAAAGTACCATTTATTATGCATTTATAAAAGTCGCTCAAGATCACAATTATGATTTACTGCATGCGTGTGAGCTGGAACCTCATCAACAGTGAGGTGCTGCTAAACTCTAGGCAAAAGCTGCATTAGAAAGACCTAGAGCCGTTCCAGACACATAATAAAATAATTAACATAAGTAGAACACACAGCACTTATGGTTTAAAACATGAAGTGAGGTTATGCTGTTCAATCCTAAACAAGGGTGTCCTTTGGGACCAAGTTAACGACATGCTGCAGGATACATGATCTACACAACAAGCACTGAGTGTTGATCCGTAAGATTTCACTGACACTTTGGATGTTGTTCTTCATGGATAGCTGAACTCGAAGAAAAATGTGTGAAGTGCTCCCAACATCTGTAATCATCTCTGTTCCCCTTTGTTGAGTAAGAGTCTTTAAGGTGGTCTTACCATAGAGAAGATTATGAAGCATGTGGTCCACATAGGTGTGGAATGATTTGAGGTATGCAAATTGGACAGTTTTAAAAAAATGAATATATTTGTATGGTATAAAACATAATATTGCTGCGCTAGAATATACTGTAAAAAATATGCGAAAAGCAGCCAACACAAATCTTTGGAAACAGAAAGATCAATAACAATGGAAATACAAATGTGGCGCTAATCTTGTGAGATTAACAAAGAAAAGTCTTTGATAATAGTGGATAATAGGCAACAGTTCAAATTCTTTCCCATGGATAAGTAAAAACTTCAAAAAAAGGGAGAGATGTGAAGATCCTCAGCGAGTGAAACCACCACCAGGCACCGGCACACACTGATCCTTACCAGATCCCAATGACCCTCATCACAAAGGTCAAAAACGCTATTGGTACAAGCCCTGGAAAGCCGGGATCCTTCACTCCTCCTCATTAGATCTTATCCACAAAGCGGGCAGTCGTTAAGTCCTGACAGGTAGGCCTGAAGCACCGCTCTCCGCTCACCACCAGCCCAGGGCCTGCTTCCTCTGTCCTGCCTCTGTTGATGCGTTATGCTCCCGCTGCCTGCGCACTGAGAGCCGATCACTCCCCCACCATCTCTTGCCACAGCTCGGCGCATGCGAGTGCGCAGGCAGCGGGAGCATAACGCATCAACAGAGGCAGGAAGGAGGAAGCAGGCCCTGGGCTGGTGGTGAGCGGAGAGCGGTGCTTCAGGCCTACCTGTCAGGACTTAACGACTGCCCGCTTTGTGGATAAGATCTAATGAGGAGGAGTGAAGGATCCCGGCTTTCCAGGGCTTGTACCAATAGCGTTTTTGACCTTTGTGATGAGGGTCATTGGGATCTGGTAAGGATCAGTGTGTGCGGGTGCCTGGTGGTGGTTTCCCTCGCTGAGGATCTTCACATCTCTCCCTTTTTTTGAAGTTTTTACTTATCCATGGGAAAGAATTTGAACTGTTGCCTATTATCCACTATTATCAAAGACTTATATTTGTATGGTAACCAACAAAAACATTCCTAAGATGTATAAAAGCCATTCAGTGAATGATACAGAAATCAGAAATACATTAATTGAAAGCAAAATGGAAGCTTCACTATTTATCCCTACATTAATTTCAAAATTGCTAAGAAAAAATGTGCAATAATGTATACTGGCAAATGTATCTTCCCAATGGCTGCAGTATTATGTACATGTGTCCTAGGTAGTTCCATGTACCCTGGACAGAGTGATTTTAAAAATAGGTGGAACCCAGGCAAAAATTCGGAGGGCATAACCTATTTGCCTATATAAGTCTTGCTAAGTGTCAATATATATATATATATATATATATATATATATATATATATATATATATATATACGGTTAGGTGGCACTCTCTTTTAAATGCCCCCTATGTCACTACTTAAAGTAGAAGTTCCGCCTAAAACGAACTACCTCTAAATCTACTGGCAGCCACATTCTAAGACTAATCTCTCTAACCCTGTGAGCAAAAATCGCTATACATACCTTGTCTGCAGCCATTCTGGTCTGGTCTTCAGCGGCGGATGCTGTGTGCAGGAGACAGCCGACAATGGCTGGGAAATGCCCGGGAAGTGACGTTACCCATAGACTTACTATGGGGCTTGCATTGTCGGCTGCTTTTCGTGCACACACCTACACAAAAAGACGTCGCTGACAGCTCAGTATGGGACAGGACCGGCTGTAGAAAAGGTATGTATAGCGATTTTTGCTTTACAGGGGTAGACAGATTAGTCTTAGAATGTGGTTCCCAGTAGATTTAGAGTTAGTTAGTTTTAGGCTGTACTTCTACTTTAAACAAATTTTAAAAAAAGGGTCTTCCTGCACCAATTACAGTGATGGACCTTGACCCTGAAATCTGGCAATCGTGGAGGGTCAAGTGGTGGCCCCCCAAGCAACTGATCTTTTTTTATTATAGTTAAAGCATCCCTGACCATGAAAACTCTATAACCTATGCATTTCAGTTCTGATAATGCAGAAAATCTTGTTTGTTTGTTTTTTTAAATTATTCAGAGAGCCAGACCCATCATCATTTGGTTCCTATAATCCTGGGAGGGAATCCCTGGTTTAAAGGTTGGGAAGAGACAACAATGCTAATAACCAATACATGTTTAAAATAGTATATAAATAGTATGGTTTTCCTTTATAGCAGCATACTCGTTTATAACACAAAAAAAATAAAAATCCAAAAACAACCCAATTTAATATACATACTCATGGAAAAAAAACAGTATAACAAGATAAAGCTCTGCCACATGGACATACTGACATTCTTACTTGCAGCTTAGGAACCACGGGAGCATGGCTGTTGGTGACCAAATGTCACCTCTTTGCAAAAGTATGAGATAGCCTTAAGCTATAAGCTATTGTAGCTATTAAATAACAGCTCTGCTAGAGCACAGTTTCTTTACTTGTTAGCTAGTTTACAATAACACAAGAAGCAATGGCTGGCAGATCGCTGATTAGGAAAGAGAAAGCGGCAGATGTGGCATGAAACGCGTAAGTGAGAAAATAAGTCCTTGACTCTTTTCCAAAAATGCGCCACAATGAACCGCATGGTGCTGCAGGACCATGCTGTCTGGCACACGTGGCAACACACGTTTTCAGATGTGTGGGGGTGTCATTAAAAATGAATGGCACCCCCGCTTGTCTTCTAAAGGGCAGCACATTTCTGTGCATGTCAGGAAAGAATGTGATTTCCATAGATGTGAACCTAGCCTAAAGTGAGAAAATTATTTTCTTTTTGCCATTTGTTTGCCCCTGGGGAGTTTTTACTTAATTTCCTTTCTTGAAGCTACAACAGGAAGTGAGATGAAATTCTCTCTCTCCGGCAGATGTCACCAGAACTAAGTGGCCCCACTGGAAAATTTCCTCCTAATTCCTGTTCCAGTTACAACTATAAAATACTGCATTTCCAACCACTTTCCACCCTGGGGAAGGTTGAGAGGTTGCATATCCCTAGTAAGGCCTGCAATAAAAACAGAAGTCTCAACACTTCTTCAAAAAAAATGTGCTTTAGATAACATAGAGTCCTTCTTTTTAGTTACCTACGTGAAAGTTTTCACTTTTCATAGTTTGCAGATTTTAAAAATATTACTCTTGCTGCTCCACCTCATGAAAACCCACAATGTTCTGTATAACATACTTCTGATGGTGAATAAGAATTATAGATCTTTTCAGATGGCACCTGACCTGCTATATACATTCTAGTTTTGTATTATTTTAAGTTTTATGTATTTGGCTTGCAAACCGTGAAATACTTCAGTTCAGGGAAAATTATTTTGGCCACAATTTAACCTTAATCTACAAAAACAATGCATTAGGTTTATTCGTCTTACTCGCACATTTTTGCAATTACTATTTTGTTTTAATTAACTCAAAGACGGAAATGTGCACTGTATGAAACACTATCTCCTGGCAAAGGCAAATACATTTTCTATCACCTATTAAGATATCCATTATAACAATAGCTGTCTATGATGTGACATGGGCTTCCAAGAATCTTAATTTGTTAGGCGATTGCAGATCTATTTATTACTAGTGGCTCTATAGCAATCATGCTTGCTATGCTTACAGTTATTGTAGACCAAAGGCTGTATGCTCTTGCTAAAGTTAGTGCGGCCTAACCAATTTGTGGTTGAATGTAGGGATGATCGAACGGTTCGGGTCCACCATCGGTTCGGCCCGAACATTGGGTGTTCGAGGTTCGGCCGAATTTAGAACTTTTTGCCCAAAAAGTTCGGAATTCGGCAACCAGAACCGCCCAAAATGCAATGCTTCAGGAAATGGGCTTTAAAAGCCCGTGATTGGACCAGAACCATTAGCAAAAGCCAATTGAGGGGGCAGGAGAATGCTAGGAATGTGATTGGAGTGACTAGGGGGTCCCTAGACCAATCATTAGTGAATACGCCCCCCAGTATATAAGATCGCCCCCGCCATATTCCCAGCATTGTTATACTGGACATGGAAGAGAGTGGAAGCAGTTCTGTTAATTTTACTTTAAAAGTGTCATTTAGCTATTTTTAGTGTGAGGAAAGGGATATCTAGTGTAGTTAGAGTGCTCCTTTACACTTAAGTTAGCTTCAAAAATTTAGTTTCTGTAGGGAAAGTGTTAAGTGTCAGGGGACCGTAGTGTAGTGTAGGGTTAACTGACAGTGACTGCTATGGCAGGGTGACAAAACCCTTCCATAGCAGGGTGACCGCTATAGAGAAATGATCATTTCTATGCTTCGGGACAGGTATGTGGCTTCTCACCAGCAAGCATTTTTTAATGCTGCAGGGGCTGCCACTGCCAGTGCTTTTTTGAGGACATGTTTGATGTCAGACATGACATCTGAATATGTGTATAGGGGGTATATATAGACATATATGTCTGAATATATACCCCTAGACATATATAGGTGTGATAGTAGCAGAAATAAATGCTTGCGCTAATGAAATCATTTACAGTAATATATTTCTGCTACTATCACACCTATATATGTCTAGGGGTATATATTCAGACATATATGCCTATATATACCCCCTATACACATGTTCAGATGTTTTGCCTGCCTCAAAAGAACCCCAAAAAATGCCAAAAAAACGCTAGTGTCAAAAAAAAAAAATGCCCAGGTGTGTTTTTGCTGGCATTTTTTGGGGGGTTTTGGAGGCAGGCAAAACATCAGAACTTGTGCACAGTACCACTATACACAAGTTCAGATGTTTTGCCTGCCTCAAAAGAACCCCAAAAAATGCCAAAAAAAACGCTAGCGTCAAAAAAAAAATGCCCAGGTGTGTTTTTGCTGGCATTTTTTGGGGGGTTTTGGAGGCAGGCAAAACATCAGAACTTGTGCACAGTACCACTATACACAAGTTCAGATGTTTTTCCTGACTGCAAAGAACCCAAAAAAATGCCTGCTATTAAACCGGCAAGGTGTTACAGCAGAGAAGCCATATTCCTGTGCTTAAAGTTTTCTAATACAAACGATCTTTTTTTTTATGGTTCTGGACATGCTACAGAGCTGAAACTTCACAGGTACACCTTTTAGACCCCCCAGACACAAAATCACACAAAAAAAAGTTCTTAAAAATTGTCATTTTTGATAAAAAAGCCAATTATTGAAAAATGTAAAAAAAAAAAAAGAGATTTTTTGATTTTTACTTTGGATTTAGTATCTGGGGGGTCTAAAAAGTGTACATGTGAAGTTTCAGCTCTGTAGCATGTCCAGAACCCCCCAAAAATTAGCATTTTCTTATAATTTTTATTAGAACAGGAATACGGCTTCTCTACGGCGCTTTTTCTTGCATTTATCGGGCATTTTTGGAGGCAGGCATGACTTTTTTTGGATTTAGTGTCTGGGGGGTCTAAAAAGTGTACCTGTGAAGTTTCAGCTCTGTAGCATGTCCAGAACCAGAAAAAAAGATAATTTTTCAGTAGAGCAGGGATGGTGGGACCCCTCTTTTACACTTATATGATCTTTTTTTGGGGTTCTGGACATGCTACAGAGCTGAAACTTCACAGGTACACCTTTTAGACCCCCCAGACACAAAATCACACAAAAAAAGTTCTTAAAAATTGTCATTTTTGATAAAAAAGCCAATTATTGAAAAATTAAAAAAAAAAAAAAAAAAAAAAAAAGAGATTTTTTGATTTTTACTTTGGATTTAGTATCTGGGGGGTCTAAAAGGTGTACATGTGAAGTTTCAGCTCTGTAGCATGTCCAGAACCATAAAAAAAAAGATCGTTTGTATTAGAAAACTTTAAGCACAGGAATATGGCTTCTCTGCTGTAACACCTTGCCGGTTTAATAGCAGGCATTTTTTTGGGTTCTTTGCAGTCAGGAAAAACATCTGAACTTGTGTATAGTGGTACTGTGCACAAGTTCTGATGTTTTGCCTGCCTCCAAAATCCCCAAAAAATGCCAGCAAAAACACACCTGGGCATTTTTTTTTTTGACGCTAGCGTTTTTTTTGGCATTTTTTGGGGTTCTTTTGAGGCAGGCAAAACATCTGAACATGTGTATAGGGTGTATATATAGGCATATATGTCTGAATATATACCCCTAGACATATATAGGTGTGATAGTAGCAGAAATATATTACTGTAAATGATTTCATTAGCGCAAGCATTTATTTCTGCTACTATCACACCTATATATGTCTAGGGGTATATATTCAGACATATATGTCTATATATCCCCCCTATACACATGTTCAGATGTTTTGCCTGCCTCAAAAGAACCCCAAAAAATGCCAAAAAAAAACGCTAGCGTCAAAAAAAAAAATGCCCAGGTGTGTTTTTGCTGGCATTTTTTGGGGAATTTTGGAGGCAGGCAAAACATCAGAACTTGTGCACAGTACTACTATACACAAGTTCAGATGTTTTTCCTGACTGCAAAGAACCCAAAAAAATGCCTGCTATTAAACCGGCAAGGTGTTACAGCAGAGAAGCCATATTCCTGTGCTTAAAGTTTTCTAATACAAACGATCTTTTTTTTTCTGGTTCTGGACATGCTACAGACCTGAAACTTCACATGCACACCTTTTAGACCCCCCAGATACTAAATCCAAAGTAAAAATCAAAAAATCTCTTTTTTTTTTTTTTTTTTTTAATTTTTCAATAATTGGCTTTTTTATCAAAAATGACAATTTTTAAGAACTTTTTTTGTGTGATTTTGTGTCTGGGGGGTCTAAAAGGTGTACCTGTGAAGTTTCAGCTCTGTAGCATGTCCAGAACCAGAAAAAAACATCATATAGGTGTTAAAGTTAAAGGAGGCTCCCGAACCACATCCCTGTTCTACTGAAAAATTATCTTTTTTTTTTTCATGGTTCTGGACATGCTACAGAGCTGAAACTTCACATGCACACCTTTTAGACCCCCCAGATACTAAATCCAAAGTAAAAATAAAAAAAATCTCTTTTTTTTTTTTTTTTAAATTTTTCAATAATTGGCTTTTTTATCAAAAATGACAATTTTTAAGAACTTTTTTTTGTGTGATTAATAGTTAATGGGGCATGACCCAGAACCCTAGGCACTTTTTAGGGGCATTTATTGGGTTTTAGGGCTTAAAAATGGTGTTTTTTGATTACAGAAGTTCGGGTCCCATTGATTTCAATGGGGTTCTGAAATCCGAACCGAACTTTCGTGAAGTTCGGGTGTTCTGGTCGAACCAAACTTTTCAAAAGTTCGATCATCCCTAGTTGAATGCCTAAATCAGAAGATTTAGCAAACAAGCAAAAAATTGTATTTATGCTAATACAACGGTAAGAGATATCTACATATTATTGTAGATGACATCATGGAGTGGCATTCTGAAACCCAAGTGGGAATGTCTGGAGGGTTTGTTGGTCCTATTACAAAAGACTACAATCAGCCAGGCATAAGCATTCAGTCTATTCAATCTAAGCACTGTGGTTTTGCATCTCAAGCATCTAGAACTAAATTCCCAAACAAGTGCATAGTCTGCACAGAGACAGTAGGTTCACTCCATGTTAAGTGTGGGGTTTTCTCAAGCTGTTGTGCTTCCTTTACAAAATCTAAAATCGATGCAGTTGATTTACCAGCTGCCACCCAAACTGGTCAGGAGTATGAACATCAGAAATTAGCCTCTTCAGAGGCTGGGACTGGTAAATATGAATTGCTATTTGTTAAATTCTGCAGAATGTCATAAAAAAAATAACCAAATCCAAAAAAAAAAGCTATGGATCCCTTCCTATGGAGTTTTTCATCATGGACCTTTTCTTCTTTTTATACAAGCAAATTACAGATCTAATATTTTTTTTTTATTCTTAAAGTGTATGTAAACCTTATCGATAAACCTCCCTTATTTACTCCCTTTTGGTCTGGCCAAGGTTACCTCTGCAAACTACAAAACACCTGCTGCCTATGTAAAAGAGATGGGAAGAGTGTGAGGCCTTTGTAGTCCTAGCACTTTGTTCTAGGATGGCAACCCTACTTCCTACATATAGTGCAGAAACTGAGTGGTATCACCTTAGAACAGAAAGTGTGTTACTGCCAGGTTCACTGTGTGAAATTTAAGAAAAAAGCCTGAAAAAAGAAAAATGAAGGCAGCCACCACATCTACAGCTGGACATACTTCTAGAGCAGAAATAGAATTTTAGTCAGTGTGCGTCAGTCCCCGCTCAAAAGAGCCTCATTGACCAACATCTGTTTAAGGGATCTGCTGGAAAACATCTTGATTAGCAGCCACAGCCAAGGAGGGGGAGGATTCCTCCATCTATGTAATTTGTGTAAATGAAGGAATCAGCCTGCTAGCTGAATGAAAAAAAAAATGTTAATGGGTAGCTTAAGGACTGGTAGGAAGCAATATATTTTATTTTCGTTTTTAGGTTTAATGCTTGTAAATAGAAGGACTACGACATCTAAAGACATGACTTGGCTGACTACTACCAACAGCTTGTGAGGGCTACAGCATTTTTAGATTTAGTACCTGTACAATTTGACAGTTTTTACTGTTGTGCATGTAGTACATCTTACTTAAAACCCTAATTAGTCATGTAAACCAGGTATCCTTTTTCACTTGACTATTTTTTCTTTTCTTTTTTTTTTACATCTCAGTTAAGACAACACCGCAGCTTTCAGTTCCCTCAAGTTCAGTTCAAGGACTTCCCTCAGTAGCTGGGAGATCTAATTTCTTTAATGATATAACATGTAGAACCAACCAGATTAAAAATCAATATAAGATCTCCAAATTGTCACAAGGGATTCCTCAGGATTTGAGGCAGTAGTGTCTTCTTCAAGACGCAACTTTCATAATTCCATATCAGGCAACCCTACCTATACACATGTTAATACATTAAAGTGTCTCTTTTGTCCCCCTCCCCAAAAATTTGACCAAAGTATTTTTCTAAAAAAGATATCATCATACCTACATAGCATACTGTCTCCGAACTTTGCCCTGTTCAAGTGGTAAAACCTTTATTAGGCTCTTCAGCATTCAATGCTTACAGAAATGCCAGATGCTTGTGTTCTCTGCCACTTGCTGTAATTCCAGTCTCTAACCCCCTATCTCACTACTGAGTCCTGTAGCAACATAGGGGGCAAGCAGATGAAAGAACACCATTCATTATGTTATCCATTCGGTATGTTGGAGGTTCCAGGACTCGAACAGAGGAAAAGGCAGAAGACACAAGTTGCTATGAAGGGAAGTATAATGGTGCTTCTTTTGCAGGAAAATGCTTTGGCTAATTTTGGGGGTGATGACAGAGTTGCTTTAAATGATGCTTGCAAGGATATGCACAAAATCCACCTTCTATGACTGGGACAAGTCATAGGGATAGGGTTAAGTAGTAATGTACAGTATCTGTTCCTGGTCACGCTTTATTATGAGAATCCTTTCTTACTGGAATCTTGCTGGTTTCTAGATGTTCTGCCAGGAAAAGAGCTGGTGAAATGACAACAATGTCACAGAATACCCGAATATAATATATTTCCTTGGGACACTGTTGCCAACATTGTGGTTGTAAGAAAAGGCAGGAAAATGTGGTTATTGTTTAATTTAAAGTTTGTCTTACAAAGCTGGCATGACCTAATTTTTAAACAAATTGTTCATGTGCATTACCCTGAACATTATGATTTTTACCCCTTTAGGGCTTGCTCATACCAGACTGTGTGCTCCCATGTTTTCTAAAAAGTCATTATAGGTTAACAAGACTTGATTACGCCAGATGTGTTATGCTGGCATAAATTGTAAATATTCACACATGCTGAATTTTTGGTTCACTGACCTGCATTTCTCCATTTGAATCAACAGAATGGGGCTTTCAGGATTAACATACATCTAAAATGTCTCTAAATTATGCATGCAATAAAAGGGCTTATACTGTGGAAGCGGTACCCTAAGAGGCTAGCAGAGGGTAATGGGCTAGTCTCCGTTATTGCCTGTAGGCTCCCTACACCTTTTCTTTTACCCATTTCAGACTTATCATGATTTGTTTTGCATTGTAGCTTTGAGAAGGGGCCGAAAGGACCAAGATTTTGCTTCCTTGTCAGGGCAACCCCTTTAATTACTGGTTATCTGATGACTGGTGGGAGCAAATGTATGAAGCAGCAGGGGAGGCGGAAGAAGCACAGAGCCGAATAAAGAATAAAAAGCAGAAGCAGGGAAATTCAGTACTGGTCCCTCCAGTAAGCCCTCAGAAGATAAGAGAGCAGTAATGTGGTGACCAAATCTTATGACAACACCCGTAAGATATGAGATATACACCTATAAGGCTTCAGGCACTGCAGTGGCTAGGCACAGGAAGTACAGTGCTAATTTTTAAATACCCCATTTTTTCTCATCTATCAAATCATGGGGAAATCAAAACACTGTTGAAATGCCAAAAGCTTATTTATGAGGACAGAGGCAGCAATAAAACCAGTCTTTAGCGTTTTGTCAACTGTAACGTATAAATTAAAGGATAAGTTCGCTTTATAAAACAAACAAAACAAAAATAACGAATGCACATTTTTTTGTAGGTGAAAAAATGTGCATTTACTATTTTTTTTTTTTTTTTTTTAGGAGCCTGGAAGCATTGCGGGTGCCATGCAGGTCTCCTGCAGACTGTCAGTGTGAGCTATCAGCCTGCATATCGTGTGAGCAGAAAGGTTTACTTACACTGACAGGATCAATAAACTACCACAGCGTTCAAAAGTGCCGTAGTAGTTTACTGAGAACTACAAGTCGACAGCCGCAAAGTGTGGCAGTACTTGTAGTTTCCCATTCACAGAACTCTGTGAATGAATGATGTGGCCAGGTGGGCAGAGCCCTGCACAGCCAAGTTTTTTTGGGAGAAGACACCCCACTAACTGTCGCAATGAGTTATCAGGGGGTGCAGGGGCTGGTCCTACACTAACATGTTACGAAAGGTAAACGTATTGTTAAAAAAACTAGTGTTGTCTTAAAGCACTTCCTTTTCCATGCCACAGTAAAATTCTTAAAACAGAACTAAACCCAAAAATTTGCAACAGTTTCCCAAAACAAAGAAATTCATGTCATGCCCCTGGTGAAAACTGTAATTAGTATGCTTATGTCAGCTCTCAACCAAACTGCCAAGCCCTCAAATGCTTGCTGACATAACTGGTCACATATGCAGTCCAATGTCAACTGCAGAGCAAACAGAGGCTAAGATGGCACTTTCCTTGGTTGTGAAGGATAGGAGGGTTTAGATGCGCTTTAAAGAAAATCTGCAACATGTAAACAGACGCTAACAATATCTGACAGAGCTTTCAGAAATTCCCTACGCAACTTTAGAAAAAGCATTTTTACATTTGTGTTGCTGTTAGGGAAATTGCCCGTCACTTCCTGTCCCGAGGACCACCTTTTTACAGGAAGTGAAGGAATCTTTCTAACAGCAGTAAAACCTGACAAGTATAATTCCAAACCTTCTCTACTCTATCCAAAACTAAACAAAATGGTTTGGCTATAGATACATTCTAAATAGCTGATATGCAGTTCTGAGTTTAGTTATGCTGCCTCTGCTGTTTATGTATTACAGGTACATTTTATGACAACAGTAAATGTACAATATAGAGAACAAAAAAAAGGTTTAAAAGCTAATTGGTTTGAATTACAAAGCTTTTACAGCCCTTGAAAAAGTCTGAACATGTCCAATTACCTAATGGATAAGAACTGGAATGCAATAATCATCCAAGACCAAGTCTTGAGTCTTCAAGCATACTGTCCAACACTGATATTTAAACAGATAATTTTAATCTCTTTCCTCCTCTCAGTTTTGTTTTTCTTTTTATGAGTAAAAGAACATTTGAAATGTTGACTCTTCCCATTATTTCCAACCCCATCTGATTGCTATTGAGGAGATTACTTCAGGCCAGCTCGACAATGAAAAACCCTTCTATCCAAGCTTAGACCCTGCAGTCGGAAAACGTCTCAAGAAAACCTAACTAAGACCATGGCGAAAAGTTCCTACTTCTATTATTACAAGATTAGATTTCAACACCTAATCATATTTTAAGCAGAATAAACAGGGGCCATATAGTATTACCGCTTATCAGTTTTACGTTTTGTTATTTGTGGTTTACTCCATACTTTCCAAGTTACAATGTGACATTATGTTGGCTGTATAAACACCCTGAGCTTTCAATGCTCCAACATTTGAAGGTTTAGCTCAGAAATTGAAAAACGCTGGAAAATTATTAGCAGATGGAGCAACTGAATATTTGACATCATAGCAAAAGTTCTGAGCAATCGGCTTGAAGAAAAAAAAAAAGTTGGGTGAAGTTTAACAAAAAGCCTGTACTTACCAACCAAGATTATCAGCCTGTATTTCTCATTAGGCTGTCGTTGATACAATGCCACTTCTTCAAAGGTCGGAACATCTGCTGTATCATATTGGTCGCTCTTCTTACATTCGTACATGAATTTATTTGTTTTTCTGTCTTTCCTGCTGAGACGAAAACTTCTCCGAAAACCAGCTGAAACAAAAACACATTTTTCAGATCAGAACGTGAGTAGCCTGGATGTCTGCAGTACTCTTTCATAAATATAATATTCATAAATATTTTAACAAATGTAACAGTACAGAAATCATTACAGGCCGGTCCCGAACAAAATCCAGCCGTGACTGCTTTTACTTAAGTATGGTTTAAAAGTGCCGACTGAGAAATTACTTCTTCAAGTCCTGATCACTGAAAAGCTGCCTATAAATCCCAGACAGCCATAGAAAGAGGCACTTATGGAGTGGCTGGGCACACAAAACTGTGGCTAACTGGTACTATGGCTTTATGAGGAGATTATAAAGCAAATATTGGCTTCTTGGATGTGGTAGGAATTTAAAAAAATGCATTTACATTGTATGGAAACTGCTTAAGGTTTAATAGGGGGCACAATTTAAACTGTTACAAGATATACATTTTACATTTACACATCTAATCTTGTATATGAAACACAGAACATAGAAAGTAATGAACAAAAATATGGCACATGGAAGACAAGTGTATGGAGACATTGCAATCAAAAGCAGTATGGAAATAAAGGATTTTGAACATTCACTAGGTAAATATTCATGTAGAAGTAACCTGGACTTATGTGAAGAAATTGCAAATAAGGCTGAAAGGATAAAGCCACAAATTACAGCAACCAATAGGAAATAATCAGCTGATCTGACTCATATAAAAATGATTGGCTGTTTTAGTGCGCTCATCCTTATTGGAAATGCCTTACTAAATAAGCTGATATTTAGTTTGAATGTAGCAGCTAGAGATTGGGTTTGACTATCATTCCAATCACTTTCAACCAACTCCAAGACATACACTATATTCAAAGATAGAAACAATTACATGGTTTGCAAAATTACAATTTGTTGCAAGATGATTATTCCTAAAACAAATCACTTTAAATTGCAACCTCCTTTTTCCAGTATACTTTATGTGAAGCACTGAAAGATTTTCGGGATCCATTGGATTGGATCAAATTGTTAAGAACATGAAAAACGTATTTATATATAATCAACCTTAATATTTTGAATTCACCTGCTATGGGATATCACAAGACTAACAGTTTTTTTTTTCCACCTAAAAACACGTTAAAATTGTCCACAGTGTTTCCTTGAAAATAAATATATGCTTATACTTACCTATAGGGTCCTTTTCTGCAGATTTTTACAACAATTCATATATAAACCTGAAACGATCACAGTCTCACACAATATATGAGGCCTAAAGAATAAAATTCTTTCAAACTGGCATAATAGCGGTTTATTTTATGTAGTTGGCATAAGCCATACCCTTTATTGGTTAACTCAAATTTTAAAGTAAATATGTCCTAAGATACAGGCTGCCATTGTTCCTTCCAAAAAAAATGGATTTTTGTAAAATCTTACCGTAAAATCCTTTTCTCTTAGCTCATCGACAGACGTAGTCCTCGGTGATACACCACCTTCGGGTTATGTTACCTCCGCAGGAGCAGGACTAGACAGGAAATTAAAAAGCTCTGGCCACACCCTAGGGGCAGTCCCAGAGGGTATATCCTCTCTCTCTCTGCCTCAGCAAATCAGTTATGTGAAAAAGCAGTGCTTAGAGAATTTAACCCAACCCAACTCCAAAACAGAGGGGCGGGGACTACGTCTGTCGATGAGCTAAGAGAAAAGGATTTTACGGTAAGATTTTACAAAAATCCATTTTTCTCTAGCGCTCATCGACAGACGTAGTCCTCGGTGATACACCACCTTCGGGACGTCCCAGAGCAGTATCACAACTGAGGGGTGGGAAAATGGAAATCAAATCCCAATCTAGAAGGCCCAACCGGTGCCAACTAGAAGTTTACAATGCTCATCCTTAATGATGAGACTCAACAAAAAAATTTTCAAACAGAAAAAAACCCTCGAGGTAGACCACCGGTCTCCTCAAATTGCGGCCTGCAAAACCTTGCGGCCAAATGAGGCATCCGCCGATGCCGTCACATCAATTTTATAGAATTTAGTAAAGGTATGTACCGACGACCAAGTGGCCGCCTTACATACCTGGACCACTGACGCCTGATGGCGAAAGGCCCAGGAAGTACTGAGCGCTCGAGTGGAGTGCGCCCTAACAGGGAACGGAGGACTCTGACCCTTAATAGAATAAGCCTGTACCACCGTTTGTCTAATCCATTTGGCAATGGTCGCGGCAGATGCAGGCAAACCCTTTCTGGGGCCATCCGTGATCACAAAAAGTGAATCCGTCTTACGGAATGATTCCGTAGCTTTCAGGTATACCCTGATTGCCGGAACCACATCCAAGGAATGCAACGCATGTTCCCGATGATGCTTGGGCTGAGGACACAAGGAAGGTAGTACAATATCTTCATTCAGATGAAAATCTGAAACCACCTTAGGAAGAAAAGATGGCTTAGGATGAAGTAATACCTTATCCCTATGAATCACTAGGTATGGGGACTGGCATGATAATGCAGCCAGTTCTGACACCCTGCGAGCAGAAGTAATAGCCACCAAGAAGACCACCTTCTGGGATAAAGTAAGCAAGGGAATCTCCCTGATGTTTTCAAAGGGAGGTTTCTGTAGAACCGACAAAACCAAATTAAGATCCCAGGGCGGTAAGGGCGCGCGGACTGGAGGAGCCAGGTGCCGCACCCCCTGGATGAAATTCCGCACCAAGGATTTGGTAGCTAAAGGTTTCTGAAAGAAGATTGCTAATGCTGAAACTTGACCCTTGATGGTGCTCAAGGCTAGCTTCTGCTCAACCCCTTGTTGCAAAAAGGCCAATATTCGAGACACCGAATAGGTACGTGGAGGAAATCCTAAAGATTCGCACCACGCAATATAAGTCTTCCATGTGTGATAATAGACTTTGCTGGAAGTCGCTTTCCTTGCTTTAATAAGGGTAGGAATGACTGAAGTAGACAAACCTCTGTCCTTCAGTACTTGGGTCTCAATGGCCAGGCCATTAAAACCAGCGACTGTAAAGCACGAAGGTAAATAGGTCCTTGAGACTACAGACACTCCCTGAGACGAAGTTCCCACGGAACGTCTGCGACTAACATGTCCAAGTCGGCCAGGCCGGCTTGAAGAGGCCAGCCTAGAATTTCTAGGACCACTGGCGCTGATTGGATCTGAACCAGGCGTCCCTAGAGCTATCTGGCCCCGACCATCCGAGAAAGTCTGGTCGTTTTCTGTTCCCACACATTTATCAGATACCTGATAGTTATCAGGAAAGGTGATCTTTTCTGGTTGAACCTCAGGGACCGAAGTCACCCGACTAGAGGCTACTTGGCCTATCTGGTCAATCAGATCCGATTCCTGTGAGGTATCAGGACTAATCTTAGGAAAAGGTAAAGGAAAAGATCTATACAGGGAACGGTAACTACCGCTTCCTGTACTTAAATGTTGGAAGGGAAGAATCGCACCGGTAGTAGTGGTTGATGCTCGATCTAATGTCCTGAATACCGGTGAAAACGTCCCCCCACCCTGAAATCGGGTGGGGGCGCACCTTCAGGCTGTATACTCCTTTACTTCGGGTTTGGCTGGGTTGGTCCTCTGCTTGTCCGACCAGCCCTTCTTGAACCCTCCTGGAGGAGTCTTGCCTTTCCCGGGAGTACCAGCCGGGCGCCCTTTATGGGCGGTAAAGAAAGGTCCTCGCTTGTTGCGAGGTCCCTTAGCTTTTGCAGCCTGTGGCAAAAAAACGGAATTTTTGTAAAATCTTACCTGTAAAATTCCTTTCTCTGAGTCCTCCGACAGTCGCCGCCTCTTCATATTCGTCACATATGGGGTATTAGACTTTGCTCCGAAGGAGTAGCTAGGCAACAGAATATGTTAACAATAAAGCTTTAACATATCCCACCCTCAAGGGGTGGTCCCCTCAGTCAATACCCTCCTACTTCCTGCAACCATATCTCAGTTTTAGTGGAATAGCAGTAGAGTATACATTCAAACCCCAAAAGAGGGGCGGGGGCGGCGACTGTCGGAGGACTCAGAGAAAGGAATTTTACAGGTAAGATTTTACAAAAATTCCGTTTTCTCTTACGTCCTCCGACAGTCGCCGCCTCTTCATATTCGTCACATATGGGGACGTCCCAAAGCAGTGCAAACATGAGGGGTGGGAAACGCATCCGCGCCGAAAGGCAACGCAGTCTCCACATCAAAGAAAGGAACCTTACCAAAGGAAGGAAACCAGCTGGGCAACAGCAAAAATAAGTGCTCAACAGGAGCAACAACCCAGGAAAAGACAAAAAAACCAGGGGATACAAAAAAACTATCCCAACAGCCAGGAGTCCCCAACAAGGGACCCTATGGAACAGCCGCACTAAGAACCTTGCGGCCAAAGGAAGCATCCGCCGATGCCTGAACATCTACTTTGTAGAATTTTGTGAAAGTGTATACGGTCGACCAAGTCGCCGCCTTACACACCTGGGCCACAGAAGCCCTATGACGGCAGGCCCAAGACGTACTCAGTGATCTAGTAGAGTGCGCCTTCACAGGCACAGGGGGAACCTTCCCCTGCAAGGCATAGGCCTGTTCAATGGTCTGCCTGATCCATTTGGCAATGGTAGAGGCGGAAGCCGCCATGCCCTTCCGAGGGCCCTCTGGAAGAACAAACAAGGAGTCAGTCTTACGAAAAGACTCAGTCGATTTAAGGTAAACCCTTATCGCCCGAACAACATCCAGAGAGTGCAATCTCACCTCCTTCGGATGTTTAGGCTTCGTGCACAACGAAGGCAAAACAATATCCTCGTTAAGATGGAATTCCGAAACTCGTTTCGGTAGAAAAGAAGGATTAGGTCGCAAGACCACCTTATCCAAATGAACAACCAGGTACGGAGACTTGCAGGACAAAGCCGCCAGTTCCGACACTCTGCGAGCCGAAGTGATCGCCACCAAAAAGGCGACCTTTTTGGACAACATAGACAACGAGATCTCCCTGATCTGTTCAAAAGGAGCACGTTGTAACACAGATAGAACTAGATTCAAGTCCCAAGGGGGCAAAGGATCCCTCCTAGGAGGAACCAGATGCCGCACACCCTGAATAAAAGTGCCAACCAAGGAGTTGGAAGCCACGGGACGTTGAAACAGAACGGCCAGCGCCGACACCTGACCCTTAATCGTAGCCAGCGCCAAACGCTGATCGACACCCGTCTGAAGGAAAGACAGCACACGGGAAACCGAGTACGTGCGGGGTGAAAACCCCCTGGACTCACACCAGGCAAAATAGGCCTTCCAAGTACGGTAATAAACCTTCCCCGAGGAAGACTTCCTCGCGTTGATCAAAGTATGAACGACCTCTGGAGAGAGACCCTTCTCCTTCAGGACCTCGGTCTCAACAGCCAGGCCGTCAAAGCCAGCGACTGTAAAGCAGGATGGTAAATCGGTCCTTGAGACAGTAGATCGTCTCGAAGAGGCAGACGCCAAGGAGCGTCGACCGCCAGATTCACGAGGTCTGCGTACCAGGACCGGCGAGGCCAGTCCGGTGCCACAAGAATCACCGTGCTGCGTTCCGAGTGCAACCTGCGAAGGAACCTGGACAGCAACTGAATCGGTGGAAACGCGTACATCAGCCTGTACTGATGCCACGGGGCCACTAACGCGTCCGACGCGTCTGCCCGAGGGTCGCGCGTCCTTGCCACGAACCTCTTCACCTTGTAGTTGAGGCGAGACGCGAACAGGTCCACATCTGGAAGACCCCACTTCGCGCACAACATCTGGAAGACAGCCGGGTGGAGAGACCATTCCCCCTGATCCAGGGTCTGGCGACTCAGATAGTCCGCCTGCCAGTTCTCCACTCCCGGAATGTGAACCGCCGTTATCGCCGGGACATGAGTCTCGGCCCAAGACAGAATGTCGGCCACTTCTCGAGCCGCTCGGGCACTCCTGGTGCCCCCTTGGTGGTTGATGTAGGCCACCGCCGTGGCATTGTCCGTCTGCACCCGAACCGGGCAGCCCTGCAGCCGGTCCGTCCAGCGATGAAGACAGAGCCTTATCGCACGCAATTCCAGAATGTTGATCGGAAGGGAAGACTCCCCCTCCGACCAGGTCCCCTGGGCGGACAGAACGCCCAGAACACCACCCCAGCCCGACAGGCTGGCATCCGTGGTGATTATCGTCCACGAGATCGGACGAAACGACTTGCCCCCGGACACCAACGGGAACTGGAGCCACCACAGAAGGTTTTCCCTGGTGCGATGACTCAACGAGATCTGAAGATCCAGAGATTGAGGTCGCCCGTCCCACCTGGACAGGATCTCCGCTTGGAGACCCCGCGTGTGAAACTGCGCGAAAGGAATCGCCTCGAAGGCCGAGACCATCAATCCCAGACATCTCATACCCGTCCGCAGAGACGAGTGTGGAACGTCCCTGAGGGACCTGACTTCCTCCTGAAGAGTCCTGAGTTTGTCTTCCGGCAGGAAGACCTTCGCCTGCACCGAGTCCAGTATCATTCCCAGATAGGGGAGACGAACCGACGGACTCAGTGTCGACTTTGGAACATTTATCGTCCAACCGAACTCCTGCAGAGTTTGCATTGTGACAGACAGGTCCTTCTCCAGACCCTGTCTGGTCGCAGACCGAACCAGAATGTCGTCCAGATACCCCAGGACAGAAATGCCCTGGGCTCTCAATAATGCCAGAACCGGAGCAAGCACCTTGGTGAAGACCCGCGGAGCCGAGGCGAGCCCAAAGGGCAACGCCACAAACTGGTAGTGATCCTCCGCAATGGCAAATCGAAGGTACTTCTGATGACCCTCGAATATGGGGATGTGAAGGTACGCATCCTTCAAATCGATGGAGGCCATGAATTCCCCCGGAACCAGGGCAGCCACCACCGAGCGTAGGGATTCCATGCGGAACTTGCGAACTCGCACAGAGCGGTTCAGAGCTTTCAAGTCCAGAATCGGACGAACCTTGCCCTCCTTCCTGGGCACGGTGAACAGATTGGAATAAAACCCCCGAAATCTGTCCCGATGAGGCACCGGAACCACCACTCCCTGAGCCCTCAGGTCCCGCACCGCCAGGTGCAGATCCCGCAGGCGCTCTGGAGACAGTTGAAGATTTGAGGGAAAAAATCTGCTCTCCGGCCGAGAGAGAAACTCGATCTTGTAACCAGATCGAACGATTTCCAGAACCCATCTGTCCCTCACACGGGCCAACCAGGGCTGAAGAAAACCGAGCAAGCGTCCCCCCACCCCAAAACTGGGTGAGGGCGCCCCTTCAGGCCGAACTGTTATGGGCCGCAGGTCCGGATTGACCGGACTTCTGTTTCCCAGACCAGGGCTTCTTCTGAGAGCCTTGGCCCTTGAACGGTTTGCCCTTGTAGTGCGGCCGAAAGGCACGAAAGGACCCCTGAGGGGGCCGAAAATGAGCATGCTTCTTCCCAGAAGCCCCCTTAGCCTTGGGGAAATGGGGCAAGAGAGTGCTCTTACCCCCGGTAATCCCCTTAATCAACACATCCAGGGACTCCCCAAAAAGGCGAGACCCATCATAAGGCAGATTGGCTAAGGTTTTACGTGAAGATTGGTCCACCGACCAACATTTCAACCAAACCAGGCGGCGAGACAACACCGCCACGCTGTGCACACGCGCGGCCAACGGAATCAGGTCCAGGTCCGCATCACACAGATACATGACACCCTGGTGGATCTGATCCACCATATCCAGGGTCGCCGCCGAGGCCGAATCGGCCACTAGGACGCGCCTAAGCATCTGCGTCCAACTTGCGATCGCCTGGGCCGCCATGAGAGAAGCAAACAGAGCCTTAAGCATAGAACCCGTAACAGAATAAGTATGACGGGCAAGAGACTCCAGTCTCCTATCCGTGGCATCACGGAAAACAGGGGATCCCTCTGCAGGGATCGCAGTGGTTTTGTTCAAAACCGCAATAGCATGATCCACTGGCGGAGGCACACACCACCGTTCATCAGTGGCAGGCGAGAAAGGATAACGCAGCTTAAATTTACTTGGTACCGCAAAAGGCTTGCGCAAATCGCGCCATTGGTCCTTAACAGCGCGCTGAAAATCAGCATTGCAGGGAAAAACCTGCGGCGTCCTGCGTTTTCTCTGCGTCCCATAAGCCGCCAAGGCAGCTGGGGGACACACCTCGTCCTGCAAACGTAGCGTCTGCTTAATGGAAGCAATCAACTCATCCATGATTGCAAGCTCTTCAGGCGAGCCAGGGGGAGAATTATCAACCCCCTCAACTTCAGCCTCTACCTCAGACCCCACTAGATCAAGAGAGGAGCGGGACCCCGATAGGGGGGTCCCCGCCAGAACAGCCCCATCACCTTCACCCTCAGAATCAGAGGACAGAGCAACTCTGGGCCGTTTAGTAGATTGAGCAGCCACCAGCATTTGCACCTGTGCAGCAAGGCCAGCCACAATAGTGGCTAAATCCCCCCCTGGGGGGGAAACAGCGGTCCCCTGGCTTTCCACCAATACTGTGGGAAACTTGCCCTCCTGAGAATCCATTGCCCCTGTATGCCAGACAACCAAGGGTTAACTGCCCCCTTACAGCAAGCGCGGCAAGCGCAGCCCACCGCACCACACTCAGGCACAATGAGACCCCCACAGGGAATATACAGACTGAATACAGGCAATGGAACACAGGAATAGAAGGATAAAACCTGAGGAGACTCCGCTGCTGCTGCTGCCTCGATCAGTGCTTCCAGGAGAGAGGAAGTGATGCTGCCAGGGCGCTCTATGTAAGCCTATGGAGGCTACAAGAAAATGGCCGCTGTGCATGTAAACCATGCGGCCGGAGCGGGCGCCGGTAAAATGGCGTCGTTTGGCGCCGAAATCGCCGCTCCACAGTGCATAAAATCACACACAATATTATCCCATTATATGGATACATGTTAGATCGCCGCAGCGATCGCTGTATATGCCCCAACATGCCATTAAAAACATGCCCCACAGCACACAGCTCCTCACACTGCCCAGCCTGACATACTCAGTGTCATACAGCTCCCCCCCCCCTTGCAGCCCACAGCATGCAGCCGAGAGATAGGGAGACAAGCAGTGTGATTAAAGGCAGGTTACACAGTCCCAGACTGAGACCCCCCCAGACAGACAGGTCCCCACATAGATACACTTACCTCACATGGCGTGGGGAACCCGCACAGGCGAACAAGCCGCTGCACATGAGGCAGGGAGAGTCGCAATTCAAGACGCACACAATGGCGGTTCAGAAACCGCACAGCGTCCGGTGAGGTAGCCACCTCACCAATCATCCCTGCACCGAACAGGGATGGGTCGTTCACTGTGCCAGGAGCGTTACCTGGCTGAACGCTCGATGGCAGACTGGGAAGCCACTGACCCACGACCTGCGACCAGGGGGATCAGCCCGAGACCCAGTCCGCATGATCCTCTTCGTCCGAAGAACTAACTAATGCTGACAAAAATAACAGCTAAGTAAAGGTAGAGAGAAAACTCAAACAAAATATCAAAAAGAAGAAAGAGTCTGGGACAAAAAGTCCCAGCACAGAGAGAGCCAGCCACTCCTGACAAGCTAGACATTAAAACTGAGATATGGTTGCAGGAAGTAGGAGGGTATTGACTGAGGGGACCACCCCTTGAGGGTGGGATATGTTAAAGCTTTATTGTTAACATATTCTGTTGCCTAGCTACTCCTTCGGAGCAAAGTCTAATACCCCATATGTGACGAATATGAAGAGGCGGCGACTGTCGGAGGACGTAAGAGAAAGTACTCTTGCCCCCGGTGGCATCCTTAATGATTTCATCTAGGTTGGCTCCAAATAGACGATTCCCCTGAAAAGGGAGATTGGTCAAAGTCTTTTTGGAACCTAGGTCAGCTGACCAGCATTTTAACCACAGCACACGTCTGAGGATCACTGCTAACTTAGATGCATGCCCTAACAAGGGAGTAGTGTCCAAGGCTGCGTCACAGATAAACCGTAGCCCTTGTATGATCTGTTCTATCAAATCAGATGTCTCCTGGGGAATATCTTTTCCCCTAAGATCTTGGCGTACCATTTTCGCCCATTCCGTAAGTGTCTGGGAAACTAGACCAATAACAATTACTGGTCTAAATGCTGACCCTATCAGAGAAAAGATAGTGCGGGACTCCGCTTCTATCTTTCGATCCACCGGATCCTTAAAGGACGAAGTGTCCTCCACTGGAATAACCGTGGCTTTATTCAGCCTGGAAATAGGCGGATCCACGACTGGTGGTACCGTCCATTTCTTAATGATGGATTCCTCAAACGGATAGCGTCTAGCAATACGCTTGGAAATAGTAAAGGTACGTTTAGAATGCTCCCATTCTCCTTTAATCTGATTACCAAAACATTTAGGTACAGGAAAAGCCTTCGCCGTCTTGATGGGCTTATTAGTCCCAAAAGGCCTCTCTGTTTCAGTTGCCTCTGCCGGTAAAGCCTCAAGTTTTAAGGTTTCTTGCACTGCCACAACTAGTGCGTCCACCAATGCTTCTTCCTGAATTATAGCAGGAGAAGAAGCGTCCTCCTCACTGTCTGAGGGGGCTTTACCTGGGATAACAGCCCTTGCAGAGGAACCTGCAACTGCAGTGACCATCTCTGAATCAGAGTCAGAGGTGTCAGATAGTATAGGGGTAGGCGGGGGTCGCTTCCTTGACCCCCGTCCCTGACAGGCCGCCTCCACCCGAGCCACCATAGACTCCAAAATTGATGTAAATGACTCTATACTCTGTGCACCGGCGGGTCCCGAGGCCCCCTCGAGGGAAACAGGTGGGGGAATATGTGTGGCAGGGTCCATAATAACTCCAGTTACTTCCTGGATGATATAATTCAAAGTAAAGAAAAAACTTTTTTTTTTTTTTTTTTTTGACCCTCAGCGCCACAAAAAAACCCCTTAGTGTTACCTGCTAGGGATCCCTATCGATCGAGAGAGAGAGAGATAGACCCCCAGGCTCACCACTTGATGTTCAGAGTTGAACTGCAACAGCTTACAGCGCTGTCTTAGACAAACAGGAAGTCTTTTGGCTGGCTGCCCAGGAAGAAAGGAGGCGGCTCCGCCCCTCTGCACGCCTTCCGGCGCCTCCCCCAAGCTCCACGAGGTGTAGAATCACCTCAAACATGGCCGCCCCCATGCTGGAGACACGAGGCTACGCCAAAATGGCGGCTCGTGCGATCCAGCAAAAAAAATGGCGGCGGCCTGTGCTGACTAGCGGTGTGCTGCAGGCACACAACACTCTCTCTGCATGGGGATATGGCGTGGTTGGCGGTACCGGCCCTGGCGGACCGCATGGCCGTTCGGGAGGCCTGCTATTAGCTGGAGATCTGACTTGGAAGGCAGTCTACATGTCCATGGCTTCTGACTGGTAGGTAGCTTATACTTAACCCATAAGATTCCCAGAATGCCACAGATTACATCTTTAAAACATGTATACAATAGATTGTTAGCTCCCAAACCAAGCCTCCTGGCTTTTTGCACACATAAAATCACACTCAAAGTAGGAGGATTTGTGACATGTTATAGGATAGAAAGAACTCTTTCTTACCATACAGAGAGGGGCCCGCGTTCACCACAAAACCCGTCAGGGAAAAAAGGGGGAACATACTACTCACCATACCGGAACCAGGCGGGCACCAACTCCTGACAGTACCCCTCTCCACCGGGGCGGGAGGGCTGTCGACCGATACGGACGCCGTGACTCATGGTCTTTGGCGTTTCAGCGAGACGTTTAACTCGCGGGTTCAGTCCTTTTAATGGGACTTTGTCGCGGCCGACCCAGCGCGGAGCTATGGCCTGCACGCGCTCGTAGGCTGAACTGGGGTGACCACCGGATCTCAACATCCAGCCCGTCGCCCAGTTCAGCTTTCTTGCTTGAAGATCTCACAGGAACACTGGAGAAAAAAAGCTGTCCAAAAATCCTTTTAGAAAAAAATTCTTGCCAGGACCTAAGATCCCAGCAAGGTATCTAGGTCCTTACTCCTAACTAGACAGAAAATAACTGATTTGCTGAGGCAGAGAGAGAGAGGATATACCCTCTGGGACTGCCCCTAGGGTGTGGCCAGAGCTTTTTAATTTCCTGTCTAGTCCTGCTCCTGCGGAGGTAACATAACCCGAAGGTGGTGTATCACCGAGGACTACGTCTGTCGATGAGCGCTAGAGAAATATTGCTTTCCTGTATGTTTCTGGCTTAATTATCCTCTAATTTGTTAACTTAAGACACACATGCAGATAAAGAGACACAGAGTGATATATTTCAAGCATTTCTTTCTTTTAATTTTGATAATTTTGGCTTACAGCTAGTGAAAACCCAAAACTCAACATCTCAGAATATTAGAACATTACATATTACCAATAAATGTATGTACTCATTACTTGGTTAGGGATCCTTTTGCATGAATTACTGCATCAATGTGGCGTGGCATGAAGGTGTTATGGAAGTGTTATGGAAGCCCAGGTTGCTTTGATAGTGGCTTTAGCTCATCTGCATTGTTGGGTCTGGTGTCTCTCATCTTCCTCTTGACAATACCCAAAAGATTCTCTATGGGGTTTAGGTCAGGCAAGTTTGCTGGCCAATCAAGCACAGTGATACCATGATCATTAAACCAGGTATTGGTACTTTTGGCAGGTGCCAAGTCCTACACCAAGACCAGCAGATGACATGGCTCCGCCGAATCATCACTGACTGTGGAAACTTCACTCTGGACCTCATGCAACTTGGATTCTTTGCCTCTCCACTCTTCCTTCAGACTCTGGGACTGTGATTTTCAAATGAAGTGCAAAATTTTCCACAGTCCGTGATGACTCGTGGAGCCATTTCATCTGCTGGTGCTGGTCCACTGTGTTTTATCAAGTCCAAAGTCAGCGCAGCCCTATACCAGGAAATTCTAGAGCACTTCATGCTTCCCTCTGCTGACCATTTTCTAGCAGTATTTGGCACCTGCCCACACTGCTAAAATACCAATAGCTTTTTTGTTTTTTTCAATAGATTTTTATTCGATGTTCACAAAAATGAAAGGTAGCAAGGTGTAAGTACAGAGTACAGTAGTAAGCTAAATAACAGGAACAAATAAATGCTAGATTTGCATTATACAGTCATAGGGGACCATGAGGGACAACCCAGACTATGAACGAACATAACAGCATTAGGAGTTAGTCCATGATACCCATGGTTTCCACATAAACGTCAAACTTTTTCAGACCCGATTATAGGGCTAACATTTTTCATATTCCTATGTAATTTTAATAAAAGCTACTACTTCGGATAGATTGGAAGCTGAGTCTTTCCTCCAGTGTCTGGTTGTACCTGATTTAGAGGCCAGGAGTATGGGAACAACTATTGAGCAGTAGTTTGGTGGGAAGTTTTCAATGCCTAAATTTAGAATGGCTAAGGCTGGGGTTGGTGGAGTCAAGATCCCAGTAATAGAAGCGATAAAGCCAAATATCTGGTTCCAGAAGCTAGTGAGATTCTTACATGACCAGAGTACATGGTAGAGATTTCTTACTTGGCCACAATTACGTCAACATAGTGGTGACTTGGACGGGTAGTATTGAGATAGTTTAAAGGGTCTGGTAGGGTCTGTCAGGTATCAGTGTGATGTTTTTTGTTCCCAGTGATTGACACATTGAGAAATGTTGTGTGTGTGTGTGTGTGTATTTAAAGGCTTGTAGCCATTGTGCTGGTGTATTTGTGGATAGAAGGTCTTCTTCCCATTTTAGAAGTGTAGACTTGTAAAAGGAGGTTTTACTTTGGAGACTGTTGTAAAGAAGGGAAGTCCCTTTCACTAAAGTTGTAATAATTCCATAGATGAGGAGCAAGGTAGAAGGATGGTAGTGGATTAACATGTATGAATTTTGAAATTCGTACCTATGTATAGAATTCTGTAGTGGGGATGTTCTATAGTTTAGTTAAAGCGGAGTTCCACCTAAAACAAAAATAATTACATACAAAATACCCCCAGGACAGTCCGGGCTAGTGCATTCCACAATGGATAGCCTCTGAACTGTCCCAGGTTGCACTTACCTTTTAGAAGAAATACTTACCTTGAAAATGCCTTGTCCAGCGATGCCATCTCAGGTGTGGGCAGCTGAAGCCAGCGCGATCCTCTTCTGCGTCCTCCTCGGTCCCACGATGCACTGCACCGGCCCCGCCGTCACTTCCAGGGCTGCAGCGTCATCCCTGCAAAGCTTCTGGGGATGCCCAGAAACTGTTTAGCAAGGTATGACGCGCCTGCACCGGAACTGACGTCGGGGCCGGTGCAGGCGCATTGATTCCTGGGAGCGATGACGTTCAGCTCCCAGGAATCATTGCAAGCCAGGAAGTGATGGCGGCGGCCGTGGCCGCAGAGGGAGGAAGAGGAAGTAAGGTAAGTATATTTTCTTCTAAAGCAAGGTAAGTGAAAAAAAAATTGTGATTATCCATTTGTTTTTCAGGTGACCCGGAGCAAGAAGATGGACTGAAGTTCAATTTTAGGGTGGAACTCAACTTTAAGTCTGAAAAAGGTTTGAATGTTTTGTTCACCAGAATGTCTTCCACCCATTGGACTCCTTGATTAGACCATTTCACAACGGACAGATGTGGAACATGAATTTCCAGCGCACTTATGGGCATAGGAATGTGTTGAGTGAGGGATCTCCTGGAAGGTTCAACATGGTTCTCCATGAAGTGATTGAGGACTGGACTGTTAGTGGCTAATTGCTTAAGTTTTAGTGGTTTATAATGGTCTGCCAAAAGAAGAGTGTGGAGGTGTGGTACTTTCGCCAAAGCAGATTCTATATGTGGCTAGAGTACTTCTGGCGATGGGAGGAGCCAATGTTTAAAATGTACCAATTGTGTCGCCAAGTGGTAATCCTTTAGGTTAACCATTCCGAAACCACCCACTTTCCTATGTTTGATCAGATGAGTTAGGGAGCAGCGAGGGTGCTTGTTTTGCCAGATATATCTTTTAGGAAGACGTTAAGGGAGGAGCGGTAGTGAGAGGGAATTGTGATTGAAAGTGTGAGAAAAAGTACAAGATCTGGGGCAGGATTATCATTTTATATGCTGCTAACCTACCTTAAAGTTCCAGTCCATGCTGAATTTTCATTAACAAGGGTTTATAATTTGCAGCTGCTAGAGATGAAACAGATGGGGTGAGGGTAATCCCAAGGTAGGGTATGCCTTCGTTCATCAATGAGTAGGGCAGGTGTGGAATTAGATGTTTTTTAGTTTGAGTTTGCACTCCTAAATCAAGTATCAGAGATTTGGTAAAATTCACTTTATAATAGACAGAGACAGACAGAGAGCTGAATGTGGTCAATAGTTGATGGACAAAGGGGAGTGAAATCAATGGGTTGGTCAGGGATAAGATCACATCGTGGGCGAATAAGCTTATAGTGTAGGATCTGTTGTGGAATTTAAGTCCCGAAATATGTGGGTGTGACCAAATGGCCTCTGCTAGGGGCTCTATCGTTAGATTAAATATGGAAGGGGAGAGGGGGCATACCTGACGAGCCCATTAGAGATGGGAAAGGTTTTTGAAAGGAGGCCAGATGTGAAAACTTGGGCTGATGGATTGGAGCATATTGCATAGATTGCAGACAAGATGGGCCCTGAAAGCCAAAGATCTCCAGCACTATAGACATATACAGCCAGTGTACTCTGTCAAATGCCTTATCTCCATCTATGGAGAAAAGCAGAGAAGGCATTTTAGTTGATTCAGCATGGTGGATAATATTTATAATACGCTTGGTGGCATCTGATGTCTGTCTTCCTCTCATAAACCCCATCTGGTCTGGTTTAATTAGTGTTGGGAGGATATTAGAAAGATGCCTAGGTAGCACTTTGGCGTCGATTTTAACATCAGAGTTGAGCAGGGAAATGGGGCGAAAATTTGTATCTGATTCTTTGCCAGGTTTGGGTAAAGTCACTATGTGGGAAAATAGCATTTCGGTTGGTAGGGATGCAGATGTTGATGCATCTTGAAATAGCCTCATGAGGTATGGTGCAAGGGTAGTTTTAGAACTTTTGAAATATTCATTAGTAAAACCGTCTGGGCCAGATGATTTGCCATTGGCAAGGCTGTCTATTGTTGTTTCTATCTCTCTGGTTGTAAAAGAATTTAAGTGTTCTAGTTGAGAGTCTGAAAGGGTTGGGAGACAAAGGAGGAGCAAATTTCCCTGCCTTATTGTGCTGTGCATAGAAGTTCAGATGGAGGGAGCACAGGTAGTTGTCATGGTCTTGAACTATCAAGCCTTGTAAGTCAGTATGGAGTTTGGATAAAGATGCAGAGATCTTTGGATTATGGCAAGTCTTATTTTAAGTTTCTAGTAGGTGAATGTCCTGTAAGAGTCTAGACAAAGTCAATGCCTACTGTTTTTTAGTTATGGCCCACAGTTGGATAAGGATACCCCCACATGTATGCCTTGTGGGAGTTCCATAATGTGGAAGCTGAGATTTCGGGAGTGTCATTACAGGAGAAGAAGTTGTAAATATGTTGGGTTAGTGTACTTAAAGTGGATGGGGATTGGACGAGTGAGTTGTTACAGCGCCAGGTGGTTGTTGGTGGGCTAATACTTTTTTCTGTCAAGGTGATGGTGATTGCTACATGGTCAGACCAAGTTATGTCATGTATGTCAGAGGATGAGGTTTGTTGCAATAACCATTTGTCGACAACAAAAAAGGTTAATTCGGGAAAAGGAATTATATCTGCACGAGAAGAAAGTGTAGTCTCTTTCGTTTGCATGCTGGCAGCACTATACATCAAATAATTCCTCTTTGTGAAGCAGGCTGTCCAGAGAAGCGGAGCGTACTTTTCCCAAAAGAGGAAGAGTCAAGTATAGAATTAAGTACCACATTGAAATCCCCACATAATAACACATTCCCCTTCTGCACCTTAGAGATCTGGTCGAAAAGTTTGCGGAAGTATCTCATCTGGCGCGAGTTAGGGGCATACACAGACACTATCGTAAACATCTTAGCATTATTAGAGCATAAAAAATAAGGAATCTACCCTCTGGATCAGGTATAGAATCATGGAGAGTAAAGGATACAGAGTCTCTGATTGCCACAAGTATTCCTCTTTTCTTAACTGGCATGGAAGCAAAGAATATATGTGGAAAGTTCTTGTGTTGGCAGCAGGGAACTGCGTCAGCCTGACAGTGTGTTTCTTGGATTGCTATGATGTCCGCCTTGTGTTTTTGGGCCTCTTTCCACATAGACATTCGTTTAGCTGGATGGTTGAGTCCATGTGTGTTCAGAGAGAGGATTTTAAGTCCCATGTGTGGACGACTGACGAAATTGGGCGAAGATTGTGTGATGTGTAGATTTTAGCAGGGAGAATAGTCCATTCAGAGGATAAAGCTAGGACTTCCAAAAACTTAGCATGGGAGGAGACTTTGTCGATAGAGTAGCAAAAGTGAAGGTTAGCATTTTAGACTGTATGCAATCATGTGTACTGGTAGAATTGCAGTATGACACGAAAACGTTGATTGAGGAAACTTGTACAAAACATAGGTCCCAACAGGGAACCAAAAATCAATGACACCCCAAAGAGCAACATGTAAAAAGCAGAAGGTCCTTGCGTAAGGTACCTCGAGCAGCTTGTACTGCTGAAAAGGTGAGGGAAGTGAGTACGATGTTCGGTACTCATCTGAAGGACCAGGGATTCTATTGAAAACGCTGAATACGTTTATGTATTTAGGACACTCCAGAGTTGGATGAATGTTTCTTGTGTGAGACCTTCGACCACGCTTGCCAGGAGTTAGGTCTAGAAGGGTGGTTCAGATCATACAAGGTTGCAGGGAGGATGTCCCAGCTTCGAAGTAGCTGGGGTCCCTCTTCCAAGGCTTGGATGGTTTTTGACAACCCTTCATGTGTGATCACTAGTTTAGTGAAGTATTTCCATTTGTAGATGATGTTGTGGTTGCAAAGGGCTTTGGTCACCGTAAGCAGAATATTGCGCAGTTGCATGGTAAACTGAGAGAAATCTGGGAACACTTGGATTTTTGAGATCTTCTCCGGGAGTTGATCCACATGCTTGAAAACTTTCAGTATTTTTTCCTTAACTTGATAAAAGTTTACTCTAAGTAGAACATCATAAGGCACTTTGGGTGGGAGGTAGGAAGGTTTCATAATGCGATCTATGGTGAGATCCGCAGATGAGAGATTTGGGATTGTGGCTAGGAAGACATCACTAACGAAGTGTGGCAGCTGTGCCGGGGTGACTGATTCAGAGATCCCCCTCAGTTTAAGATTGTTGCATCGGGATCTGTCTTCAAAATTTGCAAGTTTAGATTTGATGCATTGTAACTCAGAAGAGTGTGCTTCATGAACGTCTACCATAGTGTTAAAAGAGGTAGTATTTTCAGACAATTGATCTTCCATTTGACTCGCTCTATCTCCCAGTGCGTGTACTTCAGCCTTACACTGATGTAGACCTGATAGTATATAAGAATGAAGGGATGCCCTTAGCAACAACAACATGTCTTAAAGAGTCGGGTCTGAAATTGGTTGACCACTGGTGGAGAAGGAGGCTATAGGATCGATGGTTGCCGTGTCCATAGACTGAGAGTTATGTTGCTCACTCACCCCAGGGGTCTCTGGTCACTAGAGCACTGCCGTCATCAGTCCCTGCCCTCAAGGAGCTTACAGTCTAGATTCATAACACACAATCTAAATACTTGTTCCAGGCGAGTGCCTGGGATAGTATTGAAGACCTATAATCAGTATGACAGCCAGTGAACTACCATTTTCAGAAGGAGTCTGCATACCTCCAGAAGTAAGGTTTTTAAAGGGATGCTGCCTCCCTGCCCTATCAACTGTTTGCAAAGGCCAACTAAGCTAACCCCACCCCAGTTATACTCACCTTTCCGGGCATTCCCTCACAGATATAGCCTCTACTGCAGCCAGCACTGAATGCCAAGGCATTGTCTGTTGGAGGCTAGGGCCAATGAAGAAGACACATGCTGCAATATGACAGTTTTTAGTCCTATCAACGGGCTGCTGGACCACAACCAGGTAATTTTAAAGAGAAGGGGGGGGGGGGTGTTTTGGTTGTGAAATGGTCTTTGTAAACACACGGTTACATTGCTCTTTAATGATGCAAAATTATGAAACATATTAGGTTCTCATTATCATGCATAACACATGGCATACTGGAACTGAAAACCACATAAGCCCATAGTATATATAGTGAGTACACACGGCTGCTGCCATGTAGGTATGAAAAAAAATAATACACAGATAATAAGGTATTTAGATTATCGAAAATTATACATTTACATAAACCCCAGCATGACATTAATTTAAAATGCCTCTTGTTTTGAATGTTAAAGTGGTATTAAAGCCAAATGTGGTGGCTATATTCATGTTTTGTTTTTTTTAAGCAGCCTTTCTTTTATTTTAACTGGGTGATCTAGCCAATAAATCTGTGTGTTTCAACAGAACAAACTATCCTGCAGATGTAGCCGTTAGGGGTTTGAGACAAATCATTTAACACTGACAGAGGTGCATACATGGATCAACTTTTATTTATGTAAAACCTTCATCCCAAAAGGAAAAACTATTGATGTAACTACTTAAAAAATGTTAGCTGGAGTTTGGCTTCAAATTCTTAGTGTATTTAAGTCTGCTAGTACATCCAAGACTCCCACCAGACTGACAATGTTTTTGTCCAAAGGTATCTATGTTTCCTCTTTATCCAGAGTGGAGGCACTCTAATGCAAGAAGGGTGTTACTGGCCAGATTACCAGGTGAAAACGGAGAGAAGAAAGCCTAAAAAGAAAAAATGAATGCAGCCACTACATGTGACCACTTGCCCCCTGGGCACTTTCAACACCTTCTTGACCAGGCCAATTTTCAGCGCTTTTTCACTTTGAATGACAATTGAGCAGTCATGCAGCACTGTAGCCATATGAATTTTTTTATAATTTTTTTTTCGACAGATAGGGCTTTCTTTTGGTGGTATTTAATCACCCCTGGGGTTTTTTCTTTTTTTATTTCTAAACAAACAAAAAAACCCAGACAATTCTGAAAAAAAAAACCAAAACACTTTTCTTTGTTTGTTATAACATTTTACAAATAGGTATTGTTTCTTCTTTACTAATGTGTGCTGATGAGGCTGCACTGATGGGCACTGATGTATGGCATTGATGGACACCAATAAGCTGCACTAATGGGCACTGATGTTCAGTGCTCTGATTATCAGTGTATATGTGTGCCATCACAAGATTGCCGGTTATTGGTTTTCCTTTTCCCACACAGTGACAGCGCTGAAAAAAAGGAAAGGCCGATAACCAGCATTTGTTAACATGGGATTAGCTGTGATTGGACACAGGTAATCACATGGTAAATGGCCGCTGTGATTGGCTCTTTACCTTGATCTGTGATCAGCTGTGTCCGAAGGGCGCAATGATCACAGAGCATGCCCGTGCTGTAGCAACATCCGTGCTGCTGCCATCTTTCGGCTATAGCGCAGTCTTCAAGTGCTTAATAATTAGTAAGCTGCTATATTACATTTTTGGTTTTCAGCTTTATACTGCAATAACCTTACAGCAGAGAAAGGAGAATGGGAAACTGTGAAGCCGAAAGGCTTCATTGCCGGTCATGGCGATGGGGGCAGCACCCGGCAGCCGATACGAAAATTGGCTGGGGTGCGGACATTGCGGGCTCCCTGGACAGATAAGTGTCTATATAATTAAAGTCAGCAGCTACAGGGTTTGTAACTGCTGACTTTTACATTTTTTTTCTCAAGGCGGAACTCTTTAACTGATACACTAACGTTGCTAAACTTGGTGTGACTCTCTAACCTGCTAAAAACTCCAGGCACACAAGGGTTAAACTCCTTTTCACATGTGCATCTATAAAGCTGTATAAAGGCAATAGAGGTGATAGTTTCCCCTTACAGCCTGCTTTCAATTGACAGTACACTTACTAGAGACTGCTGTTGTGATACCTGAAACTGCTGTTAAGTAACAAAGACTACTAGAGACAAATGCTGTGCTATAACTGACTGAGTAAGGATTGTTCTCACTTATTTCAAGAACAGAATGAAAACTTTCCTGCATGCTTTGTGTGTGGAGAAGACATGATTCCCAATCACTCACAGGCCAACAGTCATTGTGCTACACTGAAAACAATTGGATTAATTTACCTGGCCCAACCCAATACCATCTCCATACTGGGGGTAACAAGCGGGCCTCTAACCCACTGCAGGACTTCATAAAGCAAAGGATTAGGAAGAGTAGAATTTAAACAACAGAACAAACAAGCATAGAAAATTTGAAACAGGTGCACTAGGGCTTTAAGAAACCAAAGAGCAATGTAATGGGAGGTCTGGGCTATACTGGTGCCTGTGTCTAGAAATGCTCCAACACTAAAGACCACCATGGAGGGTACACACAGCCTTCCCCTAGTCCTCATCCACCAGAAACACATCTACTTTTCAAAATAACTTTCTGGCAGCCGTCCGATTTATCACTATGACAAACAATGGAAAAAATAACTTTACACAACCTTGTAACGAGAGGAGATTATTATTGAAAACAAATGATGATCCTAAGATCACAAAATGTTCCCTAAATAACAAACGTCTTGGGAAGGTTTATCCACTTGACGATTATAAATGAATGTGTGCAGTCACATGACCGCATTCCTGTACACAGTTTCCAGAGATGATGAAGAGCACATAACATGCAATACATGGATACAACCTTCAAATCGGCACAGCCTGGGTATGCCAACCTTCATACGGCAAACTATGTAGATGGCTTTCTCCAAGACTTATTATATTACCAATCATTTCTACATAATGTTCTTTCTATTCATTTGGTTACTGAAGAGAAACAGGTGTTATTACAATTCCAAACTAGTTTGGAATAAAAATGTTCTTAAGGCCACTATGGTGCATTAATGAAAAACATTTATATTTTTGTTCCGAACAAAAGGGAATAATTAAAGTGGTTCTATAGGCAGAAGTTTTTCCTTAATCATAATGCATTGTATGCATTAGGTTCAAAACCTTCTGTATTCAGCAAATGTTCCACTTGTTGTCTGTGTCCATGCTAGAGAAATTCACACTTCCTTGTTTTGGTGATCATTAGCATTAGAACAGAAAGTTGAGCCTGGTGCACACACACACACACTAATAGTTTTTTTTTTTTTCATGCAATCCAGTGGGTTTGACGGAAAAAAAAAACGTACAGCTCCAGTCAGAGCTGCTGTACTAACAATCCAACGTTAGTACAACTCCCCCACTGAGCTGTTGTGTTCCGACAGGGGGACGGCTCTTGGCTAAGAGCACTGACCAGAAGTCAGTCGACTTCCGATGGACCAGCTGCATACACACAGGCTGAATGTCGGCCGTTTTTTATTGAACCGGCCGATCTCGCCCGACATTCGGCCTGTGTGTACGGGACTTTATAGTAAATTTAAAGCTTTACAGTTGTCACCAGAGGGAAACTTCTGAGGGATTTCATCTCACTTCTTGCTGCCTCACTGGGATAAGATGTTCCAGATGAGAAATCTCCCCTATGGTTTGCAAACAGCAAAAAATAAAAAGACAAGTGTTCTTATCCTAGCCTTTTCAAAGCAAAAGCTAAAAAAAATGTTTTGGCTATACATACACTTGCAGTCTGGGAACAGGTGCAATTTAACTCTCCAGCTCTGTGGGTCATCTTTACTAACAATGTCAACATGTTATTGAATGTCTATATTACTGACATTACTTCATTAGCGTGATCTAAACTGCAATTGTGGGTTTACCTAGAGTAAAAATGCAAGTATTGTTATAGCTAAATAACATGTTTCATAAATATGACTTCACAAGCTAAATTTTTTTCTTCAATCAGATATTCATATTCTATTCATATTCATATTCTTGCATAATACGAGATGTGAATGGTTCTTTATTAAAGCGGAGTTCCACCCTAAAATTATACTTGCCTCCATCTTCTTGCTCCGGGTCACCTGAAAAACAAATGGATAATCGCAATTTTTTTTTTTTTTTTTTTTTTACTTACCTTGTTTAGAAGAAAATATACTTACCTTACTTCCTCTTCCTCCCCTCGGCGGCCACGGCGATTCGTCACTTCCTGGCTTGCAATGATTCCTGGGATCTGAACATCATCGCTCCCAGGAATCAATGCGCCTGCACCGGCCCCAACGTCAGTTCCGGTGCAGGCGCCGTCATACCTTGCTTAACAGCTTCTGGGCATGCCCAGAAGCTGTGCAGGGATGACGCTGCGGCACCGTAAGTGACGGCGGGGCCGGTGCAGTGCATCGTGGGACCGAAGAAGAGGACGCAGAAGAGGATCGCGCTGGCTTCAAGCTGCCCACACCTGAGATGGCAGCGCTGGACAATACATTTTCAAGGTAAGTATTTCTTCTTGCAGGTAAGGGCAACCCGGGACAGTTCAGAGGCTATCCATTGTGGAATGCACTAGCCCTGACTGTCCCGGGGGTATTTTTATTAAAAAAACGTTCCCAGGGTGGAACTCCGCTTTAAGGATACCTCTCATGGGAAAAATATGTCGGCTGGGAATGTCAACTGCCTGGCTGTCATGCGGATGTCTTGGCTTTCTGAGTCACTAACCATGAAGGAACCCTGACACTTTTCTGTTAAGCATAAAGGCCTGATACTCAAACTGAGGGGGAACACAGCCAGGTAACTAGCACTTTCAGAGCGTGGTTGGTGATGGCAGCCACTGTGCTTCCCTCATGATGTGTGCTTTAAGCTTAGCTACATAATAACTAAATAAAAACAATTAGTAGCACATTGCATATGGTAAATGGATACTTTACAGATGCACATACACTTAAGAGTTTAAAATAAAACATACATTTTATCCAAAACCTTCTATCAACACTGAAGATTTAAAATACAGATGCAGAATGTGGGCATGACTTCAGGTTCTCGATAAATTCATTGCTGTAAACTGTTAGCAGATCACAGGATTTATGCTATAGCGAGCTGATGTGTGGATCCAACATCTTGAACACATTTGGCTGCAGATACATTAACTGTTCTCACACATAAAGCACTCAGGATTCAGGTAGGACATATTTTCACACGTTTATATTTTTATTGTATGTTGAAAGTCAAACTGGGTGTAACTATATTTATCTCGGAGTATAGACTCTTTACTTTTTTTCTGTAATCTAAGTGGGACACAAGATTAGGCTTTGGTTTGGTCACCTGCATTAACTAAAGACGTACACTTTTATTTGATTAATATGGGAAGGGTAAGGTTCTTCTTAAAGGAAAGCAGTCTTCTGTTGTACATTTGGAAACTCTAACAAATAAATGAACGCCAAACTATCTCTTTATATTACATACAAATCTCTCCCCAGCCAATAGCCATGGTGCTTCCTTCCACAGCTTTGGTGGCTACCATATGGTTGCCAAGCTTCCATTCATTAGATACTTGCAGTGAAGTGGTTGGAGTTAAATGTCTGCATCCAGGAGTGCAGGAATTTTCCACAGTGGCTATTACTCTGCACAGATAGCTTGTATAAACATGGAGAATATATGTTCTACTGGTGCAGTCTGCTTGCTTTAGTGACAAGTTGATTATAAGCATTCCTGTGATCCACAAGAGACAGGACTCCTTAATCAATGATTGTTTTCAACCATGGTGACAAGAAAAATTTAAGGGGCAGAACTTTTTATCAAATTATTAAAATTCCAACTGTGATGTAATGCGCATGTTCTAAGAACAAAAGAAACCTGTTTAAAACAACTGGAATTCTATTCAAATAGTGGGTCTAGATGACAATTTAAGGGTGTTAGAACTAAATTAGTTGACCCAATGATGGCAAAATCTAATGCTACGACAGACAACTTTTTAGAATTTCCATAAAAATAAAAATTCTACTGGTACATGGCCAGCTTTTGTTAAGCTCCATAAGGTAGCAGCAGGGTTATAAAGTGAAGGGAATTGTTTTTTTCTTCTGTGAAGAGAATAAGTCTGAAACATTTTTGATGCTTCTGTTTATACTTTATCGCTTTCATTCCCAAAAATCTATGAACTGGGGATTTTTGTAGGATACAACTTTATGAAGCTACATAAACTAAAAATGGCTTGGCTTTGGCATTTTTGTTTTATGTTTTAAATGACTAGTAGATAATTGGAAAAAAAAGTTGAAGGTTTTACTGAAAGAATGAGTAAAATTTGGTGATGTAATTGATGTGCTTATATTAGTTACCTAAATGCAGATCTCTATAGTCACTTTAGGTCAGGACCTGGACTTGAACCCTGGACCTCTGCTATGTCTGGCAATGTCTCCGCTTGCTGAGCCACCTGGAATGCTGGACAGTTCCCTCCAGAATTCCTTGAATGATCCTGCTGTGAATCATATTTGCCTTGAACCCTTTGCTCCTCCCATGAACTTCCTGATTTAAGCCAGGTCTCTGTACTTCCTGTTTTCCAGAATATTGTGCCTTCTCCAGCCAATATCTCGTTTTTGTCTTTCCTGCTGCCGTCCATATCTTCGCTACCATTCATTACCGGCATTTGGCTTGCACTTCAACTACGCTTCTGCCTTATCTCAACCCGCAACTATCCATTACCAAGTTTTGGCTTGTTCCTCCACTATGCTTCTGCTTGATCCCTATCTGCTATGTCTGCTACTGGACCCTCGCTTGCTCACCTACTGGTGGGGCGATCCTGATTACCGCGACCTAGTGCTAACATGCAGCAAAATCCAACTGCACCATCAGGAGCTCTGGTGAACACCGTTTAGTACTTAAGAGTCCACACCTCAGGTGAGCCTGCTTCATCTGCCAGGGTGACCTGCCTGTGTTCCTATCTGGCTGGTTGCTGTGTGAGCTTCCACTGCTATAGCAACTGGTCTTCGAGCCTGACCCCTGATCATGACAGAATATTCTGATCCAAACATGGAGGCTGCTATAGCAAACGTTGTGACTCCTCTTAGGCAGCAAATTGCTGAGCTGCAAGACTTCGCTGTTACCTACCAAGAAAAAGTTGCTAAACTAGAAAGTATAGTTGAAAGGCAACAGGAGGAGATTCATACTCTGCAGAGACAACTTCTAGACTGAGGTGATACTAACACACATATGCCTCAGCCACTACCATCTAAGTTTAATGGAGCCTGCCATCATTACAGAGGTTTCCTAAATCAGTGTTGTTTATATTTCCAAATGTACCCTGCTGCTACTCTTGAACTCATGACTGGAGAAGCTCTAGCTTGGGCCTCCCCATATACAGAACAAGACAGTGCCACCTTGAAAAATTCTCAGACTTTTTTGACGGCAATGAATCAGGTTTTTGACAATCCCAACCGCTGTGCTACTGCCAAAGCAAAGCTGCATAGTCTGAGGCAGGGTAAACAAGTTCTGAGTACACAGCAGAATTCAGATGTTGGGCCGCAGATACTACTTGTAACGCTGCAGCACAAAAAAGCCAGTTCCGCCAAGGGCTTTCTGAACAGGTAAAGGATTAGCTTGCTAGAGTTGAGACTCCCAAGGATCTTGATGCCTCCATCTAATTATGTATCCAAATTAATCATAGACTTACATTAAGGAGGAAGGAGAGGCTGGGAATGTTTGGAAGTAAGGGTGGTATGCGTTTCTCTGCTACTCCATTTGTTCAGCAAGATTTTAAAGTTTCTCTGGATTCTGACACTCCAGAGCCAATGCAGGTAAATTCTATTAGGAGATCTATTTCCATTCAGGAGAAAGAAATAAGACGTTTTGAGAACCTATGTCTTTACTGTGGGAATTCTGGTCATTACACAGTTAACTGTCCTAACAAAGTTAGAAGAACAATTGCATCAGTTGATGTGATCATGCCTAAACAAATTAATTCCATTAGCCAGTCTATCTCTCTATTGGTTCAGGAAAAAATTAAATTCTTCACTATCTCATTTTGTCCTCCCTATTAAACTTATCTCTGAGGGCATTGAAATTCCTTGCTCTGCAATGCTGAACTCTGGTGCTGGGGGGAACTTTATGGACATAGAATTTGACAACAATAATATTTAAACAAGAAATTAATCTGCCCCTATTGATATGGAGATGATAGATGGTTCACCCCTTACCTTCAGGACCTATTACTCATCAAACAGTCCCTCTGGTACTCCAATTTGAGGCTGACCATCAGTTTTCAGCTAATTACGTCACCTAAATTTCCTGTCATCTTGGGCATTCCTTGGTTTTCCACCCATAAAATCGAAATCGTCTTCTAGACAAGCATGTTGGTTGCTGTTCTTTTCTAGGTTTAATTTTATTATCCCGTATCAACCTAGGTCAAGAAATTGTAAGGCTGATGCCTTATCACAGATATTGTTGGGGCCTTTCAAGGAAAACAATTCTGAATGTACAATCCTGCCTCAAAAAATCTTCCTAGGGGCCACAAGTTCTAAGCAATTATTGAGTCTCCTCAAAGAAGGGTACTAGAATGACCAGCTCCTCAATAATCCTCCTATGGACATCAACCTTAAATACAAAAACGGCTTTTGGACTCAAGCACATTGCCTCTGTGTACCTGAATCTGCTCAGGTTGAAGCCCCCCGGTTGATTCAGGACTCTAACTTGCTGGACATTTTGGAATTTCTAAAACAGAGTAACTTTTATTGCGTTCTTTTTGGTGGACTGGGTACAAGAAAGAGGTCAAAGGTTATGTAGCCTCGTGCCTGACTTGTGCACGCAATAAGACACCCCGAGCTTCTCCTTTGGGGTTGCCCCAGCCACTCCCTGTTTCATTAGGACCATGGGGGTCAATTTCTTTGGACTTTGTGGTCGATTTACCATCCTCAAAGGAATGACAACTATTTGTTGTCTCACTTTATTCGTGTTAAGGGGGTACCCTCTTCTGAACAAACTGCAAAGATGATGGTTCAAGAAGTCTTTAGACTACATGGAATTCCTGAAGATGTTGTGTCAGACAGAGGAGTACAGTTTACTTCGAAATTTTTGAAAAGCTTTTGCTCAGCTTTAGGAGTAGCAATTAATCTAATGGTCAGACTAAGAGGACCAATCAAACTTTAGAGCAGTACCTTCAATGTTTTGTTATTTATGTTCAGGATGACTGGGTGGACTATCTTCCTACGGCAGAACTTTCTTATAACAATTCTAGACAAAGCTCCACCTCTCAAAGCCCGTTTTTCTTAAACATCCAGTTTTTATTCCTGATCTCCCTATCTCAACTCTAATTCCTGCTGTTGCCAACAGATTAACTATGTTGTAGGAGATTCAGGAGAAAATGATATATACTTTGAGGGAAGATCAGGAATGATACAAGAACGCTGCTGAAAAGACATCACAGATCACTTCCTACCTTTTATGTGGGTGACAAAGTTTGGATATCAACCAGAAATTTGAAGGTCCATGTTCCATCTGCAAAGTTGGGACAAAAGTTTGTGGGACTTTTCCAGATTTCTGCTCAGATCAACCCAGTCACTTCCCATTTAAAACTTCCTGACAGTATGAGAATTTACCCTGTTTTTCACATATCGCTGCTCAAACCATTTAATGAAAATCCTTTTTCTGGAACAATTGTTCCACCTCCTCCACCTTGTTGGAGATAATTCTTGATACCAGGATCTTTAGAAACAAATTACAATACCAGGTTCAATAGGAAGGACATGGACCAGAAGAAAATTCTTGGGAGCCTGAGGAGAATGTTCATGCCCGTAGCGGACATCCTGGGAGGAGGGCAGTACTGTCAGGACCTGGACTCGAACCTGGGACCTTTGCAGTGTCTGGTAATGTCTCTGCTTGCTGAGCCACCTGGAATGCTGGACAGTTCCCTGGACAATTCCTTCAATGATCCTGCCGTGAATCGTATTTGCCTTGAACCTTGAACACTTTGCTCCTCCCATGAACTTCCTAATTTAAGCCATGTCTCTGCACTTCCTGGTTTACAGAATATTGTGCCTTCTCCAGCCAATATCTCACTTTTGTCTTACCTGCTGCTGTCCTTATCTTCGCTACCATTCGTTACCGACATTTGGCTTGCTCCTCGACTACACTTCTGCCTAATCCCAACCTGCAACTATTCATTAATGACCTTTGGTTTGTTCCTCGACTAAGCTTCTGCTTAATTTTTACCTGTTATATCTGCTACTGGACCCTGGCTTGCTCACCTCCTTGTGGGGTGATCCTGAGGACCGCGACCTGGTGCTAACACGCAGCAAAATGATCCATCAGGAGCTAACACTACTACTTTGTTTCCACTATAGCATCTGGTCTTCGAGCCTGACCCTTGATCGTGACACTTTAACTTATAATGACAATGGTTTTTAGACGTTACAAATTTGGTAAACTACTTTTTCTCCTGTATTCATTGACATTTTAATTACACAAATTTGGGCTCAATGTAGGCATGGGAGCACATGCTCAGAAGACAGTTTTTGTTGGCAATTATATGTTGGTTAAAGCAGAACTTCACCCAAAAGGAAAGTTCCACTTTAGCTCCTCCTGCCCTCCCTCCACTCCCCTCCCATATTTGGATCACCCTTTTTGGTAGGGGGGTAACGGATACCTGATTTTGACAGGTGCCCGCTTCCACTTCCACTCTGACTGCCTAGGCGATGGGACATGTCACAGGAGACTGTGGGACCATTCACAGGGCGTAGCAAGGCTTGATCATGCACAGTGGGCAGCCAGCTGTGAAGCCACAAGGAGTCACATCCGACTGCGTGCGCTGGGGACCCAAACACTTGCAAAGTGTCAGGTTGGGTGAGAACATCACTCGATCCTAGGACAAGTAAGTGTGTGTTTTTTAAAAGTCAGCAGCTACACAGTGTTTGTAGCTGCTGACTTATAGATTTTTGGTTTACAGGGTGAAGATCCTCTTTAAGTTACATTTCCTACTTGGGGAAGATGGACAGTAAGTTGATTCCTACCAAATTAAACAAGAAATAAGCCTAGGTATTTTGGTGAAAGCTGAAGGAACAAAATATGACTAGCTGTCTTTAGTTCCCTTCTGCTTCCCTCTCACCTCCCTACATATGTTTTTTAAAGGCTTAATGGGACATGTGAGTGAAAGTTCTAGATAAATTAATAATTTCAGTGTGATTGGGCTTCAACTTTTGACTTAGGCAATTATTCTACACAACTGGTAACACTCCAGTGTAACTGATTCAGATAACATTTTTATGCAGTGTTTAATGGGAACTGCAATTCATTTCAGTCAGTATGTCAGATAATTTTCAGTTTATCCTGTGGCAGATTTTTTTATTTTTAAGTTTAGCGCTTGGCAAATATTAAAAGCCAGTCTCTAATCCAGTTATGTATTCTGTTGAGTGGTGAAATGTCTTCAACATTACAAAACAAGTACAGTTGAATGTGATTTTTTACTGTAAGCTAAAATCATTAAAAAGGTACACCCCAGGCAAAATTGCAGTAAACCCTGAGAAACACACAGGGACCAAAGCATGCCTTCTGAGTAGTTTGGTTGGAAAAAAAAATAAAAACTGTATTTTAACACTGTTTAATCTGTGGTAATCTTTACATACATTTTTTTATAGCACCTTCTGAGTAGTTCAGCTTTCACAATTACAGTACAGTTCAACTGACACTGCTATTCTACACAAATCTACCTAAATACTTTTGTCTGCAATATGGTGATCCACCAACCAGATCCACCCCAAACTAGCCACCAAACAAATTCAAACTTACTCTTAACATTTAAATGTGATTGTTGATGCACAGAACCAAATTTACATAGCATGGGTTTAACAAATAGGTGCACTTTAAGATAAAGTGCACTTATTTATTTATTTTTTGCACCTTTGCCCTGACCTAAATAATCCAACCCTTACCCACCACAGCAATGCATACTGAGATCAGTGGGGAGATGACCAAAACAGTAGAACTTCAGCAGCCCTTTCACCTGCAGTCACTAGGATGCGCAAGTGCTAATATTGGAGGTGAAGAAGAAAGGAAGCTGAATTGTCTACATGCAGGATCTTTGCAGGCTGCATGGCTAAGATAGTACATACAGTCATGGCCAAAAATATTGGCACCCCTGCATTTCTGTCAGATAATGCACCACTCTGCCCAGAAAATTGTTGCAATTACAAATGCTTAGGCAGTCTCGTGTTTATTTATTTTGTTTGCATTGGTATGACACAAAAAAGTGGAGAAACAAAAAGCCAAATCTAACACATTCCATGCAAACCTCCAAAAATAGATTGGGCAAAATGATTGGCACCTTCTCAAAATTGTAAGAAATAATTGCATTCCAAGTTTGTGATGCTCCTGTACTTTGTAATTAAACTCACCTGTATCAATTATCAGGTGTTGACAACAAAGAAATCACACCAGCAAGCAGGTAAAATGGTGAAAAATTTACTCAACCTTTCCGTTGTGTGTCTCTGTGTGCCACACAAGCATGGAGAAGAGAAAGAGCAGCAAAGAATTGTCTGAGGTTTTGAAAACAAAAATTGTGGGAAAGCATGGACAATCTCAAGGATACAAGTCCATCTACAGAGATCTTAATGTTCCTGTGTCCACTGTGCGCAACATTGTCAAGGTTACAGCCCATGGCACTGTAGCTAATCTCCCTGGACATGGACGAAATACAAAAATTGATCAAAGAGTTTGCCAAAACATACCTGAGGAAGCCAAAATCCTTTTGGGAGAATGTGCTGTGGACAGATGAAACAAAATTACAGCTTTTTGCTAAAGCCCATCATTCTACTGTTTTCAGAAAAAGAAATGAGGCCTTTAGAGGAAAGAATACAGTCCCTACATTCAAACATGATAAAGGTTCACTGATGTTTTGGGGTTGCTTTGCTGCTTCAGGCACTGAATATCTTGACTGTGTGCATGTCATTATGAAATCCGAAGATGACCAAAGAATTTTGGGGTGCAAAATAGGGCCAAGTGTCAGAAGGTTGGGTCTCCATAAAAGGTCATGGTTCTTACAGCAGGACAATGACCCAAAGCACACATCAAAAAGCACGCACCCATTAGTGGTTTAAGATAAAAGTTCTGGAGAGTACTGAGCTGGCCAGAAATGGAGCTCAGGTTAAAATCCCATAGAGCACCTGTGGAGAGATCTCAAAATAGCAGTTGGGAAAAGGAACCCTTTTCTCAAAAGGAGACCTGGAACAGTTGGTGAAAGAAGAGCGGTCCAAATTTCCAGTAGAAAGGTGTAAGAAAATCATTGATGAATACAGGAAGTGATTGATTTTACCAAACATTAAATTGAGGGTGCCAATATATTTGTCCAGACTGTTTTTGGAGTTTTGCATGGAATGTGTCAGATTTGGCTTTTTTTTTCTCCACTTTTTTTGTGTCATACCAATACAAACAAAATAAATAAATATGAGAATGCCTAAACATTTGTAATTGCAAAAATTTTCTGGGCGAAATGCAGGGGTGTCAATATTTTTGGCCATGACTGTATGTGTATGGTACATCTTTGAGATCCTGAGATTTTGTTTTGGCGTTCTGTTCAAGTGGTAATACTTAACTAAAAATTTTGGATAGGAGGATTTAAAAGAAGAAAAATCTATTATACTGACAGAATGAATTACAGTTTCCATAAAAGAAAACGTAAAACTGTTATCTGGAAACATAGATCGGTTACAAAGGAGTGTTTCTAGTCATGTGGAATATTTGTCATTTGTCAACACCAATGTGGTCTCACGCAAATCCTGATCTCTCTGAAATTATAAACTTGTCTAGGTCCTTCACTTACTTGTTAGCATCAAATGTTTAAACAGCTCCCTGCTGGATAACTGTTCTGTAGTGGAATGAAGTTTATGAGTTTAGGATATGCAACACAAATGGTGGGTAAATGTTTTTCCTCTTGTGGGAAATAAGAGGCAACTGACAAGGTCATAGATTGGAGTAATTCATAGAAAAAAAACCTCAACCATAAATCTGCTACAAGATACAAGTGAAGACAGAACTAATAAGATATTACACAGATATAATAGAAGAGGTGTCAACACATTTATTAGCAGTTAGAAGGAGAGTGTACTTTCAGTTGGTATGCACTCACTAGTTATTAATATAGATATTAGTGACAAAGGTTTTCTTGCTGTCAATTACAAATTACAGTAAAACCTTGGATTGCGAGCATAATTCGTTCCGGAAACATGCTTGTAATCCAAAGCACTTTTATATCAAAGCAAATTTCCCCATAAGAAATAATGGAAACTCAGATGATTCGTTCCACAACCATTTATTCATAAGTCCTTCGGTTTATAGTCAATATAAAAAGATTATAGCATTGCGATAGGTTGTGTAACCATAAAATGTCCATCCACAAATGGCGCTTCCACAAGGGGATTAGAAGCAAAATCCAGCAGGAGCTACAGAGTATCAGAGAAAAGAGGCGCCTCTAAGTGTAGCAATATGGTTCCATTTAATGAATGTTCAACATTTAGCAACTCACATGGTTGATGAATAAAACAGGCACATCTAAGTATGCAGGCATCTGGGGTAAAGCTGTCCACATAGACTATCTTCTGCACCGCCGGCTGCCAGTCTGTAATCCTGACTGGGAAGACCACCCTGGAGTAAAGCGATCTGAAAGCGAGGGGCAGCATGGAAGGGATGACGTAGATGGCGGTGCGGAGGTTGGTCTATGTGGACAGCTTTAGCCTGGATGCCTGCATCCTTAGATGTGCCTGTTCCAATCATCAACCATGTGAGTTGCTAAATGTTGTACCTTCATTAAATTTAACCATATTGCTACACTTAGAGGTGCCTCTCTTCTCTTTTATACTCAGCTGTGACTTGAGGCTACTTGTATATCAAGACATCGCTTGAATATCAAGTCAAAATTTATTTGAAAATTTTGCTTGTCTTGCAAAGCGCTCTTAAACCAAGTTACTCTCAAACCAAGGTTTTACTGTACAAAATAAGGCACATATGACTTTATCAAACTGCAACAGTCCTTAAACCAAGCCAGGGACCAAATCCCACTACACATTACACTCCCAACCCCCTTTAGCTAATTGCTCCAGTAATTAAAAAGAAAACTTTGCTAAATCACCCAAATTCTTACCTGAACTCATGGTCACATGCAATGTAGGGTCTCAAGTTTTCTTTCTTTTTACTGCAAGATAGGAGGGTCTTTGCAGTTAGGTTGTAGCCTGGTAACATGGACACTCCCTACTGGCTGTCCACTGACAGAGTCTTCTCAGATTCCTGAAGACTCAAGTGGCAGCATTATGACATTATAATGGGCCGTAACAAGACTAGTCGGCAAGGTGCTCAAACTGCAGCAAAAGATTAGTAGTCTTTAGTCCTGGAAAAAGAGTCACATGAGTTTATGTGATGATGGATTCAGGTGAGTAAAAGAGGTTTTAGGTTTTTGTTTTTTTTAGGAATGGGTGGGAGGGATTGAGGTGTGGCCCCATTTTCCCTGAGAAGGGCTTTAAAGACCCACCCAAACATTTTGGATAAAGTTGAAAAAAGTCAGTGTCTTTGTTTCCACTAGGAAAGGGGATGTGATAACAATTCTTGAGAAGATGATTGGACACATTTCAATACAGGTGTCTATGTGTCTTAAAAAATCAAGAGGGGAATGTCAAACTTAAAATGCAATGTACCTGATAGGTGTTAAAGTTAGTTCTGTTTGGAAAAGTTCACTTTGCTAAAAATATCCCTTTTTCATTGTGTTTAAAGGATAAGTTCACCTTAAAAAAAAAAAAAAAATTATTATGTTTTTACTAGGAGCCTGGAAAGCATTGCACCCATAATATGCAGATCACGGGAGCGCTGTAGGACTTCTGCAGACTTGCAATGTGTGTGTCTGCTCATACCACGTACGAGTAGGCAGATACACACCGTCAGGAAGAGAGAGTGAACTACCACAGCGCTCAACAGCGCCTTGGTAGTTCAATAAAACTACAAGCTGACAGTTACAAAGGATGTTGGTACTTGCAGTTTCCCATTCACAGAACCCTGTGAAATTTTTTTTTTTTTTAAATAGTGAGAGCGAGGGGGGGGGGGGGGAGAAGATGCCCACTTGGGCAGGAGTGGGAACATGCTACATGTTCCACACTAAAAATAGGTAAAACGACTATATGACTGTCTGCCATGCAAATCCAATGGCTGCATTCCTTTGAAGCACGGAAGCACTGTACATGTACTAGTACGTAGATCAGAAGTCCATATTTTAAGCCAACGTTCTAATCTGCATGCTCATTCTGGGTCAGTGACTCCATAATTTGGAGCCAATGACATCTAGGCAAAAAGTATTCTTAAAAGGCCAACAATGCCATTCCCAGATTTCTTTCAGGATGGGTTTCCTTTAATATGTAAAAAAAACTAATTTATGTGTATTGTTTGTAATTTTATATGCAAGTACACAAGGGCAGACATTTTTGCTTATTACACATAGTGCACATGGTTGTGGTTTGCTGAGTTAAAAAAATTGGTTGTGCCCAATTATAGCTGTGCATTGGCTGCCCATTAAATATTAGGCTACCTTAAAAAAATGCAATGTAAATGTACACAAGTACACAATGAAAATACACTGAGAATTTATTAAAAATCTGGAGTAGCTGTGCATGGCAACCAATTAGCTTCCATCTTTACGAAGCATAATTGAACAAGCTGAATATAGAAGTGGATTGGTTACTGTGCATATCTGCTCCAGATTCTGGCTGCTTTACTTTTGATAAATGCCCCTCATTATTATTTACAAAAAAAGATCCTGCATGGTTTTGCAAAAAAAAAAATAGCTAATTATTTTGGCAGATATTTATAAGGGAATACATTTTGGGCTTGCCACCGTGATCATTACTTGATTGTTATGGTGCATCTTAAGAGATCACAAGATAACCGGGAGCACATGGTTTATCATCTGGACAGATGCGGACATGCGGATGGGTACAGGAAATAACTGGAATTTTCTGTCTGACTGGCAGTGCCCATATTAAAAACAGCTGCACCATTAAGCAGACTGCGTTCCCATCTGTGGTTTGTCATTACTGAATGCCACAAACAAGGGTTTAGTTTTACTAGTCGAGCTTTCATGTTGTCATGGTGAAAACACACAAGGTATTCTGGATCTCCTAATGCATCCGTGAGGTAATATGAAGTGTTTTGACTGTTCGAGATTGCTTCCAATGCGCACTATTTGATGGTCTATTCAAAGCATATCCCGTTTCTTCAAAATACTAGAGGAGCTATAAAAGCACAATGCAGAACAGCCACTTCTGAGGGGCGAGGAGGAAATCAATAGAGTCAGATCATTTACTTCCATAGACACAGCTGCGCGAGGAATTTTATGTACACTGCAAAAATGTCCTCTGTGTATACCACACCATCATCCACTGCCATAAACTGCCAGGTCTAGCAAACTCCACTGAGAGGCCAGGAGTAACTATTAAAGAACAAACTAAAAAGTGGTATGAGCGGCAGTGTGCAATGTATAAAGAAGAACTCTGACAAGTACCATTGTATCTAACCTGATGACATATTGTGACTGCAATGTGTATAGATAAAAACACCCCTTCTGAGGTCCTCATGACTCTAAAAATGTAAAATTCGTATAAATCATCAAATTAGAACTTGTTCATAGCCACTCCTCCACATGTCATTGCTGAGCATGTCTGAATTACAACTAAAACATTTTTGAATTCTAAAAAACAAATAAGAGCTATTCTTCTATTTATTGCAACTTCTACTGTTGCAGCCATCACAAAGTACCCACTACTTCTGAGCAAAGGGGCATGTGACCTCCTCCCATAATGCAGTGCTTTGACCTAGTGGCCAATTGCTAGGCCCAAACACTTTCTAATGACCGCGGTGGTGAGATCTTCACCTTCTACAAATAAAACTGGAGAGTGTAGCTTTGCATAGAAACCAATCAGTTTCCAGTTTTTTTTTTTTGTTGTGGGGGGGGGGGAGGGGTTGTCAAAGCTTAACTGAACAAGCTGAAGTTAAATGTCAATTGGCTACCATGCACAGCTGCACATTTTGCACTGTCCAGTTTTAAAAAATCAACCCTATGTTATTTCACAGTGAGATGAGAATAGCTGATTAGATGGATGAGCTTAACCACCTCCCACCCGGCCACTGTACATGTACATTCCGGAACGTCCTTCAGAAGGAGAGAGATCGCGCCGCGCGATCTCGATGTGCCTGTGTCCCTCGGACACACAGCAACAAGATTCGGCAGAAGGGCCCTGTGATTGGCCCTCCTGATCACATGATGGCTGTGTCCAATCACAGCTGTTATGTAATGTAAATACAGCCATTGTAACGGCTTTGATCTCTTCTTTTCCTCACACAGATCCTGTCAGTGAGGAGAAGAAGAGACAAACACCGATATAAAAATCATCAGGCGCAAATCTGTCCGTGGATCATCCCGCGCACATCTGTCCGTGATCATCCTGCGCACATCGTCACCTGTCTGTGATCTGACACATCTGTCCATGATCTGACACACCTGTCCCAGTGAACATCTGCTGCATCTCAGTTCAACATCTGTCACACATCTGTCCCAGAAATCATCTGTGCACATCTGTCCACATGGCGAAAAATTTTTATAGCGGAGAGGAGGCTATCCGTCAGACTCGGATAGCGAGTATGAGCCAGTAGAAAGCAGTGGCTCAGAAATGGAAACGGAGGATGACAGAATCCTAACAAAGAGGCTCAGGAGATTTGAGCAGGAGCAGGCTTCCACCAACAGGGCAACACATCCTGAGGCATCCACCAGCAGCGCAACAACTCCTGAGGTCTCCACCAGCTGCGCAACAACTCCTGAGGCATCCACCAGCAGCGCAACACTCCACGTCCACGAATATACGCAGGCATCCACCAGAAGTTCTGCAAGTCCTTGTGCAGTGGCAAGCGCAAGCAGGGCATCATCCCTATATGACAGGCCAGCTGCTGGTAACAGGGCGTCCCACCCACAACGAGGCAGGGCCCATATTAGCCTTCCGGATGTTCTGTTATATCCTACATGGCTGCCCGATACTTCAGCAGAACTTGTAATTCCCCCTTTTACAGCACAGCCAGGCCCTCAAATCCAATCGGATAATGTAACCCCACTTTATTATTTTCATTTGTTTTTTATGGATCATCTGCTGAACTACATTGTGGAGCAGTGTAATCTGTACGCCAGCCAACATATTGCCAGCAATCCCGATTCATCCTATGCCCGCCCTTTTGTTTGGAAACCCCTCACCGTGGAAGAATTTAAACTTTTCCTTGGACTGACCCTCAACATGGGTCTGACAAAAAAAAAAAGAGACTCCATTCCTACTGGTCTACCCTACCTTGCCATCATATGCCAGTCTACTCCTCTTTGATGCCCAGAACCCGTTACGAAATGATAATGCGATTTTTACATTTCAACGACAATGCCCAGTGCCTCCCCCGAAATCATCCAAATACGATAAATTATTCAAAATTCGGCCCCTAATCAATTTTTATTTGCTCCGGCTTCAAGCAAATGTTTACCCCTGATAAAAAATATTTGTGTGGATGAATCCCTAGTCCACTTCACTGTAAGGCTTGTAATAAAACAATACCTCCCAAGTAAACGGGCCAAATATGGGGTAAAATTTTACAAGGTATGCGACGGGGCCACGGGCTACATCTTCGATTTCCCCCTGGGTGCCCTACCTATGTGGGGACAAGTGGCAAAATCGTCTGGCAGCTGATAGAACCACTGTTTGGGAAGGGTTACCACCTATATGTAGACAATTTCTACACAAGTCTCCCACTTTTCTGCAATCTCTACATAAAAAAAAGACTGTGGCCTGCGGTGTCCACAATACACGACGACACCCTGGTGGAATTTCAGACAAGACGAGGTTCTATCCAGAAGCCAAAAAGCATTCATGAATATAACCTATTCATGGGTGGGGGGGGGGTGGATATGAGTGACCAGCTGATGCAGCCCTACTTGGCCACCAGGAGATCACTGTTCTGGTATAAAAAAGTCGCCATTTATATACTTCAGCTAGCCCTGTTCAATTCTTATGTAATTTTTTCCAAGTGTACCCAAGGATCCCTAACCTATTTTACATTTCAAGAGGACGTTATCATGGCCCTTCTCTATCTCCATGGCCATCCCCCTGAACAAATTCGCTCTGATGCATTAGCCAGACTTCATGAAAGGCACTTCCCGGATATCCTCCCTCCTACCCACACAGGCCGCAGACACCAAAAAAAATGTTGTGTATGTTCAAGTAGAGAAATTTGCCGCAACACCAGATACTACTGTCCCCAATGTCCCTCCTAGCCAGGCCTCTGTATTGTAGGGTGCTATTGTGTTTATCACACTTCAGTACACTATTAGTATAGTAAAGACATTTTCCACTATTTGTTATTTCTGTGTATGACCCGGACTGTTTATCGACTATTATGTGAAGATATTTTTCCAGTTTCTGCTATTTCTGTGTATGACCCGGACTGTTTATCGACTATGCCTCTGCCAACCATGTTTCTGCCTTACACGTAAATTGATCTCAGTCTGTTGAATGGAGGTTTGCCTGCCTCCTGGAACTGATTATTTGCTCTGTCGCTGTACTATTCAACACAGGGGTCTCACACGGGTGAGGGGCTCCAGAATAGAATTTCTGAGTGGAGAAAACTTTTTTTCTCCAGGTTTTTGTTTTCTCGGATTAGGGTCTGGAGACTCGGAGGCTTCAAAGAGATTTGGGTGGGAGAAGCCTCTACCCTTGTCCTCGGGTCTTACCTGACAAAGGCCCCCAAGCCTTATAGTGCTGCCTGCTGCCAACTGAACTGGCCATGACTCTGTCTGCCACCTAAACTAGCCATGCCTAAGCCTGCCACCTAAACTAGCCATGCCTCTGCCTGCCACCTGAACTGGCCATGCCTATGCCTGCCACCTGAACTGGCCATGCCTATGCCTGCCACCTGAACTGGCCATGACCATGCCTGCTAACTGAACTACTGCCAGGACCAATACTTTGGCATATCTCTGCCTGCTGCCTGGAAAATTCCTGAACATCTCCATTGGCTGCCTGGACCAATGCTTTTCCTGTGCTGGGACAGTATTCGTGCCTGCTAAAACCACATGTAATCATTTTTTTTACCCTTTGCTCAGCAGAATGTATTTTGGGGTGTAATTCTTGATATGTACATGCTATGTGTTAGAAGCCTGTAGGTGCTACTTGGATGTTGGGCCTCTGTATGTGGCCAGACTGTGGAAAAGTCTCACACATGTGGTATTGCCATACTCAGGAGAAGTATCAGAATGTATTTTAGGGTGTCTTCCTTGGTATGTACATGCTATGTGTGAGAAATATTTTATAAATTGACAACTTTGTGTAAACAAAATAGGTTTTCATTTTCTTTCCACATTTTCCAAAAAATTGTGGAAAAAAATGACATGCTCAAAAGACTCATTATGCCTCATAGAATAAACATTGGATGTTTTCTTTTCAAAATTGGGTCATTTTGTGGGTAATTCCATTGTCCTGGTGCTCCATGGCCTTCAAAAATGTGAGAGGTACTCAGGAAATGAAATGTGTAATTTATGCCTTTAGAGCGCCTGACGGTGCTACTTGGATGTTGGGCCTCTGTATGTGGCCAGGCTGTGGAAAAGTCTCACACATGTGGTATCACTATACTTAGAAGGAGTAGCAGAATGCATTTTTGGGTGTCATTTTTGCTATGTACATGCTATGTATTAGAAATATCTTATAAATTGACAACTTTGTGTAAAAAAAAAAAGTTTTTATTTTTTTCCACATTTTACAAACACTTTTGGAAAAAAATTACATCTTCAAAAGGCTCATAATGCCTCATAGAATATACTTTGGGGTGTTTTCTTTCCAAAATGGGGTCATTTTGTGGGTTATTCCATTGTCCTGATACCCCAGGGCCTTCACAAATGTGATAGGTACTCAGGAAATGAAATGTGTAATTTATGCTTTTAGAACGCCTGACTGTGCTACTTGGATGTTGGACCTCTGTATGTGGCCAGGCTGTGGAAAAGTCTCAAACGTGTGGTATTGCCATACTCAGGACGAGTAGCGGAATGCATTTTGGGGTGTAATTTTTGCTATGTACATGCTATGTATTAGAAATATCTTATAAATTGACAACTTTGTGTAAAAAAAAAAAGTTTTTATTTTTTTCCACATTTTACAAACACTTTTGGAAAAAAATTACATCTTCAAAATACTCATCATGCCTCGTAGAATATACATTGGGGTGTTTTCTTTCCAAAATAGGGTCATTTTGTGGGTTATTCCATTGTCCTGATGCTCCAGGGCCTTCACAAATGTGATAGGTACTCAGGAAATGAAATGTGTAATTTATGCCTTTAGAACGCCTGACTGTGCTACTTGGATGTTGGGCCTCTGTATGTGGCCAGGCTGTGGAAAAGTCTCACACATGTGGTATCGCCATACTCAGGAGGAGTAGCAGAATATATTTTGGGGTGTCGTTGTAAGTTTATGTATGCCATGTGTGAGAAATATCTTGTTAATATAACAATTCTAAATTTATGACAAAATTTGATTTTATTGGATTTCTTTTAAAACAGACAATAGAAAATATATTTTTTATTTTTCGCTTATATCACAAAAAATAAAAAATCCAGAGGTAAATAAATACCACCAAAAGAAAGCTCTATTTGTGGGAACAAAATGATAAAAATTTCATTTGGGTAAAGTGTAGCATGACTGAGTAATTGTGATTCAAAGTGCGAGAGCACCGAAAGCAGAAAATTGGTCTGGGAAGGAAGGGGGTTTAAGTGCCCAGTATTGAGGTGGTTAAAGATGAACATAGGGATGAGATGAAAATGACAGCGTAACCTACTTCTTAATAAGAAAAAGCTGTGTCTGCAGCCATTGGGCTTCATGTATGACCGATGCTGAACTGTTACAGTGCCTTGCGAAAGTATTCAACCCCCTTGAACTTTGCGACCTTTTGCCACATTTCAGGCTTCAAACATAAAGATATAAAACTGTAATTTTTTGTGATGAATCAACAAGTGGGACACAATCATGAAGTGGAACGAAATTTGCTGGATATTACAAACTTTGTTAACAAATAAAAAACTGAAAAATTGTGCGTGCAAAATTATTCAGCCCCTTTACTTTCAGTGCAGCAAACTCTCTCCAGAAGTTCAGTGAGGATCTCTGAATGATCCAATGTTGACCTAAATGACTAATGATGATAAATAGAATCCACCTGTGTGTAATCAAGTCTCCGTATAAATGCACCTGCACTGTGATAGTCTCAGAGGTCCGTTTAAAGTGCAGAGAGCATCATGAAGAACAAGGAACATACCAGGCAGGTCCGGGATACTGTTGTGGAGAAGTTTAAAGCCGGATTTGGATACAAAAAGATTTCCCTAACTTTAAACATCCCAAGGAGCACTGTGCAAGCGATAATATTGAAATGGAAGGAGTATCAGACCACTGCAAATCTACGAAGACCTGGCCGTCCCTCTAAACTTTCAGCTCATACAAGGAGAAGACTGATCAGAGATGCAGCCAAGAGGCCCATGATCACTCTGGATGAACTGCAGAGATCTACAGCTGAGGTGGGAGACTCTGTCCATAGGACAACAATCAGTCATATACTGCACAAATCTGGCCTTTATGGAAGAGTGGCAAGAAGAAAGCCATTTCTTAAAGATATCCATAAAAAGTGTCATTTAAAGTTTGCCACAAGCCACCGGGGAGACACACCAAACATGTGGAAGAAGGTGCTCTGGTCAGATGAAACCAAAATCAAACTTTTTGGCAACAATGCAAAACATTATGTTTGGCGTAAAAGAAAAACAGCTCATCACCCTGAACACACCATCCCCACTGTCAAACATGGTGGTGGCAGCATCATGGTTTGGGCCTGCTTTTCTTCAGCAGGGACAGGGAAGATGGTTAAAATTGATGGGAAGATGGATGGAGCCAAATACAGGACCAAATACAGAAAACCTGATGGAGTCTGCAAAAGACCTGAGACTGGGACGGAGATTTGTCTTCCAACAAGACAATGATCCAAAACATAAAGCAAAATCTACAATGGAATGGTTCACAAATAAACATATCCAGGTGTTAGAATGACCAAGTCAAAGTCCAGACCTGAATCCAATCGAGAATCTGTGGAAAGAACTGAAAACTGCTGTTCACAACAAACACTCTCCATTCAACCTCACTGAGCTCGAGCTGTTTTGCAAGGAGGAATGGGCAAAAATTTCAGTCTCTCGATGTGCAAAACTGATAGAGACATACCCCAAGCGACTTACAGCTGTAATCACAGCAAAAGGTGGCGCTACAAAGTATTAACTTAAGGGGGCTGAATAATTTTGCACGCCCAGTTTTTCAGTTTTTTATTTGTTAAAAAAGTTTGAAATATCCAATAAATTTCGTTCCACTTCATGATTGTGTCCCACTTGTTGTTGATTCTTCACAAAAAATTACAGTTTTATATCTTTATGTTTGAAGCCTGAAATGTGGCAAAAGGTCGCAAAGTTCAAGAGGGCCGAATACATTCGCAATGCACTGTATTTCTGTACCCAACCATTATTTTCGGATGTTCTGTTAGTAAACAACATTATTTCTGGTCAGTATCACTTTGATTGGCATAAATTACCTATTGTTGGTTCTGGCACATTTGACCAACTGCATGGGTACATTTTTATTCGACTTCGTCTGCAAGCATTTTACAAAAAATTTGCAGTAGTACTCTATAACCTACAGAAGGTGTTATGTGCAATCTCTACCTATAGTCAAAAACAAATCAAATGTAGTACCAAAGCCTTTCCTGAAGATGGCGCTCAGTATCACTGCTGCTTAAAGTCTAGTATATTGCCATGGTGTTAACAGAGTGATAATGAAGAGTGTATAGTATCACTCACTGCATAATGAATACAAATGACTGAGACTTCCAATTCAAGCAGGCTGAAAGGGGATCATGTATGCTAATTCTACAGTAGATGAATTGGCTGAACTCGCAGGAGCAGATCTTATCTTGGTTTTCTGACGTGCTTCCAGAACCACTTCGCTGTGCTGACAAAATATGTGTAAACATAATCCTTCATTTATGAAGCTTACATAGTATTCCTTTTGCAAAGAGGACCTGTGTGAGCCTACTACAGAGCACTTGTATGTTTGGTTTATGTCTGCTAAGTGGATGTAGATCAATTTAGTTATCCTATACTTAGTCTTCTCATTCACTGATGGCTATCAATGGTGCTATATAGGAATTACAGGACACTGTGCAAGATAACAGACTTTATCTCTAAGTATAACGGAATTTATTGTTGTGACACTAATAAATTAAAACCATTTTTTAAGGTAAAATGTAATGGTTTATGGTCTTTTTTTTTTTCTTCTAAAAGTTTACAAGTTTATAGATGTATTTCTTTAAGTCCTTCCTTGCAGAGCACATGCAAGGGGGTGCAGACTCCAGGGACCACCGTCTGTGTTTGTATTTCTTCTCTTTCCAGACTAGTAACCCAAAAAATAATAAAGCCAAAGGATCACTAAAAAGCAAGTAACTAATATTTTCAGTGCCTGACCTCACAAATGTACTTCTGGAGGAATGGTCAAACATTCCCATAGTCACACTCGTAATCCTTGTGGACAGCCTTCCCAGAAGAGTTGAAGCTGTTATAGCTGCAAAGGGTAAGCTTAACTCAATATTGAGCGTTACGGACTAAGACGGGGATGCCATTAAAGTCCATGTGCGTGTAAAGGCAGGCGCCTCAATACTTTTGACAATATACTGTATGTGTATATATATATATATATATATATATATATATATATGCTCAAAATGTGATTTTAAATGTGACTTATAAAACAAATATAAATAAATTAACATCTCCACTCAGTGGCCCCAATACTTTTGACAATTGAGTGTTTTGGTAACTGACCTAAAATAAAAAAGGTATGAATATAAGTCATGAATATGGTTTCCTTGATTTGAATACAATTGATATACAGTATGCATTTAGACCACTCCATTCTCTCTCTCTAATTATATTGCTTTATCTGCCTTTTCCAACTTGCCTTGGTGCCCTATGTGCTGGTCAGGCCCCGCACATCTCCTCCCTACATCCCTTTCTACCTCTTCCCCATTCTCCAATCATTGTGTACCAATTACCCATCCAATACCCCACCCTGCCTTCCCATTCTCCACTTACCTTAAAGTGATACTAAAGTCTATTTTTTCTTTTTTTTTTTAAATAACAAGCATGTTATACCTACCTCCTCTATGCAGTTGGTTTTGCACAGAGCAGCCCAGATCCTCCTCTTTCCGGGTCCCTCTTGGGTGCTCCTGGCCCCTCCAGCAAGCAGCTTGCTATGGGGGCACCCGAGCCGAGCCACAGCTCTCTGTCCATTCAGACACAGAGCCATGGTTCGGCCCCAGCCCCTCTCTCCTAAGTGGCTAACGGACTTAAATTGACAGCAGCGGGAGCATATGACCCCGCTGCTGTGTCTCAGCCAATCAAGAGGGAGAGTCCCAGACGGTCGAGGAACTTGTGCACATTGCTGTACAGAAATGGGGCTCAGGAAAGTATTAGGGGGGCTGCTGCACACAGAAGGTTTTTTTTATCTTAATGCATGAAGATAAAAAAACGTTCTGCCTTTACAACCACTTTAATCCTTCCTTGGTTCAGTGTTAACTGTCCTTCTATTACTTTCTCCTCACATTTCCATAGGGAACAGAAATCTTGACATCGTATCTCACCACTCAACCATTGCTCCCAGACATGTTTTACACCAGCTGTGTTTACCGACTTTCCACAATAATTTTTACTACCTGTTCTGGACTTGTATATTTTTCTATTGCTATTGTGAATTATGTGTATTGTGCTATTGTGAAGTCCTGTCTTTATTCACTGCATACATACTTCAGATTACTAAAGGAGAAGACATTAAATAGAGTATAATAGCAAGGTAATCATATATTTGTTTTTCAATTACAGGTTTCCTTTAAGAGCAGAAGATGAATCAAATTTATATGCAGACAAAAACAAGATATATATATCCGCCTTTACATTGATGATGATTGATGAAGCAGTATACTAAAGAAACGCTACGGGAGGCCCAAACACAGGAATACATTATACATTTACCATAGAAAATCATCTTAACATAAGGACAAATTATTCCATATACATGGAACAAATGGCAGGCCAATACTTGGACATAACATTTCAGCAACAGCACCTGTGAGCATTAAAGAAGATTTAGCATTAAAATGTATATTTTATAGTTCTGTCCTCATAGGACATAGTACTTTGTCTCACGTTTCTAGGTGTTTTCTAACCCTAATTATGAATACTGAACTGCCCAGCATCCCCTCATGCCATGGCTGATCTGACAACAGCTATAAAGGAGACGGCTGAATAATTGCTGCAGCTTTTCCCAGCTGTGAGTACTTCATGGAAACAAGCAACAGCAAGAGGAACATACAGCAGTGTTTCTCAACCTTTTTTCCATCTTGGCACCCTTTAAAATTATGGACAGTCTCAAGGCACCCCATTCTAAAATGTAAAAACGAAGAAGTTTACATAATGTGGCAGCATCGACACATGTAGGACACCTAAAATAAGAGGTGATTTATTCTTCCTAAGCAAATACACATTTGAACACTGGTACTGACCAGTATTTCCCCAGTGTTTCTCCTCTCCCTTGGTTTCTCTCCATCACTCAGCTAATGTGACCCCAGTGTTGACAGAGAGGGGCAGGGATGGTCAAACAAGGATGCTGGGCAGGCGATGAACACCCTTCTTATCAACACCGATGACATCACCAGATGTTAGGACACCGGTGGCTGGAAGGTTGAAATGTTGAACAATAAAAGCCTGTGGCTTTGGGTAACTAAAAGGCTTAATCCACCTGATGCCTTGTATACAATTTTTGGGCAATTTTTAGACATTTTGCCAAGGCACCCTGAGAAAAATTGCTCACAGCTGAAAAAAGCTGCAGCTATGAATCATCCATCTGAGCTTCGGTGGTACATTTTATGTAAAATCCCTTATAAAACTGTCCCCTTATTGCACTTTGCAATTGTTCAGAAAAACTTTCAAGCTGTCTATAAAGTCATATGTGTAACCCTGCTCTACAAGTAGAAAAGTAAGAAAAGAATGTATTTTATTCAATTAATTTTAGGTATGCTATGTGAATGGTAACACATAAACCTATAGTAGGGGTTTCTTAAAATGCAAAAGTAAAAATAAACTTTAAAAAACACTGCAAATAGCTGAAAAGTTAAGGTGCAAATAAAATAGGCTATAACTGCGTGAGTGCTGTTAATTTGAATTGTGTGATCCCTACGGGATCCCTATGGGTAATACATAGTAAGGAAACAAACAGAAAAAACATTGCTGAAACATACAATAGAAAAAATACAGCATAATGGCCTACTTATTTAGTGTATGTAATGAAAAGTTTTCATGAAGACAAAGCCAAATCAGCTTTGAAGCGCTGTCTTTTCCTTATTATTTTACAGCTAATGTCACACACTGAGTTCCAGGGAATTAAGCTTTTATTGTCAATGCACTGTAGCATAATGCGCATGGTTTTGATTCTTGTCTATTGAGGAACAAAGAAATTCAGAAACAGCTGGCCTTATACTGTCGCCTACAGGAAACTGGGACACTAGCAAACAGAAAAATAGAAAGCTAGCCCCTATTTAACCCCTCCTCTATCCAGCAAGCCCATTTTTTTGCTAGTGTTCAAGAAGGTTGGATGACTTCACTTCAGTGTGTTCCAGACCATAGTGTACTGTGTTAGATAGCCGCAGAGTGTTTACCAGGTTTAGGACCATGGCACAGCCCAAGGTATAACCCTGTCTCTAAAGTAAAGGCTGGTTAGACTGAAGCACCAGGAGCTACCTCCTTGAGGGTTGACATCATTCACTAGGTGGAGTGCTGCTTATACATGCATTCTGTGCTATCTTTCCCATCCCTCAGTGAGGAGGCACTGCCCTGCCATTTAGCACTGGCCCTTATAACCCCCGGGTGTCTTTTCCTGGCATTTCCATTGTGGAATGCTCTTAAACCATCTTCCCTGAAGTGGGTCAGCTTTCCAGACCACTGTAGTCAAACTTGTCTGAAGGGTCTAACATTTGGAAGTTTCAGTCCGACAGGGTTTCACAGGTGTCTAGAATTAGTAACCCTTGTTTACCAGTGGGTGAGGTAGTTTGGCTCAAACCCTCACTAAAGAAGTACACAACTTGTGAGTCATCTGACCCCTTCCTTAACTGTCTGAGACATGTTCCCTACTTCTACTTTAGGGACTTGTAGGGGGTTGGGGAAATACCCTCCTAACCTAGTCTCCCCTTCTCTTGTTGACTCTAGGCCCTTTTTGCCACCTGTTTTATTCTTTGGGGCCTGGACTCAAAGTGAGACAGACAAATGGTCTCAAAGGACCAAGTCATCAGTGGCAAGACTCGTCAGTCTTTTAGGGTTAATAGGGTGGTCTCTTTCCATTGCCCTGGGGATACTCCATTTGCAGGGGTGTCACCATTCCTAGGGCATAAATGCGAATCCTCAGGGAACAGTTAGTCCTCACTTTATCAAGGAAACCTATTGTGAGTTGGCTCCTTGATCTGTTGGACATCACTTGTGTGTTGTAAGGTCTTCAACTCTGGGAAGGTTTGGGAGTTCTCCTTGTTACAGGACAAGTGGCCCAGTCACTACGCTGGGCGACGCTTAGGGTCAAAAAGCTATTTCATGAAAAAAAAAAGTTGTAATCCTTAATTATATTAACTCTTGAAAATTGGCTGTTCTGAAGAGAAGAGCTTGTTGATAAATATTTAAAGCCTAACTCTAACCAGTAGTTTTAATTTCATTTTGGAAGAGATTAGAGAAAGGATAGCTCTGTGGAAATTTGATTGCAGCCTATATCCCTATTGGGGTACATTTTCCTCATTTATTTTCAAACAAATTTTATAACAGGACATGAAGGGGGAAAGTTCCAAAAGAAAAGAATACAGAGCACACAAAAACTTTGGCAGTGCGGCTTTCTTTTGTTTAACAAAACAGACACACGCAGATATGGTAAAAACAACTTTTACGCCATGTATGTGCTTTCCTAACTTGCATTGCAATGTTTCTGAACCTTTAGCAATCGTGTCTTATATATATGAACTTTTTTTTTCATGCATTTTTCCATTTTAGGCTGGGCACGTACTGTGCCTGCGCTATATAAACTCACATCAAATGACCAAATCCACTAAGGATTACCAGACATTATAAAAATTCAATTGAGAAAACACAGTGGCTGAATCTTGTTGGAGTCGTTTCACATGTGCCAGCCATCAATCGGAGCAGAATCATCCATGTGTGCTACATGTCTACTGGTCTCAATTAGTCTCCACAAACACCCAGCGCAGACACTCCACTTGTTTCTGGAGAAACTCCCAGTTTGCAGATTTCGGCTGCATTAATAAAATCTCTGGATGTGTCTTCTGCGAATAAGAAAACACTGTAGAGAACAGTAAACAGATGAGTTTCATCCGTGAGCGCCATATGCTCACAAAAGCCTCTTGTTGGGCAGCTATGCAAACGACTTGGCTAATCCTAACATACGTCCACACAAAAACCTTCCTTTATTAATCCACTAACAATTTTAAATAATAAAGTGATTAATGCAAAAAGAAGAGCAAGGTGAAAGCACTATGGGGTTGATTTACTAAAATTGGAGTGTGAAAAATCTGGTGAAGCTGTGCATGGTAGCCAATTAGCTTTTATCATTAGTTCAATTACTTGACAACAAAAAACTGGAAGCTGACTGGTTTCTATGCAGAGCTGCACCGGATTTTGCACTATCCAGTTTTAGGTGTGCAGGGTAATGGCCCACAGTAACCATTTCTTGATTTGAAGGCAGACAAGCACAAGTTGCATTCTAAATGGTTGCTCTGGGTCTGCATCCTTGAACAGTAGCCTCAAGTTTGGAAATATATTTAAACCAACTGAACAGTAAAGATCACATGGACATATACTAAAATGAATCCCTGTTTTTTAGCTATCCTACTTACTATTATTTAAAAAAAGACTCTGTAGTACATAACTGCACAGTAGTCTGTATGTCCTTAAATCGGACCAAATGCTGCTCTTGGCTTTCAAGAGTTACCCGATTGCCAGTCACTCCACTAAGCTTCCTGAGCTGAAATCAGCTGACTAGCCGCTGCTACATTCAATTTTTACTGCCTGTACATTATAAGGCACAAAGCATCACAACACGCTGCAGTGCATAAAAATGAAAAAAATGTTGTCATTTTGTGACATTTCAATAAAGTAAAAAAAAAATGGATTTTTGTAAGAACTTACCGTAAAATCCTTTTCTCTTAAGCTCATTGACAGACGTAGTCTTCTTGATTCTCAAGAGCTGGGTTATGTTGTCTCCGCAGGAGTAGGACTAGGCAGAATGACAAAACGTTCTGGCTCCACCTTAGGGGCAGTCCCTGAGGGTATATCCTCCCTCTCTCTGCTACAGGGAATCAGTTCTGTTTAAAGCAGTACAGAGAAATTAACCCAACCCAACTCAATGATAGAGGGGCGGGTACTACGTCTGTCAATGAGCTTAAGAGAAAAGGATTTTACGGTAAGTTCTTACAAAAATCCATTTTTCTCTATCGCTCATTGACAGACGTAGTCTTCTTGATTCTCAAGAGCTGGGACATCCAGAAGCAGTGCCACAAATGAGGGGTGGGATTGACAAAATCAAATCCAATCTAGTAGGCCCAACCGGTGCCAAACTAGAAGTTTTAAAGGCTCATTATAAACAAAGAATGAGACTAAAAGAAAAAATTTTCCAACGGAAAAAAACCCTCGAGGTCTCTGGTCTGTTTGCTCAATCGTATCTGATTGTCCAGGGATTCCGGATTCCGATTCCATCTGAGAAGAATCTCTTGCTGAAGAATTCGGGTATGGGACTGGGCAAATGGGACTGCTTCGAATGAAAGGTAACGCCACAAACTGATAGTGGTTCTCCTCTACGGAAAAGCGTAGAAAACGCTGATGTCCTGCGAAAATGGGAATGTGAAGATAGGCGTCCTTGATATCTATGGACGCTAGGACATCCCCTGGATGCAGGAAGGCTGCTACCGTGCGAATGGACTCCATTCTGAATCTTCTTATGTTGACGAAAGAATTGAGTGCTCTTAAGTCCAGAATTGGACGCACTTTGCCCTCTTTCCTGGGTATTGTAAACAGGTTTGAATAAAACCCTTGAAACCGTTCTGTCCAAGGAACGTGGACTACCACTCCTTGTTGTAGTAAATCTGTGACTGCTCTCCGCAGATCTTCTAAACGATCTGCGGATAGACGGATATTGGAAGGGAAGAATCGCGCCGGTGGGAGAGATCGAAACTCGATCTTGTACCCTGACATTATGACTTCGCAAACCCATTTGTCCGGGATTCTGGAAAGCCATGGATCCGGGAACCGGCGAAGACGTCCCCCCACCCCAGTTATGGGTGGGGGCGCACCTTCAGGCTTTGGATGGTTTATCTTCGGGTCTGGAGGGGGCGGGCTTTTGCTTGCCCGACCACCGACCCCTGACGCCTCCTGCAGGAGCTTTGGAGGACTTCGTTTTTTCACCCGCTGGACGAAAAAAACCTCTTGTGAGCAGAAAAAGAAGGCCCTCGTCTTTGACGAGTTCCTTTACCTTTAAAATTTTGCGGTAAAAAGGTGCTTTTTCCACCGGTGAGATCCTTAATGATCTCATCTAAGTTGGCTCCAAATAGACGCTCTCCTGAAAAGGGGATATTAGCCAATGCTTTTTTGGAACCTTGGTCGGCTATCCAACCTTTTAGCCACAGTGTACGCCTGAGAACCACTGCTGAGACTGATGCTCGCGCCATTAATGGAGTGGCGTCTAACGCCGCATCACATACAAACTGTAACCCCTGTATCATTTGTTCCAACAAATCTGATACCGCCTGAGGGACTTCTTCTAAGTCCCGGCGTAACCACTTGGTCCATTCAGTTACAGCCTGCGAAACCAGACCAATAGCAATTATTGGCCTGAAAGCTGATCCAATCAAGGAAAACATGGTGCGAGACATAGCTTCTATCTTGCGATCCACTGGATCTTTAAAAGATGGAGCGTCTTCTAAAGGAATAACCGTGGCTTTATTCAATCTAGCAATAGGTGAATCCACCACAGGTGGTTCTGTCCATTTCTTAATAAGGGTTTCCTCAAACGGATAACGCCTGTCAATGCGTTTGGAAATATTAAAAGTGCGTTTTGGCAGACGCCATTCTACATCGATTGGATTGCCAAAACATTTGGGCAATGGAAAAACCTTTGCCACTTTGATGCGCTTTTTAGTCCCAAAAGGGATCTCAGTTTCAGCTATTTCTGATGGAATACCCTGTAACCTTAAAGTCTCTTGAACAGATACAATGAGTGCGTTTACCAACGCTTCCTCTCGGGCTATGGCAGATGCCGAAACATCCTCCTCACTGTCTGAAGAGACAGGACCCGAGACACCAATACCAGATGAAGTACCTGCAACTGCAGAAATAGGCTCAGAGTCTGAATCCGAGGTTTCAGATAATAAGGGGTTAGGCGGGGGTCGCTTTCTTGCGCCCTGTCCCTGACAAGCCACTTCCACCCGGGACACAAAAGTTTCCATAATAGCTGACAAAGATTCAATTGTCAATGGGGTGCTGGAGGATCCCGCAGACCCCTCGAGGGGATCCGGAGGAGATACATGAGTGGCAGGGTCCATGTTAATACAGGACACTTTGCCAGCAATAAACAAAAAAAATTTTTTTTTTTTTTTTTGTGTGTCTCCCCCTAGCGCAATAGCGCCCCTCAGAGTACCTGCTTCTCGATCCCAGAGAGAGAGAGAGGGACCCCCAAGGCTCACCAACCGATGCAGTGCAGTTTCCAACAAACTGCAGCCAGCGTCTGTCTTACACAGACTGGAAGGAGCTGTTTGCTTTTTCCCGGGCAGAAGGCGTGGCTCCGCCCCCTGTGTACGCCTTCCGGCGTTCCCAGCCCTCCACGAGGAAGCTGGACTCACAAAACATGGCCGCCCCCATAGAAGAGACATAAGACTCCAAAAACATGGCGGCCGACGTGACCTGAGGACATATATGTATTCGGTCTACGGCAAAATGGCGGCGGACCGCCGATATCGTCTTCCCAGCACATCCACCTGCACTCTGGTTCTCCTCTACCTGAGAGGTGACATATGGATCTACAGAGATACACTGCACATAAGGTAGGATTATACCTCCTATGTCTGCTGTAATGTTACAGTCTGCTGGGTAGAGTGTTAGCTCTTGAACCAAGTCCACTTCCCACAAACACATGCTGTATTACAAGGGGGACTTGTAAGTGTCAGATATATACTGACCATATATGGAGGGGCCCATAATATATACTGCCTCATAAATGAGGAAAAAAAGGGAACGTTTTACTCACCATACCGAACCGACAGGCACCCTCTCTTCATAATACCCTCTCCACCGGGGTGGGGGTTTGTGGACGCCTCGACTCTCTGGTCCTGGCGTCCAAGCGAGCTTTAACTCGCAAAGTCAGTCCCTTTACTGGGACTCCGTCGCGGCCGACTCAGCGCACTGGTCTGCACGCGCCTTTTAGGCAGAAACCGGGGTGACCACTGGATCTCACATCCAGCCCGTCGCCCGGCCCCGCATACTTACTTGAATATGTCGCGGCCGACCAAGCGCAATGCCTGGTCTGCACGCGCTCGTAGGCCGGCTGGGGTGACCACAAGTGTCGCCCAGTCCGGCATTTTTGCTTGAAGATCTCACAGGAAAAAAACACTGGAGAAAACTACCTAAAAAATGTCTTTTTCTTAAAGAAAAAAAGTCTTGCCAGGACCAAAAGATCCCAGCAAGGAGCTTAGGTCCTTACTCCTGACTAGACAGAAAAAAACTGATTCCCTGTAGCAGAGAGAGGGAGGATATACCCTCAGGGACTGCCCCCTAGGGTGGAGCCAGAACGTTTTGTCATTCTGCCTAGTCCTACTCCTGCGGAGACAACATAACCCAGCTCTTGAGAATCAAGAAGACTACGTCTGTCAATGAGCGATAGAGAAAAGAAAACAGTAGTATACAGAGCCTAATGTGCACCCGCTGGTATGTATAGGCCCTTACCTTTACTTTCTGTGTAAGGGCCCTTAGCCTCAAGCATTTAATTTTGATCTGTCAGTTGTTCAGATGGATCCAGATTGAATCACAATATATGCCTTTTGGCGGGCCGATGTAAAGGGATGTAGGTTCCGTTTACATCTGCTTACATCTAGGTCTGTTTATATCTACAGAAAAAAACAGAAAAAGTCAACGTCCTTTTCTGTTTTGTGGGTTTAAACCAGAAACTGGGGCCACAGGTGGTATCTGTTTACGCCCATTTTTTTTGGCCTGAACTGGGGCCACAGGTGGTATCTGTTTACGCCCATTTTTTTTTTTTTTTTTACTATTGTCTAACTATGGCTATTTTCTTTAGCAACTAAAAAAAGTGACAAGTAAAAAGCAGATGTACAGTGGGTACGGAAAGTATTCAGACCCCCTTAAATTTTTCACTCTTTGTTATATTGCAGCCATTTGCTAAAATCATTTAAGTTCATTCTTCTTCTTCATGAATGTACACATAGCACCCCATACTGACAGAAAAACACAGAATTGTTGACATTGTTGCAGATTTATTAAAAAAGAAAAACTGAAATATCACATGGTCCTAAGTATTCAGAGCCTTTGCTCAGTATTTATTAGAAGCCCCCTTTTGATCTAATACAGCCAGGAGTCTTTTTGGGAAAGATGCAACAAGTCTTTCACACCTGGATTTGGGGATCCTCTGCCATTCCTCCTTGCAGATCCTCTCCAGTTCTGTCAGGTTGGATGGTAAACGTTGGTGGACAGCCATTTTTAGGTCTCTCCAGAGATGCTCAATTGGGTTTAAGTCAGGGCTCTGGCTGGGCCATTCAAGAACAGTCACGGAGTTGTTGTGAAGCCACTCCTTTGTTATTTTAGCTGTGTGCTTAGGGTCATTGTCTTGTTGGAAGGTAAACCTTCGGCCCAGTCTGAGGTCCAGAGCACTCTGGAGAAGGTTTTTGTCCAGGATATCCCTGTACTTGGCCGCATTCATCTTTCCCTCAATTGCAACCAGTCGTCCTGTCCCTGCAGCTGAAAAACACCCCCACAGCATGATGCTGCCACCACCATGCTTCACTGTTGGGACTGTATTGGACAGGTGATGAGCAGTGCCTGGTTTTCTCCACACATACCGCTTAGAATTAAGGCCAAAAAGTTCTATTTTGGTCTCATCAGACCAGAGAATCTTATTTCTCACCATCTTGGAGTCCTTCAGGTGTTTTTTAGCAAACTCCATGCGGGCTTTCATGTGTCTTACACTGAGGAGAGGCTTCCGTCGTTGGGCCACTCTGTCATAAAGCCCCGACTGGTGGAGGGCTGCAGTGATGGTTGACTTTCTACAACTTTCTCCCATCTCCTGACTGCATCTCTGGAGCTCAGCCACAGTGATCTTTGGGTTCTTCTTTACCTCTCTCACCAAGGCTCTTCTCCCCCGATAGCTCAGTTTGGCCGGACGGCCAGCTCTAGGAAGGGTTCTGGTCATCCCAAACGTCTTCCATTTGAGGATTATGGAGGCCACTGTGCTCTTAGGAACCTTAAGTGCAGCAGAAATCTTTTTGTAACCTTGGCCGGATCTGTGCCTTGCCACAATTCTGTCTCTGAGCTCTTCAGGCAGTTCCTTTGACCTCATGATTCTCATTTGCTCTGACATGCATTGTGATCTGGAAGGTCTTATATAGACAGGTGTGTGGCTTTCCTAATCAAGTCCAATCAGTATAATCAAACACAGTTGGACTCAAATGAAGGTGTAGAACCATCTAAAGGATGATCAGAAGAAATGGAAAGCACCTGAGTTAAATATATGAGTGTCACAGCAAAGGGTCTGAATACTTAGGACCATGTGATATTTCAGTTTTTCTTTTTTAATAAATCTGCAACAATGTCAACAAGTCTGTGTTTTTCTGTCAGTATGGGGTGCTATGTGTACATTCATGAGGAAGAAGAATGAACTTAAATGATTTTTAGCAAATGGCTGCAATATAACAAAGAGTGAAAAATTTAAGGGGGTCTGAATACTTTCCGTACCCACTGTATACAGATGTAAACTGAACAGTACTAAAGACGGATGTACAAACAGATGTCAACTGATGTACAAAGATCCAGTTTTGAGGTGTTTTCTATCAGCTTTAATGACAAATCAAAAAAAAAACAAAAAAAACACATGAATGCCTAAAAACTTGTTATTTTTAAAGGTCCTTGTGCAAGAGGCCTAAAACTGCATGCAGCCTTACCATTCTGAGCTTGTTCCTCTAGAACAAGGCTTCTCAAACTTTTTTTGGCTGAGACCCACTTCTGAATACAGTTATTTTTTAGTACCCACTTGCTTGTAATTGAATATTGTAAAGAACTACAGAATTTTTTGGCGCTATATAAATGCAAATAATAATAATAATAATGCATATTTTAAAGGGAGGGGGAGGTTAAATTAAAAATATAAATTTACTACTTTTCAATTTATTATTGAATACACTTGCCAGATGCTCTAAATGAGGGGTCAGAAACCTGTGGCATGTGTGGCATGTAAGCGAAGTTGTAAGTAATCAGCACCCCCATAGAAAGTATAAGGCAGGCACAGGACATAAATCAACCACCCCAGGACAGTGATCCACAGGATATATGGCACTCACCCCTCCTTCCTCTCCCAGCAATCCACAGTGAAGGTGAAGCCCCCTGTTTGCCCTCTCCAGGGCCCAGCACACCTTGCCCAGAGTCTCCATGATGAGGAGCTCTATGCTGGTCTTGGTGTCCTGGCTCTTCTCCTTCAGATCCTCTACTGGGGTCACAGAAGCTGTCATGAACTCCTGACACCGCCGGGCCACCTGGTCCTCCTTTGACACCGAGGCTGCCGTCTCTGCCCGCTATAGCGGATAGAATCCCGCTGCCAGTCTAGCCACCACTGCCGCCAGCAGGACTGAGGAGCTGGCTCTGCACCCCATGAACATATCCTACATAACAGCCCACATACGTACCTACTAATGCAAGTATCCTCCTCGCAGGAAATGCAGTCCAGCCACCATAAACTGCGTTGGCGGGTCCTGAATCCATCCTGATTTGACTGCTCTGGCTCTCTGTAATTTGCGTGGGCTCGAACAGCACAATTTAAGCGGGCCTGCTGTCAGTGATTTCCGGCTCAGTGCGACCCTCTCGAACACAGCTCGCGACCCACCAGTGGGTCCCGACTCACAGTTTGGGAACTCCTATTTTAGACTAAAAAACTGAGATTAATCAATCTAGCTACTTTTAATGTTGGTTTGAAACCAAAAGATCTAGCATACCCAGGGCCTGTTTGTAATATTTACATTGTTTGTTAAACTGTTGTTGACTCCTAGCCTCAGCATTTGTTTACTGCCTTAGGAGTTTATTTTTAACACAATAAAATATTGCGATAGGAAGTAGTAACATTCGAATGAAAAACAGCTCATTAAGAATTGGCGGAGGTTGTTGGTCTTGCCCCCATCCGGACACAGATAGTTCCCAATGGGGGTGTTCGGATGTCCTAGGGGCACCATTGACACCTCCAGTGTGTCACAAAGCTTCCATGCTTTTAGTGTTTGTCCCTATGTTTTACTTTTCCTATATTGTTCGTATTGACTATGTTGAGCCAGGCACCAATGTAATTAGTCCTATGTTGGCAGAAAATGGATGATGTCCTATTTGGATGTTTGCATTTTATTTGAAATTGAAACAAGGTAAAAGAAAAAGTATTCAAACCCCTTCAATTTTTCCACATTTTGTCATGATGCAACCAAAAACCTAAATGTATTTTACTGGGATTTTATGTGACAGAGATAGACCAACACAAAGTGGCACATAATTGTGAAATGGAAGGAAAATGATAAATGGTTTTCACATTTTTTACAAATAAATATGTGAAAAGTGTTATGTGCATTTGTATTCAGCCCCCCTGAGTCAATACTTTGTAGAACCACCTTTCACTGCGATTACAGCCGCAAGTCTTTTTGGGAATGTCTCTACCAGCTTTGCACATCTAGAGAGTGACATTTTTGCCCATTCTTCTTTGCAAAATAGCTCAATCTCTGTCAGAACGGATAGAGAGCGCCTGTGAACAGCAATTTTCAAGTCTTGCTACAGATTCTCAATTGGATTTAGGTCTGAACTTTGACTGGGCCATTCAAACAAATGAATATGTTTTGATCTAAACCATTCCATTGTAGCTCTGGCTGTATGTTTATGTCATTGTCGTGCTGGATGGTACACCTCCGCCCCAATCTCAAGTCTTTTTCAGACTCAAACAGGTTTTCTTCTAAGATTGCCCTGTATTTCGCTCCATCCATCTTTCCATCACCTCTGACCAGCTTCCCTGTCCCTGATAAAGAAAATAATCCCCACAACATGATGCTGCCACCACCAAGTTTCATGATGGGGATGATGTGTTCAGGGTGATGTGCAGTGTTAGTTTTCCGCCACACACAGCGTTTTGCTTTTAGGGCAAAAAGTTCAAATTTGGTCTCATCTGACCAGAGCACCTTTTTTCCACGTTTGCTGTGTCCAACACATGGCTTCTCGCAAACTGCAAATAGGACTTCTTATGGCTTTCTTTCAACAATGGCTTTCTTCTTGCCACTCTTCCATAAAGGCCAGATTTGTGGAGTGCACAACTAATATTTGTCTTGTGGACAGATTCTCCCAACTGAGCTGTGGATCTGCAGCTCCAGAGTTACCATGGGCCTCTTGGCTGCTTCTCTGATTAATGCCTCTCAGTTTAGGTGGACAGCCAAGCCTTGGTAGGTTTGCACTTGTGCCATACTCTTCCCATTTTAGGATGATTGATTGAACAGTGCTCTGTGAGATGTTCAAAGCTTGGGATATTTTTTTCATAACCTAAACCTGCTTTAAAAACTTTTCCACAATTGTATTCCTGACCTGTCTGGTGTGTTTCTTGGCCTTCATGATATGGTTTGTTCACCAAGGTTCTCTAACAAACCTCTGAGGGCTTCACAGAACAGCTGTATATATACTGATATTTAATTACACACAGGTGGACTCGATTTACTAATTAGGTGACTTCTGAAGGCAATTGAATACACTAGATTTTAGTTAGGGGTATCAGAGTAAAGGGGGCTGAATACAAATGCAGTCCACACTTTTCAGATATTTATTTTTTAAAAATGTTGAAAGTCATTTATCATTTCCCATCCACTTCACTATTATTTACCACCTTGTGTTGGTCTATTACATAAAATCCCAATAAAATACATTTATGTTTTTGGTTGTAACATGACACAATGTGGAAAATTTCATGGGGTATGAATACTTTTTCAAGGCACTGTAGTCTGTACAGAGAGCAAAGCTGTGGGAGGAGCCCAGAAGGCCCCACCCAACACAGGCTGCTTAGAGAAAACTACAGGAGGGGGCGGACAGAAAGCCAGTCACTCTGCACAAGGGAATAGATCAGTATTGACCGGTCTCTATTACAGGAAATTCCTGCACAGAGGCAAAGTGCAGGAGTTGTTTCATGCTGGATTACTGGACATATCTGTATAAAATAAACAAAGGACACCAATATTCAAGAGTACACATGCCTCTAGTTTTTAGACAATATTTTGTAGACGGCTTTTCAAATTTAAAAAGTCACAATTCTTCAGTGAGGCTGATATTCACAATACTTTTCTCCAGTGAATGCTGCTGACAGAAGAGAAGAAACAACTGAATTTATTGACAAAGGTGTTGCTTACTATCTTGGCCTTATTATATCCTCTGATCGAGAGCATTTTGTGCTGGAAAACAAGTGAAATAGTTTGGCAATGCGGCAAGGAATGGTTGAGGAGGAGCAGAACACACTATAAACTACTCCAAGAGACCCAGTTCACACAAAGGTGAGAGAAATCACTGGATAAAGCCACATCTAACAAACCAACTACTTGTTAAACAAGCGGAAATACAACAGTGCAAACGCAAAAAACTGAGGTGAGAACTTGTAAGAATTTTGATGCACCTGAAAGCTAAAACAATCATTTAAGCCACCATCCCGTATGCAATCAGGGAATCGAGCATGAAAACTAGGATTCTGTTGCTTTGGGCAACAAGAAATGTTTTGACCATCTTATTATTCAAATATAAGCACTTCTGTGACCCTTTCACCAATAGTCCTAAACATAAACAACAACTCACTATAGGTCCACCGCACTGTGAGAAGATAAAGAGCCGAGTGTCGGTGCTCAGGCTCAATGTCCAAACCAAATGTTATACGAATAAAGCCGGCACAAGAAAAAGCTTCTTCCAAGTAAAATTCTTTATTCCAGCATGGATAGCGGTGACAACATGACAAATACTGACGCGTTTCGGCTTTATGCCTTCATCATAGCATGTACATGTACAATAAAATTTATATAATGTGAAAACTGCTCCTAAAACTAGGGGCGGTACATACTTAATTGCAATTAACATCAATATATAACACCAGGGAAGAGGTGGTGTGTTCAAGTCGGTCAAAAATCAAGGAAGATGTCCAATAGGAAAATAAACATTAACCCATAATAAACTTTACAGTTATTTCAAGAAAAGGTTTATGTCCATCCTATTGTTCATACCACTAGGTGGTTAGACACACTAGAAATATTTTTGGCATGTTTTGATGTTTGATGCATCATTGAATCGTTCAGATGTTCTTACTCTTAAATTCCGAATGGTGCATCCAACATACTGTAATTGACAAACACTACATTCTATGATATAAATGACCATTTTAGAATTGCAGTTTATATAATGCCTAATACAGGTATGCATCAGGGGTCACTGGGTACAGTGGCGGCCAACATTTGTCCTGACAGGCAATAGTTACCCCCACAAAGGATATTAGACAAAAACACAGAAAGATCAGTTATTTCTCATTTATCTATTTTACGCAATATATCAAATGCATATTTCACGGTCTCTGCTTGGCTTTTTGCTTTTCCTCCACATATGACTATTTAGCAATTATAATATCAATTTATCTTTCCTTAGGGTTCATGAACAAGAGACTTATGCTTTCTCATAATTGGTTCATCCTTTATTCATCTTGGCAATCCAATCCCTGAACCAAAAAGGCAACCCCATTGTTTAAAATTCTGCTGGTAAACCAATGTTGTAGAAATACATAATCCTTAGTCTGCCATTCTGCAGGTATGAGATTTCAACTCTGTCTATGAAAGTCACTATGCGGTTGAAATATGCACACTTCTGATCATTCAAAAATAAATAAAATACACTGTGAAAAGTCCTCCTTAAACCTAGAATTAGGACAACTAAGCTATATTATACTTCAGATGAAGGTGATTCATGTGGATTTAAAAGTGAATCACTAAAAGTAACTTTACAAGAACGAGTAAACAGATTCCTGACTTGACACAGTATTAATAAACTCATGTACTTGATGTAAAATAGTGTCATGTCTCTTATATGGAATCATAAACTCACCCACATTTCTTGGTAAACTTTGCACAATCCCATAGCTTTCCAATGGCGGTCAACGATTTCACCACCATAGATCACCTGATTTACTCTTCTGGTTTTACCTCTTAGGAGACTTTGAGAAACCAACATCAAATCCTCTCTAAGGAGATATTCCGCTACATACAGATAGGGCACTAGTTTAAGTTTCTCATTCTATGACACCTCACTACAAACTTTCTTAGGCTACATTCACACTGGCAATGTAGGCCGTGCAAATTGTAGAGGCAGGAAACAGATTACTGCTGCGGCTCTGAGTGGCTTGGTGCAGCTGCTGGCCTCGTTCACTATAATGGCAGGTCATCGGCAGCTGTAGCTATTCACTGCTGTCTGCACAGCCAGCAATCACCGAAGGTAAATGCTGTCTGTGCAGAGAACCGCGAATAGCTGCCGCCGCTAGCGAGGTGTCATTATATTAAACACCTAGCCACCCAGAGCCACAACAGGAATCTCGGATTCTTGCTGCTACAATTTGTACCAGCCTAAATTGCTGGTGTGCATGTAGCCTTGCTCAATTCTAACGCATTTGTCCAGATGATCTTTGCGCATTTAAGTTGATCTCCCTCGTATACTTCCACCTAATGCGCTCTTCTCCCCTGTAGTTCACTCCTATGTTAATAAATGGCTATTGTTTTTTTCTACCTACAAGGCTGATGACGATGGGTCCCAAATATGGCTGAACATATTCAAAAGGTTCTTCCACTATCACTACTCAGGAGGCATCATATAAGGCTCACCACACATCAGTAACGTTGGTTGCCCATTTATACCCTACTGCCTCTAACAAGTGTTTTAGGGATTGCAATGAGATTGGCAATATACTCATTCGGTGTCCTTTTTCAAGAGGTTAGGATCTATCACCACAGCTTTAAGATTATTGAGAAGCCATTTAGTATCTTAACTGATACACATGAAAATCTCCTAAATGTTTGGTCAACATGGGTAATCTACAAACTTACCTTTATGGACCTTGCCTCGTTCACCACACTATAGCTTCATATCACTTGAGACAGACAAAACCTTGGCTCTGTTCCCTTCTATCCCCATTTTCCCCTCCCTTTACCCCTTTACTTGACTGAAGAAGTTCCTTTTTTATTCTCTTTGGCTTCTTCTTTGTGCTTTCTCCTGCCTCCTACTTTGCCTTATTTCCTATAATATTTTGTAAGGTGCTAGACCTCTAGTTTTGGAGCAGAAAGCGGTTCATGCCCAATAATCAGCAGGCAGTTTATTCATTAAATCTCAATGCCTCTGTGCTTGGGACTACTTCTTGTATATGCAGAATATGAGGAAAAGTGTCTCCAACAGGTGGAAACAAAAAAACAAATAGAGGGTCCAGCTTACACATGTTGCAATAATGCCAAGGTGAGCATCCATGCCTTGCAGGATCCAGTGCCTGAAGCCACATTATGTCCAGACATCACAGCATGAGGTCTGGGTATGGTCCCCAAGTCATTACCGAGGTTGCACCGACTCAGATGCACTGCTTCTATTGTTACAGTAGAAAACACTGAAAAGTTGACTGAAGAATGGAAACTAAATAAGAAATAGTTAAGTACAGAAACTTCTCCATAAGGGGGGAAGAGCTCCGTCACTTACAGGACACTAGCAAAAACCTTAGGTCACATGGAGTGGGATAGGGTTGTATGCCCAAAAGGGTATGTCCAAAAGCTTTGCCATGTCCAATTACCTGAAGGTAGAAGCCTATAACCCAGGGTCTATGCATATCCAGTCTGTGTCCTGTTTCGTACAATATGAAGATAAATAGATACAATGCGGCAAAAAGCTAGAAAAAAAATCTGTGAGCAGGGCTTTAAAGCATGCTGTTATATACAACACCAAACAATGCATACATAAACAGACTACCTTATTTCTTACAAAGTCTGAAGTAAGAAATTAAATCAATTTCAAACATGGCCTGGAAAATGACAGTTGGAAACTTAGAAGTGTATTCTGATTGGTTGAGGAAACGCAAACAAGAATTTTTCTTATTAAAGCTGAACTCCAGACAAAGCACAAACAGAAAATAACTAATTTTTCTTTACTGCAATTAAAGAAAACTTACAGGTCTTGACCATCCCCTGGGATGTGATAGGACAGTAAAAGAATAGAAGGCTGATGGGCTTATTTTTTGCTCTCTTCCAAACAGTTCCCTTATACTAAAGTGAGCACTACAGTACGAATGATTAGCTCCTTGTGCTGTTTCTACACCTCTTCTAGTCTGAGCCTTGATGTACAAGGCATTCATGTGCCTGCTTGCATTTTAAAAACACATTTAATTATGTATTTGTAGATATAAGGTTTAAATAAGGTTCAAAATGAGGCCTAGGTGGATAGATGATGCTGCTAAAAAATTTTTTAAGGCCCGTGACTCCAAATTTAGTGCCCAAGTACTTTGGAACAACAAGTCCCGCTGTGATGGAACCATAAAAAATGTATAGTCACAAACAGGGTTTTAATTAAAATACGGTATCTTAATAGCAGATATATTCTGACTCACAGGTTCAATTCTTTTTTTTTTTTTTTTTTTTACCTCAGGCCACCCATAAGTGTTACTCCAGGTGGAGTCTGATGGGCTGAATTACCTACTAGCTTTTTATAACTCTTGGGTGAGTCTTTCATTGGTGAGAAGGTTCTGGCTCTGCTCCTACCCAAGTCAAAGCTTCATTCTTCTTACTATACCAGTGGGTGTTTCTATTCCTTTTTCTGCATTCACCATCATTTATAAAAAACATGAAATGACCATCAAAAAAATTGGAACCCTCTTATAGAAGTTGCTGCAAGTGTAACTTCCAGCAGGATGGAAGCATCAGTTCTTAAGAGGTATAAGAAACCATTAGGTAGCCTTAACTCTTAATTTTGGCCTGAAGTTTTAACTTAAAGCGGAGTTCCACCCGAAATTTATACTTACCTCCATCTTCTCGCTCCCGGTCACCTGAAAAACAAATGGATAATCGCAATTTTTTTTTTTTTTTCACTTACCTTTTAGAGAAAATATACTCACCTTACTTCCTTCTTCCTCCCCTCGGCGGCCACGGCGATTCGTCACTTCCTGGCTTTTGCAATGATTCCTGGGAGCTGAACGTCATCGCTCCCAGGAATCATTGCGCCTGCACCGGCCCCGACGTCAGTTCCGGGGCGCGCGCGTCATTCCCTTCTAAACAGCTTCTGGGCATGCCCAGAAGCTGTGGAGGGATGACGCGCGCGACCCGGAAGTGACGTCGGGGCCGGTGCAGTGCATCGTGGGACCGAAGGAGGAAGAGGACCGAAGAGGACGCGGAAGAGGATCGTGCTGGCTTCAAGCTGCCCACACCTGAGATGGCAGCGCTGGAGAAGACAATTTCAAGGTAAGTATTTCTCCTGAAAGGTAAGTGCAACCCGGGACAGATCAGAGGCTAGCCATTGTGGAATGTGCTAGCCCTGACTGTCCCGGGGGTATTTTTGTAAAAAAATGTATAACCAGGGTGGAACTCCGCTTTAACTCTGTAGTCTTTTTTAAAGAATAAGATAAAAATTAGCCCACAAAAGAACCTTGTTTATACGCATCTGTCCTACCATCTGTTTCTGAGGTCTCTGTTCTCTTGCAACACACTTCAAGGTATGTTGGATGTCGGCGACCCAAGCTGCGTTCTGTGGCTCCTTCCACTAGCCCCTACATAACTACAGGGAAAAACAACTAATGTAAAGGACAAAAGATGAAGATGAGGGCACAGGTATTTTACACACTTGGTGTGTTGGATGTGATGATTCTTTGGACAGTCTTGCTATGCAATTGAGCAAAGACTCCAGAAACGGACAGTGGGATAAATGAATAAACAACCTTCTTTACAGGCTGCTTTTTTTTTGTTTTTATTAAGACAACATTTTGTCTTATGACATATGACATAGTTTTCCACTGGTTACTATTCATAAACATTCCAAAAACTCAACAGCCGACACAATAACCAGACATGTGATTGGCGTGAAATGCGATGGTCCTAACATTCACAAGACATGACAGCACGCCATGAACCACCAGTCCTACCTTTCTCTCTCCCGTCTGCTCCTAAAGCATTGCGAAATGAAGGAGGAGGGGGTAAAAAAGAAGAGAGAGAACAAAAGACAAAGACCAAAAGAGGATTTAAATGATGAGAAGTAAGAAAATCTGCTGTGTCCATTTGCTCACCTAGATAGGTCCCAGAGTTATGAGCGGCACATTCTGCATCTTCTGGATGAGGAATAAAAGCGCACAGACCAAAGCCAAGAAATAAAGCAGAACAGTTAGAAGGCCAGCCCAATAGCAAAAGAAAAAATACGTAAAAAAATGACATTTTCAGGGCCAAAATGCACAACATACATACACACAAAGAGCCAAAAAAAAAAAAACGCACATTCAACAAATCTGTTTTTCAGCTTGCCCTCAGTGTAATAACTTTTTAAGGGGTGGGGATGGAGAGGGTTACTGTTTTCAAAGCTCTTGAAGTCTTAAATAATAAATAGAGCTTTCAACTTTAAAAGCTGTTTCTTGCTATAATAAAACAGCTTTGATACGTTGATATGAGTAACAGTGTCAAACCTGGGAGCAGGGATTTCAAAATTCAGGTGCAGTGTCTCTGCAAGTGAAAAATTTGTATTGCAGCTCATCCATTTATGGATATAGAACTTCATGAAGGTATTTAGATGCATCTTGATGGAATGCTGCAATATTCCTATCTGAAGGTCTCTAGATCAATTAAAGACAAGAGACATTAATGAAAAACAAGGATAGGTGGACAGAGTGTGCCATCGCCATGTTATTTTTCTTTAGCATCTGCACGATTCTTTTAATAAGGTTAGTGCACTTGGTTTTCCGTTGGTCCTACATGCCTACTGCACAGAGCTCCAATCAACAGCGCTGCTCAGGGAGAGCGAGCTTTGTTTGATTGAAATGTTTGATGTTGAACTGCTGGATGCCTAGACAGATGGGCAGGGATGTGTTGGGCAGGGATCTGCATTTCCCGCATTTTAACCCTTGCTCCAACACATTAGCATGAAAATAAAGAAAATGCACCCACCTTTAGAACTGTTTATGCAGCATAACTGCATTACAGTAATAACAACTAAACTTCGCTTAAAAAAAAAAAAAAATTCTGAACTAAAGACAGTACACAGTTACCAATTTTGGAAGGAGGAAGTGATTTATTTAATTATTCAGTATAAACATGACCTCAGCACTTAAAATTAATTGAGGTTACTTTTGTTATTCAGGCCGCATGTAATTTCCTTACCGTTCTCTTTTCCTGTTGGAAAATTCTACCGGGGGGATTTTTTTTTCTTTGTTCAGTTTTATGACTATAATATTGGCCGCCTTTAATATTATGTCATATAACCTGTTCAGTAACACAGTACATCCAAACACAATGGTGATTGATAGTGGTTTTATGAAATGGCAGTGTCGACTGATTCCGACTAAAGGTTGCAGCTCCAATGTAATCAAGTTTTACAAGCAATCTTCTATTTTTAATTTAAAATACATTTCTTATCTAAAATGTGGTGACTGAGAAGCAAATAAAAAAATAATAATCAGAAGTTAAATGGCAGGAAGTAGTATATCTTAGAGGAGGGGGTTAGGAAAGGAAGGTACTGGTCTTACTTTTTAAATTACTGAAATTCAGGGCATTTTTGGAGGACATAACTAGGCACTGCCCCCAAATAAAGTATAGCATTCCCTTATACAAACTAAGCCATAGCTTGGAATATGAAGCTCCACATTTTATGGAATATGGTTATTGTGAGCATGATAGGCTTTTTTATAGTTTGGTGTCAAGTTAAAGGAAATCTGAATAGAAACATTGGTAAGGTCACCTTAAAGTAGCTCTAAACCCAATAACAAAAATCTCATAAGCTTTATCATTGTGATTTCAAAAGTTGTTTTCAATGTCTTTAAATCTGCAGTTTTCTTTAAAATAATACTTTGTGTTCCTGGCATGAAGGTCCTTATTCAGGCACTTGCTGCCATAGCATTACACCTGTCTACCAACCAATGGCCCTGCTGATATGCATTGCATAGGTATGGGTGAAGCATGATTACTATTAGAAAGCTGATCCAGAGCAATAATGTGCAGCCAATGCAGATGGTGATGATCAGCAGCACTGAGATACAAAAAAAACCCCCAAAAAATTAAAACAGGAGAAATCAGATTTTATGGGGGAAAACACTTTAATTGTTTATGATGCAAACTAAATATCAACCAGTTAGGGTGACATGTTAGACTGTGGAGGAGTCCTTAGTGATGAACCATGCTGAATGATAGCTGAACCTGATGGTTCCTAGATGCCTAGCACAGTTATGTTAAAGTGTTTATTACCCTAACACATCATATTCCTGATGAGTCTGCTGTACCATGTACTTCTGTGGAAAAGTATCCTGTTCTCTTTGTATTGCTTCCTTTGTGTGAAATCACTGGTGTTCCTGCCAGCCACTTTGCTTTCATATTTAAAAAAAAAAACTGACCACACTAAGCAGGAGAACACATTGTGGTCAGTTCTCTAGCTATGCCGGGAACTCAGCCTGCTCTCCTCTAATAATCAGATTTGTCCCGACATGCCTCCTCTGCACAGCCTTTCACTGGGAAGCTCAGTGGCTGCTGCTTCTCCTCCCCCAGCTCTTATGCAGCTGAGAACAGAGGGAATGTGATCACATCTTAAAAAGAGAAAAAATATATATTTATAATGTTTTTTTTATATCTATACACAAATATTTTCCCTTTTCATTTCTATTTTAAATTGAATGGGTTGTTTTACAAGGTCATTGTGTAAAATCACTTTAACAGCCAAACGGCTAAAAGATACGGTAAAGAGAGTAAAAGCTACACTTTAAAAATAGACTAAAACCTTGGAGAAGATCTAAACCCTAAATAGATGCATTAGAAGCATGTCTCTGCATTTCCAGGACACACTCCTATATTTCCTCTCTCTGCATTTCCAGAATTTCCATGACCTTTAGGTCTAAAAAGACCATGCTACGATTTCCAGAATCCCTGCCAATACTTCCAATGCTGCTCACAGAATTCCTGCCAGGACTTCCAGTACCTCTGCCAGTACTTCCAACCGCACTCACAGAATCCTTGCCGGGATTTACTGAGCTCCCTGAAATGATGCTGGGTGAGGGGGTATTTAGGCATCAGCTCTGGAAGTGGCTTATGCTGTGTCTTCTTACAAGCTACTCTGTTTTGTATAAAAGAGCTATACTATACCACGGATTGCCTGTTTCAATGCTGACCAGGACTGTCCTGACTACTCTCTTGTCTGCCCCCTGACCCAGGACCTCGGCTTGAACCTGAACTCTTTTGTTGTCTTGTCAGATCTGGATTGCTCTGACCGCTATTCTGTGTCTTTGCCAACCTCTGTCTGGATCCAAACATTCTCCAGTCACTCCTTGCTGTACCATCTTCCACATCATTGCATGCTCGTCCTTGCTCAGGCCTTGGTGTGGCAATCCTAAGTTGGTACCAGCATGCACCGAAACCCAACTCAACCATCAGGAGCTCCAGCAAAAACCGGCTGATGCTTAGACTCTATGCCTCAGGTGAGCCTGCTTTACCTGCCAGAGGAGTATTGCTGTAACAGGATGACATTTAGTTTGCAAAGACTTAGAGTTTTATAAACTATAATGGCATTTTTTTCATAAAATGTTTCACTCTTTGTTTTTTCATTCTAAAGCTTAGTACACGTGGGCCAAATGTTGGGACCGTGTGTATGGCAGCTGGGCCAGCTTCTGTCGAAGGCTCTCAAAAAGGGGTGCCAACTGATTCCCAATCAGTGCTCTCAGCCAATGGCTGAGAGCCCTAACCAAAGTATTCTGGCAGTGGGGCTGTCCCCCCTGTCAGAACACAATAGCAAAGCAGGGGAGATTGCTGTACTAATATCAGATTGTTAGTACAGCGGCCCTGACCTGAGCTGCTTGTTATATTTCCTTTCAACCCAGCGGTTGTGTGTAAACTAGTAGTGTGTACGAGGCTTTATTTGCAACTCAGTGCTGCTGATCCCCTCTTTTAACCACTTCTTGTAGATTTTCTTTAAGCTGCAGATTTAAAACATGTATATTAACATAATAAGGCTCATATCAGATTTTGGTGTTTGGGTATAAATCAACATTAATCACTGGAGGAGCCAAAGATAGTTACAATCTTCTCTACCATCTTCCTACCCACTAGTGTGTTTATTGTAAATTACAGGTGCGTCTTTTGCCTTTTCCCATCTTAAAATCATATTGCGGAGAAAATCCTCAGCTTTATCCCACCCTTTATATATCTGTGCTGTAGAGAATATTTCTTTGTCATATATTACAATAAGACTAGTGCAAACTGAATCTAATTTAACAATGGTGGCCAAAAGCCACACAAGTCCCAAATTCCTTTATAAATTACAACTGCGCAAGGCCAGGCAATACCTTCATTAAATGGGATAAATAGTAAAATGTACTTTTTATGATTCTGTCCTGTGAAACAGTCATGGTACAGTGGTTGGCAGAACACACTGAGATTCATTTCTGCTCCAGCCATAATTATTTATACATCGCAGCCACAAAATGCAGCTTTACACATACAAGCATAAAAGGGGTTCTCCAATATAATCCAAATAATATTGCAGTTACTTCTCAACCCACTGCATCTAAATCAACCAAAGAAGGAGAATTCTGGTATCATTGACTCTCCTTGTGCCATAACATTGTGCCTGTTGCTGCATCTTAATGGAATCCCTTGGCTTTTTTTTTTCTTTTGCTTTTTTTAGAGAAATAAATGAACTATCTGAAACTGATGTGTGATGATGTTTTTAGACATGTTTTTGCCTATAGCTTTTAAGTGTTTTTATGGACATGTTAAGTAATATTTACTAATGTCCAAAGCATTCTCGGTTTCCTGCATAATGGTTATGCCTTAGTGCAGCTTTCTCTTAACTGCAAGTCTACCAGTAAGGTCTGATTGCCTGCGACTAAGGGACTCTCTTTGTGCTCAATAGTCCATCAAGTATGCTCTTCACATTCCTCAACATGCAGAGAGCTGCAAAGAGAAAAATCTACATATCTAAATATGAAATACAATAAAATATGGAACAGCAAGCATAAAAAATACAAAAAAGTCAAAAATACTTTTAAAGCTTTCAATAATAACTATAAGAGCATGTGGCCTAAGGATGAATTACTCCATAGTGCCTGCTGCTACAGAGAACAGTGCCTGCTTGGTTTCAAGCTACTTGATGCGTGTTAAATCCTAATTGAAGCTTACATATTCAATATTGTAATGCAGTTAGGCTGTTTATTTTTGTCAGCATGAACACTGCTGGTTAGAGTAAGGGGCTTGTTGGGACCACTTGAAAGTCAGGCTGCTGTTTTCTGATTCGAGTAGTGGCCCAACTCTCTAGCGCGTTATTAGCACTGAGTATCTTAGCCCATGCTGCCGAAAAGTAAATTAAAAAGAAAAAGGCAAACGTATGGTATAGTGTATATGAAAATGGGCTTGGAAAATCTGTAAATATTTTAATGTCAATAGCCTGGCTACAGTACTACTTTAAGGTGACCATACATGGGGGGGGGGGGGGGGTTGGAGTTGGATTTGAATCACCACACTTTAAGTCAATGCCCTGTTCACTCAACATGAACATCTGCTATCAAATGTTTGTCTTGCAGGGTCTCAATCTTGTTTTGGAGGGGTTAGTAGGCTGGAGCATTCACATTTCTACAGGGAGCAAAAGGAAGCACCAGTGAAATGTTTATGCATTATGCAGAACTCCTTTATTTTACCTTAATCTTTCACTCTGTTATTTGTGTTTGTTCACAGGTAGTCCTCTGGCTTTTCTACAAAGTGATTTCTGCCGACACCCTATACAGGTGGCAGAGGACAAGGGAAAAAAAAAAAAGCGCTATTTGGCGCTTTCTTCTCCCTTTCCTGTTTCAGAGTCCCTTCTAGCTCTCTTGTGAGCTGGCAGCCATCTAGGATAGCTTTTTTATATGGACTTGATTTTTATGGACTTTATCCTATAGTTAATTGAATAGACAGTATCCTCAGGGTGCAACAGTCATAATAGCACTCTCTATTTGCAACCTCAGCTGGTGTGCGCCAATATCTGTGTATTGTTGGAAATGGACAAGGTTTTCCTGCCGCTGTGTGGTCCTCCGCTGCCTTGCGGTGCATAGGTGGAAAAATGGTGCACATTTCACTGACAAAGATGCCACAATAGCAGCTTCAAAGCCACTAAAAAGGATGGGACCAAATAATCATTTGGGACTTAGAAATGTAATGTAGTATGGCACCAGAAATATTGCCTATAGTGCTACAGAGGACAGAATTCCTCCCAGCAGGAGATATATATTAAATAGGCATTTATTGTTTGCATCCTTCTACTGTATATCAAACTCTGCAACCTAATTTGGAAGCTGTACTAGAACAGACAAGTATAGAAAGACACTGAAAAGTGCTTTAGTCTTTATGTATGAAGACAGAGAAGCTGAAAAGCCTCAAGAAGTGACTAGAAATTATCTTCTTTATGGTTTCCATAACTCAGTTTCTTTAAACTTTACAAGACAAGGAAAATCCTAAGACAAGTTTTATTACATTTAGTAATTCAAGAGAAAATAAATAAGGTATTTTTCTGCTGCTTAGGCAAGGTAGTTTTACTCGGACGTCTGCTTGTTTGCTATTGTTGACAGAAAAGAATAAAGCACTCTTGCTGGGTTTTTAAATTAAAGTGGACCTGTTGCCTGCAAGCACTGGAGGCAGCCATGCTATGGGCTAAACCAATACTCCCCAAATATACATGCGAGCAGTCCCCAACTTCCTGGAACATGTTTCATTGAAGTGTTTGGGCCTTAAAATTAGGCACAGTTGTGGTGTGAGCTACCATTCCTGGGGGTTGTTAGAGGGGATCATTACAATGACTTGGTAGTTAGCACTCTAACCTCATACTGCTGGAGTCCTGGATTCAATCCCCATTATAACCTTATCAGAGTATACACCAAACAGCCATAACATTATGATCACATATAGGTAAAGTGAACAACATTAACTTGTTCCAATAGCACCCGAAAGTGAGGGGGATATATCAAACAATAAGCGATCATGTTGTCCCTGAAGTCAATGTGTTGAAAGCATAGAAAAGGGGCAAGCATATAGATTTGAAGGACTTTGGCATGAGACAAATTGTATTGGCTAGATGACTGGGTCAGAGCAAATCTGCAGCTCTTGTGGGATGTTTCCAATCTGTAGTTGTCAGAACCTTTCAAAAATAGTCCAAGGAAGGAAAACCAGCAACAGGATCATGAGTGACCAAGGCTCATTGATGCATGTAGAGAGTGAAGGCTGGCCCATGTAGTTTAATCCAATAGAATAGTTACTCTAGCTCAAATTGCTCAAAAAGTTCATGCTGGTTCCAATAGAAAGGTGTTAGAACAAAGCACACCACAGTTTGTTGCATACGGGGTGTGGCCGCGGATCGGTCAGGATGCCCATGCTAACAGCCAAAAGTTCCTACAATGGGCACATAAGCATCAGAACTTGATCATGGAGCAATGGAAGAAGGTGGGCTGGGGAAGAGATGGCATTAGGATGAGAAGACAGCAAGCCAGCAGAGGCGGTGTAATGCTTTGGGCAATGTTCTGCTGGGAAACTTAGGACCAGCCGTTCATGTGGATGTTACTTTGAGGTCTAGTGGAGTCTAGACAGGTAAGGACGGTTTTGGTAGCAAAAGGGGATCTACTCAATACTACGTGGGTGATCATAATGTTAAGGCTTATTGGTGTACATGATTGGGTTTTTTCCCCCATGCATTTATTTTTCTTGCACAACCAATGTAGGTTAAAAAAAAAAAAGAATGAATTTAAATTGTGAGTTTTCACTGAAGAAAACCTCTACCTATGCATGTTACAACAAATGATCTGCTTAAAATGCCAAGATTTGTAAAACATAAACATTCTAGCTTACCGCTCTAGCTTACTGCTCTACCAGGAGATCCAGTTATAGTTTAGGAAACCAACCAGCAGTGACATTTCTCTCTCTCCCTACCCCCTCTGTAGCCTACCATTTCTTACAATACTACCTGTGTTCTTTAAGATCGAATGTCTGCAGCGAACAAACAGCTCTTATACAGTAATAAATGTTCTATAAATGTTTATTATAGTATCGAACACAGTTCTCCAGCCCTCCACTATTATGTGACAGCAGTTGTACTTGGCAGATGTTTGCCTGACTCTGCACCTGCCTAGGTGAATTTCCTGCTGAGAGACAGTAATATTGGTTCAGCTCATAAAATAACTTTCCCAATGAGTGCAGGTTAAGGGCCAGTGTACACAAGCTTTAATAAAGCCAGCAAGTTAAAAGCAGAAAAATAGCTTGCATTTGACATCAGTTTGAGATCAGGTGGGATCTGTTAGAGATACATTGACATGTATAGAGGACTAACGGCAATGCAACACGAAGCATAGCAAAAGTAACACCACCACAAGTGCTCACTACTTCAGGATATACAATTTAAAATTTAAAAACATTCGTCTAAACAAATTCACAAACTGATGTCAGGAGCAAAAGATAAATGCTTGTGTACTGTAGTCCCAAAGGGCCACTTTAATAACTAATGCATAAAGCATACACATAAAATACACAACAGTTTACAATAAATTAAAAACAAGAAAAAAAATCCCCAAAAGGATAAAATAAAACAGGTTTTATGGAAAAAGCATCACTGCATATACCATAACAAAAAGACAAAAAACAAGGACAGCACTGACTGTTGTAAAGGAAATTATGGAAAGTCTATATCGTATTCAAAGTGTGTTCTGAGCTACATCAAGTTAGATTCTGAACACATGTTGCCTAAATAAAGCTATCTGGCAAGGCAAAGAAACGTTTGTACGTGTACCTTCAATTTCCTCTGAGAAGCAAAAAAAGGGGGAGGAAAAAGAACGAAAGGAAATTATTAAATGTGCTGAAAATATAACTAGGGAAAAGAAAACTTTATATTTTTACCAAAAAACATTCACCTACCATACTCAACAGTTTCCTCATCTTAGAACAGCCAAAAAGAAAGAGACACATATTTTTTTAATGCACTGAATGTTAACGGTTGCTGAGTGTGAACAAGTTATTTTATAAGAAGGTAAGCAAAATAATTTCCTGTATATATATATATATATATATCAAGCTGATGTAAATTTTACAGCAATTCAAAGTATTGTGACATTATGAAAAACAGCCTGTAGGAAGAGCTAAGAACATGAACCAAATGATTAATGGTGCCCTAAGATCTCAGAGGCAGTTGGATGTACATGCATGATTTTTGCCGGACTCAGGCTCCACCCACTGTGACCCACAAAATATGGCAGCTCTACTAACAGGAACAATCAATTAAGTCTTTGTGCTTATATCCAAATAGGAACCGGTGGGGGGTTGAAATAGGTGACCACTGGCAGAAGCTGTTTATGCCATTCATCTGATGGGGGAACCGTAGATATTAGTACAGGTTTTCCAGCCTGCCTAATCATCAGTGCCTAAAAACAGGCGCTAAATCTGTATTTCTTTTTTCCATATATTCTGACCAGCACAGTCTGCCATCTCCCCTGAAGTATCTCTACATCTGTGTGTCTATTAAAGCTCCAGCTACAGTCCACAACCCGCAATGCATTGCCAGGTACCTGAACAACCTATCAGCAGGCACATGGGGGGGGGGGGGTGTGCCTAGATATAATCTTGGGGAAAGGTGTTTTTAGGAGAGTATCAGGCTGTGCTGCAGTGACTGATATTAGAATTAAAGGTATCATTTATCAGCTTTCTCTGGCAGGTCTCTACGTAAGCAAATTTAAGGTATAGCTTTAGTTTTTCTCATCTTCTGAACCTAGGTTGGCTTCATCCTGTCTGTCACATTTTTCAAATGCTACTGGTTACATGGGAAACCGAGGTACAAAACGAGAGGCCAGCCTAAGTGCAAAGCATGCTGTTCAAACACAATATTGTGCTTAATGCCATAGGGAGATTGTAGATACAGCTCTGCCTTGGTAGAGATGTGTCTAGGCCGAGTCAGTAAGGGGCCATTTACAGTAATATTAAGCAAATTTTTCAACAGCAAATAATGTAATAAATACTATTAGTACTCTGATAGTAAATGCATGGCATTCTCCCAGTTGATCTACTTACTAACCTGCCTTACCGTACTGAAGTTTACAGAATGCAATTCAATTTTCTGTATTCATCTCTTGCAAATGATGGTAATCAAGATATATAGGCTCCAGTACTTAATGTATTAGCCTATTCGAAAGTATTACTGCACTTAAAGATGTAGCCTGGTGGGCTTACTTATTCAGTGACTTCTTATATCCCTGGTGATTCAAGAGCCAAATCATAATTTTGATCTCTTTCCCTTCCCACATTAAATGTCTCGCTCCTCCTGTTAGAAGTTCATTGTTCCCATTCCTGGCATTCAAACCCTCATCATATAAAGAAATTCCAAAAAAAATTTGAGTCAAAACCACTGTTGTAGGTGTAATAGGAATTAACACATTTATCATACTAACATAGCTCTCATGGGGCATAAACTGTTGTGGTCAGTTCCACCCATGTGGAATGCAACTGCGTAAGAAAGCAGAAAAGCTACTAAGAACAGAAACTCAAGACAATGGCCACTCTGTTTGCCAAATAGGTTATACCAAAGTCTATTGCGACTAATAATATTGATTCTTAACTGACCTGGCTTTTTCAGTTAACACTTTACTCAACACTAGAACACAAAATATAGGTTTCATAAATCATATTAGCATATCAGAAACAAACCAAATTCAGTCAGAATTTTTAAACGAAGAGGAACATAAATGATTGTGCATTTAAGGAAAGGCTGGACAAACACCAGGAGCCAAGTAGCCAATGTCTCTTTAAAAACTACAACTGGCTCCCAAGATTTGGGGTTCTCGCAATAAAGCTGGCTCCTAAAAAATGCTGATGCCTCCTGGACTGGACAGGCTAGTTCCTGAATTCCATATTATTTAGTCCACCCCTGATTTAAAAGCCTTTATTTTTTTAATTCATACCCAAGAAAATATATCTTAGTGGTCAGTAGTCAAACAGCTGCTCGCAGAAGTTTATGGTAGCTCTTTAAAGAAGGCATTTTACTTCCTGAAAATAGATCTTACCTTCGTATTCAAACACAATAGTTTGAAAGGTTTCTGTTGAGAACAACATAAACTCATTTATAGAGACCACTGGAACATATAACTGAACTCGCTTTCCCCAAATGTTCTTACAGCAGCACTCTTCAAATTTGAAAAGTCACACATCATATATGCTATTCCGCCAAATGTAAATCCCAAGGACATTTACTGTCCAGTGATGATATAAAGAAAGGAGGTCGCAGGCTGGGGTCTTTTCAACATTTCCTCCATTAAAGTGGGACTCCTACCCGTTTTTTTATTCATTGTTTATGTTCTGGATAGATTAGAGCAGGGTTCAAGCCTCTTTCTGGTTTTCACTGCTGTTTGTGTCTCTGTTAGGTTCAATATTTTTTCTTATTTCACCCAAAATGCTATCATAAGCCAAGTGTGAAATCATCACTTCATCATGAAATCGCTGAGATTTTAGTCAAAAAACATTTTTTCCTAAGCAGGACCTGAAAAAGCATCTCTGGAAAATATAGAGCTTGTGTATGTTATATTCTATTTATAAAGTTTAGGGCCAGTTGACACCACATGCAGTCCAGTGTGTTCTTTTCTGCATCAAAAACGCATGGGTCGTAGGTTATATGGTTTTTAATGGCATAGTTCACACCAGTGTGGTAAGTTCCAGTCCCAGAAAACCACACAGGAACTCACCTCAATGCACCAAAAATGCAACGAAACACACATGTCCTTTTTTAAAAAAAATGAGGGGGGAAAAATGCACTGAACTGCATCAAAAACATTTTAAAAATGCATAAAAAACGCACTGGAATGCATCAAAAACTGTAACATGAACATTGCTTTGAGGCAGGGTCTCCAAACGTTTGAAGAAAAAAAAAAAAAGAGCAGTTACTGCACTTCAAATATTAGGAAGGCCAGACAGGTCAGATTGGATGGTATCGGATGAAAACAGAAAGGCTGTTCATTTTCATCTGATCTCCCCATAGAGGAGAGCAGGACTCTGACAGGTCTCTGCACAGTGAGCGGAGACAGACCTGTCATCCGCCTGCTCAGCGGGGATCAGCGGAGCGATCCATGCTAAGCAAGTGGAGTCCGTCAAAACAGATCCACCCCGTGTGAAAGGGGCCTTAGTGTTGGATAAAGTGGAGAGGGATTAAAACCCTTGTCAGTTTTAATTGCTGTCTGTGCCCCCGTTAATGAGATTTGCCCTCTCTATTTGTCCTGTTTACCATTATCAGTGAAAGTAAAAGAAAATCGCAAATTTTTGGTTGTTCCCAGAAAATTAATAGAAGGGAAATCTTCCAATGGGTACACTAGTTCTGGTGACCTGGGTGTCTCCAAGGAATTCCCTTCTTTTTCAGGGAATTCCTCTCACTTCCTGTTTGGCTATGGGGCAGAAAGTGAAGGGAAATCTCCCCAATGGAACACAGATTGCGAATAAGGATCTGACAGGGGTCATAACCCTCCCTTGTCCTTTCCAAAATTACAAAAAAAGTTTTGTCTATCATTCTGCTTGAATGAAGTGATATTAGTTAAAGACATGATTTTTTCACTGAAAAAAAATATGGTTAGTATGCTTCCAATTATTTATTTTTGTGTTCTTCTTTTTAAATGAGAGTGCAAAATGGCTAAAGCTGCCAGTAGCTATACTACTTTAATTTTGTTCTCTATGTTAACTAGATAGCCCTGTATCTTGGCCAGCAACATTTCTAAACTCTGAAAAACCCCCGAAAACGTAAAAGTGCTTTTACTAATGTAAACAAGAGCTGTGCTATAAGAACAAACAGTTATGTGGTAAACGTTCCAAAAGGATACATTAATTGGAGAAAACCTACATAAACTACAGCTAGGGCTGTATCGTTTTACCATGTCCAGTAATTTAAGATGTGGTTGTATGGAAGGATGAACAAACAAGATATGTTTCTCATAAGTGACTTAATTTGTCTGCAGATGAAGGTGCTTGCAGTGCGGAAGGGCCTTACGCCAGCTTTTTGATGAGTCACTAGTGGTCATAGCTCCTGGCGCATGACTGCATTGTGTGCTAGTGCAATCACCTTAATCCAATTTTTCTCTGTGGAAATGGAATTCTGAGCATATCTCCAAGGGACTGTTAACGCAGGCTTCAAACTAACTGCCACCACTAATTAAAATAGGCACAATGATTTTAGATTAAGAAGATTGCCATAGCAGTTTCAAGTATGCTGCCGGTTTAGCGAGGCAAACAAGAGGCCTAAGTGGGTGGCTACTTAGATCAGTTTACATAAGCTTCCTTCAAAGCAAAACCAGCTGTCCAGATAAAATGTATGAAATCAGTCCTATTTTATCCTTATTAGACCTTGAATGTCTTGTAACGAAGTACAATGGTGTTCCTTCATTATTTGTAAAAAGTATAAGTGCTGCAACTCGGAAGTAGACAAACTATACCCACTGAATGGAGTATTATGTGTACAAAGACTATGTATCAGAATCAATGCTAATTAACCACTCAAAGGATAATAAAAGGCCAATTCAAGCAAAAACTGTATCTTCTAAAGTTTTAAATCACATAGGGAAGCATTAGAACCCCCCGTCCTTATTGTCCTCATCAAGGGAACTTCCCTTTACTTCCTATCCTAGTGACACCCTGACACACAAGGTGTCACTGGGAGACAAAGTGAGGGGAAAATACAAACAGACAGGGAGAGAACCACAAGCGCCAATCTGAGTGTAGCATAAAAGTACTTTAATATGGGATAAAAGCAATGTTACTCACAAGAGTAGCGTTAATACAGGCATCAAAACATGATTAGGAGGACCCGGGCATCAGGCATCTAGGGGGTCTCTCTGTGATCGGACGAAGCTTGTGCAGGGGAGCGGGGGTCTCCTGTGTGTGGCCTCCTGTGGTTCTTGTGGTTCTCTCCCCTTGTGTTTCATGACAGAGCCGCTTCTCTCTCTACTGCCAGCAGCCATCTCAGTGGACAGAACTTTTATTGGAATTTTTATTACCCCCCACCCCCCAGCCCAGTAAGGACTGCCTGAGCAATACTGGTGATCCGGTTGCGCCATTACCCCCTATTTGAAAATACAAACAGCAATACAAACCTATAAAAACATAATTTCACACAACTGTAGTGAAATTTGTGTTTTAATTGCAGTTTTATGTCTTGGATTGTAACAAAGTACAATGGTATTCTTTCATTATTTGCAAAAAGTATAAGTGCTGCAACTCGGAAGTAGACAAACTATAACCACTGAATGGAATATTACGTATACAATGCATTAATGCTAATTAACCACTTAAAGGATATTAAAAGACCAATTCCAACTGTAGTGAAATTTGTGTTTTTATGTCTTGGATTATGAGATATCCCATTATTTCCTTCTTCTGGTGAGTGAGGGGCGAAATAGGAAGAACATTTGCAAATGGTGACTCAGAAATAAAAGCCTGACTGGGGTTTCAAAACTTAAAAATGTCTAGAGTCAGTTTGAGATACTGTCATTCTCCACATTCTGAGCAAAGTGACAATGTCTGTGGAAAGACAACCATCCCCCCCCCCCCCGACTCGTTGATACTCACCACTCCAGCTACTCCCCGCACCTCCTTCCTTGGCCGCACAAAATACCCAATGCCTCTGAGTAAGGGGTGCATGTGGCCTCCTCCCACGATGCAATGGTTGGGCCTAGCTGGTAATATTTTTGCAGGCATTCTGGGATTACCTTACTAAATCTATCAGTCACTGGTCCCATATCCTATGAACCTTGTTTTAGGCTTTAGTTCAACCAAAAATTTGTGACAGGCTCTAGGGTAAATAACTTGAAATTAGTCTTAGGTAGAGTTCACTTCGACAGGATGCAATATTTTGCTTTCTAAAAAACGAACAATTTTCCTGCTGCGGGTCTCGATCTATTTCCTTTTCTATTTTATTTGCCTTGATCATGGCATCAAGCTGACAACACTATGAAAGTCACAGCCCAACTTTGGGCACAAAAAAAAATAATATACCAACAGTGTACACTCCCTGCAATGCAAGGGTTGAATTATTGCTTATTAAGGAGTAGAGAAATAAGGAGAAATACTTATCTGACTCTGAGCTACAGATGGGTCCCTTCAGTGTTGCACCCAAATCAATACAGCCATCTCTCTTCTCTATGCTGTTCACAGCCACGGTGAACACTCACCCACTCCACATACAATGCAGGGTTAAAAGCCCTGCATTGTACTTAATGATGCAGAGGGACTGCCCACAGCCCATAGCTTCATGAGAAGACAGTCCCAGATCGGGCCTTAAGGCATATTTACATGGGTGGCCAGCGAGCAGTAGAAGTACTTCAAGGTTAGATTTTGACTAAATGCCAGGGTAAGGCTTTATAATTGTGTGCCCAGCCTGTCACAGCTCCTGACACGTTTTTTGCCACTTTCAAACGGACTATAGAGGACTATTCATTTTTTTTAATGTTAAAGTGAAGGTAAAGCCACAAACTTTTTTTTTATAATGTGTCTGTGTCTCTTGGAGGAGATTTTCCTTTACTTCCTGTACTAGAGACACAACAGGAAATTAAATAAAGTCTCAACAAAAAGAGGGGACTGACCCTCCCTTCTTAGACAACTCTTTTTTCATTTTGGATAGAGAGGAAAAGGACTAGACTACGTTCGTTTTATTGGTGTCTGTGTCCCCGGTATGGAGATTCCCCCTCTCTGTTTGTCCTGTTTACCATTCTCATTGAAAGTGAAACAAAAAAAAAAATCCCAAATTTTGGGTTGTCCCCAGAAAAGAAATAGAGGGGAAATCTAAGAAAGGGGGACACTATCTCTAGGGATCTGGGGGTCCTCAAAGGATTCCCTTAATTTTCAGGGATTTCCTCTAACTTCACGTTTGGTTATGGGACAGGAAGTGAAGTGAAATCTCCACAATGGGACACGGATGGTGAAAAAACCATGACAGGGGTTATAACCCACCTTAACTATATCCAAAATGGAAAAAAAAGTTTTACCTACAGTGTTACTTTAATATTTCTGTGTTAATGGTCACCAGGACAAACACGGGGGGGGGGGGGGCTGATTTCCTCAGCAAGAACGAAAAGAAAAAAAGAAAAAAAAAAACACTATTCAGAATCAAAATAATAATAAAAAAGTTTTGGCTATACATACACTTCACAGTAATGAAGGGACAATTTCCATAAATATCATTTGTTTCCACAATATTACCAAAATATACAGTAGGTGACATATAGATAAGGGATAACTTCTAGCAATCAGCTACAGAGCAAACTTACACATATGTCAATTGTCTTCATTTTTGTACAGGTGTGGACTTTTGGTAAAGTTCCCAAGTATGTGGCTTCTTCACAAGTCCATAATGCACCATATAAGAAAAAATAACTTATAAGCCTGACCACAAAAGCTGTAGGCTAATATAACATGTTGTGCTTTACTATCAGTGGCTAAACGATTTGCTAGCCAATAGCTGAACTCTAAGCAGATATAAAAGACACAAACTAATACAGCTCTTTATTCGTCATTACAATATATATATATTATTCAGCAGAGCTCACTCAGGAGAAAAGAGAAACAGCTCTCAATAAAATAAGAATTTTATCTGTGTATTTAGCTGTTTGCCTGGAGTTCAGCTTTTAGCCCATGTGAACCTACTGGACACATTTAGGCTTTATGTACACTTGGCTGTCATTTACAGCCACTGCCAGTAAGTGCAAAATGTGGCAAAATTGATGCGCGATTGTGCCATGTTTGCCTGAAGCCCGCGGTCAAAACGTTTGTATCCTGAACGTGATTCTTCAGTATTCAGGAGACGGAGGTAGACCCTCACCTAACCGCAGCAGCTCCTAAACTCTGCTAAAAGCCTATGTGTACAATGACACAGGCTTATATGGGTTTGAGTTTATGAGATTTGGCAAAAAAAACGCCAAACACTCCCAAACTCAAGTTTAGGCGCTGCCAGCGTACATGTAGCCGTACTGTATGACTGAGGACACTGCCTGGTCTACAGCCAGATGCCCCTAGTAGACATGCTGCTTTGGGTGCAGACCTATACGACCCAATTACAATTTCTTGCTTGGATAGGAAAGGAGATGTGGCCTTTATGATTTCTGGGCCATTGTTTGAAGGCAGTAATCGGATCTAACGTAAATGGCAAAAGATGTACGATAATCATTACCCATGTACCACTTATTATAATGTCTGCCACAAAGTAATTCAGTAATAAGTTAAATTGGTGGAGAACTGAAAGAATAAACCATCCTTATGGACTCATGGCAGCCAAAATCTTTACCTGCAGGTTTCAGATTGAATTCTGGATTTAGAAAACACATCTCAATTTACATACATTTAAACAAAGCGGTCAGAAAATAAAAATTAGAAGAGCTATCGTTGACTTCAAGGCCAGGTCCCAGAGCTGTAATCCTTATCATCCATTCACTACTTCATAAACGACTGAACTGGAACAAGCACGGAAATAGCCAGTGTCAGGACATCCAATATACACATTCTTATTTTGGGTGACTGACCAGATATTAAAGCAAGTATGAGTATCAAAGATCTGGAATATTCACCTGCCTTGCACAATTTCTGTCTGGGGAGCTTCCTTTTAAGGTTTCATTAAGTTTAAGAGAGGAAGAGAAAGAATAATGTACAAAGTAGAGTAACCAAAATTAACAAACAGAATTCAGTTGACAGCAGTCAGATAAGTAAAATATGACTGCTGACTAATTGCCCTGGCTTATAGTAATTGGCACACTGCTATTTGCTTTAACAAATAAGCTTGTAAGTGAGAAGTTCATGTTACCTTTGCAGAAGCCATAAACTTTTTTGCTAACCCTCTAAGACACAAATGCAAAACCTTACAGAAAAAAAAGCCAAAAATTATATTACCATGAAACAATAAAATAAAAATGTGTCCTCGCTGTCCAGAAATCACTTACAGAACCCCAAAAGGTTGAATTCCTGTTTAATAAACAACATGAGCAATATACAAAAAAAAAAGGCTGCAGGGAATTTCAAAGCAACATAAAACGTGGGCGATACCTGCTCTGCTTTCTAAATAAACTTACATGATTTTCTGTTGGAGATTTTCTGTGGTTGTGTCAGGATGACCGGCTTCCTTAGTGCAAATCTCCTGCAGTCAAAAGAGAAAGTACATCAAGAAGTATGAAAACTCAACATCTCCATTACAGGATTAGGGATTTTTATGAAACACATCTCAGAAAAGATTTCTGCTATTCCTTTATTTTTATTTTGCAGAGTCCCCTGGAAGACAAATAAAAAAAATGAAAGCACTGTGTAATTTATCCCGGCTTGATAAAAAAATAAAACCAGAAGCAGAGGTTTTTTTTTTTTTTTTTTTGAAATTACTTTCTTTCTGCAACAGGTCCAAAAAATGCTACAATACTTATTCCTGTAGAGTGCATCAATGGGCCTGCGATACTGATGTGCTATTTTCCATATGGTCTCATTCCAATCTGGATCAGAACAAGCACTATCGTTTTCTGTCATTAGTCTTTTTTTGGCCAGACAAGCGAGGAAGTCAGAAATATTTGTGAAACGGGTTTTTAAGTTCATTTTGGGACGGTCGTGACCCCTGATATTTGTGAACAGAGATTGGTAAGCTACCTACAATATGGTAATATTGAAAGCAGCTTTTAGATGTTAAACCAGAGGAAACACAAAAAAATAAAAAAATAAAAGCCAAGAAGGACAAGGACAGAGACATGGAGGAGGTGGTAAGGAAAATGCAGTAATAAGAGGGAGACTGATATAAAGGAAAGAAGCACCACTTAACTAACTTAGAGAAGGGAAAGAGGGAGAGAGAGAGAGAGAGAGAGGGGGGAGAGAGAGAGAGAGAGGGGGAGGGAGAGAGAGAGAGGGGTATATTCTGGTATTCTTAACCAATGGGACGTCCCAAAGCGGTGTTAAACATGAGGGGTGGGAAAAAGCAAAATATTCCCAAGGCTAAACATTAGCCAACCAGGCAACAGGGGCTCAAACAAACAACTGGAGCCCACCTGAAAAAAAAAAAAAAAAAACAATACACCCTCAAAGAGGATCAGGTTCTCTTAAACAGTAGCCTGTAAAACCTTGCGGCCAAAAGAAGCATCCACAGGTGCCAACACATCCACCTAATAAAACTTTGTAAAAATGTGCACCAACGACCAGGTGGCCGCCTTGCAAACCGACGTCTGAAGATGGAAGGCCCGGGAGGCACTAAGCGCCCTAGTAGAGTATGCCTGGACAGGGAAAGGAGGAACCTGACCCCTGATGGAATAGGCCTGAACCACTGCCTCTCTAAAAATGGTCACAGAGGAAGTGGATAACTCTTTACAAGGCCATCCGTGAGCACAAATAGAGTCTGACTTCCTGAAAGACTCCTTAGTTGCCAGGTAAGCCCTAATTGCCCGAACCCCATCCAAGCCATGCAAGGCAATTTCCTTCAGATGTTTTGGCCTAGGACACAGGGAAGGCAACACATAGTCTATATTCAAATGAAAATCAGATACCACCTTAGGAAGGAATGAGGGACAGGAGCAAAGCCCCATCTTATCCCTGTGAATCACCGGATGAGGTGAACGACAGGATAACGCCGTCAGGTCTGAGACCCTGCGCGCAGAGGTGATAGCCACCAAAAAAGGCCACCGTCTGGGACAGCGTAAACTCCCGAAAACTCTCAAAAGGAGACTTCTGGAGAACCAAAAGTATCAAATTGAGGTCCCAAGACTTCATTTTTTCATCCCAATTGGAAGAAAAAAATGCCAAGGCTGACACCTGGACCTTAATAGTACTCAATTTCAACTTCTGTTCAACCCCCTTTTGAAGAAAGGTCAAAATCCGAGCCACCGAAAAGAGGAACCCCAAGGTATTCACACCACACAATGTACGTCTTCAATGTATGATGGTAGATCTTCCAAAAAGTAGATTTCCTGGCCTTTAACAGTGTAGGAATCACTGATTTGGACAATCCCCTATCCTTCAGCACCCGGCTTTCAACAGCCAAGCGGTCAAAACCAGCGACTGTAAAGCAGGCTGGAAGATTGGCCCTTGGGAAGGCAGATCCTGCCTGAGAGAAAGCCTCCCAAAGAATCATCAGCAACCAGCTGCACCAAGTCGTGTACCAGGCCCGGTGGGGCCAATCCGGGTCCAATAAAACTAACCGAATCCCTTCTGCCTCGAGCCTGTAGAAGTCTTGGCAGAAGCTTGAGAGGAAGGAAGTCGTAAATCAGATGATACTGACCTCACGGGTCACCAGCGTGTCTGTGGTGTCCGCCAGAGGATCCCGTAACCGAGCCACGAACCTATGTACCTTACTGCTGAGCCGAGACGCCAACAGATTGACCTCGTGAATGCCCCACCGGAGACACAACTGAGGAAACACTTCCGGATGACAAGACCATTCCCTCTGGTCTAATGCCTGCACGACTGAGGTAATCCTCCTGCCAATGTTCCACTCCAGGAAAGTGATAGGCACGGAGGGCTTGATTGAAACGTTCTGCCCATCTGAGAATACCGGCTACCTCCACAGCCGTCAGGACACTTCTTGTGCCCCCTTGGAGATTGACATAAGCCACAGCCGTGGCATTTTCTGATTGAATGCGCACTAGTCAGCCTTGTAGACGATCCATCCAATGTTCCAGGCACAGCCTGATCACACGTAACTCAGAACATTGAGCTGTAGTCTGGATTATTCCAAGGTCCAGACCCCTGAGCAGAACTTCTGCCGAGGATGCCTCCCCACCCTGACAGGCTGGTATCCGTGGTGACCACTGTCCAATACAAGGGTAGGAAGGATTTTGCCCTGCCGGAGCGCTGGGAGACAAAGCCACCAAATCAGGGACTCTCCTGTACCCCGGCTCAGCTGGATTTGGTTGTCCAGGGACTCCGCATTCTGGACCCATGTGATAAGAATATCCAGTTGCAGGGACCCTGCATGGAACTGCGCAAACCGGACAGGCTCGGTTGACACCATCAGGCCCAGTACCCACATACAAGTCCCGAAGGATGACCATCTGCTGATTTAGCAGGAGATGAACTGCAACCTGCAGTGTCTGAAGTTTTTCCAGAGGAAGAAATACTCTGGCTAAGGCCGAGTCCAAAGTCAGCCCCAGATAGTCTAGTTTTGTAGAAGTCACCAAGGCTGACTTCCGAAGATTCAGAATCAAGACAAACTCCTTCGGAGCTCGTATGGTGATCTCCAGGTTTTCCACTAGCGCAGCAGAAGACTCTAAACGCATGAGGATATCGTATAAATAGCCCAGGACCGCGATTACCCGCTGGCGTAACAATGCAAGTACCATGGCTAACACTGTACTGAAGACACGGGGAGTGGAGGCGAGACCAAATAATAACACCTGAAACTGATAATGTTTCTCTCCCACTGAAAAGCGGGGGACGCGTTGGTGACGACACATATTGGAATGTTAAGGTAGGCATCTTTGATGTCTATAGAGGCAAGAAAATCCCCCTGATGCAGGGAAGCCACCACTGTGCGAATGGACTCCATCCTAAACTTCTGCACCTGCACGAAGCAGTTCAGCGCTTTGAGGTCCAGGACTAGACGCACCTTGCTCTCCTTCCAGGGACTGTAAACAGGTTTAGTAAAAACCCCTGGAAAACTTTCCCCAATCGGAACCAGGACAATCATCCCTTGCAAAGATCTTGCACAGCCCCAAAGAGGGCTGTAAGGGGACTGGGGACAGTTGCACGTTGGAAGGAAAGAACCTTTCCAGAGGGCGAACACGGAACTCGATCTTGTATCCGGATCGTATGACTTCGTGGACCCACTTGTCATGTACCAGGGAAGTCCATGGGTCCGGGTACCAGCGAAGACGTCCCACCACCCGAGATACGGGTGAAGGCATGCCTTCATGCTGAAGGAGCCCTGTCTGCGGGTCTGGAGAAGCCCGCTCTAGACTTGCCAGACCAAATTCGCTTGGATCAATTAGGAAAAGGAGGGCCCACGTCTTTGATGAGGGTCCTTGTCCTTAGTAGCCTGTGGAAGAAAGGTACTCTTCCCCCCCTGTGAGACCATTAATGATGTCGTCCAGAGTAGCTCCAAACAGGTGATCGCCTTGAAAAGGAAGAACAGCCAGTTTTTATTTATTTCTTTTTTTAGAAGTCTGGTCCGCAGACCAGCATGTTATCACTGCAAGGTCACTGCCGAAATAGAGAGCGGAGCCACTAGGGGAGCCACATCCAAAGATGCAGCACAGATAAACTGCACCAGCTGGTCCGCCAGCTTAGCAAAGGCAGGTGGGAGCTGTTCTCCCTCCAGGTCAAGGCACAAGCTTAGCCCACTCAGTCAGAGTTTGCAACACCAGGGCAATGGTGAACACGGCCTTAATGCCAAGCCAGCCAGGGTGAACATATTGTGGGCCACAGCCTCCGCCTCCGCCTTTTCTGTCAGCCGGGTCCTTAAAGGCCGGAGACTCTTCAACCGGAATCATGGTTGCTTTATTTAACCTGGAAACCTGAGGGTCCACCACCGGTGGAACAGACCACTTTTTGAAAAGGGACTCTTCATAGGGGTATTGCCTAGCAAACCGCTTAGGGACCCCAAGGGAAAGCTTTGGTCGTCCTCACTCTTTTGCGACAATTCTGTCAAAATAGGCAGAAGGGAAACACATTTTCCGCTCTGGGTGGTTTGTGAGTGCCAAGGGAACCTGCACCCCCGTCAGTCACAGCTGCGTCCCTAATTTTTAGAGGCTCACGCACAAATACAACCAGTGCGTCCACCAGCGCCTTTTCGTGCGTGGTTGCAGACGTGGCGGTATCATCCTTACTATCTGAGTATTCAGGGCGTGTGGTTGCAGAGCCATCAGGGTGACCCACAGCCGCGGCAGCGGAATCAGATTCAGGATCTGATGAGACAGATGAAACAAGGGAAGGCGGGGGGGGGGGTTCTTTTTGCTAGCCCGTCGCCTAAAAGCCAACTCCACCCGGGACACAAGGGACTCCAGGACAGCCGTCAGTGCATGGATGGATGGTCGGGACCCGGAGGGCCCCACAGCCTCAGAGAGGGGATCAGGTGGGGATATGCGCTACAAAGACTCCATTAGCCACCAGGGGGCCCCACAGAATAAGTGTAAAACACTGCTAAGGGACATCCCCACCACGCTGGCAGCACCACCCGGTCGCCAGCTACAAGCACCGATCAACCCTCAGCAGAGAGGGACAGGACCCCACCAGACTTATCACCCGCAGAACATAATATTCAGGAGTCAGCACTAGGGGGTGAGAAGGGGCTCCCACAACCAAAAACACCGCCCTCGGCTCCACTGTCATAGCCCCTGCTTTTTTCAATGGCAAATGCAAAATGGCCACCATGCATTGTAGCCTATGGGCTACAAGAAAACGGTGGCCCCACGCAGCACCACAAGGCTCTCTGGGACCCAGGAGGTATCCCTAGCCACAGGACAGGCACAAGGCAGGACGGGGGTCTTGGCAGGAGCCCCCACCAGGTACAATCCCCCCCGCACAGCCTATCGTCCGGTCGCCAGCGGAGCACCCCCCCACCGCCATCGCTAGCATGGCGCCCAGCCCCCACCCCAGGGGGCGCCCAGACCCCCCATACAGACCCGCAATAGTGGAGGGGGGTGGGGGTCAGGAAGGAGGAGAATCCCGGGGTCCGACCTTCCTATATAGGGGCCCGTGTCCACCCCAAAATCCCCCAGGGAAAGAGGGGGGACATCTGCTCACCATACCAGGAACCAGGTGGGCACCGCTCCAGACAGATCCTCCTCTCTATCAAAATGGGGGTGGCTGTTGGCCAGGAGGAACGCTGTGACTCAGGCCGAGACCAGGTGGCATGCGACCTCGCAAGATGGTTAACTCGCAGGGCTAGCCCCCGTCCAGTGGGGCTATGTCCTGGCCAACCTAGCGTGGAGCTGAGGCTTGTGAGCGCTTGCTGACCAGACTGGAGGTGACCACTGGATCGAGATTATTCAGCCCGTCGCCCAGTCCGGAAGTTGATTGTAGATCTCACAGGAAAAATCCAGGAGGAAAAAAATTTCCATCTAAAAAAATTCAAAGATCCCAGCAAGGAACTAGGTTCTCTCCCTGACCAGGCAGCTAAAAAAACTATAGGCTATAGCAGAGAGAGGGAGTATACCCCCTGGGACTGCCCATAGGTGTAGCCAGACTTTCTTTCTGCCTAGTGTCCTACTCCTGTAGGGGGAAGTATAACTCAATGGGTAAGAATACCAGAAGCTGTGTCTGTCAATGAACGAATAAGAAAAAAAGGACAGAGAGCAAAAAAAAGGAGTGAAAGAGGAGGAGTAAAAGAGGGGGAGTGAAAGAAGGAGAGAGAGAGAGAAGCAAAGAAACAATTGGCAAGGAACAGAGAAAAAGAGAGGGGAAAAGAAAAGAAGAGGAAGAACCAGTGAGATGGAGTAAAAGGAAGGAGTTGCAGAGCTAACCTCTCTTGGAATTGTTTGGAAGGGATCAATCCAGCTCTGGGATTGGCATCACCTTCGTGTTTGGCCTGCCACCAAGTTGCATCATCCTGGCTCATGATCTGAAGTATATCTCCCTTTCTGAACGCGAGCCCGGCTTCTCTACAAGGAATTGCTTTATCCTCATTAGGATAGTAGTCAAAGAGAGCTTTAACAAACATCTGCAAGAGAAGATAATGGTGCATAGTACTCATAACATTAACAGAAAATACCTGATGCCCTCTGCTATTATGTCAACAACATACTTTATGGAAATTAAAGGATGACTTCAAGTGGTAAAATGTGGACCAGGGTTAAGAGGAGACAAATGTGTTAATCTAACCTACGTGTTCCCAGTCTTATAACGCCCCCACCTCTTCTTATTTCCTGCACCCTTTTGCAATCTCCCGTGTCAATAGATTTCCTAAAATCATCCACAGTAAAAAGCAGAATGATCCTTTATGGCACTTTTCCACTGCAAGTACCGGCTCGGCTCTACTCAGCCCTGCTTGGCCCGGTTTGCTTTTCCACTGCTGGTACCGCATGGTACGGTGTTGGAACGGTTCGGTACGGTATGGTTTGCTTTTCCACTAAAGTAGTACTAAAGTTAAGTAGGTGGGATAACAAAGGGGTGGGTGGGATTCTCTGACCAATCAGTGGCTAGTAGTGACTGCATGCAAAGGATTGTGGGATATTGTACCAGGTATGGTACCTCTTGGAACCACAATCGAGTAGGTACTGTTTTTGAGAGCCGTACCGTTTGGTTCCATGCAGTGGAAAAGCGCCGTTGTACCGTACCGAACCGTTCCTACACCATACCATGCGGTACCAGCAGTGGAAAAGCACAAAAGCGAGCCGAACCGTTCGGTTCCATGCAGTCGAAAAGCACCATTAGATTGGCGCATTGTAAGATTAGGGACATATTGTACACTATATGGCCTTAAGTATATAGAAACCCCTCAAACTACTTAATTCAGGTATTTCCAATGAAGGATACTGTTAATTTTAAAGCATAAATAGGCATTACTGATAATTATGGGCTTCCAATCTTGTGGCAAGGTTCTTTTCTGTTCCAGCAGGACTGTGCCTTATGCACAAACCCAGCAGCATAAATACATAGATTAATGAGTAACTCCACAAAGAACCTTTCACATAAACCCTACTGAGCACCTATGGAAATAATTGGATTGCAGATTGGGAGTCAGGTCATCAGACCATTGGCTCTGCAATCAGCAAAGCTGTAGTTCTAATGCAGCAGGGGGTGTGCTGGATCTCTGCAGAGAGATCACTGCTACTCCATTAGGTGAAAGGATCCTTCTCTGCAGCATACTGACAGACGATGGTGTGACAAACTCACTCAGGACAAGGGCTTTTGGAGGGGACTACAGACTAGCCTCTTGCCTGACTATGGGCCCTGGCTTTTAAGGGAACACTACTCTTTGTGAGGTGTATGCTGGGGGGGACCCTTGGAATAACGTTACTTAGGATTCAAGTCCATTTCTCCCTAAGATACCCAGACTCTGGGACTTTAGGCCCGGGATTCATGGTAAAAGCACATTGCCAATAAGGACTACTCCACAAAGTCAGACTCATTGCAGATGCAAATATAATCAGCTCAAACACCTGTTTTTCACACATTGTTAGTTGTCTGCTAAGGGATGTGTTCACACTTATAATAATGTGTACTCTTGTTTGGGAGCTCTGACCTGGAATGAGATCCCTGATTGTCCAGGTGGTTAATTTTGTCATCTATTGTTTGCCTGTTAGCATTCCGTGCACTCCACCTAGGCTGGTTTGAGTGCTGAGTAAATTAGCATATTTATTATATCATTGTCAGCAATAGTAGTTGCTAGAGGAGGATTAGCAATGAGTCACCTCTACCTCGTTATCTAAACCATTGTGTGATGTTTTGGGTACATTTTTGGGAGGTCACTGACATACTTATCAAGTGTATAAAAAGTCTGTATTCTTGTTAAATAAATTAGTTCCAGAACTTATACAAGCTAAGTTGTCGGCTAGACTTGTATATTGCAAGCATAATATCTGATATCTATGTTCAAGACTAAAGGAAGGGGTATCTGGACGGAAGCACAAAAGCACATTGTGGGTCAGTTCCGTCACAAACTGGTTTTTCGAATTAGGCTGTGTCCACTTTCTAAAGTAAACAAACTAGTGTTTTGATGCACCTGAAATATTTTTATCGACTTTAGACCTCATTCACATGGAGGCTCAAGCCGCATAAACAAAAGGTCCTTTCCTCCCCAGCCTTACTGTCCCTGGCCTGTCCCTTCCATTTATTTATTTAAAATTTTTCAATCTTAGAGGCTCAGCCTTACATATGGGTGTTACCTAGGGGGATTTGTATTCCAATGCAGTCTGTTGCTTTTTTTTATGACTAAGGGCTCTTGAGTGGAGTACTGAAGCAGGGGGCTATGACATTTTCAAAATGCAATATACAGTACCCCATGGCCCCTCCCACCAACCATGATCTGCCTGCATTGCATAGAATCACAGAGACCCAGCAATGATGTCAAGAGGTCTAATCTAAGGTTTGTGAAGAAAAATTGGGTTTTTGCACTTACCGTAAAATCCATTTCTGAGTTCATTGACAGACACAGGACCCCAAAAATCATAACTACTGGGTTATGATGCCTCCTCCAGGAGTAGGACTAGGCAGAGCAAAAATCTTGGCTACGCCCATGGGCCATCCTCGGTATTCAGTTTAGTAGCAAGCAGTGTTAGAAGTATCAAAACTCTTTAGAGGGGTGGGTGCTGCGTCGATAAACTCAAAGACATTGATTTTATGGTAAGTACAAAAATCCAATTTTTTCTTTCGTTCATCGACAAACACAGCGCTCCATAAATCATAACTACTGGGATGTTCAAAAGCAGTTGCAAAAGGAAAATGTGGGGTGGGGAAAGTAACCCAAGGCTAAACATAAAAGCCATAACCAGGACACAGGAGCCTTAACCGGGTCACAGAAGTCCCATCTGTAAAATAAAAATGTAAAGAAAAACACCTCTCAAGAGGGTACAGCCCCTTAACAGCAGCCTGCAAAACTTTGCAGCCAAAAGAAGCATCTGCAGAAGCCAAAATATCAACTTTGTAGACTTTGAAGAAAGTTTGCAACAATGACCAAGTGGCCGCCTTTCAAACTTGAGATATAGATGCTTGATGACAGACAGCCAAAGAAGTACTTAGTGCCTGAGTAGAATGCGCCATGACAGGCAAAGGAGGAACCTGACCTTTAATAGAATAGGCCTGAGTAACGTCTGTCTGATCCATCAGAAGATGGTAGCCGAAGAAGCATCCAGCCCTTTCCTTGGTCTGTCCGTAACCACAAAAAGCGAGCCTGATCTTCGAAAAGGACTCCGTAGCTACCAGATACACCCGAATTGCCCGAACCACATCCAAGGTATGCAAGGCAAATTTCTTGAATGAGCTGGCTTGGGACACAAGGAAGGCAACACAATGTCCTCATTCAAAAGGAAGTCAGAGACCACTTTGGGCAGGAATGATCGAAAGGGGCGAAGAACCACTTTATATGGACCACTAAATAGGAACTACGACAGGATAATGCCACCAACTTTAATACCTTTGCGGGCCAAGGTAAAAGCCACTAAGAATGCCACCTTCTGGGACAACGTAGGCAAGGGAATCTCCCGAATATTCTCAAATGGAGGTTTCTGGAGAACCGAGAGCACGAAGTTTAAATTTCATGGCGGCAAAAGGTGGAGCCACATTTCGAACCCCACTGAGTGAAGGTAACAACTAAAGAGTACGTGGCTAGGGGTTGCTAAAAGAAGAATGCTAAGGCAGACACCTGGCCCTTGATGGTACTCAAGGCCGACTTCTGCTCAATGACCCGTTGGAGAAAAGCTAAGATCCAAGCCACAGAAAAGGATCGAGGATAAGCGCCAATCGACTCACACCAAGAAATGTACGCTTTCTACATGTGACGATATATCTTGCTGGAAGACTACTTCCTCGCCTTCACCACAGTAGGGATCACTGATCCAGGCAAAACTCTATCCCTCAGTACCTGGCTTTCAATAGCTAAGCCATTAAAACCAGGGACTGTAAAGCAGGATGGCAGATCAGCCCTTGGGACAACTGGTCTTCTCTGAGAGGAAGCCCCCCAAAGGATGTTTACAGCCACTAGAATGATTTGAAGACCCTCGCCCTTGATTCTTGATGCAGCGTAGTTGAGCATCATGGGAAATGTAATTCCAAAACATCTGGGGTGCCAAGGTTCGCCATCACTGCCCTAGGACATCTGCGGCGTCTACCAGAGGAACTCGTGTCCTCGCCACGCACCTCCTGTGGAGCCAAACCTTCTAAAAGAGCAGCATGCAGGTCTGTACAAAGAAAACTGCCTTGAAGATGGATACCGCCAGACTCAGAACCTGAAAGCAAGTCGGGAGAAAGAATTGTCTGTGACAGCAGCTGGGGAATCACGGCCTGTGGTTCCTGAAGTTTTTCTGGAGGAAGGACCACCCTGGTCAGAATTAAAATCAGACCTAGATAATTCAATTTCCTGGACAGGGATTGGGGGGACCTTAGGTAGTTCGGACGTCACCCAAACCTTTACAGGAATTATATCTGCACAAGGACTCTGAGAATCTAAAAAACCCAAAATGGACGAACTTCGCCCCCCTTTCTGGGTACCCCCAAAATAATAATTTTGTGGATCTCCTCAAGGCTCATGAAGGAGGCAAACAGGGCTGGATACCAGCAAAGATGCCCCCCAGGCCGGATACCAGCAAAGATGCCCCCCCCTCACCCCAGTTATGGGTGAGGGCAAACCTTCATGCTAAAGGGGTCTTGCTTGCGGGTTCAGGGATGCCAGCTTTAGGATTACCTGACTAAGGTTGCTTGGAACCTCCAGGGGAAGATTTGAAAGATTTATTTACCTTTTTTCTCAGTCCCAGAAACACAAAAGAATTTTCTATGGACCGAGAAGGAGGGCCCCCCATCTGCGACGAGGCTCCTTCCCTTTCCTGGATTGTGGCAGGAAGGTACTCTTCTCCACCCTGAGAACCTTAATGATGTCATCCAGAGGTGCCCCAAACAAGTGATTGAATTGAAAGGGCAGATCAATGAGAGCTTTTTTAGAGGCTTGGTCTGCAGACCAATCCTTAAGCCACAGCACACGTCTGATCACCACCGCTGAAACAGAAAGTTTGGACAGCACAAGAGCTGTATCCAAAGCTGCACAACAAATAAACTGCAGCCCATGGACCAACTGGTCTACCAAATCAACATAATCAGCAGGAACCTGCTTACCCCCCCAAGGCGCAAAAGCTTGACCCATTCGGTTAGGGCCTGAGACACAAAGGATGAGGCCAAGTCTCGTCGCAATGCTGAACCAGCCATAGTAAACATGCTGCGTGCCACAGTCTCCACTTTCCTGTCTGCCGGGTCCTTAAAGGATGGGGATTCCTCTATTGGGATCATGGTTGCTTTATTTAACCTGGAAACAGGAGGGTCCTCTACTTGTGGACTAGTCCACTTTTTTAAAAGTGACTCCTCATAAGGGTAACGTACTGCAAAACGTTTGGGCACCACAAAGAGTAACTTTGGTTGTTCCCATTTCTTAAAGGCAAACCTGTCAAAATAAGGCACATAAGGAAACACCTTTGGAGTGCGAGGTGATTTATGCATACCAAAAGACATAGCCACGTCTGTGGCTACATCAGCCGCATTCTCCATTTTTAAAGTCTCACGCACTGCAGTAATAGGTGCGACAATGGAGGAATCATCCTCACTATCGGATGGATCTAGGTGTGTGATATTAAGCTCCCCTGGACGGGCCGCATCCATGGCGGCATCAGGCTCAGAATCAGATGAGACAGACTGACCAGGGGAAGGCAGGGGACACTTCCTCCTGGGCCTTTGACCACATGCCACTTCCACCCGGGATACCAAGTACTGTAGGGCCGCCGTCAGTGCAATCATAGAAAGCTGAGGTTCTGAGGGACCTGCCACCTCCATGAGGGGGTCAGTGGGGGAGATGTGACCCTGAGGCTCCATAGGGAAGGGAAGACTTTGCAGTACAAACAATCTTTTGGCACCTCTAAAGGATCCCCCAATGCTCAGGGTACCTATCAGCAGAGAGAGAGAGATAACAGGGACCCCCAAGGACTCACCCTGCCGACCAGAGGAGCGCCGTAATTCAGACTAAGCAACCCATGGACGCCATCTGCTTCATATATCCCAGGACAAGAAGAAGAAGAGACTGAGGAGGAAGAGGAGGAACTCTGGCCTCTCCACAAGGTCTATCTTCAGCGCCTCGGAGGGGAAGGGAAAATGGCCGCCATGATGTCACCGGGCTACACAAACATGGCTGCCTCCCGGAGACCAGACAAACCAAGGGAAAATGGCCACCATGATGTCATTGGACTTCTCAAACAGGGCCGCTGGCTGTAGAGGATGCCGAAAGCATGCTGCCCAGGAACACTCTGTGCCTTCCAAACTGCTGCACCCTCTGAGAGGGGGACCCCCCACCACTAAAGGCACTGTACACCCCAGGCAGGGACAACATTTAGGGAAACTCCGCAGTGCGCTCTTTACTGCTGTGACCTCTGCCCTGGGAATTCCCAAACTGTACCACACAGTAGGACATGCACCTAGGGGTCTTTGCTGCAGCCTCTGCACTAGAATCCCCCTATACCATCAGGGCAGGACACACACCACCCCAACAAAGGGGAAATGGCAGGGGAGACAATCAGGGGTCTCGGCAACCTGCTCTGAGACCCCCTCCAGCCCGCGGGGGGGAGGGGGGAAGCCCACTTAACCGAGGGACTTTAGGATGGGAGGACGAAACCCGCAGGCAGGCCCGACCATCCTTAGGAGGGTACCTGCGTCCACTCCAAAAATGCCCAAAGGGGAGAAGGGGGACTGTACTTACCCTTCCATGGTGTGGGTGATGCTCCAGACAGAATTCCTCACCACCCAAAAGGGGGAGCTGTCGGCCAAGGGACCGCTGCGACTCATACCAGCACCAAGTCGTATGCGACCCTGCAAGACGTTTAGCTCGCAGGCTAGCCTCAATGAGGCTTTGTCGCAGCCGACCTAGTGCTTGCTGGCATTTGATGTAGATCTCCCAAGGGAAAAAAACAACAAAAGAGTCAAGAAAGGAGAAAAAACTTGCTAGGACCAGAGATCCCAGGCAAGAGCCTAGGTCCTTACTCCTGGCTAGACAGATTAAACCTGAATACCAATAGCAGAGAGGGGGTTTTATACCAGCTGAGGATAGCCCATGGGCGTAGCCAAGGTTTTTTGTTCTGCCTAGACCTACTCCTGAAGGAGGCAATATAACCCAATAGTTATGCTTTATGGAGTGCTGTGTCCATTGATGAACGAAAGAGAAATGGATACCTTTTATATTTTTGTTTTGCAGCCAACAACAGCAGTCCCTGTAGTTCCCTTACAACAGGAAACCAAATGTTGTGTTTGCATATAGTTAGACAGGCCCCCACTGCAATAGTGTTTGTGCATGACAACAGGTTGTTCAAGACACCAAGCACTGCACTATGGGGTCTGACAGGAGAGCAGTTACAGCTGTCTCATATGAGCAAAAAAAAGAATTTTGGTTGGCCACACGTCCAGTAAAATGACCTTTATTTCAGCAAGTCCATAAAAACATTTCCAAAAACACAAATAGAGGGAAACTGCATCACCACTCAACGCTTTTCACGCTTCCTTAGCGCTTAGTCATAGCTCACATACAAATGTCCACTACTGAGATATATATAAACATATATGCAACAATTACTTGTGATTGGAACAAACTGTGTGAATCAATTGGTTTGCGGCTGCCAATAATTGGCAGATGACGGTCCCTGTTTAGGGATTCAAATGCAGAACCTCTAACATATACAACAGGTATGTTATGTATAAATGTCTATAAAGTTATATTTAAAAATGTCTGTAGGAGTCAAAAGTATCAAAAGTTAAAAAAAAAAAAAAACTTTTGCTACTGGTGACCCCCGATAAACATTTTTTTCAAACATTTGCTACTGGTAATCCCGATAGACATTTTTTCAAATTTTTTACAACTTTTTCTAAAAATTGGGTTCCATTTTTATTTTGTATTCAGTCTATTCTTTATTGGATCCTTAAGATGTTTTATATCTGTTATATACTGTATGTTAGAGTTTCTGCATTTGCATCTCTAAACAGGGGCGGTCATCTACCAATTATTGGCAGCCTCAAACCAATTGTTTCACAAAGATTGTTCCAATCACAAGTAATTGTTGCATATATGAAAATATATCTCTGTAGTGGACAATTGTATCTGAGCTATGACTAAGCCCTAAGGAAGCCTGAAACGCGTTAGCTGGTAATGCTGTTATTATTATTCAGGATTTATATAGCGCCGACAGTTTGTGCAGCGCTTTACAATATGAGGGAAGACAATACAGTTACAATACAATTCAATACAGGAGGATTTAGAGGGCCCTGCTCATTAGAGCTTACAGTTCCCATCAATTTGTGTTTTTGGACAGGTTTTTTATGGACTTGCTGAAATAAAAGTGATCTTACTGGACATGCGGCCAACCAGAATTATTTTTTGCTTATTGGAACCCGTGATGGACGGGGCCCGCACCTGGCCTGTGTGTTAGTGGGGGTGAAGATTGGAGATTGACCTAGAGCGGTGTTCACATTCACACACACACATCTGTACATCTGCTTCATACCTGGAACTTAAATCTGAAGTTCATTTTTTTTTCTGGGGGGGGGGGGGGGGGGGATTCAGCACCATACACATTTGTTATGTGTAACTGTGTGTAAAAAAACATCCCTAAAGTGCCTCCTACACAGCTTCTGGATACTGTTCCGAGCTTCTGGTGCTGAGAAGGTTAACAGCAGCTGCTGCTACTGAGGATATCTGTGCTACCTGCCCTGCTTCTTCTCCTTTCTCTGCAATTTACAAAACTTGTATTACAACTCCCCCACAATGATTCTCATTCTATGAAAAGAGCAGCAGTTGAATGACAGGTTGTCCTCTGCCCATTCACAGAACACAATTCATTGTGGAAGTGTGGTAATAAGCGCAATATGAATGCCATAGAGGGCAGAAAGCGGTGGATGAACAGTGCAACTTTTCTCAGTAGCAGCAACAGCTGTTATCCTGAACAGCGGGGGGGAAGAGAGAAACTCAGGGCAGTATCCAGCAGATGTGAATTGGACAACAGAGAAATAATTTTACCAAAATCAGCACACTGCAGGCAATGGAATACATGCCATTACACATACCTAATGTGTTTGGTGCTGTATCCCCAAAAAAAAAAAAAAAAAAAAAAAAAAAAAAGCCTTCGGCTTTAGGAGTTTTAAAGTAGCTAATATGATGCAGAAGGGACATGGGAAGAAACGCAGAAGAAAGATGTGGCCCAAGAAGGTATCTCCAGTACAGCTGTAGAGGTTAGTGGTGTTGGCATATAGTTAGGAAGTCTCCCAATGTAATGGTGTTTGGGCATGACAACAGGTTGCCATGGCACTGAGCACAGTGCAGAGAAGTGAAGGGCTGGAATGAAAAGTAACATGTGGGCCCAGATGGTGTCTACAATGTAGCTACCCAAAGTCAAATTCCCCCAAAATAATATGGGTGAGCTTGGCATAAAAAAAGTCTTGTGTATGTAGTTTCCCTGAAGAGGGAGCAATGAATGCTCTTAAACACACTGTTTAAGTTGTATTGATTCTAAAAAATGTTTCATTTTATTGTGATTCATGTCTTAACTCCACACCTTGTGAACTCCCAAAAGCCAGCAATACTGATGTCGAGTATGGTACATCCAACCCTGGGATGTATTTTTGGAAATCTTTTGGGTATTTACTGTGGATTCAAAGTAAAAAATTATAAAAGAAAGCTATACAATGTATATTGCTATACTATATGTGATACAACTATACAGAAATCTAGCAAAATAGCTTCAATTTGTCAGTCAATTCTCCTTTACGCCTTTAAAAAATCAATTAAAAGAGATAAAAAAAAAAATGGATCTTTAATGACTGGATTGAAATGTGTGTGGGAACATTAAAGAAATGCTACAGACTATAGTTACCACAGCATAAGACAAGTACATATTTTAAAAGATCAAAAGATTACCTTTCCCTCATTATTTGGCGATTCCTCCTTGATAGTTGGTATGATTTTAAATGTAATTGCACCTTGAGACTGCGCCTTTAAAAGATAAGGTAAAATCAGTTATTCTGATACATAGACATGCATACTAACCTTTTATATATACAAATATACACTTCTCAAGAAATAAACACTTGTGTTAGACACGGTTCACACTACCGCGACTTGTCAGGCGACTTGTCAGCCTGACATGTCGCTGTCCATTCAGAGCTATGGGAACCATTCTAATAGGAGCGACTCAAGTCGCTCCGACTTAGAAAATAGTTCCAGTACTACTTCGGGGCGACATCGGAGCGACTTGCATTGACTTCAATTATGTGAAGTCCGTGCAAGTCGCGGTGCACGCGACTTCACAGGTCGCCCCCGAAGTCGTGCCGCGGTAGTGTGAACGGACACTTATATCTGCTCTCTCCTGTCATGCCAGGGATCAGTCTGTCATACAGATCAGGGGGAAAAAAAGCCAATACACCTTTCCACCACTGGCGTTACGGAATTCTGTGCAGGTCTGGGGCTGGTTAAACAAAAAAAAAAAATGGGCTCAAACAGTGGAGATACTGCTCAGACTAACCAGATTTCTTCTTTTGCTTGAAGTAAAAACGTTGATTGCCTATTGAAACAATTTTGCTGATGTTTCATTTTCCATAAGTTACTCAAAGTCTGAAAGGTGACAGGTGCTCAACACTCTGAGCCACCAGGACAGCTGTAATTCAGCATAAAGTCAAAGGATATGTCTTGAAATATGTGACTATGGAAATAAAGGTGGCTTTTATACACCAGGATCACAAGCTGAGTTCAAACAGCTTTATAGCATGGTAATTAAGCAACACAGACCATAAATAAAATTCTTACCAAAATATAGATGATTTCTTCTGGCTTTTTATCCTCTACACTTATTCCGTTGACTTCCCTTAATTCATCACCCACATGGATAAGACCTGGAGGAATCAAAAGTAATGTGTACAGTCTTTCCATTAAGACATACTGTACATATAAAATTGATAAGCTTGATGAAAATAATCCAAAGTGTTTAGGCTTATATCCCTTTTTGCTGCAAACAATTTGGAATCATATACTGTATGTACATGGGGCTGCCCTATTTGCTTATTGCACATGCAACTTCAGCTTCCTGCTTCGCAACATTACAGAACATTTTTTTGTTTCCCGCTACTTCACAAAATGACAACCTATGAGCTGGCTGACACACTGAAAACAGTGCAGTCCTTGTGTGACCAATATCTTATCTCCACACTTGTTAAGTGAGATACTTGGAAATACAGACAGAGTAACTGTACTGAGCAACTAAGAGCTCCCTCTAGTGACTAGGAAAAACACAATGAAAATAAGAAACCGAGCAAGGATGCAAACGGTCATATCAAAACCTACTTTTAAGGTATACGCTGGAATAATAACTTATAAATATATGATCACTTACAGCAGACCTTTCTCTACTTTTAAGCTCTTTAAACAATATTGTTCCAGCCCCTCCTTTCAATAAATCCCAGATGCCATTTTTTTCAATGGGGTTACCTTTTTGGGAGGGGAGTGTAGCCCATGTCTCTGCTTTTCTCAAGTAGGAGAAAAAGATATCCCCAGCTGATTGAAGCCTCATGGGATACTCATTTCACGCATCCCAGAAAGTTTCAAAGCAATCTAAAACACAGCACATGTGCAATAAATAAGATGGTAGCATGGGACCCGGTGTGTTCAATGAATTGCATCAGGACAACATTGGACAAGTATATGCTTTGGGGTTAACCCAGGAAACTGGGTAAAAGGGGAAGGAAAAAAAAAACACGGGAGGGTGAAGTACTTCTTTAAAATACACTATGGTACCCTTTTAGGCAATAGAGGGGAAAGATTCCAGTATAAAAAGTTACTGTTTTTTCATTCTCTATAATTCCAAAGGCCATACATTCTATTTAATTCTACAGTTTATGCCTCTCACCACTTCTGTCAGCCGCTCCTCCTCGCATTATCCTGGCCACAACAATGGCTCCTGTGTTCTCGTCTTTCTTTATCGTAGCACCCTAGGACAGCAAGGAATTGTTAGAATAAGGGAAATAAACAGCTATAAAAGCAGAGTAATTACTGATCCAAAATTTAGTTTACTAAAAGTTGCAGAAAAAAAGAAAAAAGGATCAAAACTTGGAGACTTGGGTACAGAGGTCCCCTATTTTATCACATATAACTTAAGTCAGTCCAACCAACACTGAAAGTAGAAGCTTTTAGTAGCTGCTGGAGCATGAAACCACCCAATACTCCCAAAGGGACTCTGGTGGTGAGACCAGTATACTTGAGTTGCAGGGCAGCACACCTGCTTCAGACAACACAGAGTGCTCTTTATCAAAGTTAACCAGATAACACAAAATTCTCTCATAAAAAACTGGGAACAGCAGGTACATTATAGAACAGATTATTTCAACCACTTATAAACTAACATAACACAAAAATATTTACTGGGTTTAAAATGTTATATAAAGGCTTATTTAATAACACATTTAAAGCAAGTAATCAGTATATACTGACTATATATACATATATATGAGTATATACTACCCTAAAAAGAGGCACTGCCCAAAATCCAAACATTGAAAATGCTTATTAGCAGTTAAGTAAAGTCACCTATACTTCTGGTTTAGTAGAATCTTACCATTTTTTAACAGAACAGAGAGAAAGTGTGTGTGTGTGTGTGTTGGGGGGGGGGGGGGGTTGTGTGGGGGAAGAGTTTTTTTTTGGGTGGGGGGGGATGTGTGAGGGTGGGGTGAGGGGTATTGTTATTGAAGGGTCTCCTTCATGAGAGGAGCATAAATAATAACCAACTCAATCAAACACGTTTTATGTAATTTTTACCTTCTATCTAATGCTGTTCCCCACAAAAACACCACTCTGAGGTCTAGTGCCACTCCTCATCCAGGTGGAACGATGCCCAGCATTTTTGAACCCACTTTTATATGACCAATCATAATACAATTGGATTTAAGGTATGTACTTTATTTTGTAATGTATAAGGCGTCAGGTGTCTTAAAAATCAGAATTCCACACCCTCTGCTTGCCCTGTACTCTGTTTACTCCTGGTGGCCAAATAAAGCAGCAGGGGAGAAAAAGTATACGTATATGCTGCTGGTGGGGCTGGCATTATAGTGAACCTGATGCTTTTACCTGAACAGGTAAAGAACAGGCTCACTTAATGCAAACCTGACCAGAATAAAATTATTCTTAAAGCTGGCAATGCATGGATCAAAATTCATCCAGTTCAGCAGGGACCGGACAACCTTTGGAAGGAACGACGGACAGGGGCAAAGAACCACCTTATCTCTGTGAATCACCAAGTAAGGTGAACGACAGGATAACGCCGCCAGTTTGGACACCCTGCGTGCAGATGTGATAGCCACCAAAGAGGCCACCTTCTGGGAGAGCGTAAGTAGGGAAATCTCCCGAAGGTTCTCAAAGGGAGGCTTCTGAAGAACCGAAAGCACCAAATTCAGATCCCAAGGCGGCAACGAAGCCTGCACTGGAGAAACCAATGTCGGACATCCTGTAGAAAGGTACCCACCAGGGAGTGTGTGGCCAAAGGTCGTTGGAAGAAGACCGCCAACACTGACACCTGGCCCTTGATGGTATTGAAGGCCAATTTCTGTTCAACCACCTGTTAGGGAAGGTCAAGATCCGAGCCACCGATTCAGATAAACCCCTATCCTTCAGCACCTGGTGTTGAAACAGCCAAGCCGTCAAAGCCAGCGACTGTAAAGCAGGATGGAAGATCGGTCCTTGGGACAATAGATCCTCCCTGAGAGGAAGCTTCAAAGGAATGTCGGTGGCCAGCTAAACCAGATCTGCATACCAAGCCCGGAAAAGCCAGTCCGGAGCCACCAAGATGACCGGATTCCTTTTTGCCTCGATCCAGTCAAGAAGTTTTGGCAGAAGCTTGAGAGGAGGGAAGGCGTAAATCAGACGATACTGACCCCACGGGGCCACCAGCGCCTCTGTGGCGTCCCCCAGAGGATCCCTTGACCAAACCACAAACCTCTGCACCTTTCTGTTTAGCCAAGACGCCAACAGATCCACCTTGGGGGTGACCCAACAGAGACAAAGTTGATGAAACCCCTCCAGATGAAGGGACCACTACCCTTGGTCCAACGCCTGCCGACTAGTAATGCACCTGCCAGTTTTCCACCCGGGGAAAATGTACGGCGGAGGACTGGAACGAACCATTCTGCCCACCTTAGAATGCCGGCTACCTCCTGATCAGCCAGGACACTTCTTGTGCCCCCTTGGTGATTGACACGGCCGCGGCATTGCCGGAATGAATGCGCACTGAACAACCCTGAAGACGATCCGTCCAATGGTCCAGACACAGTCTGACCACTCGGAGTTCCAAGACATTGATCGGTAGTCTGGACTCTTCCAGTGTCCAGATCCCCTGAGCAGAATGCTTGCCGAGAAGGCCTCCCCAGCCAGGCACAAGGAGATTGCCCAAGTAGCCCAGTACTGCAAACCCCCATTGGCATAACAAAGCTAGCACCGGGACTAAAACTTTTGCGAAGACCCAAGGAGCAGAGGCGAGACCAAAGTCTAACGCCACAAACTGATAAGGCTCCTCTCCTACAGCAAAGCGGAGAAAATGCTGGTGACTGGCCCATATTGGAATATGAAGGTAGGCATCCTTGATATCGATAGAGGCGAGGAAATCCCCCTGACACAGGGATGCAAGCGCCATTCGAATGGACTCCATTCTGAACTCCTGCACCTGCACAAAGAAGTTTAGCTCCTTGAGGTCCAGGATTGGACGCACTTTGCCTTCCTTCCTGTGAACTGTGAACAGGTTTGAGTAAAACCCCTGAAAACATTCCCGAGTCGGAACCAGGACAATCACCCCTTGTAGTAACAGGTCTTGTACCGCCCAAAACAGGCCCTGCAAGCAGTCTGGGGACAGGTTCCTTGCCCTTAGTAAAAAAAAAAAAAAAAAAGGGGAAGGGGGAAGGGGGGTTCCCGAAACGTGTTAGCGGTCCTGACTTCAAGGACATGTTCCTGTTTATGCATGGTGGATGCTTGTAACACGCTTTTATTATCTTCATGTCTGTGAGTATGTATTTGGCATTTTATTAAAATTATTAACAGTGTACCACGGGTAATGCACTAGGTGTTTGCGCCTCCTTTTACTCTTTTTTATGTATCCTTGCCCTTAGTAGCCGGAAGAAGAAAAAGTACTCTCCCCCCCCCCCCCCGTGAGACCTTTAATAATGTCATCCAGGGTAGCTCCAAACAGGCGATCTCTATGAAAAGGAAGATCAGTCAAGGCCTTTTTAGAAGTCTGGTCTTTTAGACCAGCACTTGAGCCAAAAGACACGCCGAAGGACCAGTGCCAAAACAGAGAGCCAAGCCACTAGAGGAGCCACATCCAAATTGGCATTAGAGATAAACTGCGGCCCCTGGACCAGCTGGTCAGCCAGCTCGGCAAAGGCAGAGGGGGAGTTCTCTGTCCAGGTCACGGTGTAAGAGCTTAGCCCACTCGGTCAGAGTTTGCGACACCAGGACAATGGTGAATACCAGCCTCATTGCCGAAACAGCCAAAGTGTACATATTGCGGGCCACAGCCTCTGCCTTCCTGTCAGCTGGATCAAACAGGACAAAATCTAGGAGAAAAAAAATTCTATCTAAAAAGAAAAAATTGCGAAGGACCAGAGATCCCAGCAAGGAACTAGGGCCTTACTCCTGACTAGGCAGAAAAAAAAATATAGCAGAGAGAGGGAGTATAACCCCTGGGACTGCCCATAGGTGAAGCCAGACTTTTTTTCCCTGCCTAGTGTCCTACTTCTGTAGGGGGCAGTATAACCCAATGAACGAAAGCAAATTTAAATTTGCTCATGCACTTGTGCATGTTCTTAGTTCTCTAAACCCCGGTTTACACTATAACCCACATGTGAATCACACAGGAATGGCACTGCATTCCTGTGCAATTCACTTGTGATTCAGCGCGGTGTGCTTTGACCCCATTCCTTTTTAATGGGCTCAAATCACACTGCATCGCACCAAAGAAGTGCAGGCATCTTTTGTGGAGCCAAATTGCAACCGCATCGCATGCTCGTTTTGTACTATGCAATCCAGTGCGGGCAAAATGCACTGCGTTTGCTGTCCTTTAGGGGTGTCGTTAATTTTGTATTGACACCCACTGCGAATCGTAAATAACTTGCAATTGCAATGCGGTGTGAGAAACACGCAGGTATTACTGGGTTTCCCACACCACATGTGTGAATCTAGGCTAACCCTTTTTTTTCTGATAGCTCCAGGTCTTCTCTAAATGACTGAGAATCAGTCGCTGTGGTTCCTGGTCATGATCACTATGACAACCAATTATATTGATCACATGCAGGCTGGAGGTATATTTTGTATGAAAAAACTCTTCAACCTGCAGATGTCACTACAATGTTTAAGTAGTAATGCACATCTGTTTAATAATGTAACAGTTAGATACAACTACAGTACTAAAACAAATAAAAATTTAACAAATTTTTTATGGTTTGTCCATTTGTCAGACCATAAAAAAAAACATGCACACATAAGGATATATATATATATATATTAGAACACTGCATGAAATAAAAGTCTTATATGTCCCTAATAGATAATGTAAATATCATTGTAAGGAAGGGCTATTTAGTCCCAGTATAAAAAGAACAGTGCAATTACATGCATGCGCACATATTATTGTGCAGCGCCCTGCACTTAGGGTGACTGCTGAGTGTGCATTAGTGCACATTTCATAGTGTGTGCACGCCCAGCACTAGCGTTGATGTGTAAGACCTGGCTTGCCTTTAGATCTGCTCCTACTGGCAGTAACCTTGACCTACCTCCTTGACTCTACTTAATGCTTGTTGCTTTGTACCTCTGCTGAGTGGCTGAGCCTAGCTTGAACTGTTGGCTCCGATGAGGTCTTCTGAACTTGCTCCTCTGCTGTTACTGATTTTAGCTTAAATTCTTGACTCCGTTACAGTTTCTGAATTTGTACGTTTAGTTTCTGGCAGTTACCAACTTTGGTTTGAACTCTCAACTTCACTCCTGTCTCCTGATTTGGCACCTCTGTTGCTGAGCTGTTTCTATCCATGGCTTGCCCATGTTCCTGACATTTGCTGTGGTACCCCTGCGTTCATGCGTCTGGTTCCTGTCCAGTTCTCCACAGACACTTGCTCCATACACCTGCCTGTAAATACCGGCACTCCTGCAACTCCATGTCTATATGTTACTTGTTGCCCCTTCCAAGTCTGCTGGACAGAAGGTGCAGGAGAAACCCTCCTGTCAGCTCAGTCTCCATCAAGAATAATTCAAACACACGGTCATAGATTTATTATCTAGTTAACAGAGGCATACTGAAGCTGCTAAATTTGTTTGGGGCATCAATTCAAACTGGTCATGAAAAAGTTAAATGTAACCACAAGCTAGCCTTCAGCTTTGGCTAGTGGTGTGATGAAGGCCAAGTAGATTCGGTGAAGTGAAGGGAAACATGTTCAAAATGAAATGACCAACGGTGTTTTCAGTCATTTTCTCCAAAAACACGACTGATGTTTTCCATGTTTAGCTTCCCCTGGCGAGGAAACCCAATTACAGTGATGAATTATCAGAGAACGGCTGTGCTGGTAATGCATCAGGGACACAAAAAATCCTCATAACCCTAAACACAAAACTTCTCTTTGCGTGGCTTCTGCACAGACAACATTTAACTATACCCTGGAGCTGAAAAAACCCTCCTCGGTAAATAGCAGAGCTGGTTTCTTGCTGTCCGACGCCAAAGATGTCTATCTAGAGACAAGCTCTCACTGTATGACTCACAGAGGCACTGCATTCTCCCTTCTGTATACAACATTACGCTGCTCCAAAAGTGACTTCGCAGACATCACTTCTCACTTCCTCCTCGCAAAAACAAATATTCTACAGAACACGTATAAAATTTCCAGGATGTTCACTGAGCTATAAAATAAGGAGCAGCAATTAAAGGGCTGGTGTGGGCAAAATGTAGAAAGACTTCCACATGAATGCCATGGGTTAACATTAGGGGCCAGAGATATGCATTTAACACCTATAGTGTTCGTTTTTTTTTTTTTTGTCCCTCACAATTGTCTGCTTATCGCTGGGATCAAATCCTGCAATTTTTGCTGCAGGCTGTAAAAAAAGAACATGTAATCTGAAAAAAAGAATTGAGTTGATCAGAAGGCAATACTGTCTGTTCTTTGTTCTTGCAAAATTTTTTTCAATAAAAAGAAATTAAACAAAAAGAAGGCACTACTGAGTAGATCTGGGAACAGATTGCATGCAACCTGTTCATTCTGTATTTATATATATTGATCAGAGAACTTTAAGAATCTTTACTAAATGCTATATACTGCGTATGTGTGTGTGTGTATATATATATATATATATATATATATATATATATATTTACAATGAATATGCACTTCAATTATCCATTCATGTGGAATGCAAATTTATGCATACTTATTTTATTAGCACACGAATGGGTATTCAAAAAACAGAAAACAGAAATTTCCTGTTCACATGATTGAATAATTAAAGTGCATTCTCACACTCAATCCCAGAAATTAGCCTGATCTGTCAAATAAAACATTCACATGTTCTTTTAGTTTGTTCCTTTATTATTATTATTATTATACAGGATAAGGATTTATATAGCGCCACAGTTTATGCAGTGCTTATTAACCACTTGCCGACCGCCAGCAGTACAATTACTTAGACAAGTCAGCTCTATTAACAATAAATAATAAATATACAGCGCTATAAAAATGTGCATCATATAAATAATTTTTCATATAAATAACTATTCCTCCAAAAGTGCAATATAAGTGTCCATAAAGTGCATTCAAAAATAAGGTGCATAAAAGGTCCACTAAACCATGGGACAAGCCGTGAGCTAAATTCAACCAAGGTGCTTGATAGATGTCTCCATATATAAAGTGTAAGTGACACCACCACCGTTTAGCCACAAGATGGCCTATCACCTCACTGATGTAATAAACCAGCAGTGAATCCTCTGTAAGGATAAGCCCAATGTAAGGGTTGCCACTTCCTGGATCGATCTCCCACAATTCCATAGGTATGTGGGTAAAAATAATAGAGGATCTAAGTGTACACTGCTATTATCCTTTTATTAGAATAACAAAATTAAATAACACTCACATGGATCTGCACAATGAGGCTTGTGCGGGCCGTACACGCCAAACAGTATTGCAGCTGTGGGGAGCCGTGCTGATGGGCCGGCGCTTGTCCGTCCGAGTCTCCGCCCCCTATACGCGTGGCGTCTTACGCTTTCGCGTCACGACTTCCTCGGTAGGGGTGGAGCTAATGACGGACCAGCACGTCTATATGTACACTGAACTCCTCCTCTAGAGGCGCAGTCTCCGGGTGTCCCCGGAAGCCGAAAAACTAGGTAGGACATGTAAAATCTCTGCATATTATGCTATAGCACTATGCAAGTACCGAAAAGACCGGATGGGCAAGGGGGACCCTCCAGCTAGACTCCCAACACATTGTCACACTTTAAAGTTGCGCACACTCATGGAATGGCTTCAAACTACAGTACATTCAATGACATTATCCATAAAGATGACCCTTTAAATGCCTTTACAGATTACTAAATTAACAGGAGATCTGGCATATTGCTCTCACTCTGATGTTTGCAGCGACACCTCACATGTTCAAGGTAGCCAGTTGTGTTTCACAAACGAGGCTTGGTTCCTGAAATAACGTAGGTGAATAGAAGGCTTGGTTAGCACTTCCTATATGCATTTCCAGGCCATATTTCAAAAAACTTTTTGGGTATGTCTCTACCATCTTTGCACAGCTAGAGAGTGACGTTTTTGCCCATTCTTTGCAAAATAGCTCCAGCTCTGTCAAATTGGATGGAGAGCGTCTGTGAACAGCAATTTCTGGATTTTGACTGGGCCATTCTAACACATCAATATCATTCCATTGTAGCTCTGGCTGTATGTTTAAGGTCAATGTCCTGCTGGAAGGTGAACCTCCACCCCAGTCTCCAGTTTCCTTCAGACTCTTAACAGGTTTTCGTTTAAGATTGCCCTGTATTTGACTCCATCCATCTTCCCATCAACTCTGACCAGCTTTCCTGTCTCTGCTGAAAAAAAGCATCCCTACAACATGATGGTGCCACCACCATGTTTCACAGTGGGAATGGTGTGTTCAGGGTGATGTGCAGTGTTCGTTTTTCACCACACTTAGCGTTTTGCTTTTAGGCCAAAACTATTGGTCTCATCTGCCCAGAGCACCTTCTTCCCCGTGTTTGCTATGTCCCCCACATGGCTTCTCACAAACTGCAAACAGGACATCTTATGGCTTTCTTTCAACAATGGCTTTCTTCGCGCCACTCTCCCATAAAGGCCAGATTTGTGGGCCTCGTCTGATTGCCAGCACACAGTGACTAAAGGCCCGTACACACGTACCGATCGTCGGCATACAAACGTCGGTGGACGAAGGATCTGCCGATTGTACGCGTGTTAGTATGGTGCCTCCGACAGATGTCTGCGCACAATCCGCGGACAAAAGTCTTTCGTGCAAACATGAAAATATTTGTATGCCGACACCAGAACGGACGATTGTTCGCCTGTCAGTACACAATTCGGCCGACAGACCGCAGATTTGCAAGACTGGGCATGCTCAGAAAATAGAAAACACAGGGAAAGTTAACCATTACATGACATCACTTCTGCAGTCGGCGGACAAAATTCTTGTGCTGTCCTTGTGCTGTCTTTGCACTTTTCAGCAGACACCGACATCCCGGGGAGAAAAGAGGAACATTTGTAAGCCGACCATCGGTACGTGTGTACGGGGCTTTAGGGTACAGTTCACACATTCAACCTTACTCCCAATTGCTCGTTGCTCAATAAATAGTGCAGGGGTGTTTGTTTTTAGTGTTTATTGTGGAACTTGGAAGGGAGAAGGGAATAGTGTGATACTCCAACTGGAACTATGTACAGTGGGTAAGGACAACTCTCATTGGCCTCACCGGGTTGCTTGTGGAAACAATCCCACGGCTTAGACCATACTGCCACATGTACGGAAAGGGTTAAGTCTCCTTGCTCTCTCTCCAGCAATAGCCTTGGTGATCTACAATCTCTTCAGGATACTCACTAGCATCCCCTTTATTGACACCCGTCCACTGACTCTTCTAGCTGCAGGAGTGGCCCCCCTCGGGTAAGGCATCTTGACACAGATCTGTACTCGCTGTACTGCAGAATCAGATCCTTCAGTGTCTCCCCTCTCAGTCAGCTCCCCAGGACCACCGGGTTCAGTTCCTCTCTGTTTAGAAACTCAGGTTGACTTCCTGAGGCTGCATGGCACCTCTACAGAGGAGGTGGCAGCTGCCCCCTCCCCCCAGGACTCCGCTATCCAGACAAAAGACTCCAAGCACATGTGCTCCTGGCTTTTATACAGTATCCCAGCATGCACCAAGGCACTTTCCTTTGCCAAATCACCAGGACTGTATTAAACGCCTGTGCATTCATTCGTCAGGTTTCCTCCCACTGTCCATTATGCCTCCCTATTGGACCAGTGGGAAACACTCTTCAGACAGACTGAGTTGCACCTGAACACATTGAGAAGACCTCACTAGCAGATCCTGCTCTCTGGTAGACAGAGAACAATATAGATTTACTTGCAATCCCTTTGGTAAGCGGACAGGAATCAAAAACAATACTCTCTTTCTAGCACCTACCTAGGAGGGTGTTACACACAGGTGGACTCTATTTACTAATTAGGTGACTTCTGAAGGCTATTGCTTCCAATAGATTTTAGTCAGGGGTATCAGAGTAAAGGGGGCTGAATACAAATGCACGCCACACTTTTCAGATATTTATTTGTAAAATAATTTTGAAAACCATTTATCATTTTCCTTCTACTTCACAATTATGTGCCACTTTGTGTTGGTCTATCACATAAAATCCCAATAAAATACATTTACGTGTTGGGTGACAAAATGTGGACAATTTCAAGGGGTATGAATACATTTGTAAAGGCACTGTATAGGCTTACGTGTAGGTAAAAAAATCACAAAGCGGACTTTAACACCACTTTAAAACATGAGGAAATGAACATGTATTACAAAGATGCACTGCATGTGTGTTTTACTTTGCCCTGACATATATTTTAAATTGAGCATTTCATCGGTTCCTAGTCATATTTATTTCACAAGCAAGTTTTACATTTTTCTATCTGTCACATATTTCTTTGCACTCTTTATTTCCACACTTACAATAATTACACTAATTTTCCCCTCTTGATGCTTTTTCAGTTGCCTTTGCCATTTTGGACCTCCTGTTTTTCAAACTTTACTGGTTTGGCAGCCACTACCGTACACAGAAGCAGCTATGTGCACAGAAATTGCTGCTGGAGATCACACTAATCTAATTATAGTACTTGTCAGTCATGTACAGTGCAGCTCACATCAACAACAGGAAAAGTATGCAGAAGTAGGAGTTTTTTTTTTTCCAGGACTAAGACCATGTAAATAACTTAGTATTTTTTATGTCTAAGCAATAGGTTTTACTACAAAATCAGAAAGGCAGGTAGGTTAGTGCCATGTGTGCATATTAAGCGTTACTTGTCATTTATGCTTTAAAGCAGTATGCTGCTTATTCACAAGACTGGAGTTCTCCTTTAACACCTCCCTGGCTGGAAGGCAGATGGAGAGAAACGCTGAGAGGCTGAGTACTAGAGAGCGGAAATGCGTTCATGCAGAGAATATCATACTCTTGATTTTTTGCTCTTCGCCTTTTCCAGATATCCCTGAGCAGCTATCATCTTTCTGCTGATGACTATCCAGGGCTGAGCAGGCTTTGGTCCTAGATATTGCGGCACAATACACCTACTCTGCTCAGCAGGCATTCGAAAGGATTTTACAATAACCATTATCAATCATGCAGCTGAATGAGATACAAACAAGACACGGACACTTCATTTTATGACTCTGCTAACTAAATAATACAAGTGAGTTACAGTATAACAATAAATCTAGGTACCTTGTGTTTATGTGACATGATACATCATACAGGAGGGGAGATAATAGGGAGGATGTACCAGAAACGCACTTTCATTAAAGTATTAGTATTAAAGAATGGACAAAGTAAGGAGTAATAGGAGCGTGTCTAACTGTAAACTCGTCAGGATATAAAATCACCTAAGCTAGCGTTATCAATGATATGCAGCGGTTCACAATCACATAACTTCTCAGATCCGTAAGACCTTCAAAACCTGGGAAACCCAAATAGGCAAGGCTTGACTTTTCCTCCGAATGTTGAGAACCGACCCACCTCCTGCAACTTTCCACTGGTTTTAATGCGATGGCCAGCATCAAAAACTAGTAGGGTATTTTGTAGAGGGAATAGGATTGCAGATATTCAACACACCCGAAAGGGATAGATACCTGCAGTGGCTAGATATCAGAAAAGTGGCAGGGTTTAAAGACATGGGTCAAAAAAACTAAGAGGTTTCCAGTCACAACTTACCAACCAGCCAGCGACCAACCGAATTGACCTGTCTAAAAGTATGCGTTAAAAACAGGGGTTTGGTTGCACACATTTGCAAATACATGTGTAAAGGAGGGGTGGGCTCCCTCTAGTCACCTGTCCTCCATCTATCCCATTAAATGCATGTGCTCTCATTGTAGAGACTCTTTAAATTGTAGAGTTAGGGACTTCAGATCACAGGGTGTCTTGTCGGGGCCTGCAGCTTACGCATGTATTTGCAAATGTGTGCAACCAAACCCCTGTTTTTAACGCATACTGTTAGACAGGTCAATTTGGTTGGTCGCTGGTTGGTTGGTAAGTTGTGACTGGAAATCTCTTCGTTTTTTTGATCTGCGTCCGCCTTTCCAGTGCTCCTTACCACTAAGACCAGTTATAGGTGGAGGTGGTGACCACTTTGTGCTTTAAAGACATGGGCCATTGTAAAAGTAAGTATACAGCATCTTCTTTTACAGCATAGGCTTTGTTTAATGACAAGGTCAGTTTAAGGCACCTTTTACATGGGGAGGCTCTGATTTGAACAACAGGGAATCCGTCTGCTGATCAGAGTAGAGCAGGCGAGTGACAGGTCCATGTCCGCTCAGTTTAAGCAGAGCAGACATGGACAGAGCCCAATCTACTCTATAGGAAGTCGGGAGTAAATGGGTTTGGGTGTAAATGTAATTTCATTTACACCCAACCGCCCTGCGATCCGATTCACCAAGAAGGAAGGGGGCGGACCCCCTTCTGTTTCCTTTTAGCAGACCAGATCAGAATGAGGTAGGCGGGTGTAAAAAGACACAAGTCTTTTTTACACCCACCGGTCCATAAGGATAAATAGATCATCCAATCAGGTCCACCTGAAGAACTGACAGGTGGACCTGAATGGACGCTCCGTGTAAAAGGGGCCTAAGGCCTCGTTCACAGAAGTGCATGCACCCAGTGCTAGTGTTTTTGGGGTAACAGCAAATCAGCTCTTCTTGTAGGTGTATGGGTGCAAAAAAACTATGGTGGAAAATCTAAAAAAAACAACAGGTTTATGCTAAGCCCTGACTATATACCTTTAGACACAATAAGAATTATAGTTACAGAAAATAGTCTCTGGAATTGAAATCATAAATAGAGTTGGTTTTAAGAAAAACTACACGAAAAAGCAACTAAATGTATTGAAAAGTGAGTGAATGTAATGAAAAGACGCTATTAAAAAAACATTGCTGGGGCTAAAAAGAGATCCTTTAGGTATTTTTCTTTCAATGTCCATCCTTAGTATGGTTGTGTGGCCACCTTTCCACACTCTTTCAGTAGCTGGCACCAAGTGAGACAACCCCCATATGGGGTAACCTCATTCTGAAGATCTAATTTATTTTACATATCTTCATACTAGATATCTCATGGAGGGGTGATTTTTCAATGGTCTGCATAGTGGGTAAAAGACATGTCTCAAAATATAATAAAAAATTATTATATAATCATTACCTTTGTTAGTCAGAAAAGCCTCTCCCAAGTTTATTTCAGATTTTGGTTTCACCTTCTTACTAAGAAGGCAAAGCCCACCAAATATCATACATCACAATGCCATATGTGCCATACATCATGGAATTAAACGAAGGCATGGCCAAAACAAACTTACGGCTGCAAATGTTTGAAATCATTATCAGCCACCTCCTGACTACAAGTTATCAGGGTGGCTTTAAAGCCGCTGATCACTTCTATGGGTGGCAGAGTGCGGGTCCATAAAATAAATTTGTCAGAAGGGTGAGAGCAATGCTACTGGAGGAGAGATCCAACATGAGATATTTCCTCTGTAATGTGAACCTGGAAGAGCTCTGCTTTGAGCAATTCTGGGTTCACAGCTGTCAGATTATGGCAGGCTGTGGCCAGGTAAACAGCAGATTAAGTAGAGTCTGTACTCAGTTTATTACGGCAGCGGAGCTATCGGGGGTCTAATAGACCCTTAATGTTTCTCTATAAAGAAGACATGTCATCAGCACAATGCTATCACACGGGAGGTGTTATAAGCCCGGACATTAAAGCAATTAATTTGAAGTAGTTGTAAACCCTACATATACCCAGTGAAGTGATTGGCCTCAGGTGATACACAGAGATTAAATAAATAGGTTGTATCTGTTTATCTGCGGTCTTCTCTTCTCTACATCCAAAGTGCTGAATTTTTACAGCTTGTCAGAGCTTTCAGAAAGCAGGGGGCGGGGAGCTGAAGTTACACTCAGGAGAGCTGAGAGCTAGTTGGTTGGAAGGAAGGGACACACCCCCCTTCAAACAGGGACACACCCTCCTTCACACAGCACACAGTGACTCATGCAGATAGCAGAGGAATGAGGCAGCAGACAGAAATTACACTTAATGCACTTAATTGAGATTAGGTACACACTATAGAATGATATGATTTGGTAATATTTCATATCTGAGGCTTCAAACTTCTTAAAGTAAAAAAAAAAAAAAGCTAAAACAATAAATAATGAAATTTAATATAGAAAAAAAAGCCACAAATGCACACACATACCTAAAATATGCACGCCTAGAACACATTTACGTAAAAGCTGATTGTACAACACTTGTAGGGCATTGCTGCACACATCAGACTTGGAGGAATAGTTTAAAGACCATAATGAACAGTTAACTCTAAATTAATGAGCTATAGAGGTTTTTAAAGTGTCATCTATGTAAAATTATATGTGAAATTTTAGGTAACCTCTGTTTTGCCACTACACACAATTTTGAGGTCTGATGCGTTTAGTATTAATTTACTCCACACAGTCTCATCTTTTCTATTTTACAAAAATGGGGGATTATAAAAATAATAATGTATTGTTTACATAAACAGAAGATCCAGAAAATATGTAATGCTTTTGGTGGTTATAAGTAATTTTCAGGACATAAATGCACATTTTAGAATATCTGTTATATAAATGGTCTGGCATCAAAAGGGTTACACTACTTCATGGGGCCCTCTTAATCCACCCAATGTCCTGATGCCAGGTCCTGAAATCTATCCCCACTTCTGGTTTCCATTCATGTGACGAAGTCCCATGACAAAGAGCCTGAAGAGAAGTCTGAGATAAACTCACTGTGCTCTGCATGTGCCATGCTGAGCAGAGGTCTGGACAGGGGGTGGAATCACCATGCCTAGAGGGTCTGATGGTGGCTTATATATGTGGTATATACATGCAAACATATGCACAAATTCACAATTTTGTTTAGCGAAATGCCATTTCATAGAAACAGATTTAATGTTCTACCATCATCTAAAAAAAAAAAAAAAAGAGCCCAGTTGAAGAGGCAGCACAAACAATGATTCTCTTTGACACTTGGGAGGAATTAACTTTAAAATAAAATGTAGAGTGTTGGCATCTCTCACCAGAGGTTCTCTGTTCTTCACAAGCCGAATGATTTTCACGGAATCTTCATCATCATCAATGTCTTCTGGCATGGGAGGAAGGACCGGGTCATAGCTCTTCTGAGCTACTGTGTCATGTACTGACAGCAAGGCCTACAAAGAAACAAGAGAGAGGGTTACTAGAGACCAAACTCCTATGACACAGTTGCAGTACCTGTACAGTATGACACAATACCGCCCCCTGTAGCCAAGGGTCTAATTGCTCATGTGGAAGAATCATTATTAGGTGGAACTGAATATGGTTAATAAAGTATTTTGTATCCCGCGCTCCCTATTCCATGCAATGCTAACAGTAATAATATGTAAATATGTAATATGAGGCGTTCAGTTGGAGGACGTTGTGCAGGACAAACTCTGACTTTGCCCTTCACACCAATCTTTCCAGTACCAAAACCCAGGACCCATTTGTCAGGGGGGAAATCAGGCTGCAGAACAAATTTCCAGACCTACGAAGAGACAGAGGGGATATGATAGAAACTTTTAAATACATAAAGGGAATCAACTCGGTAAAGGAGGAGAGCATATTTAAAAGAAGAAAAACTACCACAAGAGGACACAGTTTTAAATTAGAGGGGCAAAGGTTTAAAAGTAATATGAGGAAGTATTCCATTACTGAGAGAGTAGTGGATGCATGGAATAACCTTCCTGCAGAAGTGGTAGCTGCAAATACAGTGAAGGAGTTTAAGCATGCATGGGATAGGCATAAGGCTATCCTTCATATAAGATAGGGCCAGGGACTATTCATAGGATTCAGATATATTGGGCAGACTAGATGGGCCAAATGGTTCTTATCTGCCGACACATTCTATGTTTCTATGTTTCAGTTTAACAGAGTTTATATCTAGAGACATTCTAGAGCTGCACAATTCTGGATAAAATGAGAAACATGATTTTTTTGCTTAAAATAATGACCAAGATTCTCTAATGATTCTCAGCGTAACATCATCTTTCATATTATGCAAAAAAAAAAAAATTTAGTTTTAGTTTAAGTTTTTTTTTTTTTAATTTAAGTGTATTTGTTTCCAAAAAAACGTGTGTTGAAAGACCTCTGCGCAAATACAGTGTGACATAAAATATTGCAACGACCGCCATTTTATTCTCTAGGGTCTCTGCTAAAAATGTTATATATATACACATACATACACACACAGTATCTTACAAAAGTGAGTATACCCCACACATTTCCGTATATTGTTTATTATATCTTTTCATGTGACAACACTTTGCTACAATGTAAAGTGTAAAAGAGGGATTGTGAGCGTACAGCTTGTATAACAGTGTAAATTTGCTGTCCCCTCAAAATAACTCAACACACAGCCATTATTATCTAAGCTGCTGGCAACAAAAAAGAGTACACCCCTAAGTGGAAATGTCCAAATTGGGCCCAAAGGGTCAATATTTTGTGTGGCCACCATTTTTTACCAGCATTGCCCTAACCCTCTTGGGCATGGAGTTCACCAGAGCTTCACAGGTTGCCACTGGAGTCCTCTTCCACTCCTCCATGATGACATCACAGAGCTGGTGGATGTTAGAGACCTTGCGCTCCTCCACCTTCGTTTGAGGATGCCCCACAGATGCTCAATAGGGCTTAAGTCTGGAGACAAGCTTGGCCAGTCCATCACCTTTACCCTCAGCTTCTTTAGCAAGGCAGTGGTCGTCTTGGAGGTGTGTTTGGGGTCATTATCATGTTGGAATACTGCCCTGCAGCCCAGTCTCCAAAGGGAGGGGAACATGCTCTGCTTCAGTATGTCACAGTACATGTTGACATTCATGGTTCCCTCAATAAACTGTAGCCCCCCAGTGCCGGCAGCACTCATGCAGTTCCAGAACATGACACTCCCACCACCATGCTTGACTGTAGGCAAGACACACTTGTCTTTTTTACTCCTTACCTGGTTGCCACCACCCACGCTTGGCACCATCTCAACCAAATACATTTATTTTGGTCTCATCAGAACACAGGACATGAATCCAGTAATCCATGTCCGTAGACTTTTCTTCAGCAAACTGCGGGCTTTCTTGTGCATCAACTTTAAAAGAGGCTTCCTTCTGGGACCACAGCCATGCAGACCAATTTGATGCAGGGTTCGGCATATGGTCTGAGCACTGACAGGCTGACCCCCCACCCCTTCAATCTCTGCAGCAATGCTGGCAGCAATCATACATCGGTTTCCCAAAGACAACCTCTGGATATGACGATGAGCACGTGCATTCAACTTCTTTGGTCGACCATAACGAGTCCTGTTCTGAGTGGAACCTCTCCTGTAGAACCGCTGTATGGTCTTGGCCACCGTGCTGCAGCTCAGTTTCAGGGTCTTGGCAATCATCTTATATCCTAGGCCATGTTTATGTAGAGCAACAATTATTTTTTCAGATCCTCAGAGAGTTCTTTGCCATGAAGTGCCATGTTGAACTTCCAGTGACCAGTATGAGAGACTGGGAGCAATAACACCAAATTCAACACACCTGCTCCCCATTCACACCTGAGACCTTGTAACAGGGAAAATGGCTAATTGGGCCCAATTTAGATATTTTCACTTAGGGGTGTACTTGCTTTTGTTGCCAGCGGTTTAGACATTAATGGCTGTGTGTCGAGTTATTTTGAGGAAACAGTAAATTTACACTGTTATAAAAGCTGTACACTCACTATTTTGCATTGTAGCAAATCTCATTTCTTCAGTGTTGTCACATGAAAACATATGATAAAATATTTACAAAAATGTGAGGGGTGTATTCACCCCTGATAACCAGGTGGCTGGCTGCCATACAATCCTGCAACACTGAGGCCTGATGACGGAAGGCTTAGAAGGCACTGAGCACCCGAGTAGAGTGCGCCTTTATAGGGAAAGGAGGACCCTGACCCTTGATCGAATAGACCAGAATCACCGTCTGTCTGATCCATCTGGAAATGGTCGCAGAGGAAGAGGACAACCCTTTCTGAGGCCCATTCAAGAGCACAAATAGCGAGTCTGACTTTCTAAAAGACTTCGTAGCTGCCAAGTACACCCTAATCACCTGGACCACATCCAAGGCATGCAAAGCAATTTCCTTCAGATGTTTTGGCCTGGGGCACAGGGAGGGCAACAAAATGTCTTCATCCATGTGAAAATCAGAGACCACCATTGGAAGGAACAACTGACAGGGGCGAAGAACCACCTTATCTCTGTGAACCACCAAGTAGGGTGAATGAAAGGATAATGCCGCCAATTCCAGTGATAGCCGCCAAAAAGGCCACCTTCTGGGACAACGTAAGCAGGGGAATCTCCCGAATATTCCCAAAAGGAGGCTTCTGGAGGACTGAGAGCACCAAATTGAGGTCCCAAGGCGGTAATGGAGACCGCACTGGAGGAGCCAAGTGCCTAACTCCCTGAAGAAAAGTACACACCAGAGAGTGTGAGGCCAAGGGTCGCTGAAAGAAGACCGCCAAGGGGTACAACTGGCTCTTGATAGTACCAGGCCAGTTTTTTCTCAATCCCCTGTTGAAGGAAGGTCAAGATCCGAGCCACCAAAAAAGAGCGAGGATGAACCCCAAGAGACCCAAATCACGCAATGTACATCTTCCACGTACGATGGTAGATCTTCCTAGAAGTAGATTTCCTTCCTTTTAAAAGCGCTGGAATCACCGAATCAGACAAACCTCTACCCTTCAGCTCCTGGTGTTCAACAGCCAAGCTGTCAACGCCAGCTACTGTAAACCAGGATGGAAGATTGACGCTTGGGACAACAGATCCTCCCTGAGAGAAAGTTTCCAAGGAACGTCGGCGACCAGCTGCACCAGATCGGCGTACCAAGCCCGGCGAGGCCAGTCCGGGATCACTAAAACGACTGGAAATCCTTCTGCCTCGATCCTGCGTAGAAGCTTTAGAGGAGAGAAAGTGTAAATCAGGCGATACTGACCCCCATGGGGGCACCAGCACGTCTGTAGCATCTGCCAGAGGTCACGTGCCACAAACCTCTGCACCTTTCTAGTGAGCCAAGACGCAAACAGATCCACCATGGGGATGCCCCATCGGAGACACAACTGATGAAACATCTCTGAAAGAAGGGACCACTCCCCTTGACCAAAGCCTGCCGACTGAGGTATTCCGTCTGCCATATCTCCACCCTAGGAATGTGTACAGCGGAAAGGACTGGAACTAAATGTTCTGCCCACCTTAGAATGCCGGCTACCTCCAGAGCCGCCAGGACACTTTGTGTGCCCCCCTGGTGATTGACGTAAGCCACGGCTGTAGCATTGTCTGATTGACTGCGCACTGGACATCCCTAAAGACGATCCGTTCAATGTTCCAGGCACAGTCTGATCGCACGGAGTTCCAGGACATTGATCGGTAGTCTAGACTCTTCCAGTGTCCAGACCCCCTGAGCAGAATTTTTGCCAAGGACCCCTCCCCACCCGACCAGGCTGGCATCCATGGCGACCACTGTCCAATACAAGGGAAGGAAAGATTTGTCCAGCGAAAGCACTGGAGAACGAAGCCACCATATCAGGGACTCTTTCGTTCCCCGGCTTAACCGGATCTGATTGTCCAGAGACTGCGGATTGTTGTCCCATTTGCATAGAATCTTCCTTAACAGGGACCTTGTATAGAACTATGCAAATGGAACTGCCTCAAAGGTAGACACCATCAGGCCCAGCCCCCACATGTAAGTCCAGAGGGATGACCATCTGCTAGACAGCAGGAGACAAATTGCAGCCTGCATATTCTTGAGTTTGTCCAGAGGAAGGAGCGCTCTGGTTAAGGCCGAGTCCAGTGTCAGATGCAGATAGTCCAGCTTTGTGAACGAAACCAGAGCAGACTTCTGTAAATTCAGAATCCAGCCGAACTCCCTCAGAGTTTGTATGGTGATCTCCATGTTTTATACCAGAGTAGTAGGAGACTCCATTGGCAAAAGGAGGTTGTCCGAGTAGCCCAGTAACACGATCCCGTTGGAGTAACAATGCTTGCACCAGGGCTAACACTTTTGTGGAGACCCGAGGAGCAGAGGCGAGACCAAAGGGTAACGCCACAAACTGATAATGCTCCTCTCCCATGGCAAAGCGGAGGAAGCACTGGTGACTGCCACATATTGGAATGTGAAGGTATGCGTCCTTGATGTCGATAGAGACAAGAAAATCCCCCTGATGCAGGGATGCCACCACTGTGCGAATGGACTCAATTCTGAACTTCTGCACCCACACAAAGCAGTTCAGCGCCTTGAGGTGCATAATTGGATACACCTTGTCTTTCTTCCTGGGAACTGTAAACAGGTTTGAGTAAAACCCCTGAAAATGTTCAGATGTCGGATCCGGGACAATCCCCCCTTGAAGTAACAGGTCTTGCACTGCCCCAAAAAGACATGTAAGCGATCCAGGGACAGGCACACGTTGGAAGGAAAGAACCTTTCCAGAGTAAAGAACGAAAATCAATCTTGTAGCCGGACCCGTTTGACTTCGTGGACCCACTTGCCCTGGTTCAGGAAACCAGCGAAGACGTCCCCTCACCCCCGATATGGGTGAGGGTGCACCTTCATGCTGAAGGAGCCTTATCCACGGGGCTGGAAAAGCCTGCTCTCAACTTGCCAGACCAAGTTCGCTTGGATTCCCCCAGAGGAGGCCCTGAAAGGCTTTGGTCCCTTGTCAGTCGACCCTGAGGTACGAAAAAAACTTCTTATGAGCAGAGAAGGATGGCCCACGTCTACAACGAGGGTCCTTGCCCTTACTAGCCTGTGGAAAAAAGGTACTCTTCCCCCCCTGTGAGACCCTTAATGATGTCATCCAGGGTAGGTTAAAACAGGCGATCTCCTTGAAAAGAAAGATCGGTCAAGGCCTTTTCAGAAGTCTGGTCTGCAGACCAGCATTTGAGCCAAAAATTATGCTGAAGGATCACTGCTGAAACCGAGAGCCTAGCGACTAGGGGATCAGCATCCAAAGAGGCATCACAGATAAACTGCAGCCCCTGAACCAACCGGTCCGCCAGCTCATCAAAGGCAGGGGGGAGCTGCTCCCCCTCTAGGTCACGGCGTAAAAACTTAGTTTGTGACACCAGTGCAATGGTAAATACCGGCCTCAGTGCCGAACCAGCCACAGTGTACAGATTGCGGGCAACAGCCTCCACCTTCCTGTCAGCCGAGTCCTTAAAGACCGGGGACACTTCAACCAGAATCATCGTTTCTTTGTTCAATCCAGAGACTGGAGGGTCCGCCGCGAGTGGAATAGTCTACTTTTTAAGAAGATACTCCTCATAGGGGTACCACAGAGCAAATTGCTTAGGGACCACAAGGGGACGTTTTGGTCGTTCCCACTCTTTAGCAACAATTCTGTCAAAATAGGAGGGGAAAGTTAACACCTGGATGGCTTGGGAGTGCCAAAGGGAACCAACGCTTCTGTTGCAGCTTCAGCTGCATCCTCCATTTTTGAGGTCTCACGCACATATACAGTGTATCCACCAGCGCCATTTCATGCTTGGCTACAGGAGTGGAGGAATCATCCTCACTATCTGAGAACTCAGCAGAGTGACCCAAGTCCGCGGTGGTCGAATTAGATTCAGGATCTGAGGAGACAGATGAAATGGATGGTTGGGATCCAGAGGACCCTGCAGCCTCTGAGAGGGGTTTAGGTGGAGAGATCTGCTCCAAGGACTCCATAAGTCAATAGGGGAACCCCACATAAAAGGTATTAAAAAACACTGCTAAGGGACACCCCCACCACTCCGGTAGCATCACCCGGTCACCAGTAATAGAGCAATTAATCGATCCTCAGCAGAGAGGGAGAGGACTCCCCACCCAGCAGAAACAGTTATCTACAGCCACCAGGATAACCTGCACTCCACACGTGCAGTAATCAGGAAGTGAAGAGATCCAGGAGTCAGCACAAGGGGATGAGGAGGGACTCCCACCACCGAAATTGCCCCCCATAGGGTTCCACTGTCATGGCCGCCACTATTTTCAATGGCAAACCACTGCAAAACTGCACCACAGGGCTCCCGGTGACTCAGGAGGGATAATTAGACCTCAGAAAATGGTACAGGTAGGAAGGGGGGCCCCTGGTAGAAGCCCCCACCAGGTGCACCCCCCTCCCAGAGCCGATCGCCCAGTCACCAGTGGTGCAGCCTCCCGCCCCCATCGCCAGCACAGCACCCTGCCCCCAACCCAAGAGGTGGACAAGGCCACCCCACAGCTCCAAAGTTAGTAAAGGGGGGGCGATGGGGGGGCAAGATGGCCCACAGGAACCTCAAGACCAATGAGGGATAATGGAAAGGAGGGGAACGCGGGGGTCCAACCGTCCCATGGAGGGGCCCACGCCCACCCCACCCCAAAAGCCTCCAGGGGGAGAGGGGGGGCAGTTACTTACCATACCTGGAACCAGGCGGGCAACGCTTCAGACAGAACCTCCTCTCCATCAAAATGGGGGGTTGTTGGCCAGGAGGAAAGCTGCGACTCGGGTCGAGACCCTGTCATATGCGACCTCGCAAGATGTTTAACTCTGCATGCAGGTCTGCATGCACTCACTGGCCAGACTGGGTTGACCCCACTGGATCTAGATTATCCAGCTTGTCACCCAGTCCGGTAGCTGATTGTAGATCTCACAGGAAAATAAAAACAGGAGAAAAAAAATCTATCTGGGCGTAGCCAGACTTTTTTTCTGCATAGTGTCCTACTCATGTAGGGGGCAGTATAACCCAATGGCTAAGAAGAACAGGAGATGTGTCCGTCAATGAACGAAAGAGAAACATCATTTCCTGCTTGTGTGATTTGCTCACCAATTTTCCCAAAAGTCTGCCTAAGATGTAAGTCAGACTTCAGACATTTCCTGCAACAAAAATTTCATTTTTGGTGCGGTACTCCCAATAGGAACACGTCTAAAAGGGATGCAGGCCCAGCAGATTTCCTTATTAGTGCTCTGCAGCTCCAAAGCTGATATTTATGAAACCACTCCCATTAGACCCCACTAAGCAAAGGGGCAAAGAGGAACAAACAGTGATTTCTTTAGAATAACAAAAGGTAGGAATCTGCATCAAAGGTTTTTATAATCCTTGCAATGTAGATAGTTCACCCAGAGGGGAATGTTTATTTCTCAACAAAAGTGGAGTTATACTTTAATTAAAAAAAAAGAAAAGCATAGGCTTACATTTAATGCTTGTCCTGCTTCCATAATATGATTTTGTCTTTTGAAGAAAGAATCCCAATTATATATATTTTCCACACACTCCTACATTTAATCTAAGGATACATAATAAGGTTTTTAAGGGAAAAAGATTTAAGAAAAGAAGTATATAGACAAAACAGTAACTTTGTGTAATAAAGTGAGACCAGATGAAAGTGGTTTAAAGTCTGAGGAACAAAAAATTTACATGATTCAATTAAGCCCATTCTTGTAGAGAAGATGAGCATCAACACTTTTTCCATTCTGTGGAAAATCTATGGAAAGGAAACCCTTTTTTTCTAATATAAGAAACACAATCTTTGACACACCTAATATACTGCTCAGGACAAATATCAAATTCAGATCTTATAAGAGAGTTAAGCTGACCATACACTAATCAAATTGCATCCAGTTCCTGATAGACTGTCTGAAAACCACTTCATGGGTGGCACATTTGGTCCCCTCCAGCCCAACGTCCTTCGATTGAAAGATGGAAGGAGCTGGGTACAAAATGGACCCTGCTCTTGTCTTGATGCTGTCAGGATCATAGACTGCTAGAGAGTATGGGTGCAAACTAGAGCTGCACGATTAATCGTAACAGAATCGAGATCGCGATTCACTCCCCCTGACGATCTTAACATGACACTTGCTCGATTCTTTACATAGCTATGAGGGAGAAGCTGTCAAAAAAAAAAAGCCTCCCGCAAAAGCCTATCAGCATTAGTCTCCCACTGAACTGTAAACACAAATGATTACATTGTATCTTTTCTTTCCCTCTGCCGGAGGAAGGAAGTTTAACCTCTTAAAGACTAAACCTTTTTCCTACACTTGTTGCCTGCAAGTTAAATCAGTTTATTTTTCCTAGAAAAGTAGTTAGAACCCTCAAACATTTATATATATTTTTTTTTTAGCAGAGACCCTGCAGAATAAAATGGTGATTGTTATAAATTTTTATGTCACACTGTATTTGCGCAGCAGTATTTCAAACGCAATTAATACACTTTAATGAATAAAAAAATAAAAAAAATAAAACAAAACCGTAAAGTTATCCCAATTTTTTTTTATAATGTAAAAGATGTTACACAGAGAATCGTGAGAGAATCGTGATCTTTATTCCAAGCAAAAAAATTGTGATTCTCATTTTGGCCAGAATCGTGCAGCTCTAGTGCAAACGCTGAAGGAACCAGTCTATCTGCAGGGTTGAGCAGAGGATAGGGTAAAGTATATCACCTTTAATTGTTCCCCTAGACATAAGCGAGCAATTAACCTTTGGAGTGCTAGCACAGCCCCACTGCAAAATATATTTTTTTATTTGAATGGAGTTGAGCTTCAAAAAGGATCTTCAGTCACTCCTCTTATTCTTTTTTTTTTTTAGCTCCAATTACCTGTTATGCAATGTTGTCCTTGATTCTGATGTTCAGGTGCACAGCTGATCCAGCACTTTTCTGCTGCAATCCAAAGATCAGGTAGATCTTTAATAATTTTAGGAAACAATCCATCAACCACACTGGCATGGTGGTTTAGTCATAAGTAACAAAGAAGAGCTTCATGGGAGCATGATTTCAACACATCCAGGTAGAAGCACTAAGGGGTTGTGGAAGCACTAAGGTGTTCTCACACATAACTGCATCGCCTCAGTTTTACAAGACCAGGAGCCTGAAGTTTCACCTTCAAATAAATCTGAGATTGTTGATTGCAAGCCCAGACAAAATGACAATGCTTGATCTTATTAAAAAATGGGCTTAAAGTGGACCTGTCATTTGCCCATGCAGAGCAAAGTAATGGATTCAATTTAACTCAGACATCTCAGAAGCTTACACTTCTCTTCCTTTCATTTCTGCATAATGCTGTTTAGCCATTGGAAGCAAAAGGAAATCCCTGCATATGCTACATGTAGGCAGAGCCACAACTCAGACAGGGACAAGGACTTTCCATGTGACAAAGCTGTCTCAGGAATGAGTCACATGCTTCAAAATACTGAGAAGTACTAGGAATTGCATTTTGGCTTAAGACGCTCAATGAAAAGGCAGGGCATGGCACCACAGCCACAAAATTCCCCCTATTGTCTCAATGCCACTCCTTTCACATACTACAAACGATTTTCCATCTCCAGTATATCATTGTCCACGCCACCTAATGCCTTTTTCTGCTCCATCTTCCCTCACACTGCCTTCTGTCAACTCACTGTTTCCCACTGAAGCCTTTGTGCATCACACACTACACTTTACTGTCCACCCCATCTTCTGCTATACTACCTTCTGTTCATCTTTGGCCAACCCCATCTCCCCACCACTCTGTTTGCTCTATCTTCTGATACTACCCTTTATCACAATCTGCTCTCTTTCCTACCTGAGCCACCTTCTTGGCATGCATGGAAGAATTGCTCAATAGGATGGAAGTCATACTATAGGAATATGATTAGGTAGAGAATAAAACTATGTACACTGAACTTTATTTATATGGTAAATATCTGAAGTAAAGGTTAAAGGAAGATTTTGCTTAAGGTATTTTAATTCCAATAAAAAGTATGATTTAAAACAAGGCAGTGGGCAGTATATTGGGTGCTGTAGACCAACAGCGTTAATCTGAATTCTGCAGAATCACTTTCTGCACAGCCAAAAATATTCTTAAAACAATATTTGACATATCATTAACTTGCTTATTAATATAACTAGAGTTTTACTTGATTAGGCAAACAAAATAAGTTCATTGCAATATCAACCATGGAGGTTGAATAGAACTAGCTTGCTTCTTCTGTAAAGTGGGAACCCAACCAAAAAACTTCAAACAAAACAATTCACTCTCCAAAATGTTGGCAGCAGATTCCTTACAAAAAGAATCAACTTTAATTGTAATTACAACCCAAAATGCCAATCACTTCTATTTTGTCCCAGAGCCAGAGAAAAGAAGGACAACATAATTGGCTCAGGCAGAAGGAGCTAAGCGGCTCTTAATCCAATATTTATTTTGTTTGGGAAAATACGGCAAGCCGCAAGCACGATAGGTCAGTAACGCGCTCCAGAAAGGAAAACAGAAGAGAAACAGCAGACAAAAAGCATAGAAAAAGAGACATTTTCAGAAGGTTGTTCAATTACAGTATTTACTCAGGAATTATCCCCCGTCAACACTTGACTGCTAGTACTGACATATAGGGGAAAATAAAGCTTCACGTCCACATGCCGATCCTACTGGAACCGACTGTACAATTCCAATTGTTCAAGAAATATGAAGACAATTTGTGTGCAGACACATCTTCACTTTTAATACAATCGGACACTTATTTTGGCCTGAACAAAAATATTAAAGCTTGATATAATTTAAAAAAATATATTTTTAAAATCTTTTCTAAGCAGCTTAAAGTATGTTGCCTATTACAAGGTCCAGAACTGGGTCTTTTCTGGGTTAAGCGCTTGACCCATTCGACCCACTTCCTTTGAGCCCAGGGTGTCATGAACCCACTTCTAAAAGGTGCATCAAGCTGCCCTAAATCACAGGTAACCACTGCAGAGAGCAGTGCTAGGACTTGACCTGTCCGACAGGTGGAATAGGAGGACCCATGAATTAATGTGACTGGATCAACAAGCGCTGGAAAAAAGGAACGTACATAAACATTAAAAAAAAAAAAATAAAGGCAAGGGGCAACCTGGACTTGGACTTTAGGTGTTTCTAAAGACAATAAATCTATTTAGAATAGAATAGGGAAGAATTAGAACCCCTTTGAGGTTTTTTTTTTTTTTTGCTGTGTCCCCACTGGAAGATTAATCTTTTTGTGACCAAATTTGTTTTTTATTCTTTTATGGCTATACGCTAGGGGTCCCATTGTTGGCATTCCTATAGATTACATTAAAAGCGCACTTTCTTGAGGTGCTTTTATATGGTAGTGTGGCTTCTACATATACAATGAAATGTTAAAAACAAGTAAAATACCTCAAAGCTTTACAGAGGTCTTAGTTATAATGACAGCAAAGCTTGAACAAAAGAAAACCTAAAAACCACCGTTGTTTGGGAGACACCATGGTCCCCTTTCTCAAGACGACACCATTTTTGCTGTATGGATTCTCACTGTATAACCATTGGCCATGCACCAACCTCCTCTCAATATTTAATGTGAAGGTGCAGGGTGGAATTTTATTAAGCAATAAAAAACTGACAGGGCTAAGCCTTTCATACTATATCCTAGCTTTTCTCAACCTTGTTACCCCAGAGAAACCCTTGAAATAATTTTCAAGTCTCAGGGAACCCTTATTAAACCAATACATTTGTGACCTGTTGGAAGAATGCCTTACAGACAGCTAAAACAATTACTATGCAACTATACAAACACCATAAAATGGGAGGTCAGTCAGCCACAGCCCAAGGAACCCTAGCAACATCTATAGGAGCATTAGTGGGTCCATGGGACTCAGTTTGAGAATAGTTGTTCTATCCGAAAGAAACAAAAACAAAGTTTTGTTTTTATATACACTTTAAACCCCAACACCACCAAATTTGTTTTTTCTTTTCAGGGAGTGGGGAAAAACTAGAACCTCAATGGAATTTGTATTGTTGTCTTACCTGTTTGGAAACCTAAAGGAAATCTATGGTCACGACATATATTTCCATTTTATAACAGCAGCTTTCTAATAGTAATACAAACAATAGTTATATTTGACAATCCAGTATAAGCTTACTTGAAAAATCTAATTTCCTATTGTGAGTTCTGCCTGTCTGCTGGCCATCTCTTTCCACAACTTTCTGGATTCCCTGCATGCTTTGCCACTTCTCCTCTGCTGTTTACTTTCAGTTTTTAAGGACTAAATATCCCATAGTAACTTGCTGCCTGCAAGCTGTGAGACCTGCACTAACCTTGCCTCCTGAAACTCCTCTTCCCAGTACCTCCGTAGTTCAAAGGACAAGCTCTGTGAAATGTGACACAGCAGTGCCTCCTCACAGGGCATAGTGAACACGTGTAACAGAGTTAAAGTAAATAATTGCTTGGGATTCCTCACAATGCAAGTTTCCAGGCTTCAAGATTGTTCAGAATAATTATATTAAGCTAAAAATAATTTATTTCAGGTTCTAATATAGCACAGTCAATTTATGCAGTGCTTCACTTATATATTGTACATTCACATCAGTCTTTGCCCTCAAGGAGCATGCAATGTCAAGCTGCTGTTTCCAAAGCGAGCCAAGTCTTTTCTTGTATTAAGAGAGGCATGGTCAGCAGAGACATCATTTTACCCCTGTACAAATCATTAGTAAGACCTCATCTGGAATATGGAATTCAGTTTTGGGCACCAGTTCTCAAAAAGGATATTGGGGAATTGGAGAAAGTGCAGAGAAGAGCAACCAAACTGATAAGAGGCATGGAGGAGCTCAGCTATGAGGAAAGATTAGAGGCACTGAATTTCTTCTCTCTTGGGAAGGGGAGATTAAGGGGGTGTGACGGACATGGGAATCGGATCCCTGCCATCCTTACTAACTCATGACAAAGGACTGGCCAATCTCACACCACGCTGTAACTTATGTGACAATGCCACTCTCAGCTGCACCCTGCACAAAGATTTTCCAGCTCGCAGGATCACAATCTAGGTGCCAGCAGCCTGAGCGTGATCTTCACTTTGCTAAGCAATTAACCCTTTAACTGCCATCACCACCCTTTATATTCAAGTGGGAGGAAACTTTAGCAATACCAATTATGACTTTAGAATAATCGTCTGTAACACAAACTGTCACCACAGACAGGTATGTTCATAGGATTTATCCTATACAATAGCACTCTTCAAGAGATAGGTTCTTTTTTAGCTTGCATTAAGAGCTTAGGGACAAGGTTAACACTTTTCAAAATAAGGCTTTAATAATGAAAAGGTCAAAATTGGTGCAAAATAAATATTTACAGAAAAAAGGTGATTCAATGAAATAAAGACATAATTCAGCAACAGATGAGCCAGGTGTTATCAGTTCTCAAGCTTGACAGATGTTCCTGATTTGTTGGTAAAGGAGAACTTACAACTGTCTTAGCATCTCCCTTTTTCTCTTGGATCAAAGAGGTGTTAACAGATGCCTGTGACCAATAAAACGGAGTGTCCATGGGCTGCCCTGGATTTATGACAATATCTTGACCCTCCTCTACAGACAGTTTTACACCACTATTCATATCTTCCAATATGTAGTGGTTGCATTCTTGAAACTGATAGATTATTGTTCAGCATTAAATTTTGCATCCAGGGATACTAAACATCTGACCGCTATCTTCCCTTCTACATGTGTTGGCGTATTCATGTATGAACTTGATTCATTCAGTGTGACGTTCCTTATTTAAATATATACTTATTAATTAATAACCTGTCATGTTACCGTCTGAGTTCATGAATCGTGTGTGGATTTGTAAGGTTTTGAATTGGGCACAGTTCTCGAATTGCCTTTTACAATTCCCATTAATTCTGGGTATTCTTTTATGGCATGCTATGTATCCTTAACGGATTTGGTCATAGTTTTACGATAGGCCTGGACATCAGAACAGACATCCTACCGGGACTCAATTAGCTGTTTACAGCTCTGCACAGGCCTAAGCGCTGGTTTCTGAGGTCTCTGAGTTGAGATAACGGCTCTTTTGAAGTATAAATACTAAAGGCAAATCTTTGCATTCCTTGAATTAAAGGAGGAGGGAGGGGATAAGATCACTGCTGCAATGTGTAACGGTTCTGCAAGATTGTCATGGTTGACCTATGATTACTGAACAACATGGCCGCTAGCTACAGTTTTTCATGTGTCCAGTACGTGATATCATTACAGGGGGGGATATGATAAACATGTATAAATACATAAGTGAGCCATATAGTGAACTTGGTGTTGAGTTATTCACTTTACGGTAATCACAGAGGACAAGAGGGCAGTCTTTAGGTCTGGAGGAAAAGAGCTTTCGTCTCAAAATACAAAAAGGTTTCTTCACAGTAAAAGCTATGAAAATGTGGAATAGACTCCCTCCAGAGGTGGTTCTGGCCAGCTCAGTAGATTGCTTTAAAAAAGGCCTGGATTCTTCCCTAGGTGTACATAATATAACTGGGTATTAATTTATAGGTAAAGTTGATCCAGGGAATATCCAATTGCCTCACGAGGATCAGTAAGGATTTTTTCCCCTGCTGTAGCAAATTGGATCATGCTTTTCTGGGGTTTTTTGCCTTCCTCTGGATCAACTGTGAGTATAGGATTGTGTATATTGGATTGTATAGTTGTGTGTTCTTTTTTTTTGTTTTTTTTTTATTGGTTGAGCTACATGGACTTGTGTCTTTTTTCAACCTGACTATGTAATAATTTAACATCCCTAACTGACATACATACACATACTACAGCCAATTTATACAGGAGCCAATTAGCCTACCCGCATGTCTTTGGAGTGTGGAAGGAAACCAGAGTATCTGGAGGAAACCCACGCAGGCACAGGGGGAACATGCAAACTCTAGGCAAGTAGTGCTTTGGGGTTTTGGGACAACTCTAGTGCTGCTGGCAAAAGTGCAAACCACTTAGCCACTGTGTTGAAATACAATGTGGAAATTAAAAGGTAAGTTCACCTTTCATAACATGTTACACCCACATTCAGTGTGTAACATGTTATAAACAGACCACCCCAACCCCCCCCCCCTCGATTCTCCAATCTGACCGCAAGCGGGGATCTTCTCTCCCCCACTAGCTGTCTCAATTTTTTTTAAAAACATGGCCGAGCAGGGCTCTGCTCACCCCAGACGCATCACTCATTCACAGTGTTCTGTGAATAGAAATCTACAAGGTCTGGCGACCTTTGCGACTGTCCACAAAAACTTGTAGATTTCACCTCTGTAACATCTCTAAAACTCGCCCCTTTTTACCGAATGAAACCACCAAGTTACTCATTCACTCCCTTGTTATCTCTTGCCTTGACTATTGAAAATTCCCAAAGGCCTACCTCTCCATAGCCTATCTCCTTTTCAGTCTTAACATGAATGCTGCTACCAGAGTCATCCATCTTACCAACCACTCAACAGTGTCTGCCACCCTTCTCCACCAATCCCTACACTGGCTTTTGATTGCCCAGCTAATTAAATTCAAAATACTAACATACAAAGCCATTCACAACTCTTCCCCGAGCTACATTACCAATCTTGTCTCCAAATATCACCCAAACTTTCCTCTCCGCTCCTCTTAAGACCTCCAGCTCTCAAGCTCCTCCTCCCATGCTCATCTCCAGGACCTCTCCCATCCTCTGGAACTCTCTACCTCAATCTGTCCGGCTATCTTCTGGCTGCCCTGAAAACTCATCTCTTCAGGGAAGCCTATCACGCCTCCAACAAATCTTTTATCACTTCCATCAGCCTTTGCCCCACCTTTACAATCTTTAGTACCACTTGCCCCACCCTATTAGAAAGTACCACTTGCCCCACCCTATTAGAAAGCCCCACCCTAGTCGAAATCGGTATTTTTTTGTACGATATTCTGATCATGTGTATGAGGCTTTTCACTCACACACACACACACGAAAAAAAGGGCTTTAAAACTTTACAGTACAAAAAGGATTTATAAGAAGTCATAACTACGAACAGAGGAGGTGACCCCCAATAATTTGGGGGTGAGAGTTCCCAGGTAGACATCCTTTCCTGTAAATAGGAAAAGAAGAACCTTATTGGTTGGTCTGATAAGTACAATTTTTCATTTTAAACACCAGGCCAAAGTAGTGCCTCTGCTGCCTAGTGAATGTCTGACAAATATATAGATTTTGTTTCATTTTTTGTTCCAACATTTCTGTGAATTATCCCTAAAACATAAATTCATAAAAAAAAAAAAAAAAAAAAAAAAAAGAATACCACTTAAAATAATCTGGAAGCAAAGCAGTAAAATGTTTATATTACAAGCACATGTGATTTCTTTGCATGCCGCTTTTTAAGGTTGCATCTATATAATTTTGCAATGCTCACATCAAACCAAAAGATGCAGAAGAACGATGTGTGAAAATACTTAGCATTCACAAGCAGCCAATCATGCTTTTGCAGCCCAGTAAAAAAACATACGCTTAAAAGAGATCAATAAAAAGGTAGCTTTATAGCAGAGCATACCATTAGAGACTTTTATTCATGGAAAACCAGATTCCAGCTGAACATTTACAACGGGTGTATGCTACATGTGGCTTTCTGACTATTGGGAACTACAAGTTCCAACAGCTTGGTACGGTCAGGGAGTGGGCCCTAATGTACAGTGGGTACGGAAAGTATTCAGACCCCCTTAAATTTTTCACTCTTTGTTATATTGCAGCCATTTGCTAAAATCATTTAGGTTCATTCTTCTTCCTCATGAATGTACACATAGCACCCCATACTGACAGAAAAACACAGAATTGTTGACATTGTTGCAGATTTATTAAAAAAGAAAAACTGAAATATCACATGGTCCTAAGTATTCAGACCCTTTGCTGTGACACTCATATATTTAACTCAGGTGCTTTCCATTTCTTCTGATCATCCTTGAGATGGTTCTACACCTTCATTTGAGTCCAGCTGTGTTTTGATTATACTGATTGGACTTGATTAGGAAAGCCACACACCTGTCTATATAAGACCTTCCCAGATCACAATGCATGTCAGAGCAAATGAGAATCATGAGGTCAAAGGAACTACCTGAAGAGCTCAGAGACAGAATTGTGGCAAGGCACAGATCTGGCCAAGGTTACAAAAAGATTTCTGCTGCACTTAAGGTTCCTAAGAGCACAGTGGCCTCCATAATCCTCAAATGGAAGACGTTTGGGATGACCAGAACCCTTCCTAGAGCTGGCTGTCCAGCCAAACTGAGCTATCGGGGGAGAAGAGCCTTGGGGAGAGAGGTAAAGAAGAACCCAAAGATCACTGTGGCTGAGCTCCAGAGATGCAGTCAGGAGATGGGAGAAAGTTGTAGAAAGTCAACCATCACTGCAGCCCTCCACCAGTCGGGGCTTTATGGCAGAGTGGCCCGACGGAAGCCTCTCCTCAGTGTAAGACACATGAAAGCCCGCATGGAGTTTGCTAAAAAACACCTGAAGGACTCCAAGATGGTGAGAAATAAGATTCTCTGGTCTGATGAGACCAAAATAGAACTTTTTGGCCTTAATTCTAAGTGGTATGTGTGGAGAAAACCAGACATTGCTCATCACCTGTCCAATACAGTCCCAACAGTGAAGCATGGTGGTGGCAGCATCATGCTGTGGGGGTGTTTTTCAGCTGCAGGGACAGGACGACTGGTTGCAATCGAGGGAAAGATGAATGCGGCCAAGTACAGGGATATCCTGGACAAAAACCTTCTCCAGAGTGCTCTGGACCTCAGACTGGGCCGAAGGTTTACCTTCCAACAAGACAATGACCCTAAGCACACAGCTAAAATAACGAAGGAGTGGCTTCACAACAACTCTGTGACTGTTCTTGAATGGCCCAGCCAGAGCCCTGACTTAAACCCAATTGAGCATCTCTGGAGAGACCTAAAAATGGCTGTCCACCAACGTTTACCATCCAACCTGACAGAACTGGAGAGGATCTGCAAGGAGGAATGGCAGAGGATCCCCAAATCCAGGTGTGAAAGACTTGTTGCATCTTTCCCAAAAAGACTCCTGGCTGTATTAGATCAAAAGGGGGCTTCTACTAAATACTGAGCAAAGGGTCTGAATACTTAGGACCATGTGATATTTCAGTTTTTCTTTTTTAATAAATCTGCAACAATGTCAACAATTCTGTGTTTTTCTGTCAGTATGGGGTGCTATGTGTACATTCATGAGGAAGAAGAATGAACTTAAATGATTTTAGCAAATGGCTGCCATATAACAAAGAGTGAAAAATTTAAGGGGGTCTGAATACTTTCCGTACCCACTGTACTTTCAGAAAAGTATAGATAAACTCCAGGCAGATATAAATATTTACTGGAGTTATATATTTATTAAAATATCATGAAATGCATTTTTAAATGTACTAGTATAAAGACACAAATCTGTCTAGATGGGCAGCACAGTGGCTAAGTGGTAGCACTTCCGCCTGGCAGCACTGGGGTCTTCAGTTTAAATGCCAACCATGGCACTACCTGCCTGGAGTTTGCATGTTATCCCTGTGCCTGCGCGGTTTCCTCCCACAGTCCAAGGACATGCTGTCTAGATTGCCGCTAGCATGCATATGTATGAATATGTGTTAGGGACCTTAGATTGTAAGCTCCTGCAGGGCAGGGACTGATGTGAATGTAAAATATATATTTAAAGAGCTGCGCAAGTTGTCGGTGCTATATAAGTATCTAGGATAAAATATCAGCCACCTGTAACCCCTTTACAGCAGCACTAAGACTGGTAGAGGGGTAGAAAGAACTAGCAGCCAATCAGGTATGCTACTTGCATAGGTACTGTATGCACAGCCTATTGCATCCCAAAGCTCAAAACGCACATGCCTTTCTCTGCAGCTTCAGCTGTATGGGGCGGTGAATGAATAGAAAGTGCTCTTCCTGTTCATTCACAAACTAAAGCATAGCAAACACCGTTTTCTATGCTTCAGTTATGAATGGACACAGTGAGTGTGCTCATTTAGAAAAAGAACAATTTATTAGACCCTTCCCCTGCTCTCCATCAAGAAACATCCCCTGCACCAGCCGGGAGGATAGGAGGGAAGCCAGCAGCACTGCAGGATGGGGGTGGATGCTTGGGAAGTAGGGGGAATCGGTAATGCACATAGTGATTAGGGTGTACCCAGGACCACCTGGCACACCCCTATGGCTACTTGCAAATATTTAGACAAGGCGAACAGCGGCCAGACTCATCAGGCTGTTGCTGTTCCTTCACCGTCTATCCAGGATGGACGCAGGGAGGTGACCACGGTGTACTTAACTGCAGTAAAAAAAAAAAAAAGGCCCAGTCACCAGTCTGACTCTACCATCCTGCTCAACAATCAAAAATATAAACATTTTTGTCAGGTAACACAGCTTCTCCTTTTATTTAAACTGTGCATTTAGCAGGTTTTAGTTCAGCTTTAAAATAGTGGCATAGGGCTCCCCCCTAAAATCCAATCTTTAGCCCCTGTTCACACTGAATGCGGGTTTAAAATTATGCAACTTCACTTGAAATTGCTCAGTACGACTTCAGGTGCGATTTGATGCACAGCTGTCTATGCAAGTCACACCTGAAATCAGCAAATATAGTGCAGGAAATATTTTTCTAATCGCAAAGTCAGCGTCACACCGATTTGAACAGTTCCATTGCTGACAATAGGGTGAGGCTTTTCATGAGATTTGGTTAAAAAAAAAAATAAGCGTATTTTGATTGGTTTGTGCAAAAGTTATCGCGTCTACTAAGTACGGAAAAGATTTATCTCATTTTTATTGCTTTTTTTTTTTTTTTACTAGTAATGGTGGCAATCTGCGATTTTTTGCGGGACTGCGACATTGTGGTGGACAGATCGAACCCCTGACTGACATTTTTGACACTTTTGGGGGGACCATTGACATTACTACAGTAATCAGTGCTAAAAATATGCACTGTAATATTGAAACTGGCAGGAAAGGTGTTAACATTATGGGTGATCAAGGGGTTAAATGTGAACCTAGGGGAGTGATTCTAACTGTGGGGGGCGTGGCTTCTGAAATGACCATCGAGACGTGTGATCCTATATAGAAGGATCACATGGGCTCTATGATCATTGCAGGGGGAAGAACGGTCAGCTGTGTTTACAACAGCTGACCGTTCTACTCTCACAGCAGGGAACGATCGCAGGGACGCCTGCCCGCTGCATCGGCTTCCCCGCTGAGGAGCAGGGGCGGGAGCGTGCCGCCGGCTGCGAGCGTTCGTCCCCTAGCCTCCTGAGAGTGAGAACCGTGTACGGCGATTTGCCTGGGAGCGGCTGCCTGCCGCAGTACATCTGCGGCGGGGGGTCGTAAACTGGTTAAAAAACGTAAACTGCAACTGGAATATGCAAACTGCAACCTGCATAGGTGTGAACCAGGACTAAAATTTTGGCATGCACTTCCAGCCTCGTGCATACTCCTATTGGTAACTGAAGCAGCTAATTACAGGGAACGGTTCTCTGTAAAACTAAAGGTTAATTCCCCCCACCCCCCAAAAAATAGATCTGCAATGTGCCCTGGATAGACTTAGCAGCTCGCAGAATGATTTTACTTGTTGCTGCCTAATCCCATTCCAGTTAAAATACAGACACCTTCATCCAGAAATCAGTCATATTTTTAGTTATGTTTAACACATATTCACAGACCTCATACTCTGCTGAACTGTGACCTCTGATTAAATAGTGCATTTTATGGTCTGCCGCTCCAGCTGGATGGATTATTTCAACTATCATCCAAAAGAAGAGAAAGTAAATCAGGCAAGAAACAGAAGGCAGACAAGTTACTTCTAAGACCCGTCTGTATTAGATGAAGCTGCCAGAGGGATATAAAATCGGCGGTTCCCTTACAACAAAGGACACGCTCTCTAACCTCTGCGCAGATAGAGGGCTGAAATATACAGAGCAACGATGTATTCCTGACCTCTCTGGCAGAGCGGAGAGATCTGTGAATTGAATCACCATGTCTTCCGTGCTCTCCACATATGTTTAATGGATCATTCAAATTCCATTGAAGGAATCATGATTTTTTATATTAGGATTATTTGAAGTTTCGGAGTGTATCTGGGCAGAGCGGGGGAAATAGCGGGGAAGGTGAATTCCACTTATTGCCACACATGTCTTGTTCTGGAGAGTCGCAACTAACACCCAAATAGTGTAAACCAATTTCTACACTGATAGCAACGCACAGCCTATAACCAGCAAGGCTGCCACCAGCTGTGTTGTATTACTGGACCTTATTACCCATCAGTGAAAGTGACTGTATTTTTAGAGTTTTAGAGACAAGAAAGCTGATTCAGTCAGAAGAGGGTGCAAAGCCTGATCACTGTATTAGTATCACTGGTTCCCACGAAGTGTCAGTTAGTGTCAGACTGCACGCATTACTATCACAGCCCCGCTATAAGATGTTGATCGCCGCCATTACTATAACGTTGGCGTAAACCAATCAATATGTGCTTATTTGGATTTTTTTTTTTACCACAAATTTGTAGCAAAATACATGCTGGCCTAAATTGATTAAGACGTTTAATTTTTTAAAAAAATTTTATTGGATATGTTTTATAACAGAAAATTAAAAACAACTGGCTTTTTGTACTTACCGTAAAATCGTTTTCTCTGAAGTTCATTGACAGACGCAGCTCCTTAGACAATTGGTTATGCTCCTCCCATCAGGAATAGGACACTAGGCAGGAAAAAGCTTTCACCACACCTATGGGGCTGTCCCTGTAGGCATAAACCCACACACTCTGCTACAGCCCTTAGTTTTGTTGCAAGAGGTGTTTAAAAGACAAAAAAACCCATTTCACTCACAAGTAGAGGGGTGGGTGCTGCGTCTGTCAATGAACTTCAGAGAAAAGGATTTTACGTTGAGTACAAAAATCTAGTTTTCTCTATCGTCCATTGACAACACGCAGCTCCATATCTTCTTAGATCATTGGGATATCCGAAAGCAGTATATGCATGAGGGGTGGGAAAAACAATGCAAACAAAAATGTAATTCCCCAAAGGCTAAAATTAGCCAACCAGGTAACATGGAGCTCAAGCAGGAAAAACTGGAGCTCACCTAGAAAACATACACCCTCAAAGAGAGCAAACAAAAAGGTTCTCTTTTAAACAGCAGCCTGTAAAACCTTGTGGCCAAAAGAGGCATCCGAAGATGCCAACACATCTACTTCGTAGAATTTTGTGAACGTATGTACAGATGACCAAGTTACCACTGACGTCTGATGGCGAAAAGCCCAAGAGGCACTCCGCGCCCTAGTAGAATGCGCCTTCACAGGGAACGGAGGAACCTGACCCTTCAGTGAATAAACCTGAACAACCGTCTGCCTGATCCATCTGGATATGGTCGCAGCAGACACAGCCAATCCTTTACAAGGTCCCTCGGTAAGGACAAAAAGAGCATCTGATTTTCTGAAAGACTCAGAGGCCACCAGGTAAACCCTGATCGCCCGAACCACATCCAAACAATGCAAGGCATTTTCCTTTGGATGCTTGGCACAAAGTTAAGGCAGAATAATGTCTTCAATTCAAATGAAAATCAGAAACCACCTTAGGAAGAAAAGACTGATTAGGTTGGAGTAACACCTTATCTTTGTGGATCACCAAATAAGGTGAGCGGCAGGACAATATCGCCAATTCAGACACTCTACGGACAGAAGTGATAGCTACCAAACAGGCAACCTTCTGAGACAAAGAAAGCAGAGAAATCTTCCGAATGTTCTCAAAAGCAGGCTTTTGAAGAACATATAATACCAACTTCAGGTCCCACGGAGGTAGCGGGGACCGCCTCGGGGGAGCCATATGGCACACTCCCTGAATGAAAGTGTAAATCAAGGCATGCGTAGCTAACCAGTGTTGGAAATATATAGCCAAAGCCGACACTTGGCCTTTGATAGTGCCCAAAGCCAACCGCTGTTCAAACCCTTTTTGCAGAAAGGCCAAAACCCTAGCTACTGAAAACAAGCGAGGGTGCACCTTCAATGATTCACACCATAAAATGTACGATTTCCACGTACGATCATGGATCTTCCTGGAAGTCAACTTCCTGGCCTTCAATAGTGTAGGAATCACAGAGTAAGAAAGACCTCTATCTCTCAACATCTGGCTTTCAACAGCCATGCCGTTAAAGCCAGTGACTGTAATGCTTGTAGTTCTCCAGAAACTCTAAACTTGTAAAAAAAATTACATTTAATTTTTTTTTTTAATTTCCCTTTTAAATAGCTAAGACTGAAGTCCCAGCAGGGAACTAGGCCCCTTTCCTAAACTATGCAGAAACAAACTAAGGGCTGTAGCAGAGTGTGTGGGGTTATGCCTACAGGGACAGCCCCATAGGCGTGTTAAAGCTTTTTCCTGCCTAGTGTCCTATTCCTGATGGGAGGAGCATAACCAATGGTCTAATACAGGGGTCTTCAAACTATGGCCCTCCAGTTGTTCAGGAACTACAATTCCCATCATGCCTAGTCATGTCTGTAAATGACAGAGTTTTACAATGCCTCATGGGATGTGTAGTCCCTCAACAGCTGGAGGGCCATAGTTTGAGGATCCCTGGTCTAAGAAGATATGGAGCTGTGTCTGTCAATGAATGATAGAGAAATTGTTTTATTTTTAATCTGTATTTTTCCTTTATAGCGCAAAAAAATAAAAAACCCAGTGGTGATCAAACACCACCAAAAGAAAGCTCTATTTGTGGGGAAAACATGATATAACTTTTGTTTGTGTACAGTATTGCATAGCTACGCAATTGTTAAAGTAACGCAGTGCCAAAAAGCAAAAAGTGGCTGGCAAGTATGAAGGGCAAACCTTCTGGAGGTCAAGTGGTAAAAAAAAAAAAAATACATTTTTTCTAATTGATACACATGTCACATGACCCAGATCTTTCCCAGCCTGGTCACAGATTCAAAATGAAAGAAAAAAAAATGAAATTGTCATACAAATATATATTTGAAATAAAATCTTTATTATTTATTGCCAATAACATGGTGTGGGCGGATTTCTGTCAGTCGCAGGTTGTGTCACACCCCTCCAGCCTGTGTCTTAGAATAAGAGGGGGGTGAAGCCACCATTAATTTACATGTAATATCCCACTCCCATTGTGTTTAGCTGGTTAGTAGGCATGGAGGAAGAGGGAGGGAGTGGGCTGACATTTACTACTGTGTATACATCTACATGTGTGACTCATGGACTTCTCAGATGTGATAAGGAGGAAATGCTCAGCATAGAAAATCACTGAAAACTGAGCATGTGCAGAGTTGCCATCACAGCTGCACAATCCCTAGCTGAATTGGGGACATGGACAGAAGGCGGAGATAGAGAGCAGCAGGATCAACCATTTTTTCGCAGAATACAGAAAACAAACCTCACAGTGAATGAGTATTAACAACATGTAATACACCATTTATTGATAGTTTTTTTTACGATGTGGGTTTAGTGACACTATAAGCTAGGCATAGACAGTAGACTCTGTAATCCCAATACCTTGGGTACTTGCTGTGAAGGCCTCATGCCCCAGCAGCCAATGTTTTCCATTCTATCTGCTTTTCTTTACTGTTTATTTTTCCCTTTCAAGTATTTTTTTTCTATTATTTCTACTTTTTATAATAAATCTTGCAATGGGGAATGTCAGATACGGAGACAGTCATGTTTGAGGGGCTTTGAATGTAGCTCAAGTATGGGTGTTCTGATTTGTAAGGGGACTATGATGACAGTGATCTATAATAGTCTTATACAGTGGCGGCTGAAAAAAAAACTGACATCTTTTTGGCTCTAAAGCACGACCTGTGTTTGGATCGCGCTCCAGAGGCTACTGCCAGGCGGTGAGGAAGCTCCACAACCCTGTACATTGCATGCGGTTGCAGTTTCCCCTTTACTTGAATGTGTAGCATTCTGTGTGCTTGCTGCTCAGTGATCACTACATGTAGGGTGAACCTTGTCACGGCATATAAGGTGGGGGTGAGGAGCATATGTTTAAATATTGCTATTACAGGTCCCTGTATTTCGATAATACTTGTCTGACCTAACCAAAGCAGGCATAAGAGATAGGTTGTTCTGTTCAGAAGTCAGAACTAAGAATGGTTAGATGGTCAGTACAAAAATGTAGGGATTCAGAAGTAAAATGTAAATCATAGCAATTTAATGTGAATAATAATATGTAAATACAACACCGTACAGATATTCAATTTGCCGTATTGTATGTGACCAGTATAAACATGAAAAAAACAAGACATACAACATAAAACATTAAACATTTAACAGGGTACTGCCCGGTGCATAATAAATGACATCACTGGATTATTTATAGATGAATATAATTTCTATCGGTGTACACCGTTTCTATATCCTTCCTGCGATGTGTGTCTGTGGACTTGTGGGGGAAGAAAAAGGGGGGGGGGGAATTTATAAGTCAATCGTTTTTAACTTAATTGAGCGGAGTGAGTGGGAGTTTTCAGTAGCGGGTAGCTGAGGTAATGTTTCCTCCAATTGGCATCGTTTATACAATTCGAGGGTATGGTAGTATGTTTTCCTATTAATTCCCAGTATATTACTGTGATTCGTGATCAGATCGGCAATTGCCGTGGCTTCACATTCCTTCCCTCTAATAGTATAACCGGGGTGCCAGGTTTCAGCGGTTTAATGCGGTTTTTATAGGTATTGGATATGTCTTTTGTTTGCTGCTTGTATTACAAGTTATAGACTATATGCATGTCTCCTTTAGTATCGATATGTTTGCGGTATTGCTGGTGGGGTGTCAGGTGGTTTAACATCTATCACCAGTTCTCGGGGACTATGCAGAGTGTGTGTCTGTTTCTTCAATGGGAGGTGTCTCAATGGATTACCCCGTCTTGTCAGAGACACTCTGTTCAGCCGTACTGCTGATTCTTCACCCCTCTTCCCGAACGGTGTAGTGTTTGTCACTTACCTGACCTCCGCCCCATTGCCGCACTGCTCCGGTTCCTGTTCTCAGCTGAAGTGCCGCTGAAGTGCCTGGTGCGTGTGCTGATCCCGATCCTCCGACTCTCGCTCGCTTCCTCCGCCGACCACGTCTATGACTTTGCTTGTTGCACCGGTGGTAGAGATGAAATCAACGCGTTTCGCTTCCGAGTGGCGTAGCTTCGTCTGGACGTGACTTAACCCGCCTCCTGTGCCCTATATGTACATGTCTTCACAGGTGTTCGGGTTAACATTTAATTAGGTGCTCAGGGAGTTCTTGTGATTTTGAGTTATACATCGGGTACTTTCCTTAATAGAGGGCATAAAAATTCCCTGTATTTTGTGCATGGCATTGTCTATTGGGTATTATTTACAAGTTTGGTTAGTTCTGTATATTACCATTCTGGTATATATGTCTCTGATGTTTAAAGTTTTTTTCTCCCTCTCTCATTTACGGGCGACATTGCAATATATCTGTCCGTGTATGCCCACTTTTTTAACCATTTACTTTTTTGTCGTTTTCCACAGTTTTTTCCAGAAAAAAGAGGGGAGGGGGAGGGAGATTTGGACATAACTGGGTATCAGGACTCATTAACAACAAAGACAGACTTATATACTGGTTTTTGGAAAAGTATGTGTATTCGTATCTTAGTTCAGATATAGAATGTAATGAATCTGTTCTACCTTTAATGTGAAGGGTTAGGTTCTTGGAATGTAATTATTTAACATATATGTTCACAACTGTTTTCTCTGATGGGGGGAAAAAAAGTTTTTTATCTTATTCCCTCTTTCTTTTGATTGTGTTGGTGTGTGGCAGTCACTGTTATCTCTCCAGGAAGACCTGAAAGTTCATTTCTGTGTTTAACCCTATGGGGGTGAGGCTATTTAAATTAAATATCCACCATTTTTCTTTTTGTAATAGGATCCGGTCAAAGTCGCCTCTTCTGGGTGAGATTTTTAGCTCATAGATCCCTTTGATTCTTGTACCTTTTAGGTCTCCGTTGTGGTGCTGGGTGTAATGCCTGGCTAGAGGTTTATCTGGATTTTTTTCTCGTATCTCTCTCATATGTTCACCGATGCGTGTCTTGAGTTGTCTCTTCATTTTTCCGATATAGTTTTTCTTGCATGGGCATGTTATCATATAGATTACTCTTGTTGTCGCACAATTTATTAAATTGCGGATTTTGTATTCCTTTTCTCCTGTAGCGTCATGAAAGGTGTCTGTCCTGTCAATGAAGGGGCAGATTTGGCATCTACCGCATGCGAACATGCCTTTACTTCTTGGTGTTTTCATTAACCAGGTATCTTCTACTTCCTTTGAGAATTCAGACCTTGTTAAGATATCTTTCAGGTTTCTTGCTCGTCTCGCCACCATATTAGGGTTGGGGCCTATTATCTCTTTGAGAGTCGGTGTGTTACTTAGGATGCCCCAGTGTTTTTTCAGGGTTTCACGTACTTCTTCCCATTGCGTTCCGTATTGTGTAATGATTCTTGTTGTTCCAATAGCATCTTTCTTATGTGGGCTTTTTCTTGTCAAGAGTTCCTTCCTTTCTCGTTTGCTTGCTTTTTCTTTGGCTTTCCTCAGCTGCTTGTGCGAGTATCCTCTTTCTCGGAATCTCCTATATAGGTCTTTGCTTTCCTCGTAGTAATCGTTCTGTTTTGAGCAATTCCGTTTGATTCTTAAAAATTGGCCTGTAGGTATTCCGTTTTTTAGCCATTGGGGATGATGGCTGTCAGCCTTCAGTAAGGTGTTTGCTGCCGTTGATTTGCGGAAGGTGTTTGTTGTTAATTTATTATCTTGACTGCTGATCCATAGGTCTAGGAATGATATCCTGGTTTTATCATAGGTATAGGTTAGATGTATGTTCCGGTCGTTCATGTTTAGAATTTGGATGAATGTGTGCAATGTCTCAATGTCCCCTCTCCAGACCATTAGCACGTCATCAATATACCTTAACCAGGTGTGTGCATGTTTCTTGTACATTTCATTTGGGTATACCAGTTCCTCTTCCCATAGGCCTAGATGTAGGCATGCGTATGCCGGTGCCCAAGATGCTCCCATAGACGTACCTTGAATCTGTTTATAGTACCTGGACAGAAATTGGAAGTTATTGTTGTTTAGAGCAAATCTGATAAGATCAGATAAAAATTCATTTTGTTGGCTGAATTCTTTGTAGTGCTTTTCCAGGAAGCTTTCCACTGCTTTGATTCCCCATTCGTGGGGTATTGACGTGTACAGGGATTCAACGTCTATACCTACTAGCCAGGTTTGGCCCTCTATTGTTAACTTGTCAATTTTTTCTAGTACATCTCTTGTGTCTTGAACATAAGACTAGAGGTTTGTGACCATTTCCTTCAGAAGTGCGTCCAGATATTTTCCTATCTTCTCTAGTGGTCCGTTAATCGCTGATATGATAGGTCTTCCAGGGGGATCCACTAGAGATTTATGCACTTTCGGGATTATATAGAAGACCGGAATGTTGTAATCCTTCACGCTTATATATTCCGCTTCTTGTTTTGTAAGTAGGCCTTCCTTAACCAAATTCAAACTGACCTACATAAAATAGACTGGTCATACATAGGAGGAGACAATATATCCAAAGAAGAACGACAAGCCATCAGGGAGTTAAATGAGTCAAAAGAAATCATATTAAAACGTAGCGATAAAGGAGGCAACGTCGTCTTAATGGACGCAACCAAATATGAAAAAGAAGCCCTCCGACTCCTAAACGCAACAGACACGTACATGAGATTGGAGAACAACCCATTCCCTGGGGTCATGAAAGAACTTAATGAAAAAATCAAATGGGCGAAAGAGGAAGGCCTACTTACAAAACAAGAAGCGGAATATATAAGCGTGAAGGATTACAACATTCCGGTCTTCTATATAATCCCGAAAGTGCATAAATCTCTAGTGGATCCCCCCGGAAGACCTATCATATCAGCGATTAACAGCCCACTAGAGAAGATAGGAAAATATCTGGACGCACTTCTGAAGGAAATGGTCACAAACCTCGAGTCTTATGTTCAAGACACAAGAGATGTACTAGAAAAAATTGACAAGTTAACAATAGAGGGCCAAACCTGGCTAGTAGGTATAGACGTTGAATCCCTGTACACGTCAATACCCCACGAATGGGGAATCAAAGCGGTGGAAAGCTTCCTGGAAAAGAACTACAAAGAATTCAGCCACCAAAATGAATTTTTAACTGATCTTATCAGATTTGCTATAAACAACAATAACTTCCAATTTCTGTCAAGGTACTATAAACAGATTCAAGGTACGTCTATGGGAGCATCTTGGGCACCGGCATACGCATGCCTACATCTAGGCCTATGGGAAGAGGAACTGGTATACCCAAATGAAATGTACAAGAAACATGCACACACCTGGTTAAGGTATATTGATGACGTGCTAATGGTCTGGAGAGGGGACATTGAGACATTGCACACATTCATCCAAATTCTAAACACGAACGACCGGAACATACATCTAACCTACACCTATGATAAAACCAGGATATCATTCCTAGACCTATGGATCAGCAGTCAAGATAATAAATTAACAACAAACACCTTCCGCAAATCAACGGCAGCAAACACCTTACTGAAGGCTGACAGCCATCATCCCCAATGGCTAAAAAACGGAATACCTACAGGCCAATTTTTAAGAATCAAACGGAATTGCTCAAAACAGAACGATTACTACGAGGAAAGCAAAGACCTATATAGGAGATTCCGAGAAAGAGGATACTCGCACAAGCAGCTGAGGAAAGCCAAAGAAAAAGCAAGCAAACGAGAAAGGAAGGAACTCTTGACAAGAAAAAGCCCACATAAGAAAGATGCTATTGGAACAACAAGAATCATTACACAATACGGAACGCAATGGGAAGAAGTACGTGAAACCCTGAAAAAACACTGGGGCATCCTAAGTAACACACCGACTCTCAAAGAGATAATAGGCCCCAACCCTAATATGGTGGCGAGACGAGCAAGAAACCTGAAAGATTTTTTAACAAGGTCTGAATTCTCAAAGGAAGTAGAAGATACCTGGTTAATGAAAACACCAAGAAGTAAAGGCATGTTCGCATGCGGTAGATGCCAAATCTGCCCCTTCATTGACAGGACAGACACCTTTCATGACGCTACAGGAGAAAAGGAATACAAAATCCGCAATTTAATAAATTGTGCGACAACGAGAGTAATCTATATGATAACATGCCCATGCAAGAAAAACTATATCGGAAAAACGAAGAGACAACTCAAGACACGCATCGGTGAACATATGAGAGAGATACGAGAGAAAAAAATCCAGATAAACCTCTAGCCAGGCATTACACCCAGCACCACAACGGAGACCTAAAAGGTACAAGAATCAAAGGGATCTATGAGCTAAAAATCTCACCCAGAAGAGGCGACTTTGACCGGATCCTATTACAAAAAGAAAAATGGTGGATATTTAATTTAAATAGCCTCACCCCCATAGGGTTAAACACAGAAATGAACTTTCAGGTCTTCCTGGAGAGATAACAGTGACTGCCACACACCAACACAATCAAAAGAAAGAGGGAATAAGATAAACTTTTTTCCCCCCATCAGAGAAAACAGATGTGAACATATATGTTAAATAATTACATTCCAAGAACCTAACCCTTCACATTAAAAGTAGAACAGATTCATTACAATCTATATCTGAACTAAGATACGAATACACATACTTTTCCAAAAACCATTATATAAGTCTGTCTTTGTTGTTAATGAGTCCTGATACCCAGTTATGTCCAAATCTCCCTCCCCCTCCCCTCTTTTTTCTGGAAAAAACTGTGGAAAACGACAAAAAAGTAAATAGTTAAAAAAGTGGGCATACACGGACAGATATATTGCAATGTCGCCCGTAAATGAGAGAGGGAGAAAAAAACTTTAAACATCAGAGACATATAAACCAGAATGGTAATATACAGAACTAACCAAACTTGTAAATAATACCCAATAGACAATGCCATGCACAAAATACAGGGAATTTTTATGCCCTCTATTAAGGAAAGTACCCGATGTATAACTCAAAATCACAAGAACTCCCTGAGCACCTAATTAAATGTTAACCCGAACACCTGTGAAGACATGTACATATAGGGCACAGGAGGCGGGTTAAGTCACGTCCAGACGAAGCTACGCCACTCTGAAGCGAAACGCGTTGACGTCATCTCTACCACCGGTGCAACAAGCAAAGTCATAGACGTGGTCGGCGGAGGAAGCGAGCGAGAGTCGGAGAGTCGGAGGATCGGGATCAGCACACGCGCCAGGCACTTCAGCGGCACTTCAGCGGAGAACAGGAACCGGAGCAGTGCGGCAATGGGGCGGAGGTCAGGTAAGTGACAAACACTACACCGTTCGGGAAGAGGGGTGAAGAATCAGCAGTACGGCTGAACAGAGTGTCTCTGACAAGACGGGGTAATCCATTGAGACACCTCCCATTGAAGAAACAGACACACACTCTGCATAGTCCCCGAGAACTGGTGATAGATGTTAAACCACCCGACACCCCACCAGCAATACCGCAAACATATCGATACTAAAGGAGACATGCATATAGTCTATAACTTGTAATACAAGCAGCAAACAAAAGACATAACCAATACCTATAAAAACCGCATTAAACCGCTGAAACCTGGCACCCCGGTTATACTATTAGAGGAAAGGAATGTGAAGCCACGGCAATTGCCGATCTGATCACGAATCACAGTAATATACTGGGAATTAATAGGAAAACATACTACCATACCCTCGAATTGTATAAACAATGCCAATTGGAGGAAACATTACCTCAGCTACCCGCTACTGAAAACTCCCACTCACTCCGCTCAATTAAGTTAAAAACGATTGACTTATAAATCCCCCCCCCTTTTCTTCCCCCACAAGTCCACAGACACACATCGCAGGAAGGATATAGAAACGGTGTACACCGATAGAAATTATATTCATCTATGAATAATCCAGTGATGTCATTTATTATGCATCGGCCGGTACCCTGTTAAATGTTTAATGTTTTATGTTGTATGTCTTGTTTTTTTCATGTTTATACTGGTCACATACAATACGGCAAATTGACTATCTGTACGGTGTTGTATTTACATATTATTATTCACATTAAATTGCTATGATTTACATTTTACTTCTGAATCCCTACATTTTTGTACTGACCATCGAACCTTGTCGCGGGCATTAAGCATCGCGGCCCCAGCCTGTAAACATCCCCGTCCGCTGCCTATTGCAGAATAGGAGGGAGCTGTTGGCAGGTTATAAAAACGTGGCTCAACCGCACATTTTTGCCGTTCCCCCAACCGCAAGTCTAAACTAAGCCTTACCATGCCTGCAGTCTCTGACAGTTATGTGTTGCATTACACACACTGAATGATGTGAGGCACTTTGGTGGTGTCAAGGCTCTTTATATAGTGTAAGCCAACCACTACTGCCTTAAACCGTGCTTTGCACACTTTTTTGTTGAAAAGATCTTTCCACTGTCATAAAAGATTCACTGTTCAAAAAATAGATCTGTGACAATGCCTGATAATATTCTTCCAGGTACAGAAAATGCACATAATTTTGAACCACTTGCCGACCACCAGCAGTACATATACTGCGGCAGATCGGCTCTGTCCCACGAAGCAACGTAACTGTACGTCGCTTCACGGGACCACAAGTGGGGGCACGCGCGTCCATTCGCCACAGGGGAAGCGGATCTGTGAGTCCGGTGACCGCAATTGCTGCCGGGCACCCGCGATCGCTCCCCATGGAGGCAGACTGCTGTTTTGTCAGCAATGAACACAGGGATCCTGTGTTCCTCCTTTTTAGAAACACAGGTCCTTGTGTTTATTCCATAAATACATCCCCCACACAGATGGAAAGCACCCATTAGGGATACATTTAACCCTTTGATCGCCCCTGGTGTTAACCCCTTCCCTGCCAGAGTCATTAGTACAGTAACAGTGCATATTTTTAGCAAAAGTGTCAAAAATGTCAGATAGGTGTCTGATCTGTCCGCCGCAATGTCGCAGTCCAACTAAAAATCGCTGATCGCCACCATTACTAGTAAAAATAAAAATAAATAAAAATGACATAAATCTTTTTCCAAGTTTGTAGATGCGATAACTTTTTGCGCAAACCAATCAATATACTCTTATTGGGATTTTTTTTACCAAAAATATGTAGCAGAATATATATTGGCCTAAATGATGAAAAATTTGATTTTTAAATTTTTTGGGAATGTTATATAGCAGAAAGTGAAAAATATTGTTTTTCTCAGAATTTTCGCTCTTGTTTTGTTTATAGCGCAAAAAATAAAAATTGCAGAGGTGATCAAATACCACCTAAAGAAAGCTCTACTTGTGGGAAAAAAGGACATAATTTTTTTTGGGTACAGCGTCGCACGACCGCACAATTGTCAGTAAATTTAATGCAGAGCTGGTTAAACAGACAAAATGGCTGTAAAAATATGGTCACAGCTGAGTGCCTACAGATGAGAAGGCAGTGCCGGTGACAGAACACCGATGGTAAAGAGCAGTTTGAGTGAGCACATTTCTGGATTCTGGGACAGGTGAGCGTACAGTTTTTGTAGCTGCTGACTTTTAACACACAAATATGACTGAAGCTCCTCTTTAACCAGTTCTGGACCGGAAGGATTTGCCCCCTTACAGACCAGGACATTTTCTGCGATTCGGTACTGTGTTTTTTTAATGGACAATTGCACGGTCCTGCGAAGCTGTACCTAAATAAAATTGATGCCCTTTTTTTACCCACAAATAGAGCTTTCTTTTGGTGGCATTTGATCACCTTTGCGATTTTTATTTTCTGCGCTACAAACAAAAAAAGAGCGACAATTCTGAAAAAAAATATATATATATTTTTCACATTCTGCTATAGAACATTCCCAAAAAAAAAAAAAAATTAAAAATCATTTTTTTAACATTTTAGGCCAATTTGTTTTCTGCTACATATTTTTTGGTAAAAAAAAAAAAAAAAAAATCGCAATAAGCATATTTTGATTGGTTTGCCCAAAAGTTATCACGTCTACTAACTATGGGAAAGAGTTATGTCATTTTTATTGTTTTTTTTTTTTTTTTACTAGTAATGGTGGCAATCTGTGATTTTTAGCGGGACTGCGACATTGCAGGGGACAGATCGGACCCCTGACATTTTTGGTGGGACCAGTGACATTACTACAGTAATCAGTGCTAAAAAATATGCACTGTTAATGTAATAATGACACTGACAGGGAAGGGGTTAACCCAGTGGGTGATCAAGGGGTTAATTGTAAGCCTAGGGGCGTGTTTCTAACTGTATGGGGGATGGGCTTTTAAAATGATCATAGAGACCCGTGATCCTACATAGAAGGATCACAGGCGCTCTGTGATCATTTCAGGGAGAAGAATGGTCAGCTGTGTTTACAACAGCTGCCCGTCCTTCTCTCTCGGCGGGGAGCCATCGGAGTCCCCGCTGCCGAGTGGGGGCGGGAGTGTGCTGCGCTCGCCCCCTAGCTGCAGGCGCGTGACTGACGTACAGCTATGTCAGTTCGTGTAGGAGGGGCTGCCTGTGTAAATCTGTGGCGGGCAGGCCGACCGTTAGAGGTTAACATGATGTCTGTCTAAGACAGATCTTTTGTACAAACTATCCTTCCAAAATGCTTCATAGACAGACATTTGCCTTGGAATCGCCTGTTTCTTCAAACGCTTTGTAGGATCTGTGGGCATCCTAATGCGCTATAACCTTTAACTGAATGCTGAACTCGTTGTGTACAAACACCAAAAAACTATGATTGTTTTAGTTCAGTTGAGTAAAATACATTACCATTCATTGCAGCTTGCTTCCTTTGCTTATTCCCCATTAAGATCACAATAAATTGTTTGTAACCAGATATTTTTTTAAATGGCATTTTAATAGTTTACAAAAACACCAGCTATAAAATACGCTTAACTTTTATTATTTTACAGGGAAACACGATGATTGCACTTGCCTTGCCGCACAAATGAGAGGTCTAAATGCCCAGAAAATGTCATTTATCAGAAGAACTTCAGTCTCACATAGACAAGGAGATTACTACAATAAAAGCTTGGGTTACGCATCTATAAATAATGGGGTACACAATTAAAGATCAGTTCTCCAAAACATCCCTCATATTCTATTGAGAGATGAGGGAAAAAGTTACATTTTCCAGGAGATAATTCATCCTATTTTTAATATGGAGTGTCCAGTCTATCTCTGTATGGTACATTATAATCTTAACTCTTACAGAACGGCTCTGGGCAGACAGAAATATACTCTTTACATTACATAGTATTCTTTTAGAAGTAATAAACTGATGTTATTTTAACCCCTTGCCTGCTGGGCACTTTCACTCCCTTCCTGCCCAGACTAATTTTCAGCTGAGCTGCCACCTACCAGCTATACTATATGGCCAAAGGTTGGTGGACACTTGACCTGCATGCCTACTTGAATTGTATGAGCAAACGTATCTAGATGCACAATTTTTGTGCTACAACACAAAATACGTTTTAGAAAGCTTGTATACTTCCAACCTTGAGGTGCATTCTTCTGAGTGGGAGTCATGTTTGGGTTATTTCATTGTCTTGTATAGTAAACCATAGGGCTAGGTAAGTAGGAAGGAAAATAATTAATGGTTTTGAAAATTGTACAAAATAAAAATCTGAAAAGTGTGGCATGCATTTGTATTCAGCCCCCCTGAATCAATACTTTATGGAACCACTTTTCACTGCAATTACAGCTTCATATCTTTTTGGGATGTCTCTATCAGCTTTGCACATCTAGAGAGTGACATTTCTGCCCATTGTTTTTTGGAAACAAGTTCAAGCTCTGTCAGATTGGATGGAGAGCGTCAGTGAACAGAAATTTTCAGGCCTTTGATAATGTCCTAATTGGGACAAAACGCGTCAGTCACGCCCGCATGTCGACACGCTGACCTTGGCTCCCCTAATTCCATGCGCATTCATATGGGTGGATATGTGAGTTGCCATTTATTTGTTCCTTTATTATTCATTAAAGAAGTGTACTATGCCGTTGGAGTTTCCTCTTTATTTTGAGGTATACGGTACAAAAAGGTTGACCTTTGATTGGGATTTTTTAATCGCTCTCTGCACCGATTACCGATTAAATTGGAGATCTGCCTATCCCTGGGGGATTCTTTTGGAAACCGTTGATTACACATGCTCCATTTGACCTACCTTAATCAGTGGTCATTTCGTTCCGGTAAGCAGACACCCCTTTCATCTGGCGCACGTGGTGATTCTTTCCATCTTCATTAATCCCATCCTCTGGTGTTGGACTTCTTGGCTTTCAACTTTGAGTTTTATTATCTGCATTTGAGGGACTTTCCATCAAACTGGAATATTCAACATTTGTGTCTAATATTTGCTGGCGCTGTACTATTTAGTTAGGGGTATCAGAGTAAAGGGGGCTGAATACAAATGCACGCCCCACTTTTCAGATATTTATTTGTAAAAAAATTTGAAAACCATCTATCATTTTCCTTCCACTTCATAATTATGTGCCACTTTGCGTTGGTCTATCACATAAAATCCCAATAAAATACATTTACGTTTTTGGTTGTAATATGACAAAATATGGAAAATTTCAAGGGGTATGAATATTTTTTCAAGGCACTGTATATGGCTGTTTGCTATGGTAAAAACTAGCATACAAAATGCAGTAACCACAGCTACAAACCAAATGAAAACTGATTGATTGAGATAAATACCTGCAAATTATTTCTGCACTGAGTAGCTAAAGTGTATAGGCATCCACAACCATTAGAGGACTTTCAACTTGTATTTTCTCAGCTAAATTGACTTTTTCCCTAGCAATAAGACCATATTCACACATTTGTGTTGCAGCAACATGTGGTAAAAAAGAAAAGAGGAAATGCCTTGCTGAAAATTAATTTTACATGTCACATCAGATTTCTACTGTAAGGACTCCTTTAGCTAACCCTAAAGTCCTCATATGAGCTCTGGTGGGTTTCATGACCCTTCAAACAATGTGGCTAGTCTGGTCTGTGACGACTTACTGTGACCACTAACTAAGATAAAGCTCGCCACACAATTTGCTACAATTTCCTTTAGACCTACCAACAACTTTTTAGTGAAAGGACCAACCTGATTGGACACAAAGGGGTTTTTTACTAAACTGGAGAGTGCAAAATCTGGTGAAACTCTGCAAAGAAACCAATCAGCTTCCAGGTTTTATTGTCAAAGCCTAATTGAACAAGCTAAAGTTAGAAGCTGATTGGCTACCATGCGTGGTTGCACCAGCTTTAGTAAATCTCCCCAAAATGAACTGGATAGCTGATGCAGGGTATACACGCACATAGCTTATTTTTGTTCAATCTGCGATAATAAGATAATAATTTAAAGGAATCCCATCCATGGCGGAATCTCCTGTTGCAACTATTGTGCCAAAGCCGGTACCTGTCAAAATACCTGAACAGTGGTTGCATCTGATTGGATGCAGGCGCTGTGCGACCAGCAATTTTCCACCCGGCTCCTTTGATTTTTCATTCAAAGGATGTCGGGGAGGAAGTGCCACCCACATTGTCAATTTTCTATAGCATGTGCCCAGTTTTGGGTAGGCCATTATATTGCGTAATTTAGGTAAATCTAAAGGAGATTGTACAAAGATTATACGATCAGATAGTAATGTGTATTGTGAGTTATACATGCGACACATCACTGAAAACACAACACACACACCCCCTGAGAGGGCCTGTAGTTCCTTCTGAGGACCCCCTACTGTATCCTTTAGTGATGCTGGGGTCAACAGGATATGCTACTCAACGCACCTAAAAGTGTCAAGTAGCAGCGGCACCTAAAGTTCCATACCCGCTTGCCGGCCAGCCACAGTTGGTTAAATTAGCGCAGTGCCAAACTGTAAAAAAGAGCCTGGCTATGAAGGTGGTAAAATCTCCTGGAGTTCAAGTGGTTAAGAGTTCAAATTTAACACACCACCTGCTGGATAGGGAAGTATTTCTCTTCTTCACTTACAGGGGTTTGCTTGCTTTTTTTATTTTACCTGGCAACAGGGTCACTTTAAAGAGGAAGTAAACCCTCCTCTGTAACTTTTACCTATAGGTAAGCCTATATTAAGGCTTACCTATAGGTACTGTAAATATCTCCTAAACATGTACCGTTTAGGAGATATTTACCTTACATGCAGCCAGTGACATCACTGGCGCATGCGCTCTGAAGGAACGGCCGCTGGTGCCGTTCCTTCAGAGTCCCGTGCCTTGACCGTCGGCTCCCGCGCACGTGCGCGGGAGTGACGTCACCGCGGCTCCGGCCAATCAGATGGCCGGATGCCGCGATCCCGGAAGACGGGCGACTGAACATGTCGCCCATCATACAGGTGAGTGAGCGGCACGGCGGGGGCTCGTTGTAAGGTAAGTATTTCATAATGAGCTAGTATGCGATGCATACTAGCTCATTATGTGTTTGTCTTTCAGGTTGTAAAAAAAAAAAAAAGTTAAACGAGTTTACAACCTCTTTAAAAGGGTTACTTCCATTAATTTAGTCTCTCCCTGTAGGCCTACTGAGATATCCAAGCTCTCCGACACACAACAGGTGACCTTGTACCCTAGTTGAGATTTTGGAGGGTTGCATCTCTGATTTACCTCAGATGACCCCACACAACATGCTCACAAATGTACAAAAACTGACAAACAGCTTCGTTCTTTCCTAGTCACTGCAAGTTGTCACAACACCATCATTTACGTTTTACAGTCCGTCAACCGTATAGTTTCTGGGACGGAGTAAAACAAACCATTTCATACTCCCTTAAAAGCACAGACAGTACCTGGAAGAGTTTTGTTCTCGTTTCCAAATAAACAATCCCTGTTTTCTGCTTAATTCGCAGCAAACGGACACTTTAGAATCCATCCCACAGGTGTAACATGTCCTCACCTTGAAATTCGGCTTTGACAGCAGCTTTAACAATTCTCTGATCTCGCTGTTCAGGGGCTTGCTCTGCAGCTCTTCAGCCAGCTGTAAAAGAGACAGAATTGACACCATGAACATTAGCCGAAAGCAACCTCACCCATCGCAGTGACAACTGAGAATCGATCTTGTTCGAGAATATTGCTTTCCAGTATGCTCAAAACAGAAGCCAGCATGAAGAAAAACAGACCATTAATCACTAGCTCTCTGCTTCAGGCCTCAGCGGGCCAGATTCAAGCCAGTTCCTTCAGCAGAGTTTAAGTCAAGTAATCGTATCTGGCAGCGCAGTAGTCAGATCACATTCTGATTTATGGCTCTGGGGGCAAAGTCGTGCACTTCATTTAGGGGAATGGCTCTTTGCGTGCAGACAAAGGACTGCTTGTAAAAAGTGACGGATCAAACTTTGACACTGTCTGTTTAAACTGAAAAAGTTGCTTCTGAACGAGGTGGTAAAATTTGCATCGCTTCCAATAAGCCACAGAAGATGTGCTGTTCGCTATTCGAGTATGGACAGAGAGGGGAAAAAAGTACCCCCAAGAGTCAGAACTGTCTGTGCTTTACGTTATGTTTACACACACATAAAAATGAGTTCCTTAATGTAAAACAGGGTCAGTCTAAGCTGCTTATACATGCCACCTAACACAGATATTGCCGTTAGATCCAATAAATATGTTATATGAGCAATGGAAGGGGGAAAGAGGCACATGACAAGTCAAGTGGCAAATAAAGTCTATATTTTTTCAAGAGAGACTTAAGTCTATTAACATTTTTTCTTTAGATTCACATGTGAAACTTGTCATGAAAGAAATATAAAGGCTGCCATTGTTAACCTCTTCTAAAAATTTGAATAGCCTGGATGTCTTGCTGTTTCGCTTACTGAATCATGGTAATAAAGCCCATACGTAATTAAGGAGTTCCTTCTTTATTATGACTTTAAAGCGGAGTTCCACCCTCAAAAAGAACTTTTCCCCATCCGCTCTAAATTACCTGAAAAAGAATTGAATTAATTTTTTTTTTTTTTATTCACGTACCTTGTTTTTAAAGAAAATATACTTACCTTCCTTCCTCTTCCTCCCACCACCGTCACTTCCTGCTTGCATTGCATCCTGGGAGCTGAGCGTCATCGATCCCAGGAGTCAATGCACCTGCACCGGCCCTGCTCATCACTTCCGATGCAGGTGCATTATTCCCTGCTGAACAGCTTCTGGGCATGCCCAGAAGCTGTGCAGGGATGACACGCCTGCACCAGAAGTGACGAGCCGGGCCGGTGCAGGGCATTCTGGGACTCCGACGTCACCGAAGAGGACGCTCCGGCTTCAGCTGCCCACACCTGAGATGGCAGCGCTGGACAAGACATTTTCAAGGTAAGTATTTCTTCTAAAAGGTAAGTGAAACAGGGGACAGTTCAGAGGCTATCGTTGCTTAAATGCACTAGCCCTGACTGTCCCGGGGGTATTTTTATCTAAAAAAACATTTTCAGGCTAGAACTCCGCTTTAAGTTACCATTCACACCTCAGCATTTTGTAGCTTGAAGCTCCACAGCGCTGGAGGGGAAAAACTCAATTATTCTCAATGGAGATGGTTCACTTTTCTACTACAAGTCACCTGAAGCTCAAAAAAAGTTCTGGAGCTTTTTTTGAAGCTCAAATTAGGCAGATGTGTGTTTTGGCCATTTATACTCCCATAGAAATTAATGAAAACATGCGATTTGCGCATTTTGCAGCACGTTTTTGAGAGATTTTCTGCTCATATGAAAACATTTTAAAAAAAGTAATAATATATGAATAAATGTAAAATAAACTCACAAATATCATCATAAATAAATAATAAATAAAATACATTAATAATATGTAATATTAATTAACCTCAACCTTAAAAAAAAAAAAATCGGCTGCTATGTGCTACAGTAGGAGGCGGAGACATGTCAGGAATATTCAGACTGGCGGGAAATGACAACAAATACACACAAATGAACCAGATTTATTATGATCAAAGAAACAGTGGTCAAATTACATAACAGATGGCACTTTACCCCAGTAAGGCTGCACAGAATGATCCCATAAGAACTAGATACCTGCTTTAGGCGCTGCCCTGATAAAGGGACACGCCTTCACACTTTTTGGGAATGCTTGGCAATCCAGCCCTTATGGCAATAGGAGGAATTAAAGGCTACATCTAATGTGGGATCCCCGCTACCTGTACAATCCCCATATGTTATTTTTTTGCAGATATACCGGAGGTGTTGCCCCCCTGCCAGAAACGAATCCACACATCGTTTAGTGCCATTAATTGGGCCATAGCCCTAAATTGGAAGGCCCCCCTCGGTTCCATGGGCCCAAGTCCTACACTGCATGGAAACGATGAAACTTATGGAAAGGATTCACCATACAGTCATGAATACTATGCATATTTAATAAAATGGTTATCCTGGTCAGCGAAGTAAGAATCCCTTGTTGAGGGGTGCTATATGGTACAGAAACCACAAACATAATTTATTATTTTTTCTCATGATGGTAACATATATCATTAACCTTGACCTTCCTGGAGTCTACGACATAGGAGGCTTCAGCATATTGCCCAAAAATATTTATGAGCGTTTGAGAATTGCTTTGCGCACTTTTTGTTAGTTTGCTTAGTTGATCTATAGCTGGTATGCTATCATTACTTTACACTTGTACTTTATTCTTTTTTATTGTTGTTATACTCTCATATGAGTCTTTTGCATATTGATGTTCTCGCTACAGTTAGACTATGGATGAATAGTCTTTTTTTTTTTTCTGAACCTGTATATATTCGGCCTCCTGTACCCATGTGACTTTCAGTTTTCTTTCTCTCAATAAAAAATTTGTAATAAATAAATAAATAAATAAATTATATTAACAATAATAAAATAATATTAAACACACCCAAATCCAGAACAAAAAAATGCTAATAAAAATAATTTATTTATTTTGTGTTTGGGTTAGGGTGCTTAGTTATTTATTGATATTTTATTTTTTTAGAGCCGGTTCACACTGAGGCGATCTGACTTTGGGGGGGGGGCGACCTGTGAAGTCGCGTGCACCGCGACTTCGGCGCGACTTGCAGGGACTTAACATAATGGAAGTCTATGGAAGTCTATGTAGTAGTAGCACCCTTACCTTAACAAAAAAAAAAAAATAACGCCAACCCCTAATTCTAACCTAAACTTAAACTTAACCCCTTACCCTAACAAAATAATAATAGTAATAATAAATGAACAGCTGATGGAAAAGCTAAAAAAGCTGAGGAACCTAGCAACAAATATTGTGACAGATGACAGTTTTCTCTATTGGCTAATAATAAAAACCACTAAAGCTAAAAAAAAAAAAATGCTGTATAAAAATGGTGCCAATCACACATAAAAATGCACCAAAATCGTGCATAAAAACGAGCAAATATATGCAGGAAAAACGCTCAAAGATGCTATTCTCAGATGTGAATGCAGCCTCACAATTTGCATACAAGCTATGGGTTTCCAGTTATAAGAGGCTGCCATACCAGTTATGGGAGACTGTAGGTTTTCCATCTAGCAAGTCACCATCACAGCCAGATCAATTGCATTTTCAGAAGGTCAGTGAGGACAAGCCGCCTAGTTCTCTAATGACATGTTTATTTTAACTACTTTTAGCATATGTTTACCTCGAGAGTGACTGGTGTAAAACAAGCTCAAAGCTGGAGCAGCAGCCTTGTACTTGTGTTTGTTTTATTCAGCCAACTGCCATGTAATACGGATTTGGTGGCTGTAGAGCTGCCTGATCAGTTTTACAGGGTGGGCAGTGTGGTCCAAGCATGATCTGTGCTTACTTAGCTGGAGTGGACTGCAGGAGAGACACTGGGGATCTAATAGAAAGGATCTGTCAGCTGCCCAATGCTATCACATGGGCCTTGTTAGCCCCCTTGTGATAGCAGTGGTGGGCTTGAGCACTATATGGCCATATGGTGGGACCAAATCCCCATTGTTATTTATGGATTGTCTTCAAATTTGGTAGTAATTTCTTTTGCATGTGTGCGCTATTCTTTTTTAATATACATGTCTTTTGGTTCATAGCTGCACCAGCTTTAGAAATACATGGGTATGCTCCCCCAAATTTTTTGCTTGTTTATTATGTATTCGGTCTACCGAGGTTGAGCAGCCCATCCCACCCCCTACACACACCTGTATTCTATCAGTGTCCACTATCAAGTGGATATAGGAGGAGTCCCCTGTAGTGCATTTGCACATCTTTCCCAGCAAGGAGTATTATCTCCAAGGGTTAGAAAGGCTGGATTCATCTCTTTTTCATGGATAGTGTAGGACCCACTGATAATGGGGTACTTTGACGTAGTGGTGGGCTTGAGAACTATATGGCCATATGGTGGGACCAAATCCCCATTTGTATTAATGTATTGTCTTCAAATTTGGTAGTAATTTCTTTTGCATGTGTGCGCTATTCTTTTTTAAGGTACACCCTTGTTGCCTGAACCACATCCAGGGAATGCAAAGCAATTTCCTTAAGATTCTTAGGCCTGGGACACAGGGAAGGCAACACAATGTCTTCATTCAAATGAAAATCAGAGACGACCTTCGGAAGGAACGACGGACATGGACGAAGAACCACCTTATCCTTCTGAACTACCAGGTAAAATGAACAAGACAGCGCCGCCAGCTCAGACATCCTGCGCGCAGAAGTGATAGCCACCAAAGACGTCACATTCTGGGATAAAGTAAGCAGGGGAACCTCCCCAATATTTTCAAAGGGAGGCTTCTGAAGAACAGACAACACCAAATTGAGGTCCCACGGCGGCAACGGAGACCGAGCCAAGTGTCTCACTCCCTGGATAAAGGTACTCACCAAGGAATGTGTGGCCAACAGACGTTGAAAGAAAACCGCCAAGACCGAGACCATGCTGTTGATGGTACTCAAGGTCAGGCGCTGCTCAACCCCTCTTTGGATGAAAGCCAAGATCTGAGTCACCGAAAAGGAGCGAGGGTGACTTCAAAGTACGGTGGTAAATCTTCCTAGAAGTAGATTTTCTAGCTTTTAACAGTGTAGGGATCACCAATTCCAACAACCCTTTATCCTTCAGCACCTGGCTTTCAACAGTCAAGCTGTCAAAGCAAGTGACTGTAAAGCAGGATGGGAGATTGGCCCTTGGGACAGCAGATCTTCCCTGAGAGGAAGTCTCCAAGGAACATCGGCGACCAGCCGTACCAAGACCGACGAGGCCAGTCTGGAGCCACTAGGATGACCAGAATCCCTTCTGTCTCGATCCTGCGCAGGAGTCTCAGTAGAAGCTTGAGAGGAGGAAAGGCGTAAATCAGACGATACTGACTCCAAGAAGTCACTAATGCGTCTCTGGTGTCGGCTAGAGGATCCCGTGACCATGCCACAAACCTCTGCACTTTCCTGTTGAGTTGAGAGGCCAAGAGATCCACCTCGGGAGTACCCCACCGGAGACACAACTGATGAAACACCTCCGGATGAAGTGACCATTCCCCCTGGTCCAACGCCTGTCAGGTACCTGTGAGGTAATCTGCCTGCCAATTTTCCACCCCTGGAATGTGTACAGCAGATAGGGCTGGAATGGTTTGTTCTGCCCACCTTAGACTGCCAGCTACTTCCTGAGCTGTCAGAACACTTCTTGTGCCCCCTTGGTGATTGACATAGGCCACAGCTGTGGCATTGTCTAATGCAGTGTTTCTCAACTCCGGTCCTCAGGGCACACTAACAGGCCAGGTTTGCAAGAAAACTGAAATACATCACAGGTATCATTTTCTGCTCAGTGATTGCAGTATTGTAGTCTGCATCTCCCCAAGGTAATACTTAAAATCTGGCCTATTAGTGTGCCCTGAGGACCGAATTTGAGAAACACTGGTCTAATGGAATCCATACTGGACACCCCTGGAGATGACTTGTCCAATGATCTAGAAAAAGTCTGATTGCTCGGAGCTCCAGTACATTGATCGGTAGCCTAGACTCTTCCAGAATCCAGACCCCCTGAGCACACTCTGTGCCAAGGATGCCTCCCCACCCAGAAAGGCTGATGTCTGTGGTGATGACTGTCCAGTACAGGGGAAGAAAATATTTTCCCAGATGAAGTGCCAGAGAATGAAGCCACCAAACCAGGGTCCCCCTCGCTCTCCGGGCTCAACAGGATCAGATTGTCTAGAGCAGTGTTTCCCAACTCCGGTCCTCAGGGCACACTAACAGGCCAGATTTTAAGTATTACCTTGGGGAGATGCAGACTAGAATACTGCAATCACTGAGCAGCAAATGATATCACCTGGGATGTATTTCAGTTTTCTTGCAAACCTGGCCTGTTAGTGTGCCCTGAGGACCGGAGTTGAAAAACACTGGTCTAGAGACTCAGGATCCTTGTTCCATTTCACCAGAATTTCCTTTTAAAGAGAGCTCGTGTGGAACTGTGCAAACGGAACTGCTTCAAAGGTAGACACCATCAGGCCCAGCACCCACATGCAAGTCCAAAGAGATGACGGTCTGCTTAACAGCAGAAGTTGAATTGCCTCCTGCAATTTCTGAAGTCTTTTTCTGAGGAATAAACACTCTGGCTGAGGCCAAGCCCAGCATCAGACCCAGATAGTCCAGACTTGTGGACAGAACCAGAGCAGACTTCTGAAGATTCAGAATCCAACCGAACTCCTTCAGAGTTCGCAGAGTAATCTCCAAGTTGTCCAACAGAGCAGTCGAAGACTCTGCTCGCAAAAGCAGCTTGTCCAGATACCCCAGCACCGCTATTCCCAGCTGACGCAGCAATACTAGCACCGGGGCCAATACCTTTGTGAAAACCCAAGGAGGCGAGACCAAAAGAATAACACCACAAACTGATAATGCTTCTCACCCACGGCAAAGCGGAAGAAGCGCTGGTGGGCGGCACATATTGGGATGTGAAGGTAGGCATCCTTGATGTCTATAGAGGCGAGGAAATTCCCCTGATGTATAGATGCCACTACTGTGCGAAATGATTCCATTCGGAACTTCTGTACCCGCACAAAGCAGTTTAGCGCCTTGAGGTCCAGAATGGGATGCACCTTGCCTTCCTTCCTGGGAACTGTAAGAGATTTGAGTAAAAATTTTGAAAACTTTCCGATGTCGGAACTGGAACAATCACCCTTTGAAGTAATAAGTCTTGCACTGCCCCATAGAGATCGCCTAAGCGATCCGGGGACAAGTGCAGGTTGGAAGGGAACAACCTTTCCTGAGGGTATGATCGAAACTCCATCTTGTAGCCGGAGCGAATGACTTCGTCGACCCATTTGTCCTGGATCAGTGAGGTCTACAGATCCGGAGACCAGCAAAGACGTCCCCCTACCCCAGATACGGGTGAGGGAGCCCCTTCATGCGGAGGAAGTCTTGTCCGCAGGTCTGGCAGAACCCGCTCGAGGCCTGCTGGACCAAGACCTCTTAGAACCCCCGGCGGAGGCCCTGAAGGGCTTAGATCCGAAGACCGTTTATAAGCCGAAAAGAAAGGCCCCGCCTTCAATGGGAGTCCTTACCCTTGGAAGCCTGAGGAAGAAGAGTACTCTTTACCCCTGTGAGACCTTTGATGATGTAATCCAAGGAAGCTCCAAACAGGAGATCCCCCACAAATGGAAGATCGGATAAGCCCTTCTTATAAGCCTGGTCCGCAGACCAGCATTTTAGCCAGATAATACACCGCAGGACCACCGCTGAGACAGACAGTCTATAAATCAAGGGAGTGGCATCCAAAGAGGCATCACAGATACTGTAGCCCTTGGACCAACTGATCCACCAGCTCTACAAAGGCAGGGGGAAGCTGTTCTCCCTCCATGTCCCGGCGTAGAAGTTTTGCCCACTCTGTCATAGCTTGCAACAGAAGGGCAATGGTAAATACCGGTCTAAGTGCCAAACCATCGACAGTGAACATATGGCGGGTCAAAGCCTCCAACCTCCTATCAGTCGGATCTGTGAAGACCTCATAGGGGTACCGCATTGCAAAACGCTTAGGGATTGCAAAGGTGTGTTTCGGGAACTCTAAACTGTTTTGGGACAATATTATTTAGGAATAATGGATGGTAAAGGCTAGCAATAGACCACCGAGACAGGGGGGAACACCGACTTGGAGGGAGGGGAGCCCGGGGTCCGACCTTCTCAGGGAGGGGCCCACGTCCACCCCAAAACCCCCCAGGGGTAGAGGGGGACAGCTACTTACCACACCAGGAACAGGGTAGTCCGACACTTGATTGTAGATCACACAGGAACAAAATAATAAAGTAGGAAAAAAATTATATTTAAAAATAAAAAATTGCCAGGACCAGAGATCCCATCAAAGAACTAGGTCCTTACTCCTGACTAGGCAGAAAAAAAATGGAATACCTATATCAGAGAGTGGGAGTATACTCCTGGGACTGCCCCATAAGCGTAGTCAAATTTTTTGTCTGCCTAGTGTCCTACTGCTGTAGGAGGCAGTATAACCCATAGAGTCATGAAGATGAGGAGCTGTGTTCCTCAATGAACGAAAGAGAAAGTAAGTTTTGCATTTCATTTGAAAATAAGGTCCCAGAAGAGTGGAGAGGCACAGAATCCAAGTTGCATGGGGTCCAGTGTGAAGTTTCCACAGTCCAGGGGCTAAATCCAGCCCTCAAGGCCAATTCATGTGGCCCTCGCACCCAGGGGGAAGGGTGGAAGTGAAATGTGAACAGCCTATGAAAGAGAGCTAATTCTTGCACACTATGCATAGCAAACCCCTAAACCCTGCACTCTGTATGTAGCACACCCCTGAACTCTGCATTCTGTACATAGAACACCCCTGAACTATGAACTGTGTACATAGCACGCCCCAGAATGGTGAACCCTGCACGTAGCACACTCCTGAACTCTGCATGCTGTACAAAGCACACCCCTAAGCTCTGTACGTAGTGCACCCTGAACTGTGCACTCTGTATACAACATATCCATGAACTGTGCGCTCTGTACAAAGCACACCCCTAAGCTCTGTACGTTGAGCACCCCTGAACTCTACACTCTGTATGCAACATATCCCTGAACTATGAACTCTGTACTTAGTGCACTCTGAACGTAGCGCACCCCTGAACTGTGCACTCTGTACAAAGCACACCCCTGAACTATTCATTCTGTATGTAGGGTACTCATGAAATATGAACTCTGTACATAGTCACTCCTGAACTCTACACTCTGTATGTAGCGCACCCCTGAACTCTCCGCACTCTGCACATGGTGCATTCTTTAACTCCAGACACAATGCTCTCCTGGCATTTATTGCCCCTTTTAGATCCTCCCACTGTTAGTGCAATTTGGCCACACCCATCATTTAATGCCGTTCAGTGGGGGGACATTGTTGAGTTCCTGCACCTATTCTCTGAGAAAAAAAGACTTGCATACATTTTTTACAGTCTTACTGTACAACCAGGCCTTTGAGGACAACCATAATGCTGATGCGGCTAACAATGAAATTGAGCTTGACACCCCTGTTCTAGAGCCCTTTATGCTTTCCTCTCCTGACCAGCTTTATGGAGATGCCGATTTAATTTTCTAGCAGGACTTGGCACCTCCCCACACTGCCAAAAGTACCAATACCTGGTTTAATGATCATGAAATCACTGTGCTTGATTGGCCCGCAAACTTGCCTGACCTAAACCTCATCGAGAATCTGTAGCGTATTGTTAATAGTTAGATAAAAGGACACCAGACCCAACAATGTAGACAATGTGAAGGCTGCTATCAAAGCAACCTGAACTTCCATAACACCTCAGCAGTGCCATAGACTGATCGCTTTCATGCGACACTGCATCGATGCAATAATTCATGCAAAAGTAGCCCGACCCCGTGTGGAGCACATACTATACTGTACATGGACATACTTTTCAAGCCAACATTTCCGTATTAAAAACCATTTTTTGTATTCGTCTTATGAAATATTCTATTTTCCTGAGATAATACTGAATTTTGCATTTTCACTAGCTGTAAGCCATAATCATCAATATTAAAAGAAAGAAATGCTTGAAATATATCAGTCTGTGTGGAAATAATCTATTTACTTTTAAATTTAATTACTAAAATAAAATAACTTTTTGATGATATTCAAATTTTTTTAAGATGCACCTGTAAATTGTTTTTCCACAAGGCCTCTGCTTTAAAAATAAAATGCAGATTTTAACGTGTGAAAAAATAAAAGAAAACTGCTCTATAAGGGAACTGGTTAAAGAAAACCAGGGTAAATGACAAAAGTCAATGCATGACGAAGTTGAGTCTTACCAAGCCTTTCTCAAACAGGGACAAGTCGCTAGGGATTCTTTAAGCAATGATGGATTTGTCTTCAGCTTACACTGAACAATTTAAGGGGATGCTATATTGAGCACAAAGTATAAGGAGGAATTTCTTCAATGGCCACTTGTGTATGGGGACACTACAATTTTAACTGACTCTTTTATGAACATTACTATTTATTTCATGAATAATACTAAAAATAGTTTTGTTGTATAAAGCCCAGGTGTAATTTAAAAAGATATATTGAGGTGTGAAATTCTCTAGATATGCTATATTACTTTTTCGTTTATTTAAAACATTCTACTAATTACTGATCAGGCTAATGCACTGGGGGCTGTAGTTATGTTCATTTTTAGCAGGAGATCCTTGAGACCTTGAAAATTATTTTAAGGGTTCCTCTGGGGCAAGGTTTCTCAACCAGGGTTTCTTGAGCAATGAGCAATTTCTGCCTCCCAGATAAATTTCCACTGACACCATTGATCTTTTTAGCTATCTGTAAGGGGTAACTCCTCCCAATGACCACAAGTGTAAGGCCCCTTTCACACACGCGGACCGTTCAGATCCGCCTGTCAGTTTTTCAGGTGGATCTGAACGGATGCCCCATGCACCTCTATGGGGCAGCGCAAGTCAGCGGAGACATGTCCACTGCTACCTGATCCGATCCTGTCCGTCAAATCCGGATCTGGTGGATCGGATGGGATCGGATGAGAATGGACAGGCGGTCCGTTCTCATTCGATTCCCCCCATAGAGGACAGCGGGGACCTGACAGCTCTGTCTCCACACACAGAGCGGAGACGGAGCTGCCATCCGCCTACTCAGCGGGGGATTGGCGGATGGATCCCTTGCTGAGAAAAACAGAGTCCGTCGACAGAGCGGACAGTGTGAAAGGGGCATAAGAAGCATTCTTCCCACTGACTATCACACTAATGTATTATGAGTTGTAGTTATATGATTTTTTGGAAGGGTTCTCTGAAACCGGAAAGTTGTTTCAAGGGTTTGCTTGTGTTAAAAAAAGGTTGAGAAAGGCTGCTCTGGGGTAAACTGGTCGAGAGGCACTGATCTAACCTGTCAGGGTATAACTTTACATACATTGTTTGCTTCAAAATGATCCTTAATGTGAACAGCCCCCATCTTGCCGAGCAATGCCTGGTTCCTCAGAAACCCATGCAGCATCAGGTGGGGTATGTGTAAGGCTTTGCAAATAGCTATCAAGAGAAAGTCCCTATCGTGGGATTTGTGGCCACTTTTTAGATCAATCAAGCTTGGCTTTAAACTATGAATAGTGTTTTGTGCGAAGACCAAAACATTAACTTTTGGTCTCATCAGACCTGAGAACACTTTTCCTGTTTCTCCCACATCCGTCAGATATACTGATCCCTTCTTAGCTGACTCTTTTAAGCCATCCTTACTAGTTTAGGTGGGCCGCCTCATGTAGGAACGACGACTGTGCCATATATATACCCTTTTTTAAATAATGGATTTAACAGCACTCTAGAGGATGTTTATTTTTATTAATTTACCCATGACTGATGCTTTTCCAGAACTTTATCCTGGACTTGTTTTGATAGCTCTTTGGTCACTATGATGCTGTTCATTCAAAAAATATCCTCTACCAAAATCTGGAGCCTTAAGAAACAGATGTATTTATTTTGAGATCATGTGACAATTTAATTGCACACAGGTGAACTTATTCAACTAATAATGTGACTTTTGAAGGCAACTGGTTGCATCAGAGTTAGTTCACAGCAAAGGCGTGAAGACTTATGCTGTTCACACCTTTGAATTTTAGGAGTGTTGTGGAGTGTTGAAAAAACTCCTACTTGCTGCATCTTTGGTGCTTTTCCAGCAAAATGCATGTTAACTAGGGATGAATGGCTAGAACTGTAAAATGAACATAAAAAGCAAAAAGCACACTGCAGGTACAATGCACCAAAACACACAGAGGTAGGAATGGTATCAATACTTTTTTTATTCTTATTTGACATTACTGACAAGGATATAAAATCCTAATGAAAATAATTCATATTTCAATTAATTAAATCTTAATAAAATTAGCTTTCAATCCAAGTTGTAAGAACACAAAATGGTGAAAAAGTCAATTGGCAAAAAGGATGACAGACTCATCGGGGGTTTCTAGCAAACAGCCGCAGGAAAGAAGTTCTATTCAAAGCAATGAATGGCTGACAGCGCCTGCAGTGCCAAATGTTATTCTAAAGCTAAAACGTTTTTACCTTGACGCACTCTCTGCATTGGGGCCACGTTGCACTGTAGGTGTCTATAGACTCACACAGCCCGACTCACGATCAAGCATGCACATCTGCCCCTATAGCAAATGGTTTGTTATGAGGGTGGACAGAGAAGAGGGGGAGCAAGAAGCGCCAGCGTGGGACCCCAGAAGAGGAGGTTCGGGGCTGCTGTGTGCAATACCATTGCACAGAGCAGATAAGGACATGATGCTCATTAGTTTAACTTTAAAAAAAAAGCCTTTAGAAATGCTTTAACAGCTCTGTATTTTAAATTGAAAAACATATTATATTTTAGATCTTTAAAGTTGGACAGCATGGATTGCTGCAGTAACAGGCTTACAAGGAAATATATTTGGTCTCTTGCTTAAAACTGTACCGTATGTTTTAAACCACTTTAAAACAAAATAACTTTTTAAATGATTACCTGCTAACAAAAAAGGCTTATATATAAACAATTGTACAGTATATATGGGAGTTCACATACTGGAGCAAGTAAGGTAAAGTGTGGATTCAGAGCCCCATAAATGTAAAGGTCTCCTTATTATGGATTGCTGGTGTGGCTTACAGACCGCATGTTACTGTAACCTCTCTAATACCTGGGAAGGCTGCAGATAAAATAAGTAAAGCCTGCTCGCTGTTAACATAATGTCCTGGCAACGCACACAGAGAACATTCATCCACTCAGACATCATTTGTTAGAAGAAGAAAGCTGTCCACCCTCTCGGAGACAGATAAATGATGCCTGGGAAGTATTTGTACTGCCTCCGTATCGATGCTGCCACAGAGTAAGCATCTGAGACCTATGATACACAATTATAAGACAGTATCATTTCGCAGTGAAGAAATCGTTAAAGGATAAGTTCACTTTTTAAAAAAAAAATTATAAATGCACATTTTTTTGCAGGTAAAAAAAATGTGCAAAGGTTTTTTTGGAGCCTGTAAAGCATTGCACCAGCGATCAGCAGATCTCCAACAGATCTGCCAGTGTATCTGGGTGCCTGTACATCCCTTGTGGGTAAGCAGATACAATCTGACATAATGGCCTACCACAGTGCTGTGGTATCTCATCGAAAATTACTGCCGGTGTTGTAAAATTTTGTCGGACCCGTGAAAAAATCGGACCTCGTCACTTCCGGTGACAGAGCATCACAAAACAGCTGATGGGAGTCGTCCGTGCGCATGCGCAGAAGACATTGTTCGAGGTTTGGCAAAATTATAACAGAGAGCAGACAGCTGACTGAGAGGAGGCGGGGCTGAGGTGCGACGGAGGACACCGCCGCGTCATCGAGATATTACAGGGACGGAGGCACAAATGCAGAGCTGACAAGAGGAGGCGGGATGGAGGTGCGGCCGTGTAATAAATGCAGGGCTTAAGCGACTCCTTCTGTTTTATTATCTTTAGTAATTATCGTATTATTTATCCTTAGGATTTCATTACATTTAGTATTTCTTATTTTGTATTATAGAAATACTAAATGTTATGAAATCCTAAGGATAAATAATACGATAATTACTAAAGATAATAAAACATAAGGAGTCGCTAAAGTCCTGCATTTATTACACGGCCGCACCTCCGTCCCGCCTCCTCTATTCAGCTCTGCAGATGACGCAGCGGTGTCTTCCGTCCCACCTCAGCCCCGCCTCCTCTCAGTCAACTGCCCGCTATGTGTTATAATTTTACCAAACCAAGATAATGTCTTGTGTGCATGCGCACTTGAGACTCCCATCAGCTATTTCATGACGTAGGGCCACCAGAAGTGACGAGGTCTGATTTTTTCATGGGTCCGAGAAAATTTTAGAACACCGGCCCTTGTCGTTTTCCTTTCACAGAACACTGTAAATAAGTGGCACGGCCAGGAAGGGTGGAGCCCCAGTCGACTACGTTTTTTTTAAAATTGTGACAGCTAGCGGGAGTGGTGGGTTGGGGAGAAGATCCCGGCTAGCTGTCAGATAGGGGCGGTGCGGGGGCTGGTCCGTTTGTAACATGTTACCCCCTTAAAATGTTAAGAAAGGTGAACTTATCCTTTAAATTTTACTGCAGCTATAACAATGATTATTTAGGATGCTCATTAATAATAAATATAAATGTGGAACTCTGCATATTATATAAGAACCCTTTAACTCAGATATACATTCATTAAAATCATATGTGTTTTAAATGCAGCTAGAATAGAATAAATACTTTAATTTGTTGTTGCATTAGATTCCTTTCATCCTTTGTACAGAAGAACTCAGACTGGGAGATGGAAAGGCACCACTCAGGGCCCTTTTACTATGCACAGTCATACACAAATCAAAACGTTACTAAGTGTGTGGGCTCCCCCACTTGATAAAAGCCAATAATTTATTTGACATCAGTAGAGACATGTTGGAAAGTTTGGCATCCATCAGCAGGTGCAGCCATTGATCACGGTTTTCTGACAGCTGCTGCCAAAATGCAATGTCCCTTGAAAAAAAAAAATGGGGGGGGGGGGTTCCCTCCATCTACCTCATTTATGCAGATGAAGAAATCTGTTTGTATTCATTTAGCCCACTGACTGTTGTTGCTACCTGACTTTATTAGTTACCTAGTTTTCCTGCCTTCTCTAGGAAAGATAATGAACTCATCTGCAGAGGGCATAATATCTTAGGCACAGCTGAGCAGTGTAAATGCACAAATAAACACAGTAGAGGATTGTATGGTGCCCAGGAATAGGGTATATTGTCATACTGCACATAAACCTCCAGGGCCTGCTACCAACTATGGCTTGTTGTTCAATGCCTACCAAGTATTTTTTTGAAAATGGGATGGTGATGTAGAGAAAGAGAAAACGCACAAGAGGGAATAGAGGGTGAAGAGGGGAAAGAGAAAAAATGGGGGGAACCCAGTCAAAGGTGAGGAAAGGTATAATCAGAGAACCAGGGAAAAGGAGGGGAGCACGGGGTGGGTGGGAGAGCAGGGTAGAATGGCAAAAGGCTTAGGGCACCATTGTAAGGCACAAAGTGGTAAACAGTCAGGAACACTCCAAAATGTTGCCAATTATGATGAGCCAAGGGGATGCCCGGAACTGATTGATGGCCACCCCACATCAGAGAGATGTAACAGTTCCTGATATGAAGATAAGGAGGAGACAATGGACCAGGGGGTACCAAGTGTTATGGAATTTCTTCCTTCTATTATACACAGAGATAAAATAAAATGCAGCGCTAAAAAATTCAAAAATGCAATTGATTTAAAATGCACAATACTGAAAAGTCCACACAAACGCATGAACTGAAAATATCCGAAGTGGAGATTAATATGTATAAAACAACACTTATGATATGCAAGATTGAATAAGCAGTTCAAAGTGTCCTACACCTCCACCTTCGGACACTTTGAACTGCTTATTCAATCTTGTATATCATAAGTGTTGTTTTATACATATTAATCTCCACTTTGTATATTTTCAGTTCATGCGTTTGTGTGGAATTTTCAGTATTGTGCATTTTAAATCAATTGCATTTTTGAATTTTTTTAGCGCTGCATTTTATTTTACCTTATCTGTCATCTTTATGGTTGATGCTGGCTGCTTCTGAGTGGGAGGCGCAGACTTTTTTGTTTATCATTATTATACACAGAGGCCATGAGGCTCTACATGTGTTTAATATTGTTGACTTTGGTCAGACACAAGGAGATTGGAGGGGGTGATAGAATACTTCCAAAGGGCTAGATTGCAAGCTCTGGCCTTCTTTAGGTGAACTGAAAGTGAAGATTCCCATTGGGCAGTGGCACCCCATTAATATGAAGCAAAAAAACTCACTAAGTCTTAGTACTCTGCTTGGTTGTTTAGCTTCCAGATAAAGAACCGTTTGGCTGACTTTGATTATGATCCTGCTTTAGGGTTTTGTACTCTGCTTTGGTTCATCTAATTTGCAAGCAGTGATGTCAAAGCTGAGGTCTGCAACATGGACGTTTGCACTACACAAGCTCCAACCACAGAACCAGTGGCTCAAAGGAAGATTCGGGAGTAGTATATTTGGCAAAAAAAAACCCAGAAGAAACCAGCACACAGAATCAAAGATTTGTAAAGTAATATAAGCAAAATACATTACACTATGATCATGTGTGCTGTTTTTTTGTTTTTCTCTTTGCATTTCAACGGAGCCCCCACTAGCTACCTGGGCAGCACCGGTTGCACAAGTTTAGCATTAGGTGCATTTTACTAACAAGAGTGTGAAAACTGCGCTATTGCCATACAACATAAAAGACTACAGCAGCAACTCTCCTGTGAGACACACACAGCACCAAAAATATATATCCTTATAGAGTTGTGCTTAATATTGAAAATAAAGAAATTAAGTCCAGTTTGTAAACAAGCCCTTTAAACAGTCAGTGCACCATCCACCCCCAGAGAAAGTGCGTGATCCTGGGTGAAAACCTCCACCTTTAAAAGTGCTCGCTTACCAACTAGTGGTGACCCCCTACTACGGAAGGTCAATATCGCTTGTGGCTCAAAAACCCAGCCAGAGCCAGAAGGTGGAGGCGTTCATCCAGGATCATGCACTTTCTCTGGGGATGGATGGTGCACTGACCGTTTCAAGGACTCTCTCACAAATTAGACTTTCTTTCTTTTTTCAATATTAGGTGCATTTTATTGCATGGGACCACCAGTGACAGTACATTTTTGGGTCTATGTCAGTTTTTTCATTTGCCATTTTGTTTTACTGTACTAACCATTTACTCTGTGCCTTCCTCATTTCCTATAATATATTACATTTTTGGTTTTAGGTTTAATTAAAGACAGACTGTCACCAACTTAGAAAATTGTGCAAGTAAAAGCACATATTTTACATGCTTATTTGCAGTGTTTTTGTTTAAATATTCGTAAAATATCCGTAATCATTTTTTATTCATTTGCATTATACCTTTGAATTTGTAAAAAATTTGACTGGTCCAAAAAGTCAACTGGTTAGTACAGTCCACTCCGTACTTTCACATTAAAGCCCTTTCCTCTTCTTGGAGTGTGGAAGTACTCTTTGTGCTGGCTCAACTTCTTTGTGCTCCATTCACCTCCCTACATAAACTTTTATGTAGCTGCTGGGTAAAGAACAAAGGAGAATAAAAGTGCCATTTGAATGACAGTTCTGAGTCTGTTGGGGCTACTGAAATCACATCCAAGATGGTGGAGTCCAGCAGCAGGCCTGGGGCTTTTGGATGCACACAGATAATCAGCATACATAAAATTTGTTAAATGCACATTTCATTTTAAAAGAAATATTTTTTTTTTAAAATGTCTGCCTGGAAACAGGTTCTCCTATTGCTCACTTGTTGTCAGTGGCAAAGGAGTATATCAATTCATCTCTATTTTAGAAATGGGGTGCTGTATACACAAAGATGCACATCACTAGGCACAGAGATACCACTGCAATCAGTTTGCATCGATTGAAGCGCATGCCATGTATATTTTAAAGGAAATTATCATAAGATATCCTAACCATTAACATTTATAGTTAATTATCACATGCCAGTTTAAATATGGCTTGCAGCGTAAGTGCCTGCTCTGTAAGTTGAAAAACAGAGAAGGAAATACTCATGCAGCTTGCAAGAAGAGGAGAACTCAGGATGTTGATAATCAATATAATGGTGTTTACTAGTAATACAAAGAGCAAGATGGAGATGGAGACAGGGAAGTGACACCAGGCCTGCAGAACCTCCATCTATGTGTAGCACCCTGTGTTAGAAGTAGTGTTAGAGTAGTTGTTAGTGTAGGAGAATTTTGGCTTGGCTGAGGGCCAGGCCTGGGTTGTAAATCTGAGTCAGGGTTTATTGACTTAGGTGCTGGATGACTCATCTGGTAGCTCTCTGTGGCACTCCCCGCACCCCCCCCCCCCCCGGTCTGAAAGTTGGTAGACATTCTAGAGCTCAAGAGTAGGAGTAAGGAGGGTCTGCCATGCATATTTATGAGGTCCTCAACCAATCCCCAACAAAAAAGGGTCTGGAAGGGGGCAGGCCATCTCATAAATGGAAGATGGAGATGGAGTTCTGAAGAGGCTGTATGTGGCCCTTGAGGGTGCCCCCTAGTCTGAGGGGGGGGGGGTGACTTCAGGCCTGGGGCTCGGGTGCTGCAAGGATCTCCCAAGACACATGGAGAAAACCCTTCCTAGAGGCATGGGATCAAGGCGAGGACAGCAGGAGCAGGTCAGCACATCTGGGAGATCTCCTAAAAGTCAGCCCTGTGGGCTGGTGAGTTGTCAGTCTGCAGGACCATGGGGAGAAGATAGCCTAGAGTGCTGGTGAAAGGGACAGCTGCAGCTAGGTGGGTTGGCAGTGCCTGAGGAGGTGGTACTGGGATCACTAGCCACAGGAGTAATGCAAGCTGGACCCTAACCTTTTGACTGTTGGATAATTCACTGTGTTCCAGCTGGGTTCTGTAAGCAAGTGAGTGCTGGAGAAAGAAGAGGAGCTGTATATAGAGTCTGTATATAGGAAGAGTTGTTACTGAAGTTTGTTCTGAAGTAAAGTGGGCATCCCATAATTTCACATCCCTATCCAAGCTATTAACCCTCAATAAAACAAAAAAAAAAAACAACAAAGTCTTGGACTGTTTTCTGACTCAAATGTGCCTGGCTGTGCAGGGTGGGGGATCCCATTGTACTTGCAGTTCCTTAGGGGTGCACTATATGAAACTGTGGCTATGGCTAGAACACATGGGCATTTGAGCTGTGTTTGAGTAATGTTAAGTGAGCATTTACATTGACTTGTATAGAGGGATAAAAGCAATGTACAAACTTATCTCAGAAGTCTTTTACAGAGTATCCCTTTCCCTGAAATTATACAGCCATTTAGCATGGCATGGCCAGCTGATGCTTCAAAACTGTGTGTGCATTACTTTACAGTTCCATTGGCAAGCAGAGCAGTTCCTTCAGCTGTTTAGTCGATTTGCCCATTCATTTGTTATACTGAACAATTGTGGTAAATAGGATTGATCCGAGAGAGTATAACTGTGCACTAAGCATATTCCCTTATAATGGGGAGCATCAGCAGTTATCAAGAAAAATGATCCTCAAGATAAGCTAGACATGGCGTGCCTGCAAAGGTCCTGTCAGACCACTGACGTTTACTGACTGGATGGATAGTGACCAGCTCTTATCATGTCTATAGTTAAGGTCTAGTGCCTGGGTGAAAGCTGCAATCAGTAACCTAGATATTTTCTCCAGTTCCATTTTGTCACGGGGATCCCATCTGTCTCTCAAACAGAGTTTTTCTAGCAATCCAATTCTACATGTGTACAAGAAAACCCTCATACAAGAAAAACATCATAAGGCTTGGGATGAAACCACAAGCGGAACCGCAAGTGGAACAGAACCATAAATTTACTTGATTGTGGATTACTTGAGATTTCTAAAATCTAAAGTCTTGTATCTCAGGTCTCCAGTATAAGAACAGAGATGGTGCTACATGCCAAATGAATTAAATTCCACTTAATTCTTTTCCCGATGTCCAACAAACACGCACCCTTTCAATGCTTTTCACTTAACGTCCGACTGCTCCAGAAATTGTTTTGTTGTACATCTGGAACATTAGGGGTTAACGCTACCCATAAAACAAAAATGTCAGCGGTTACGCTTTAGCTAGAGGAACACTGATTTCCATGCCTGCGACCAGGAGCTCCGACCCAAGCCAATTTGTGCTCGGAATCCTCTGTCTTCAGCACTTTTTAATGTTGGTTTAAGAACATGTAACAGAAGATGTGCAAAGTCGTCATCTGGGAGAAGGGCTTTTTATTTTTGCAATGTTTTATGCTCACTAATGTACATAATGTTTTGTTTCTTAATCTTTTGTTGGATCATCACTGCTTTCTATAAACGCTGCCAAATTCTTTACAAAAAACTGCAATGGGGGATTGTAAATGGATTCCAAGATAGTCAGCAGTGTAGACAACTATCCGATCAAGAGACACCTATGTAAAGTATATGAAAGTGGTCTGGAAGCTGTGTGCGTTAGATAGGTGGTAAAGCCAAAAAGATATCTGAAGTATTTACTAGTAATAGGCATCAGCTGCTCCACGGCCTTGTAATACAAGTATATTGTTACACACTGGAAGAAGTATAATTAATCATGGGGATCCAGAGCAGAGGGAGAGTATGTAACCACAACCACTCCATACTCATTAGCAATATATTCCATTTAAAAAAAAAAATAAATCAATATTGCAAAGGAAGGGAGCTTTTTGCAACATATGCAGACATTTTTAGCTATTCTAACACAGATTTTAAACGAACGACTAAAGACACTTACATGTGTGTGAACACAAATCTAGGTCAGTCTCCCATCTCCACCCTACTAACACACAGACCAGGTGCTGCTACGGTCCATTACGGATTCCAATGAGCAAAAAGAATTCTGGTTGGCCGCATGTCCACAGCAAGTCCTTAAAAACATATGCCAATACACAAATGGAAGGAAAAAGCATCACCAGCTAACGCGTTTCATGCTTCTTTAAAGCTCAAAGCGCTGAGCTATGACTAAGCACTAAGGAAGCATGAAACATGTTAGTTGGTAATGCTGTTCACCTCTATTTGTGTCTTTGGATATGTTTTTATGTACTTGCTGATATAAAGGCGATTTTACTGGATGCGCGGCCAACCAGAACTAAAGACTCTTGTATGTAATTCTAAACAAGTACCAAATCCAGTAATGCACAACCCCTAAAGCAGAGAAACTTACTTTACATTCCTTTACCCTTCCTGAATAAATCAAGTTATCTTTCATTTGTGTCTTACACACTCCCCAGACACTGCAGCTCACAGTGGGAAGGTTTCAGTAACAAAGGCAGTGCTGTCAATCCAGAAAGCAGTGGGAAGGACTAGGTGTGGCCAGTTTGTGATTGCAAGCTACAAGCTTGTAAAACAGCAGTGACGGTGTTGTCCATTTAATATTTATACATCTTATTGTAGTACCAGCAGGCACATCCCGCATGAGAGTGGCAACTCTGCTCTGAATTAAGGAGCAGTGCACCCTTGAGAAAGTCACGTGCTTGTAATGCAATGCGTTAAGAAGAGCCGGATGACGTCACTTCTGGTCTACGGCAGAGACCGGAAGTTCGTTGTTTTTTTCACGCTGAGTTGATACGGGGACCCCTTGGTCCTATTTGGAAAACCACACCTGCATTATTTTACTACTCTGTAAGTGATTTATGTTTTATAATAAACTATTATTTATATACTACACTATGGAGATACTTATCTGCCTTTTTTATGAGCTGATCACTACTTGCCATGGAGTTATCTCTTTAATAGGAGTGCCGTATATGAAAACGCAATAATATCTTGATCTAAGCTGATTACCATTTGCCACAGAGTGAACCCCATGATTAGGACTGCCTCATTTGAAAATGCATTATTTTCCTTGAATTAAGGTGGGCGGCCATTGCACTTGATGGTGGATAGTGGTTGTTGGGATTCTACACTGGTGATATCCTTATCACGGGACTTTACTACTAAACACTTATATGGATTTCCTATTTTTTGGTCTCACATATTTTACACAAATTTGATTCACAATGGACTTTTCAATATTCAATAATTATACTGAATTCTTTTGTGTGATTTGTTTTTCACTTTTGCTGAAAAATTATACACGTGGGATTAATTTATAACTTTGATATTTTTAGCATGATATGCACTTTTATATTTATTGTCATAATGTGTTCACGCTGATTTGATTTTATTTCTTATACATTAGTTGCATTTTCACCTTTTTTAAAATCTATGCTATAGCGCCAATCTATTACTTTATCATTGTTATTGTATGTGGTGACACTACAGTGATTGGCTGCTTATGCTGGTTCTACCTTATTTATATAGGGAATCTTATTTTTTCCTTTATACCTGCTTAGTACTGGTAGCGTAGGTTCAACAGGTATTTGTGGAAGTTTACAGGGAGACCAAGAAAAAACTGAGAGCAGATAAACGTATAGTTTGGTCCTGCACAACATATATTTTTTAACTGGGAAAGCCCATCGTTCTACTTTAGAGCTGACCTCCAGGCAACTAACTAAATACACAGATAAAACACATACCGTATAAATGAGTAGTTTTACTTATCAAAGGATTTGTATTTCTTTGCACTCTTTCCTGAGATTTACATGTCTGGCAGGGAAGAAGATATATTTCTTTGCTGCAATTAGGTGACAATTATAGGTCTTGCCCCTCCCCAGCCCACGACTGGATAGAGATGGAGATTTTTAAAGTGGGGTACACACTAGTAGAAAATCTGCCGAAAATTCCCGTCCGAGGTAAAATTGTACGATTTTCGGCTATATATATATATATAATGTTTGAGGGTTCTAAATAATTTTCTAGCTAAAAATACTAATTTTTAACTTGTAAACAACATGTGTCAGAAATAGACTTGGTCCTTAAGTGGTTAGGAATGTTAATTTTTGGAAGAAAAAGCTAGCAATTGCTAAAACAAATAGATCATATCCTTTGGTGGCCTCCTTTCCTCCTTTTCAATGTTTAAAGGAGTTGTAAACTCTGAAGGATTTTATTATCGAAATGCATTAAGATAAAAAGCCTTCTGTGTGTAGCAGCCCCCTCCAGCCCCCTAATACTTACCTTAGTCCCATCTCTGTCCAGCGATGTCCACAAGTCCCTCGGCCGCCCAGGACTCCCCTACTGATTGGCTGAGCTGCGGCATCATTGGCTCCCCCGGCTGTCAATCAAAGTCAGTTAGCAAATCAGGAGAAAGAGAGCTCCGTGTCTGAATGGAGCTCAGCTCGGGTGCCCCCATAGCAGCCTGCTTGCTGTGGGGGCACTCGATAGGAGGGAGGGGCCAAGAGCAGCAACAAGGGACCTGAGAAGAGGAGGATCAAGGCTACCCTGTGCAAAACCAACTGCACAGAGGCGGAAAATCTAACATGTGTGTTATTTTTTTTTCTTTTTAAACAAGACTTTATAATCACTTTACCCATAATTAGGTTGTTCTAATTTTTTTCAAAAAGTTCTGCAGCAATTGGCTTGCTCTTCCTCTCTCTTTTTTATGTTTCAAGTTATATGCATCTGGCATGTTTTTGGATAGCTGCAAATATGTCTGGGAAGACCTGAATGTACTGCATTACTGACTGCTAGGCTTAGCGCAAAAGTAATAAGTGTTTTTTTTTTCTTGCACTGACAACAATGCATCATGCCTGCACAATGTAGAATGGTGTGGCCATCTGTATTTCCCACCCGGGGATTCATGCGTCAAGGTGATAACAGAGAAGGAAAGCCAGAAGACACCCCATCACCCCATAACAGGAAGTGCCTGACTCCCATCATCAGTAACTGACCTCATAAATGCTCTTTTGTTTGAATGATCACAAATTCCCACAGACACTCCAAAATCTCATGGAAAGCCTTCCCAGAAGAGTGGAGGCTTTTAATCTACAAAGGGGGACACACTCTATATTAATGCCAACGGTTTGGAATGGCATGTTCACTAACCTCTTATGAGTGTGAAGGCCAGGTGTTCACACGATAATAAAAAAAAAAACTAAAGAAAATTCCCTGACTTCATGTGTCTCCCACTGTCACAGCCTAGACATCTTAGTTACTGTTCACAAAACCTATTTCTCCTGTGTAATAAAAGGTAGCGGCCCTGAATAGCAGGTGTATTTTTTTGTTTCTAATAGAATTATAGGCACAGGAAATTGACTATTCAATCAACGTGATCAGCGAACACGATTTCCTGATTATGACAGCTATTTGGAAGGCTGGAGGACATGAATCATGGTCCCCCCACTACAGCGTTAGCTCTGACAACCTCCTCCTGAATTTTATACAACCCATTTCTGTTGTATTAACTACCATTTTTCTTCTCCTGTCAGCAAAACAGACGTCTCATTTGTCTATTATTCTAAGAAACTTCTCTTGTCTGTGACTTTCCCAAATTCTGGCAAGTGGAGGCTCCTGGTCTCTCTCTGTGGGATTGCAATATGTAATTTTAATAACACAGCTACCACGTCCTGGCATACCAAGGTGCTGTGCAAGAACACAAATTAAGACGATGTCAGCGAGCAGCCTGTGATGACAGCATGTTGTGAAGCATTCTCAGCAGTGTACGGTTTCTGTCCTGGGAATGACTTACACATGTTTGTGTTGGGATGGCTTGAACGTACAGGAATGCATGGGACACAGAGTGCATACTTACATCTTCTGCCAAGGCTGTGGCACTGTGTATGATAGGCTGTGGGTTCTCTTTCTCGTAGTAATGTAACTTTTCATGGATCTAGAAAGGATAAATAAAGAAGAAAAAATCATTAAAAAAAAAAAACACCCTATGAAAAGCCATTGATAAGGTTTAGCATAATGCTGACTGCAACAAGGTGGATGATAATATATCTTTTTTTTTTTATAATATTTTTTATTTGAATATAAACAACATACAAGGAGAAAAAGAATACACAGTCCATACGTGGTGTACACCTCAAAATTACATACAAAAAGAGGGGGGGGGGGGATGTTCTGGCAAGGATATGGAGTCAAGGAACACGATACAAGAACACAACAACAATAACAGCAGGTATAGAGGCAATGGGTGCTCACAATGGACTAAGTGGCTCCGGTCGTACTAGGACATAGTAGACCAAACAGTGGGTCTGCGCCCGACGATGGAAAGAGGCGGCTACCCCCCCAGCCCCCAGTGGAAACATAATTGCTGTGGGAGTAGCGCCCTCCCCTCACCTCTAGACCTACGGTTTCTGTTAGGGAGAATATTTCCAATGCTGCCAAGCCTTGTTAAATTTCAGGAAGGAGAGGGAGTTGAACGCCAAGGATCGTTCTAAAGCATAGTTGTCATTTACAGTCTTGACTACCTCAGAGAAGCTGGGTATGTCTAGAGTCCGCCATCTACGCAAGATTAGCGTTCTTGAGGCCAGGAGGATGTGCAGGACCATCTGTCTAGAACACACCAATTACATATCTATGATAATATATCTTCAGAATGTAGGGCAACCTGTGTTTAAAGCTTAACTCCAGGCAAACAGCTACACGCAGAGATAAAATACATATACAGAAGCTGCTTTATCAACTTAAGGTTTGTGTTTCTGTCTATAGAGGGCTAAGATTTACACAGCCCTGCTGCACGGCACACTCCTGTCTAGCAGGACAAAAGACCTGATTTTACTCTTCGGCATTTCAGTAGCAGTTATAAGTCTTGTCCCTCGCCTTTATTTAATTTATTTCTAGACCAACTTATAAGGTAACATAAACAAGAGACACATAAATACAATTGATTTACACATATCGGACTGTTACCATCAATACAAAGCGGTGCTGGATGCATCCCATGAAAGATAAGCTTTAGGTCCCCTTTCAAAGCACACCTTTAGCACTCCCCCCCTCAAAGGGACAGTATGTGGGGAAGCGTAAAGGCTGCAGGTCATTTGGATTTAGGCATATTAGCACACAGAGCAACACAAAGCTTTACAAAGTGCATGGAGCCAATGTGGCTGAATACGCTAATCGCTTAATCGAAAGTAATAAACCAGAGTCACAAGACCCCCTGTCAGGGCCTGGACTTGAACCTGGGACCTCTGCTGTGTCTGGCAATGACTCTGCTTGCTGAGCCTCCTGGAATGCTGGACAATTCCCTGGATATTCTTTGAATGATTCTGCCTTGAATCTTGTTTGTCTTGAACCTTAAAGCCATGTCTCTGCACTTCTTGTTTGCCAGAATATTGTGCTCCCTCCAGCCAATATCTTGCATTTGTCTCTCCTGCTGCCCTCTGCATTTTTGCTACCATTTGTTACTGACATTAGCTTGTTCTTCGACTACACTTATGCATAACCCCAACCTGCATCCTTTTGTTACCAACCTTTGGCTTGTTTCCTGACTATGCTTCTGCTCGATCCCTACCTGCTATATCTGCTACTGGACCTTTGTTTTCTCATCCTGAGGACTGTGACCTGGTACTAACATGCAGCAAAACCCATCTCCACCATGAGGAGCTCTGGTGAATACCGGTTAGCACTTAAACCGTGCACTTTAGGTGAATCCATGTCATCAGCCAGGGTGACCTGCTCATATACCATTCGGTTTGTCGATGGGTGCTGCTCCACTGCTATTGCTACTGGCCTCTGAGCCTGAGTCCAGACTGTTACAACCCCATTTGCAGCTACTAGGATTGAGAAATGTTTGCAAATGCCAGGATTGCACTACCCTCCTTCTGAGAAGGTGTGTTTACCAACAGGTTTAGTGGTCATTCAAAGAGGCGCACCAATCAGTGGGTCTTGCTAGCCCCAAGAAGCAGAGCACTGCATGTAAATCCATTATAATCCAGTGGTTTGCAGTGTTAGTGGACTGTTAAATCTTCTTTAAAAAGCTGATATCCAAAAGTGGAAAATTTACAAAAGAATCAAATGTTTGAACCTTTGCAGAAAATTGTTTTTAAACTTCCCATAGAATTAAGGGCCATCACTAAAGTACGGAACGGTTGGCACAGCACCCCATATACTTGTAAGGTAAAAAAAAAAAAAAGAAGGGGAGTAAGATGCTGGTACTGGCTTACTGCAGGGAACAACAACTTAAAAAATTCCAGGCAAAAGCTTGAAAGAATGAAGTATTTTATATGCTTGCCCGCAGTATTTTTCTCCTTTTCATAAATACTTTATTTGCTTTTGTACTTGCTAGAGAAATTCCCTAGTCTGTTCCCTAGCACAGTTCCTTATCTCCTTGAACCACAAAGTCCTGTCCTCTTCTGGGAACGTCTATTGCAAATAGACTGTGCACTTTGCAAGTGCAGTTGCACTAATTTTTCTAGAGGTTAGTGAATGTGGGGAAGCTTCACTTTGTAAAGAATACTCAACCAGGTTCAGGGAACATAAAAAAAAAAATAACAGTATTTTTTGCTTGCACATGATTGGATGATGGAAATCAGTAGAGCTTCAACACAGTGCACAGTCTATGTGCCTTTAGTAAATTCACCCCAATGAGTCAACCAACACACAAAAAACAATGCACTCTTCATGCAGTTCATAAGTTCTCTCAATGATGTAAAATAACTCCTTAAAGTGTTGAGTAGCGGCATCTGTAGAAGAAAGAGTAATCTGTAGTTTACTCCTCTCTCCATGCTGCCCTTTGCTAGTATCGTTGCTGATAAACTTTTCTGCAATGGTGGTTGTCATAGTTTATTCATACTTCTGGTCTTGGTACTCTGCATCTTTTTAGTTGAAGCAGTTACTGTATCTCCATGGACTTCTATAGGAACTGATTTTAATTTAAAACTACAGTATTGGGACTGGAAGCTTTTCGGTAGAGTGTGAACTGTTGGAAAAAGGCAGATTTAGCAGCAGAATTTCCAGCGAAAAGCCCAGATTATGCTTACCTGCTCAAATGCTATTGCTTAACAGTTACATAGTTGGTAAGGATGAATAAAGACACCAGTCCATACAGTTCAACCTGTGTGGATGTGTGTGCTTGCTAAGATGCCCATCTAAGAGTTTTTTGAAACTATCAATACTCCCCGCTGACACCATCATTTGTGGAAGTGAGTTCCACATCCTTGCCGCCTTTAGAGTGAAAAAAAACCCTACCCAGCTTGATGTTAAACAGCTTCTCCTCCAATTTCATTGAGTGACCCTGTGTCTTCTTATACTCTCTGAAACTGAATAGTTTCCTCCCTATGCTGGATTCACTATTGAGGTATTAGTATATCGCTAACATATCTCCTCTTGAGCGTCTCTTCTACAATGAGCATACGTTTAATGTTTGTAGTCGTTCCTCGTAACAGGTCCTCCAGTCCCCTTATTAATTTTGTTGTCCTCCTCTTGACTCTCTCCTGTTCCAGCACATCCTTCCTGAGGATTGGTGACCAGAACTAAATGAAATACTCGAGATGTGGCCGAACTAGAGCCCCCTCACCCCCTTACAAAGCAAAAGTTGGAATGACAGTACAGAACTCAGACCATGGCTCCACCAGATTCCTGACTTTACCAGCGGGTCATGAGTATTCATACGAAGACACACCTCCACCGCAATAAGAATCAAGGGTATACCTATCTCCCACAGCCAGTAACGGGCCAACTGAAACCAGGTTTGGAAGCAAATAAAATGTTCTCACATTTAATGGTAAACACAGATGCTCTGTGGTCCTTGCTCTAGCGAATGGTGTTGGCTGTGGGATCTGTTTTATATGACCGGTACACTTTAAGGCGTAATCTTTTTTTCATCTTGTGAAAGAACCCATATGCAATGCTCTGTTACACCATTACAGATTTAAGTGAAGTGCGAATGAATATAAAAACAGGATATAAAACAGAATCCTTGTTAAAATAAGGTAGACTTTCCATACAGAGCAAGCCACCCTCGTTTATAGACTATTTTAATATGTTATTTAGGATATGGCGGCACTACCGTCCTTGAGGACTCAAGGCATTCGGTAGAGTTCCACCATGGGAAGCACACCAAGTCCCATTTATCATTAGTGTCTGCTGAAGTGTTATAGATGAAGTCAGGTGGAAAGAATGTGTGCTATGCCGATCAAGGCTCAGAATAATGGGGAATATGAGTGCGCTCGGGGCCATGCCACCATATTGCAAAAGCAATCATTTCCAAGAGTGCGTCTGTGGCTACAACACTTTATAGCTCTACCTTCTCCAGGAGATTACCACCTTACCTAGTAAACGTGCCATTATTTAATTTCCACGCATTTTTCTTTCACTTGGCCACTTCCATTATTTCAGTGTGAGCGAGTGATTTCTTGAATCTGGGAGGTATTTGCTCATATTATAAAGTGTGATTTGCCATGCAGGCAGACAGTGATGTAATCAAGGACTACTGTACGCCAGTAAGTGTTATGAATGTTAAAGGCAGACTGTCAAGTCACTTCAATGAGAGCCTGGTTACAGCTATAATTGGAAATTATACGGTCATTTTCTAACATGATGCTCTCATATTTATATGCTGTACCATATTTCAGATTTCTCATATATACAGGTGATCTCTCTATTGGTCATCATCAGCAACTTTTATTAAAATTATATTTGGTGACTTTGCCATGGGGGTCTTGTCATCCTCTCTGAGACAAGTGGCCTTTTAAACACACTAAGCAGGCATGGTCAAAGGAAACCTTTCCTCAGAAATGCCATGCAGACATAGCTTAAAGTGGTCCTAAAGGCAGAAGGTTTTTATCTTAATGCCTTCTACGCATTAAGATAAAAAACCTTCAGTGTACAGCAGCCTCCCTCAGCCCCTCTAATACTTACCCCATCTTAAAACAGCGATGTTGGATGAGAACAATGGCTGTCCAGGACTCCCCTCCTGATTGGCTGAGACACAGCAGCGGGCACCATTGGCTTCTGCTGCTGTCAAAGTCAGAGAGCCAATGAGGAGAGAGAGGGACAGGGCCGAGTCAGGGCTCGGTGTCTGAATGGACACACAGAGCACTGCCTACATGGGTGCCCCCATCCCAAACTGTGGGGGCACTTGGCAGGATGGAGGGGTCAGGAGCGCCAGTGAGGGACCTGAGAAGAGGAGGATTGGGGTCGCTCTGTCCAAAACCACTGCACAGAACAGGTTAGTAAAACATGTTTGTTATTTAAAAAACAAACAAAAAAAAAACAAGACTTTAATATCACTTTAAAGAGGTGTTCCAGCTGGGGAAAAAAAACATTTAAAGTCAGCAGCTTTAAATACTCTAGCTGCTGACTTTTCATATATAGACACTTTCCTATCCGGTTCCCTACTACGCATGCGCGAAGCGCACTGCGCTTTCTAATTGGCCCGGAGGCAGGGGAAGGAGGAGGGGGGCCAAACTGGGGCGGCGCTGTCTCCCGGAAGTGGGGAAGGGTACCTGTCAAAAACTGGTACACGTTTCCCCCTCCCCCTGCAAGGTGCCAAATGTGGAATTGGGGGGGGGGGGGAGCAGATGAGCGGAAGTTCCACTTTTTGGTGGAACTCCGCTTTAAAGCGGAGTTCTGGCCTCAAAAACCACTTTGGGCCATCAGCTTGCTGACAATCAGCTAAAAAAGAAACAGATAGTCCCGATTTTCTTTTTGTTTACTTACCTTGTTATTGAAGAAAATATACGTACCTTTCTTCCACTTCCTCCCTCTGCGGCCACGCCGTCTCTTCCTGCTTGCATTGACTCCTGGGAGCTGAACGTCATCGCTTCCAGGAATCAATGCGCCTGCACCGGCCCCGCTCGTCAGTTCCGGTGCAGGCGCGTCATTCCTTGCTGAACAGCTTCTGGGCATGCCCAGAAGCTATGCAGGGATGACGCGCCTGCACCTGAACTGACGAGCGGGGCCGGTGCAGGGCATTCTGGGACCGAAGAGGACACGGAAGAGGACACCGAAGAGGATGCTCTGGCTTCAGCTGCCCACACCTGAGATGGTAAGTATTTCTTCTAAAAGGTAAGTGCAACCTGGGACAGTTCAGGGGCTATCCATTATGAAATGCACTAGCCCTGACTGTCCCGGGTGTATTTTTATCTAAAAAACTTTTCCGAGGCCAGAACTCTGCTTTAAGGTACAGGCACAGGTAGCAGCTGCAAAGAGGCTGCATGGCATCCACAGCAATTAGATGTAACAAAGGATAAAAAAGATAAAGCAAGTATTTTAATTATAAAGGCAATTCTTTGTGTTTTGCAGTGCTTTAGCAAAATAAACCTCAATCACTTAGGGCTTATTCACATCTGGGCTGTCTACTGGGGTGCGTTTAACGAACATGTCTTAATGTGCATTTTATTAAGGCAGCCCCCCCCCCCCTTTTTTTTTTTGTTTGTTTTTTAATGGGCTGCCTAATACAGCACCACAGAACAAAAGTAGGACCTGATGCATTTTTGCATTACAGTATTTTATAACACGTGTGAGGTGTTTTGGGTGCAGCAGAGTGACCCTTAGGAATTACATCTACTTTAACCCTTTTGCTGCCCGAGTAGTTTTAGCATTCTTTTTTCACGTTTAAAAAAATAATTTTTGCATAAAATATTCAAAACATAATACATTTTCGGAAAGGAGCCTAGAGCAGGGATTCCCAAACTACGGCCCTGCAGTTGTTCATGAACTACAATTCCCATCATGTCTAGTCACGTATGTGAATGTCAGAATTTTACAATGCCTCATGGGATGTGTAGTTCTGCAACACCTGCAGGGGCGTAGTTTAGGAATTCCTGGCCTAGAGAATAAAATCATGGTAGTTCCAGTTTTTTTATGCTACACAATAATAGCGCAAAAGTCTAGGAAACGAAATTTCACTAAATAATATACTGAAGTTAATTTTAGGATACACAAATGCTATAAACTACCCAATTTTCTTGGTAATACCTTAAAATTGTGAAATGGTGACAAACTTCAGTAAATTTTCCATAAGCAATGTTTTAAAAGCCTCTACAGGTCATCAGTTTGGAATTATCCAGGAGATCTGGTGCTATAAATATATCTCTCACTCTGGTGTGTGTGTGTGTGTGACAATTTTTAATGTTAATTACAATCAACGTTTTTTTGCATAGCCTACGAAGTGTGCATTTACGTTCGTAACTGTTTATGTGAGGTTGGAGGGGGTCTTTTTTTTTTGGGGGGGGGGGATTTTATGTGTATGGGTATATCTTTAACTTTTTACAGCCTTTTTTTACTTAACTTTTTTTTTTCATCGCATAGGGGACAAAAAGTCCCATTTGTGATTATGTTTTGGTGGCAGGTTCTCTTTATTGAGATACCAATGGGTGTTTGGAAGGGGAGGGAGGGAGTGGGCTGTCATTTACCACTATATATATGCACACATGCGTAACTCCATATTCACAAGGGCTGCTCAGATATGATAGGGAGGAAATGATCAGTGTAGAAAATACAGTGAGAAATGAGCATGTGCACTAGCTGCCAACATTGCTCTGCAACAATTCCCAACTGCAGTGGGAACATGGACCGGGAGGGGAGACAGAAGGATCAACCTGGTTTTTTGAAGAGTACAAAAAAAGAATCTCATAGTTACTGATTGAGTATGAACAGCATATAATACACGATTTATTGATAGTTTTTTTTATGATGTGGGTAGTTTTTTTTATGATGTGGGTTTAGTGACACTTTGATGTTGAATGAGAAAGTTCAGTTCCGCTTTGAGGCTGTTTTTTTTTTCTGGCCCCGGGCACCAGCACTTCTACGAGTAGCTCAGAATGACAAAGCCTAACATTGCTCAGACTTTCACTGGAAACAGTTAAATGTGTATTTTGGTTCCTGAGAACTCTATTCTGATTCCTTAAAGAATGTTGGTGGCCCACATACAATCTCATTATTGTCTGGCAGAAGAGAATGTATTACAAGAAATACAGGATGAAGATGACAGCATTGTGTTACTGTGATTACATTACCAAAGCCTGCCAGGAAAACCTTTAACAACACCACAGTCAGCAGCCCGAGATTTCATTGCTATCAGCTCCACACAATGTGAAATAATTGGGTATTAATCCCACTCCTTATTGCTTCTAGACAGCACATGAATACTTTTTCTTCTCAGTTTTAGTTTTTGGCATTGTATAGTTTCCAAAGAAGAATGAAAGCAGAAAGTTGGAAGACAAAAGCGCTGAGAATAAGGCAATGCAACAACTAAGAAAGAAAAAAAAATCAAATGACCGAAGTGCCAGTGAGATACAGTCTACAGGCTGCTTGCTCAATGGCACCACTGAGGTCAGGGTTATTAGATGACAACTTGGTAGGCCAGCAATTTAAAGGTACACTCCAGTCAAACATGAAAGCCATATGCAGAAAAGTGCATTGTGGCAATGAGTGGTAAAATGACATCAATAATAAGCCAAGGGGTGTTTAACCACTTTACCGCTGCTCACTAGAGCTCTACTGCGGCAAAGTGGCTCGATAACGTCTGGCGACATAGACCTACGTCGCCAGACATTCCCCTCTCTGGGCGGCACGCTCCCGCTGTATTCAGTCACAGCGGGAGTCGGGCCAAGGGAGGAGCGGCGGTGATCACCGCCGCTCTTCCCCGATCGTCGGGGAATCGAGTGTGGAGATCCGCCCGCTTGAGTAAACAAAGCGGGCGGATCTCCTAAGTGACAGGCAGGGTCAGATTGCAGGGTTCAGCATAGCTGAACCTGCGATCTGTCCCTGTGTCACATAGTCCCCTCCCCCCACACGTCAGTAAGCACCAGGCATACATTAACCCCTTGATCACCAATAAAAATTTACCCCTTCCCTGCCAGTGTAATTTTTACAGTAACAGTGCATATTTATAGCACTGATTACTGTAGTAATGTCACTGGTACCTCCAAAAGTGTCAAAAATGTCAGTCAAGGGTCCGATCTGTCCGCCGCAATGTCGCAGTCCCGCAAAAAAAAAATCGCAGATCGCCGCCATTACTCGTTAAAAAAAAAAAACCCAAAAACGACAGAAATGTTTCCCTTAGTTAGTAAACGCAATAACTTTTGCGCAAACCAATCAAAATATGCTTATTGCGATTTTTTTACCAAAAATATGTAGCAGAAAACAAATTGGCCTAAAATATTAAAAAAATTTTGATTTTTACATTTTTTGGGGGGGAATTTCATATAAAAAAAATTTGAAAAATATTGTTATTTTTTCAAAATTGTCGCTATTTTTTTGTTTATAGCGCAAAAAGTAAAAATCGCATAGGTGATCAAATACCACCAAAAAAAAGCTCTGTTTGTGGGAAAAAAAGAACGTAAATTTTGTTTGGGTATGGCGTGTCATGACCGCGCAATTGTCAGTTAAAGTTGCACAGTGCCGAATCGCCAAAAAGTGGCCCAGAAGTAAGACAGCAAAATCCTCCGGTGGTAAAGTGGTTAAGGAGCTGTCTAGCACCACATCCCAAAACATTTCTTTTAAACAAATGTATAAACAAATGATGGCCTCCAAACAAGAGAACCCAAAAAATACTTAGGGATTTTAGTTAATTTCTACATACTCTTTGGTAAATCCATCATACTGAATGTTCGTAATCTGTTTAGCCCATGCATATATACCGTACCTTTGGTTGCCACTTGTTTATCTAGGGATACCAAGCCCTGTTATACTTTGATATTCACTCTGTATATCATTTCTTTTCCTTATTTCAGTGTATACTGAGTACCGTATGTTGTTTTCTTTTTGTCTTCTTTTAGAAAACCCCTCTTCTGAAGAAGCTTTTCTGCAAAACATGTTGAGATAGAGATATTGGCTGTATGCCAGCCCATCTAGCCAACTTTGTTCCTCTTTACTCCTCACTGTTTTCCAGGGTGCCTTCAGCCAGAGACAATGGCACACATCTGGTAGTCTTTCCCTAAAGTGACTATGGATCCGTGTTTACACATTCTTCCGCACGTTATTACACTCCAATATCAAGAGAAACCCTGCGAGTCCCTTCTTTTTAAACCTATAGAGACAGAGTTTTGGTCGCAAAAAAATTGTGATTCACCTTTTTTACAGTAATCAAACTCACTATGATTAGGACCTGAAAATCTCCTGTTCTCAGTTTTGAAACAGTGAAACATCGTATAAATGCTATCATAACGAGAAATGGATGTCTATTTTGTTGGACTCTCATAATATATTGCCAGCCTTGGATAGCATACGCACATCCTTTGTGTTTTGACCAGCAACACCCCAAGACCCAACCTTTTCCCCTTCTCTTTTCCCACCTGGCTTACTTCCCTCTCCTCCCATTTTTTTTTTTTTTCTTACTCCTTTCTGGCTTAACCAAATACTACTCCAGTTATCAAACCTAACTTTGGTTCTGATAGTTATTGGATAATTGAAGCCTAGAGCTAAATGTCACTGATTTTAGACTTGTTCCTCACCATGATTTTCTGGATCACTCCATCTTGATAGAACTCATGATAGAACTCTCTGGTTTTTACTTGTATTATATTTTCACATTTTTGACTGTGCACAAGTCTAATCAATGGTCCTTTTGTGTGCAATTCTGTTTGCCCTAGAAATGTAACCATAATAAAGTAAACCCCAATAAAATCTCCCCTGGGACCTTCTGGGTTCCCTTGTTTGGAAGCAATTATTTGGTAAAATGACACCCCAACATACCTAGGCAGAGCACCACAAAGTAGGTGCATTATGACTTGTGTTTTGCCCAGCTAATTTTAAATGTACAGACTGCATAACCCCAAAAAAATGTTTAAATAATCCAATGCAGCTGAGTAGTGTCAATCTGTGCCAAAGTTTTGAAACCAAGCTAATTTAATAGACACGGCCTACCTCAACGAACAGGTTTTTTCAACTTATGTAATTTCCAACTTTTAGCCTGGATTTTCCCTAGTTCAGTCACCAAATCGGCCAGCTTTCTCCTCTTTGACTCTGAGTGCTAGATTGAATAGTGAAAATATTTTAAAAAATCTAATAACAGATGTCTTGTTGTGTTTCCTACATGGCTGTTGCAACTGGTTAGGACAACTGAAACAAACCAAAACCTTCTGTTATTGGATTTTTTTTCTTTTTTTTACCCTACGGAGTCCAGTATAGATTTTGATTTACAAGTATTTTTAGGCGCTAAGGAGGCCCATGGAACCCTCTAAATGTGTTGGCTTGTCTTTTTCTCACCTAAGTAAATAAAATAAAATGCTTTTTGGACTCTATGCATTTGGTGTGGCGCCCCTTGTACTCTCTAAAATTTTAATAGCTGTGTCCCTATTGGGGAGATTTTGCTTTACTTCCTCTGCTGTGGTTAGTGTGGTACCAGTTTTCAGTTTCTAGTGATATTTGCTGATGGCATTTCAGAAGAGCATCATCATATAGCGAAAACGCTACACAATAAACACACAGGTGTAGGCTGCAAGGCATATCCAGAAAATCATGGGGTCACTTGTCTGGCTCTTTAGTGTGGCATTGCAAAACATGACTGGCTTATCAGAATCAAAAAGCAAAGGTTTAAGAGATTAGTGTTCAACCGTTTATCTGCAACGTCAGCTGCTTACCCTCCACTTCTTCCCCACCACATTGCTCTGTTCACCAGCCGTTGCCAAGGCATACTGAATACAGTCAGTCCCCGGGTTACAAACAAGATAGGGTCTGAAGGTTTGTTCTTAAGTTGGATTTGTATGTAAGTTGGAACAGGTACATTTTTTAAATGTAACTCAAGCCAAAAAAATAATTTTAAGCTCTTTGGATAGCATAGGGAAGGTTTAACACCCCTGTAACATTTGTTTGCTGTCTGTGCCCTAACTTTCACCTCATTTCACCTCAATTTCTGTCCCTGTGACAATTGGATTTTGAAAATCTTGGGTTGTTGTGGAAACAAGGATTGGTGATAAAGCTTCAGTGGAGGCACAATTTTCCCATAACAAGTCTTACAGGAGTGAATTCCCTTCCTAGGGGTAGATTTCTTCGCACTTTTGGTTGTCTTCCTCCATTTGAAAGTAGGAGTCGTTTGTAAGTTGGATGTTTGTAACCCGGGGACTGCCTGTACTTAGTGCTTTAGGTATAGGGGACCATGTGCCTCCCTCACCTTCCTTCCACAATACAGTGCTAGTGGCTACCAGCCAGCTTCAAGGTCTGAGTGGCGTATTGTGGGGGCAGCGAAAGAGTCCTGTGTAAGCGACCTAGCTTCTTAACTTGGCTCTGGTGGGTAAATGGGGCAGATGAGAGGGTGTGTGGAAGGTAAGTATCAGGAGTGAGGAGACGGTCTTAATTTAAAGAGAAGTATGGCCAAAGCTTTTTGGTTATGCTTCTCTTGTGAGTCACTGGAGTGCACTTATTTCTGTATTTCTGTAAGCCAGAGTCACCTGACAGCAGGTTAAAGCTCTCTATTAGCTGACGTCGCTCCAGGCTCGATATTGTCGGGTTTCCCCCCAGGTGCCCGATTGACAGCTGAGTCCGGCTTTCAGCTCATGGCTAAGCCCCAAAAAACAGCTATGACTGCCCCCTCTCCAGCCAGCCGCTCCAGTGAGTGATGGAGGTGCACAGCGGAAAGTGGCTACTGACAGTCACCATTCTCAGCTCCAAGCAGACCAAGAACTGAGCAATCATGTGATCACTAAGTTCTTGGTCTTAGAGCTGACAAAGGACAGCTGCAGAATCCAATCAATGCTGCACCATAGAGGTGTGTGAAGGTTTGCTTTTTTAGAAACCCCTTACTTTTGAAATGAGCCCATTGCTTTTACCTCAACATGCAAACAACAGGTTCACTATAATGTAGTTCCTCCATAAGGCTTTATTATAATTTATCATTTCGTACAAATGTTGTGACTGTTTATTTCTATTATTTTACATATCAGACTTGTGCTCTGGACTCAGATTTCCTAGATATTTCTTTTCAGTGGAGTATGATATATTTGCTTTTAATATAAATCTGAAATTAGACCTGTCATAAGGGAAAACAATGAATAAAGCACTTGGTCTCCATTTCCAGTTACTGTAAACCAGGCAAATAACATTTCCAAACATAGAGGATAAAATAACGCAATCAAGGGGTGTCTGCTATGTCAATCTAGGCAGCAGGAAGACCAGGTGTACTTGTTACACTCTATGTAACAGAGCAGGGCTGCCTCTGGATACTGGATTACATTGCGTCATTTACTTTAGGAAGGAATGGGCCGCAGGAACGTGGGATTAAATGCGTTGAAGCGTTTCCGTATTCTCATCCATTTCTAGATCTCCCTGCAGGTATATTTAATAAAGATCTTCTAATAGTCACAGATGGGTTTTGGTTTACTGGAGTAGCTGAAATGTATCGACATGTTTGGAACTTTCACTGACTGCAGATTTCCTTTAAAGGATCATGAACTATAAAACAAAAAAAGACAGCGTGAAAGGGATATTTTGAACGTTTTTTGCTTTTCAAAAGTAGTAAAAGGTTAGAATCTCTGTGGGGTTTTTATTACCGTCTATGAGGTTGATTTACTAAAACTGGAGAGTGCAAAATCTGGTGCAGCTGTGCATGGTAGCCAATCAGCTTCTAACTTCAGCTTGTTCAATTAAGTTTTGACAAAAAAAAAAATTGGAAGCTGATTGGTTTTTATGCAGAGCTGCACCAGATTTTGCACTCTTCAGTTTTAGTAAATCAACCTGTCTCTCTGCTGGGGAGCTTAGACATATTTTAAAGTAGGACTGGGCAACCATGGCACTCCAGCTGTGTGAAACTACAAATCCCATGAGGCACTGCAAGCGACAGGCAGGGCACCCAAAGGTATGATAAGATCTATAGTTTCATTCCAGCTGGAGTGCCAAGGTTGCCTACCATGCTTTAAAGCCCCTTGCAATGGCCATAAGAGGGCTAAAAGCATACATTCAGGTAAACTTTGCTGTCTAGGAGTGACAGGCTGATCGTACATGCGTACTGGGACTTACACACTGCCCTGTACAAGATGGATCTGCATTTGGGGCAGTGCGTAATTAAAAATGTAAACAATGAAGCAGCAGTGGTGTATTTAGGTTTTGTGCTGCCCTAGGCCTGACTAAACTTGTGCACCCCCTAATTTAAATATGACCCACCCCTTTCTGTAAAGGCCACACCCCTTCCTGTTTCTGACCAGTTCTGTCATCTGTAAACCACAGACCACAACCAGAGTGTATCAGTGCCGATCAGCGTAGCCTCATCAGTTCCCATAAGTTCAGCCTTATCAGTGGCCATCAATGCAACCTCATCAGTGCAGCATATCAGTCTAGCCTCATCAGTGGCCATCAGTACAGCCCCATCAGTGGCCACCAGTGCAGCCCATCAGTGCCCATTAGTGCAGCCCATCAGTGCCCATTAGTAAAAAGATATTTGGACTTGTGTTTGCTGTCACTGATTGTAATTATAGGAATATTTCACTTATTTGTATAATGATTAGGAAGTCCATTTTTTTTCTTTTTTTTTTTAAGCCCGTGGTGTGTGAACACACTCAAGACTATCACCCGGTGCATAAAAAGTGCACACACGCAAACGTGAAGAACACAAAAACTGCACAGGGTGTGCGAAATGGTCTGGTCTCCGAAGAGGTTGGACCCTGACCCCCTGGGACGCAAGACTCCTGACAGGGACTGAGGTACTTCCAATGGTCTGCCTGGCCGAAATCAGGCAAACCCCGTTCTCCAGGGGGACTGCTGAAACAACCCTCCTCAAGTACTAGGTGGGGCTCTCCCGAAGGGAGACCCCATGAGAGAAGGAGAACTAAGCCAGAAGGCCATATCCGCCCCCTCCCAAGACTTTCAAGGCTGGGCCCGAGGACCCACACCCTACTCGTCGTGCAGGAAGAAAAAGGTGAAAGTGAAGTGACACACCACAAAGAAAATCACACACAAACAAAAAGGTGGGGAAAGGGAAGTGGGGAAGTGCATAGGTGCCAATGTGAAATACAATGGCAGGGAAGTCCATAGTCATTATACAAATAAGTGAAATAATCAGTGACAGCAAACACAAGTCCAAATATCTCATAAGATAGGAGTAATCTTACTAACCCAGTGACATATTGCGATAGGACATATAAAAGGTAAGCAGGTCCAAAATATTATTGCATCATATACAATTAAAAGTCTTATTTGAATATGATGCCATTCAATATTCTCGCTCAAGGACAAGGATGTTTAAAGAAATGAAATTATATTATTGACATGATTCCTGCCATACCTGGGGGCAGAGGAGGGTAAGCAGAGTATAAGGCTGCAGGGCCACACTTATTAGCATTGGGGGCCGTCGGGCCAGTTGTATTAAGTGTGGTTGGCGGCCTGCGGTCTGTTCGAATGTCCTCACCCGCCGGTATCATACTGGCAGGTAGCAGTGTGAGTGCTTTATTTATTTATTTATTTTTTTGTGCGGGGTGCAGCTTTTTTGCTGCCCCCCTGCAAAGTACCGCCCTAGGCCTGGGCCTTGTTGGCCTATGCCAAGATACAGCACTGCAATAAGGTTTAAGTATGTACAGTGGAGAAAATATTTATTTGATCCCATGCAGATTTTATAAGTTTGCCCACTTTCAAAGAAATGAGGAGTCTATAATTTTTATCATAGGTGTATTTTAAATGATGGAGACAGAATATCAACCAAAAAATCCAGAAAAAACACAATACCAATTTTGTAAATTGAGTTGCAGTTCAGAGAGTAAAAAAAATTATTTGATCCCCTACCAACCAACAATTATTCTGGCTCCCACAGACAGTATGTGCTCATGTGGTACACAGATTAGTTCTGAAAATTTAGGAAGGTGCTCTTAACAACTCGTTATGTGCAATTTGTATTAATGTTGGTGCAGGGACTTTTATTTATTATTTTTTGACCCATTCTATATTAACATTTCCCGGTGTAAAAATGTGTGCCAATAGCGGGGATACAATGTTCCACATTGTTCAATATACAATGCAATGTACATTGCATTAGTTGTGTGGCACATACAATTTCCAGCAAAGAAATGATACAGATACAGTACATGTAGGTAAGTATCGACTATAAAGGATTTGCTCTCCATTCATCTCCTCTCTTCATTCCTCTACAGTTGTTCTGAGTCCAAAGGGCGTTCATGCATTGTGTAGGGTAGTAAGGAGATATGGCGATGCAAACCAAGGACATAAGAAGCAGCATCAGTTAGTGTTGGGATAGTAGCCGGGATAGAAAGTTGGTATGAGGGAAAAGAGAGCAAGGGAAAGTGTATAAAAAGACAAAGGACATGACATAAGGAATAAGAATAATGATCATTTTAAAAAAAGGGAGATGACGGTAGAGAGGTAGAGAGGGTGGATCAACCCACCCTGTCATGCACCCCAATAACTCCTACACCTATATATAGTTAACCCTTCCTTGGTGGCTCTCTAGCTTCTCCTCTTCATCCCCAGCTGTGTGTTACAGGCCCTGTTCCTTTGGATATATACCTTCATGCACCCCTTAAGATAAGCCTCAGACCAGGCATGGAACACTTACTGAAACTTTACTGAGCGTTCAGTAATAGTTCAACAACACAGTACACATGCAATAGAGTCCAGCCCTAACTGTGTAATGCGGGTTGAACAAGTTCATACCTTGATCAAAGGAAAGCCAATTTAGCTTAAGTCCAGTAATGGTATGTTCCTAGTTCAAGGGAGAATCCCAGCACGATGACCCAGAATGGGGCCACGTATTCCACTAGACTACATGGGGCAGCAGTCCTTCCTCTGAAATCCCATGTGGAGGAGAGCCCTGCTCTGAGCCCTCCCCTGGTACTTAAATATCTACTCCAAGGGACAGGACATAAGAAAGCCAAGGATAGATTTGAGACAGTGTTAACCCCTTCCCAACCTGGGTAGCCTGAACTATCTGCATAGTTACACAGTGCCATTAATACAACAGCAGAAATACATTCAACGGTACCTGGTAAGCACTGCTTACAAGTTGATCTACAGTGTCTGGGGCTCACCATACATGCTACTTCATTTTTGTGTCAAATGTTATATGGTTCTTGTGAGTGTAGAGTACAGGGACTTTATAGCCAGATTTGTTTTCCTTTTATCAAAAGCAGCAGAGTATTTATCTATAGTAAGTTCTCAGTTCAAATAAAACCTGACCTGGTCTAAAATAGTAACAAAAGTACTTAAAGCGGAGTTCCAGCCATTTACTCACCTGTCCAACGGTCCAGCGATGCGGCCGCCGGAAGCCTCGATCCTCTCCCTCAGCGCCGGCATCACTGCTGTGGGCACCCGGCTGTTACAGTTTGCGGCTTCACAGCCGGGTACCCACTGCGCATGCGCGAGTCGCGCTGCGCGCCGTGATTGGCCGGCAATCTTCTGGGACCTCTGACGTGTCCCAGAAGATTGCAGGGAGGGAGGGGGAGAGGAGAACTTCCGCTCAGGGCGCCGCGGCGCTCCGAGCGGAAGTGGGAGCGGGTACCTGTCAAAACTAGGTACCCGCTCCCCCCCCCAAAAAATGACATGCCAAATGTGGCATGTCGGGGGGTCAGGACTCCCTAAAGCGGAAGTTCCACTTTTGGGTGGAACTCCGCTTTAAGTGCAGGGACCATGTGGTGCCACCAAGTATTGCTGTGCTGCCCAATTGGATTCTTGTGCCAGGCTGTACATGGAGATTTTACTTTAGCCCAAGATTAGGCCCCACCCCTTTCTGATAAGGGCACACCCCATGTCCACCAAAGATTTAAAATGCAAGCTTCTTGTAGCCAAGGAAATGCTAGCATTTGATGATTGAGAGACAAGGATATGGCATGGCATCATGGAAGGTGTCGGTGTTAATCTTCACTTGAGCAGAAGTCAAACCACCATATAAAGTCTGCAAATCCAGAATGATTTTTAGGTGGATTCAAAATGCTTTAGACCTTCTCCAAAGTGGTTTCAAGCTGCTTCTACATTCCCATTTCTTACCCCAACGAATGCCCATGTACACAACTCCTTCTCATTCATACACAGTTGATCAATAAGCATGCAGGAAATGCTATGTTTTATAATAACCTGACATCCTCTGCCAACTGGGTGCTACAGATGCTGCTTCTTTTACTTGTAAAATTAGGATTTTACATCAATGTGTGAATAAAACGCTAGCTTACAAAGTTGTGAACTATTCAAAAGCAAAAGGACAGACAGCTAAAGGGAGATAAACATACCTGTTTTCTTTGCAGCTATAATATGCCAAGGTGGAAGATTTCCCACACACAGAACACAAATTCAAATTTCTACAAATATACCTGGCTGGTAGAGAAATGGGGCAAAGCAATCACTGTGCACATAACTTTCCAAGAACTGATTTTTTTTTTTTCTTTTTTCCATCAGAGTAGAGAAGCTTTGGATGTGTGAAATACGTCATTTGGCTCATCGGTCACATCATTGATCCAACAATGATAACATTTGTTTTGCTTCCCAACAGCATATAAAATATTCCTTTACTGAACTGGAATGTAAAACCTGAATCTAAACTACACGTTTTACTACACTTAAACTTCTCATTCAAAAGCAACAGTAAGATACACGTAAAAAAGAAAAAAAAATACAGGCTAAATCTTTCCGTGACCTTATGCGCTTGGTTCCAGAGCAATAAAGTCAAAGTTCACATTTTTCAGCTGGACCTATTTAAAGCATAACTCCACTTTTGCTGAGAAAAAAACATTGCCCCTCTGAGTGATCTATGTACATTGCAAGGATTTTAACAAACTTTGTTGCAGATTGTTTTATCATACTGAAGAAATGGCTGTTTGCTTGTCTGTGTCCATGTTCAAAGTAAATCTGTATGGGAGTGATTTATAATCATCAATCCACTGCTGCAGTCGCAGGGTTCTAAGGAGGAAAGTGGCAGGGTCAGCATCCCTTTGACCTGATTTCAGTTCAAAATTATCTCACCAAATATTTAATTTTTGTTGCAGGGGATGTCCAAAATCTGACTTGTATCCTAGTGCAGATGTCTGGAAAAATCAGTGAGCCAATCACACAAGCAGGAAATTACATTTCTGGGGGGAGTTCTGTACACCATCTTTGTACAGACGCCTCCAGGTAGCTATAATGCATTGCATTTTACAGAAAATCACAGCGATGCTGATTGAAAAGGAAAGGTAATTTGTAATAGCATTCAAATACAATATGACTTCTATAGAAATTGTATATGTTATACTATTTTTTTGTATTTGCTATTTTTTTCCCCACGAAAGTGGAGTCATTCTTCAAAGGTCCACTCCAGGCAAACATGAAAATTTGGCATCTGAACTTACACAATAAACAGCCAATAGACTGGTCAGCCTGCCCTTCATATTGACTGCCCTATGAACAAAATCTTTGTAGTTGACATTGCCCTTAGGCTGCCCACAGATTAGTGGAATGGTGCAAAAGATCAAAAAACACCTTCTTAGGCTGTACGTCATCATAGAGACTCATGACTACATCTGCAGCCAGTCCCAACCCCACTGACCTGATCACTCCCAGATAAACCCTGATATAATTCAAATCTGTACATGTATCCGGAGGTCCCTGCCCTCACCCATACTTTCACACCCCAGGGTTTTGTTTTTTGAATATACGGCTTGAGAAAATAGTTGGACTTTGAAGGGAATGATCTGCTCATCAAGTGACTGAAATTCTTAAGGATCGACTTCCGAATTGAAAGTACGTCTAAGTTAGAGGTCATTGAGCTCCAAAAATGGCAAAGTGGTGTCAGCAGAGGCGCTCGAATGAGAAGACGCTAAGAAGCGCATTCTTCATAACTTGGGATATTTATTACTCACAGAACACACAAAAAAAGCAGGAGTGACAGTTTACAGCTGTTTAAAGTGTTATATGTACCATCCTTCGGAAGTGGCCAGAGTAGTGCCATGAAATGCATTGAAGGTGTTCTATACTATTCTGTGAGAAATCAATACCAAAGTTAGGAAGAATCCACATCTCAGCTTCTCCGTCACATTTGGGCACTTTTGCTGACTCCAGTTGCCATATTTGGGGCTCATAAACCTTTTACTGTAAACACACTGGAATGCCAAGATCGTATGATTGTCCAGACATACTCCACCAAGCATTAAGACCGATCTCTGCACAAGGACAGTTATATTCCCTGCAGGTCTTCTTTCCAGGTTGTCTGCTCCTCCATCAGGGAGCGCAGTAACCTCACAGATGTGGGTACACCATTGCATTTTACCTTCTCTTCCTGGTTTTTATCCAATTATCTGTTAAACTACTACACCCGGGCCTCTGTCTCTTTTCTTCCTATTTTTGGAGGCATCCCATTCATGTACATGTTACACTGGGCTGATTTTGAAGAGTTTATCAGCATTTCCTGGTTCCAATGAGTAGTTATCAACAAAGTGAATGTAACTTAGAAATCTGCTCAAATCTGTTCAGTGGTGTGGCACTTTCTAACAAATCAAGCAGGCACCATTGCTCTGATGACCCTTCCATTCCTCTGATGACCCTTCCTTAGGTATCTTAAATACCTGAGGTATAACCTGACCATATTGATTTTTAGGAACTTCTTTAAATTCTTTTGTCAAAGCCAAATTTTCATTTTCTTTTTTGGAGTGCCTATAAGTTTGTATTGTGAACCTTTCATTCATCAGCTCTTCAGGAAATAGATCAATATTTGCTTTTAACTCTCCTAAAAAAGAAGGCAAGTCTCCCTCAAACTGGTTGTCTTTAGCTTTCCAGACAACTTTTTTTTTTTTTTTTGCTGCTCTTAAGCACTTTTAGGTGGAGGATCCTCATGCTCAACTCCCTTAGTATCCTCAGCTCCTCTGTCACTACTGTTAGCATTGGCTAACCCTTCTTTTTCTGCAAGCAATTCATAATCACTGCTACTAGCATCATCCTAACTTCACTCGGATGGTATTTGCTCCACTATCCTGTAAAGCCAGCCATTCACAGTTCAAATCTCGGCTGGTTTAGCAGGAATCGGCTGAGATTCGAACCGTTTATGGGCAGGCTGAATGTACCAAGTTGATCAATCGATAACTTGGGTATAACCAGCCTGCTGGATTCTGTTGCGATTTATGCTAGCGGCTGCTAAAAACGCTAACAAAACGCTAGTGTGCATGAGACCTAAAATTTCATTACAATAAGTTTTGTTAGGCGTTATTTTATGTTACCATAATATTTTTTTTTTGTCCTTCAAGGGTCTCCTTCTTAGAAAAATTGGCAAGGTATTCCTGAAGTGGTTCTTTTGAAAAAAAAAAAAAAAAAAAAGTATTTGGTTATTCAATAGTAAACATGAACAACAGTACATGCAAAAAAAAAAATGGAATTCAAATGTGGTAGAAAACATAACTAATGGAATGAGGATAGGAAGACCTGAGAAGGTTGGGGGGAGGGAGTGAGTGGGAGAGAGAGGGAGGGAAAGAGAGAGGAAGGAAGGGAGTGAGGGGGGTAAAAAGAGGAAGGGTAAGAAGAGGGGAGTGGGAGTGCCAAGAACTGTAAGAGAGATGATTCACATGAGCAACCAACATATCAAGCAGGATATCAGATTTGTTCGGAAGAAACGAATACCAGGATGGGAGGAACGGGGTAAGCCACCTATCCCACCAAGGGGTAACGACAGAAATGGTCTTGGTTTATGTCTATGGACGAGCCTCTCTGGTTAGGTACCGGGTTGTCATATTCAATTGGAGGAAAGAGATAGTTCCAAGTCCAGCCCTGATGGTTATGAGTATGTTAGGACCGAAAGCAGCAACAATAGAATTTGAAGATTGTCTCGTTTGGGCCTATGTGGCCCTGATTCAGCCTTCGGATCGAAGGTAGCTATGGGAATTGTAGCATTGGAGAAGACGCAGATTTCAGTAAGTTTCCAAGCTCCAGGGAGGAGAGCTCTTTAGCCATGAAGGAAGACCATTTGTTTTAGAAGCGATGCTGTGTAGGGTTGGAGAAGATTAGGTCCAGTTTCTCTATTCTGAAGAGGTTGAGAAGATGGGATTTAAGGTCTTTGATCATGGTAGGTGTGGGTGAGATCCAGATCCTGAAGACTGCCCTCCTGGCAGCCATGTAGCAGGTGACCAGTCAGGCCTTATTATTTTGTAGAAGTCGCAATTGAGGCCTAGATAAAGTCTGACTGATAAAGTCAAAAGAGCCGAATAAGAGCAGAGCTATATTCCTGTGGGGGTTGAGGACAGAAATTGCCAATACAAAAAGTTCCACTCTACTCCAAAAGGAAGTGACAAGCGGGCAAGTCCATAGTTTATGAAGTAATGAATGTTTTAGGTGGGGGATGTAGGTCGGATGTAGTATTTTGAACTGTCGTTCTCGCCAGAATTCATTAGTTATAAAAGTACCTGTAGTGCGGTATCCTGAGATGATAGCGGTGTGGCAGTCCAGTGGTTGGAGGTCCTTGTTCCAGGCAGAGAGTGATGCGGAGATGGATGGAGGTGTACATAAAGTGGATAAGGATTTGTAGATGTCCGAGATCCTATGTATGTCTTTCTCAAGGAAGATGTTCAATATTAAGGATTAAGAACAGAGGACTCTGGAGGCACACCTACTGGCCGCAAATCTCGTTGCCTGGATGATGTAGAATAGATGACTGGTAGAGAGATTGTAAGTGCTCAATACCTGCGAAGGCGAGATGGGCTTCCCTGAAGAGGGATTGAAAAGTTGAGCGAACCTTAATAGGCCATTTGAGACCCAGGTGGAGAACAGGAGAGACTGCTGCACCTGGGGGAACAGAGGGCGGCTCAGGATAGCAAGATATTTAGACACATGGGTAGAAATACCCAGTTTTTTTGTGACCTCTCTCCAGGTCACCGTTGTGACTTGGATGAAGAGGTTGTATTGCAGATGGGGGGGGGGGGTATATCTTAATATAATATAATATAATTCGAGTATCTAGAGGTGTTAGATATCCAATCCAATCCCACTCTCAGAAGGCATGAGAGATTATAAAGTCTTATATCGAGGAGGTTAGCACCCCCCTCGTGCTTGGGGTAAAACAATTTTCAAGGCAATACGTGGCTTGTGGTTTTTCCAAAGAAAGATAGATAAAGTCTTGTGCAATTTTTGGAGGTCTTTATGTTGAAGCAGAACAGGGATTGTTTGGAGAGGGTACAAAAGTTTTGGGAAACTCACTATTTTGAATAAGTGGCATCTGCCAAATAGTGAGAGGGGTAGCGTTGACCAATTCTCTAGCTCCGCAATGATTTTGTGTATAATGGGGAGAAAGTTAAGGTGGTAAAGTGAGGAAGGGGACTTGCCTATTTGTAGTCCTAGGTAGGTAATGTGATGCTTGACTTCCTTAAGTGGTTCTAAAGGCAGAATGTTTTTTTTTTTTTTTTTCCCTGCAATCTAAGCTGTATAAAACCTAAAAATATGAATATTAGTGAATATTACATATTGCAGCCTACCAATCCTACGATGTGATGGATGCATTAGTATTCGGTTTTGTTTTCCTTTATTTTCACCTGCTGATCTGGCCAGTAACACATCTCCTGTATTAGAGAGCCTCCACTCCAGTTGAAGGAGCAAGAGACTCCTTTGGACAGGAGCATTGTGATCTGGAGAGAGGGTAGTGTTAGATGTACTAGCAGATTTAGATGGGCTTAAAGCGGAGTACCACCCAAAAGTGGAACCTCCACTTTAAGTAGTCCTAACCCCGACATGCCACATTTGGCATGTCATTTCTTTTTTTGGGGGGGTGGGTACCTCGTTTTGACAGGTACCCACTCCCACTTCTGCTCAGAGCACCGCGGCGCCCCGAGCGGAAGTTCTCCTCTCCCCCCTCCCTCCCTGCAATCCTCTGGGACACATCAGAGGTAAAAGAAGATTGCCGGTCAATCAAGACACGCAGTATGCTGCACACATGCGCAGTGTCCCACACTAGTGACGCCGGCACCGCCGAGACCAGAGGGAGAGGATTGAGGCTTCCGGCAGCTGCATCGCTGGATTGTGGAACAGGGGAGTGTTTGTTTATCGAAAGTCAGCAGCTACACTTTTTGTAGCTGCTGACTTTTAATAAACACAGAAAAGGTTTGAACTCAGCTTTAACAAATTGAAGCTGGACTCCAGCTAACACTTGATTAGCAGTTAAAGCAACATTTTTTTGATCTTTTGGGATAAATGTTTTAAATGAAATGCTAACCGATGTTTAATCCCTGTGACTGCTACTTTGTCTGGACAGCCTGGTCTGCTCAATTAAGTTTAAACATACTAGATTTAGGGCTCATTTAGATATTCAAAGAAATTTGAGAGCCCAAAAACTGCATCAAGGCACGTTAACAGCGCATTTTTTAAGTATTTGAATCTTGTTAAACACTTCCCGGAAGCCCCCGCTGGGTTGGTTTTCCTTTGTATGGATTTTTGTGGTATCATCTGGACTAGTAACGCTTTATAAATGCATCTCCAAACATGCTGTTAATGCCATGGGGCATTTGTAATATGTTTGCAGTCTATTTGCAGCACATTGATATCAATGGATGCATTTGGGGAGCGGAAAAGCAACACAATGCAACCATGTTAACAACACTAGGTAAAATGTACAAAAATTTGACAGGCATTTTTAGAGCTTTTGAAGCCTTACTGGCTGGATTACCAGGAGAAAATATAGGGGGGAAAAAATCTACAAAACGAATGCAGCTGTCACATCAGTAAGCTGCAGTATATTACATTTTTGTTTTTGGGTTTAATAACACTGTAAAGGAAAAAAAAATAGAGTCTTGTTTTCCAATTTTGTTATCTTTTTTCGTCTTTAATGAATGAATCCCCCAAAATGTTATGTGTGTATTATAAAGTTGTTGTGGAAGGGGAATTTGTTACAGCAGAGCTCAAGCAAAAAAAAAAAAAATTGATAAAAATGAATAGCCTGTTAAAAAGATAAAATAACTTCTAAAACAAAGTCAACTGGTGGCTTTCTAATGCAAGTGATCAGGAGGCTTTGACATGTTGGTTATCTATCTACTCAATGTAACCTAATCTTGTATATTTTACAAAAAAAAAAAAAAATGGGTAATATATTGCATTTGAGTGCTTTAAAATGACCTTTGTAATGTTTATTCATAATTAAAGAAGAACTTCGGGCCAAAAATGTTTTCTCTCATGCAGTGGGGCTGTGTCTGCACTGTATGGGTTACCTGCTCATTTTTGTCCAAGAGATTTCAGAGCACAGATATACTTGCCTAATCCACGGGAACAATCTACCGCTGGGCGTGGGGGATTGCGGTCCTTCAGAGGATCGAAGGATCGGGTAAGTATAACTTTTCAGCCCCTTGACAAAATGAGCAGTTAATCCATGCAATGCGGGCATAAAAATTCATGAATTTATGCTTTAAATAAATATATATTTATTATAATATATTTAATAATATAAACAATAAAAACATATACCGTATTTTCCGGCGTATAAGACGACTGGGCATATAAGACGACCCCCCTAATTTTCATCTACCGATAATACTTATACTTAGGTTACCTTGTAGATATTATACTCGGCGTATAAGACGACCCCCCATTTTTCGGGGATTTTTTTGAGGTTCAAAAGTAGTCTTATACGCCAGAAAATACAGTAATGTATATTTATTATAATATATTTAAAAATATAAACGATAATATAATAAATTCAATAAATATAATACATTTTATAAGTATTTTACAGAAAATTTGTGACTGATAAGCCTTTGTGCAAATATTTTGTGACATTTAAAAAATAGAACTACCACTATTTCATTCTCCAGGTTGTCTGCTAACCAGAAAATGTATGTTTGGGGGTTTTAACTAAACTTCAGGGCTAAAATGTTTTTTTTTTAAACAGGCAGAGACAGGGTTAAATGATGTAGGTCTGATCACTGACTGATCTGACTGGTCTGATTACACATATGTCTAGTATATGCACAAATCACTCTAGTAGCTCCCTTTTAAATAAAACCCAAATAAAACATTTTGGACAAACTCTGAATTCAGCATAGCTGCAATGACTCCTTATTAGCATTGATGGTTCACTAATATATTTTTACTTGCTGCCTAAAGTTGTTCTTTAACATGATGGTACAATAAGAACATAAAGAAACAGAATGTCAGCCTGTGATCTCATTTCCCTCATCTGATTTCACAACTCTGAATAATCGGGATTTATCACGTCGGGTACAGAATATTACTGAGCAGGAGAGAGCTGGGACGTCTCAGGAGACAGCTGTCTGCTTCTAACCTCCAATCAATTTCAGATGTGTCTTGTGTTACTGCAGATGCTGAAAGTGTAACGACGCACTTGTAAGGAAATTACGAAACATTGGTGTTACATAACAGAAATGAACATTCCACTGTCCAAATCATGGATACAGATGAAAGAGATTCTGGATTCTCTGGAACAGAAGCACCAAATATCCCTAAACATGAACGTGGATGATGTAGACTGCTGCCCAGGCTACTATAATAAAGCACAACGTGATCACAGAAAACCATCCATTGCTCATGGCTCCTGTAAACAGGTGTGCGTCACAATGGCCTGAGGTACAGGAAAGATAACTAATGGCACTTTTCCACTGCAAGTACCGGCTAGTACCGGCTCGGCTCTACTCGGCCCTGCTTGGCCCGGTTTGCTTTTCCACTGCGGTACCGCATGGTGTAGTGTCGGAACGGTTCGGTACGGTACGGTATAGGTTTGCTTTTCCACTAAAGTAGTACTAAAGTTAAGTGGGTGGGATAACAACGGGGTGGGTGTGATTCTCTGACCAATCAGTGGCTAGTAGTGACTGCATGCAAAGGATTGTGGGATATGGTACCAGTTTGGTACCTGTTGGAACCACAATCGAGTAGGTACTGTTTTTTCAGAGCCGTACCTTACCGTTCGGTTCCATGCAGTGGAAAAGCAAACCTATACCGTACCGTACCGAACCGTTCCGACCCTATACCATGCGGTACCGCAGTGGAAAAGCACAAAAGCGTGCCGAGCCGGTACGGTTCTATGCAGTGGAAAAGCGCCATAAGCTATAAATGGTATGAGGACCATGAAAAGGGGCAAAAATGAGAATGCGTGCAACTCCAAAAATAAGATATAACCTGAAACTGCTAACTTTACTCTATGGTCTCATTCACATGGATGTATCCAAAATACACAGGATCTTGCTGGCAGAAAGATCCTGTGTACATCGTATATGCATGTATGGTTTGTGCAACTTTTATATGCATACAGCGGGCAGCAAACGCCATTGGCAGTCGCCACTGTTCCTGACTGACATGTCAATAAGAATTTTCATTTGAATGACTACCTGAATTTGTTCTGAAAAGCTCATTCAAACCAACACTGTGTTGGTATAGATACCAAGGATGAGCTTAACGTTTGGTCCAAATGTGGATTCACTCCTGCCCAATGAACCACCGCCACAGCATTCCCCAGCCTGAAGCTGTATATACACAAAGGGGCTTGTGAGATCACTGACCTAACATGGCCCAATGGTCAGATAACATCAATGACATTGGCCATGTTGTCATATTAGGTCAATGATGTCCCCAGCATCCACTTCTGATTGTGTACATGCAGTTGCAGGGCAGGGAATGCCCTGGCTGCAGTTTACTGGGTGGCAGTGACAGCTTCCTTCCGGGTTCTCAACTCTAGTTTGATCCAAACCAAAGCTCATCCTTATTACAGGTGTAGCACCCTCTAGTGTGCTACTAGTGTTAGCGTAGGCAAATTTATTTTGGTATGACTCATGGTAACTGTGAGAGTCTGTAATTAGGTCGGGTTACTGCAGATCAGGCTGGATGGCTACAGTGCAGTACCCCTGGATCCAGAAGTTTGGAGAAGTTTATGGAAGTTAGTGGGTGGGGGCCAGGAGGTCTTGATCTGCATACTGGCTGAGTCAATATGGTGGAGCTTGGCCAGCAGGAGAGTCAAGTGGAAGATGGGAGTGCTGAGGAGGCTGTCGGTGACCTAGGAGGGGTCACCTAGGTCTAGCGGGTGCTTTGCTTATAGGCTGGGCTTCAAATGGCTGGAAAGAATCCTTTCAGCATCCGGTTTGAGAAGGAATCTTGACTAAGAGCAGCAAAAAGCAAGGAGGACATCAGGGATTAACAAGGGGAGAGACTATCACATGTAGCAAGCTTTCAAAGTATAGAGATGTGCTCAACCATTTTATCCCTGATCCTGGGAGATTTTCAAAGCATCCAGGTGGGCTGGTAGACAAGCAGCAAGGTGGGCTGGTAGTACCTGCAGGCAGTGGAGTTGGGAGCAGTTCTGCAAAGGAGAGGAGATACTCCTCCATTCAGTTTTGCAACATTGTTTGCTATGTTCCAAAGGGGACTAAGAGCTCCTAGTCCACAAGGGACTTGCCACTAATCCCTAAAGACTACTTGTGTCCAGTTTGAACAGTCCAGGATCTTTGCTTTGTTTGAACAGTCCAGGATCTTTGCTTTGTACATAGGAAGGAAGTTGTCCCCTTCTACTGTTTCAGTCATCCCATAACCCCCTCTACCCCATCCAAGTTTTTATCCCTAATAAAAACAACATAAACAAGCCCAGGGACTGATTTATTGTGCAAGTGGAAAAATGTGTGTTGCCTGGCTGTGCAGGAATAAGGGAGCCAGTTACCAGCAGCCCTGGCAGGGATAGTGCTACAGGGACATGTGAGCCTGGAGCAGTCGGAAATAGGGATCGCAGAGCCCATCAGATCCAATATTATAAATATTTCTGCCCAAAACGGTCAATCCACCAGGCAGGTGCACTGTATGTGATAAAAAGCTCTCATGTGACTACAACCTCGAAAACAGGAATAGTGAGGCAGAAAATGATACCAGCAGGCACCATGTACCAGCACGTCCGGACATCATTGTTGCAAACAGGATTCTGTGGTATCCCATATCTGGATCCAGCGCATCCAAGTCTATTCCCAAAATGACCTCCCATTTCCTGGGTATTTGAGGAGGAGAGGGGTTGTTTGGTAGACCCAGCAGATGTTATATAGTAGGGAAATCATGCCTGGCAATATAAACCATTCAGATCACACAACAAAGCTCTCCAAAAAATGGCATAACAGGTAAGTATAAATTATTACTCTAAAGATCTGCATGGATAGGGGCTGCTCAGGATATGTTTACTACATGTTCACGTATCCTTTAAGCTAAGAAAAAAAAAAATCACAGTGATATTAACATATGACAGTTAAACCAATAGAACATGCAAATAAAAAAAGCCACGTTTAGGAATCGCGCAAGGTGCCTCTGAAATATAGAGAGCAGGTCACTGCATGAACACTGTTGGTAATACATCGCCACCTAGTGTTCACTATACAAAACAGACACAAAGTGCACTATGCTCTTTACAACGAACCAACTTTGAACGGTTTGTCAAAAACATGAATTGGAAAGCAACCCTGAGGTCCTGTTCAGATGACCTTCAGTCTACAAAATGGCAGTATAACATTCTCTAACAAGCCTAATTTGGACAATACTGCATTGCAGAAAATAGAATTTTACTCTCATAATGTTGAGAAAAACAATTATTAAAAAAGAGACAGACCACTACAACCCTTAAAAACTCAAGTCTTGTCTACATTTTCTTGTAAAGAAAGCCAACGTGTCAGTAAGTACAGTTTTAACACCATCCTAGACACAGGAGTATCAGAAGGTAGATTTCTGAGGGTCAACACAGGTGTGAGCAGCTGTTATTCCTGAAAAAATAACTACTTTGATGGGTCAAACATCAGATTTCTTTTTTTTTTTTTTTAATGGCTTTCTGATTTTATTTTTTATGTTCAGTTGTATGCTTAAATTATTTGTTGTATGCTTTATTTCATAGTACCTACAGCCAATAAAATGTTTAAAGCCTAACTCCAAGATATTAGTAACCTCCCTATAACTATACACTGGCATGAAAAAAAAAAAAAAACGACCAAAATGCAGAACTAAAGTCATTGTTTACCACTTGCCTATTGGACACTTTCACCCCCTTCCTGCCCAGGCCGATTTTTAGCTTTCAGTGCTGTCACGCTTTGAATGACAATTGCGTGGTCATGCAGCACTGCACTCAAATTAAATTTTCATCATTTTTTTGAGACATATAGAGTTTTCTTTTGATGGTATTTAATAGCTGCCCTCCCAAAACTGGAGGACTGCACTGTTGCCATTTTTCTGCTATAGCATGGTTGGCAAGGGGTTAAAGAACTGCGAGCAGGCATGCTGCCTATCGCAGAAGAGACATTCAAGGTCTCTTCTGCAATAAAATAAACCTACCTGCCTGCTCACTGAGCTCTGCATGCGCAACTGAGTATACATTCTGGCACTGTGCCTGTGTGCCAGGATGACTGAACTCCTTGCATGAGCAGGAGTTGCGTCATCCCATGTTGGGCAATCAAGATGGCTGAGGATAGAAGCAAGACATACGCCGCTCCAGGTGCGTGGATCCAGGTGAGTAGATTTAATGGGTAGGGCTTCTCTCTTGGGTGCAAACCTCGGCTCCCCTGCCCTAGAATGCACATATGAAAATAAATGGCTACACTCCGAGATAATGTGAATGTGTTTCACAGTTACATTGTGCTTACTCATAACCCTGAGATGTTCTGGCATTCCTTCAAATGCCCCCCCCCCATACACCTGCCCCCATACACCTGAGTAAACACAATGTAAATGTGTAAAACGCGTCAACCTCTGTACCTGCTACTGTCCTGTGATTGTCATGCACTTTTTTTGGGATGTTGCAATAAATGGACTTAGAGTATCTTGGTGTGCAGCCATTTTTTTTCATAAGATGGTTAAAGACCAGGACCAGGAACAAGGCAGGGAGAAGATGCCAGTGCCTGCGAGGGGCCTCGTGGGCATCAGAATGTTGAAGCTGAGGTAAGTATTCCGGAGTTCAGTCCTGCTTCAACTGAAGCTATGATGATCCTTTTCTCCTTCTGGGGTCCTTCTTTAGGTGTCCACTTCACTGCCCACACGATATGGACACACATTTTTTTGGCATCTAAGCATGGATGCATTCAAAGGCCAATCATAAGCCTGACCTATTTAGTATCATTAGAATATGTTTTTTATTCACATTTTATTTCTCAGTTTTTTTGAGTATGGACTGTATTGGTCACTCTAGGGTCAATTAACATTAGTCTTATATATCCCTTTGTTTCTTCTTTCACATGCATTGTCTAGCATTTGTTTAGTTAAATAGAAGTTAGTAGTAGTGGCCTCCTACTCTTCTCAGTATATAAAGACTTGTCCTTTGGCCAAACTCCTCCCTATGGCTTGATAAAGGGGCACTCCTGACTGCCCTGAAACATTTAGCCACACCCCCTCCACTTCCTGTCATCATCCAGCCGAGAGAGGTTCTGTTTGGAGCCGCAGCCATCTTGCCACTTCCGGAAGCTGCTGATACTTGTGTTCCAGTCTGAAGCCTAATAGCTGTACTTTCATCAAGAACTCTGTCACCTGCCTGCTGAACTCAGCAGCCTCACGGTGATCCTATGGAGGTCTATATGGGTTTATGACAAGCCTTGATCCACTTTTTCTAGTGAGTACATTTTTATTGTCTTTTATACTCCTTTAATAAATCGCTACACCTAGATGGAGGTGCCCTCTTGTGTTTGTTTCTTACCTAGGGACATAATGCCCAGAATGAAAATTTTCTGCATTCTGGGCATTGTTCCTGGGTGCACACTGTCCTAAATGTTTGTACCACTTGGTACAACATCCAGCCCCATCAGCTTTCAGCCTCTCAGAGTTTTATAGGCTGCCAGCAGGGGGGCTGGACGGTGTACCTGTGCCTTCTGCCTGCTTAAAAATGTTGGAATCTTATGCACAGCGGCTAAACATCCAGCGTGCATAAGGCCTTCATTGTGCTCACCGTGACGATTTATTTATTTATGACAGGTACACATGTAGCACCGTCAATTTATAACACAATCACATCAGTCTCTGCCCTCAAGGAGCTTATAATCTAAGGCCCCTAACTCACATTCATACATACACATACAAGGCCAATTTAGATACAAACCAATTAGCCTACCAGCTTGTCTTTGGAGTGTGGGAGGAAACCCACACAAGCAAAGGGAGAACATGCAAACTCCAGGCAGGTAGTGCCATGGTTGGGATTTGAACCGATGACCCTAGTGCTGCCAGGTGCTGTACACAACAGGAGAATCGTTTCTCATGGATAGTAATTTGGGCGCACTACAGGTGTGACAGCCCTATAATACAGAAAACACATCACGGTGGGTTTTTCAGCAGAGCTGGAGGAAGCTGATGTATTGCTTTCATTCCTATTAGGAAAGCCACACAAGTTTCTTCAATGTCCATAGAAACAGGGAAACAGATGGCAGAAGGTGAGAGCATCTTATAGGGCATTAGGAGCCAGGAAATATAAAGCACAGGTCTCTGCCAAATACATGCCTAGCATCCTGTGGATATTTACACATACTGCAGAGGAGGGACTGGTCTGCTCTCCCTGCCAGCAATACATTCCCATTTAGACTTTATATTAAGAATATTTTCCAGACATGACAGAAAGTGCTGTGCATAGAGATGTGGACTGAAGTCAAAGACTCTTGTGCTGATACGGCTTAACCACTTCACAAGCAGGGACCTTTAAAAAAGAATGCAAGAGCAAAAGGCAGGAGACCCATTGAAAAGAACGAGAACTGAAAACATGACCAAACTATGTCTGGTTAAAATTAAAAAAAAAAACAAATACATTATTCAGTATAGCTCTGCAATACATCCACCTTTATTTATGTTTTGTCTCTTTAAAGTGATTATAAAGTTACATATAAATATATATATATATATATATATATATATATATATATATATATATATATATATATATATATATATATATATACACACACACACATATAAATTTATACGTTTTATTATATTTTTTAAATAAGAAATAGGTTATACTTACCTGCACTGTGTAATGGTGCACAGAGCAGTCCTGATCCTCCTCTTCGGGGGTCCTTCGCCGATGCTCTCGGCTCCTGCTCTTCTCGATGAATGCCTGCGAGCCGCTCCGGAATCGGGCTGTGTCCATTTATTGAAATGCACAGCATGGTTTAGCTCCGCCCCCACTCGCTCCTCACAGCATTTGATTGACAGCAGTAGAAGCCAATGGCTCCCAATGCTGCCTTGAGCCTGTGGGAGGGGAAGAAAGAGAACAAGCGCTGCTGCAGAAAGGCACAGTACTGGATCAATTTACGACTCGGCTAAGTATTTGGGGAGGCTGGGGAAGAATAAATTAAAGTAAAAAAAAAAAACAATTCTGGCTGCGGAACCACTTTAATAATTTGCAGGGAAGTGATGTTGCCAGAAATCCAGTGAGCGACTAATTTCCTGTAGTGAGCTGACAGCACTGTAGCAATGAAACCTTAATGAGTGTTAGAAAACAAAGACTACAGACTGATGACATTCTTTTTTTTTTTATATCAAATTGTATTCAATTAAGCAACACATGCTGCAAGTTCGTGTCTGGGAACCCTGGGTGGTCTCCATGCGGGGACTTGCAGTGTGTGTTGCTCAACTGCATACAGTTTGATGTAAGGATGCAATGTCATGAATGCATTTTTGTTTTCTGTACAGGGTCTACATGGAGCAAGAATGAGCTCTTGTGGCCGGCACCCAGTGCAGCCGCAGTTAAGTGGAAGACTGGAGTGGCGGAGTCTTCTCTGGATTGTACTGTTACTCAGCAAGTGTGGTTAGCCCTCCCCCGGCTGGACTATTGAACACGGTTGACGTGCCTTTGAAACGTACATCAAAAACAAGTCCGCAGATTAACTCAATGATATAGTGTGGATGACAGCTCTGAGGTGCGTATGACCATGTTTTTTTGCACACAGTAAGTCCTATTAAGATGCATTTCCATTGCCAGCAAAGCAGCTCAAACACAGCCATTACAGTTTAGATATGGCCCTTCTCCGTTCCAACATGACTGGGCCCCTGTGTACAAAGCCAGTTCCATAAAGACATTGTTTGAAGAGTTGGCTGTGGAGGTACTTGAATGGCATGCACAAAGCCCTGACCTCAATCCTACATTGCAATTAATTTAAATGCTGAGATGATCTTCTCCTTTGGCTGAATGGGCACACGACCCCACAGCAACACTCCAAAATCTTGTGGAAGCCTTTCCAGAAGGGTTGAGTCTGTTATAGCTGCAAAGGGTGGACCTCTCCATAGTAATGTTCATGGTTTTAAAATAGGAAATGTAACAAGCTCATATGGGTGTGATGGTCAGGTGTACACAAATGTTGGTTCATGTAATATGCTTACATCCCTGGCTGCACCATGTGGTTTATCTTGTAACCAGTATGATCTCAGCACATGTTCTGTTATGGTAGCATATAAACAGATGATATACATAGAGCTTCTAGAGGGTAAACTACAATTCTAAAAACATATGGCAATAACTGAAATGTGCTATATCACACGTTTTTAAAAATCAAGGTAATTTTAAAAATTATTTTTCGCAAAAAAAAAAAAAAAAATCGATCTTAAACCGCCTTCTTTACACAATGAAAATGAGCATTGCATGAGCATTGAGCATCAGCTTAACGTGTTTGGTCATAGAACTGATGTCATCGGGAGCTTCCGATGGCGTCAGTTCTATGACTAAATGCATCAAGCTGATACGCACGTCTCTACGTTTTGTGCTTCAGCCCGGAACGCACGCCGGATTAGGCTCTTCCTGTGCGGCGCAACTCCCTTTGTGCAGTGCAGGAAGTCCGATAGGTTCACTATTGTTGAATTTTCTTCATTGGATACTGTTTTTTACTGGATTGTGTACTGTTTTTTGCCCTATTGGGGCACTTCAATAAAACTGCCAATATAAATACTACACCATGAGGAGATATCTCTATTTTTATGTTCAACGTTCCTGAGATTGGTGACTGCCAACAGTCAGTGTATGGACAAGACCCTCCAGGAGATCACAACAAGCATCCCACTGAGATGAGGGAGATCTTATAGGCTTATCTGGACCCCTTTTTGCCATATGGTAAGAGGGGTCAACATCATCGGGGGAATGTGCATTTCTGCTATTTTCTTCTCAGCACAGAGGGTGTCACCATCACTGTCATTTTGAAGAATTTGCACTTTGGACTATATATAAACTGTATTTGAAAGAAGACGATCAGAAAGTGGAAGATTAAAAGGAATCAGCACGTTGTCTATATGTTGGACTTTTTTGGGGGACTGTTTGGATTTCATGATTTGATATTTCATATATATATATATATATATATTTACACACATATTGTCACAATTGCACTGAGCACTTTAAGAATCATAGTATTATCAGAAGTTTTTTTTTTTATAAATTTTTATATATTTATTTTATATTATATATGATATTTGATGCACTTTATATGTTTTTGAACGTGCGCTGTTGATCGCATTAAATTTGCGATTTGTTTTTAAATGCATCGTAACACCCAAGGTGGCTTGAAACAGCAGCAGCTCTAGATATTATTCACAACTGAATTATTGCCTTGGCGTGGGTGTAATTTATATGCAATTAAATAATACAATGTACTGACTGAAAATATACAATTTTCCTCGTAAATGGGAATGTAATGGGGTATAGCCCTACTGTATGCCAAAGGAAAATGACAAGACTTTTAGTTCTAATGTAAATAGTTTCCAAATTAAAAATCAAAAAAGACATGTGGCAACGACATGTACAAAAAACACAGATGGGCAGCACAAGTCGAACGTGGTAATGATGGCATATTTTCCTTGTATCGATTACCCTCACTTCATCCATCTTATCCATATGTACTGAAGAAGCCACGCACACTTCTGTTAGATCGCTTACTAGGAAATTATGGCCATAGAGGAATTTAAAGTTGATGCCAGCAAAAGGCAAAACAAAACGGAGACAGAAGTATCTAATCCTAATAAAGCTATAGGAATCAAGGTTCTTATTTTAGTTACATTTAACCTGCGTTTGTACACTGCAATGGGTTTTTGATCTTCGTGATGTGTCTGCTGAATGTCAGCCCCATTAGATTACGAACACAGTGTTCTAACATTATGTAACATCAGTATGCATGGGACAGAACATATGCGGAAAAGCAGGGCTGGTACGTTACTATTTCTCTGATTTCAACATGTTTTCCAGAACTTTCCTTACAAAAAACACGTTAAGGCCATTTGCGTACTGGCCCAAAAACGGCCTGTCTTGGAGACAACTTCAAAGAGACGTCCTAATTTATGACCAGTGCTTCTTTTGCACAAAATTCTGACAACCGGATTAGACAGTGGTGATATGTAAGTGGAAAGAGCTTCAGTGTGTTAGAAAAATGCAATCCTCGTGGTGATAAATTTAAGGTGGAAGTCGTCACAAATCCTGCTTTTTCATCGAAGCATCAATTCCTTATTTGGTTATTGTGCACAATATCAATCCATGGTACTGGTCTGTAGCACTGTGTACAGTAGCTTACCTGGCAAAGAAAGTCAGCTTTTCCTAGAGCTGGCCGTACACTTACCAGTATGAACAGCCAATTTAATGACTATTTCGATAACTGGAAAGCATCTTCCAGGAATCAATTTTACTTTAATCTACAAATATTCTAATTCATCACTAAATGCCAATTCTCCCTGGAGGAAAATCTAAATCTGACCAAATCAATCTTTTTCTTGTATCAACTGAACATTTTCTAACAAAAGATTGTTTGCAACTATTGCTAATTGGTATATACAAGACCAACACCAAATTCCAAGTGGTAAATCAACAGAGAACCTGAGCCCATCATCAATGAAGAGAGGGTGATAACTGCAACATCAACGCTCAATTCTGTACACTGCAGGAGTATTTGCTAAGCTCTCTGTTTTCATATACACATAGTTAGTGCATATATTTTTAATGTGTTGTATTTGACCATGAAAATGTAATCAGTTTAATATGAATATTCTTATTTACGCGGGGATTAATGTCATCCCATTCACGCTGCGCTCCACAGGCGCGTCAAGCCTTGCTTTCGGATCGCTCTACTGCAGGGTAGTCTTCCCAGACACGATTGCAGACTGACAGCGGTGAAAGCCAGCGGTGCGGAGGATGGTCTATTTTGACAGCTTTAACCTGGATGCCTGCATACTTACATGTGTCTCTTTTAATCATCAACCATGTGAGTTGCTAAATGTTGTACCTTCATCAAATCACTTCTCTTTTATACTTTGTAGCTTCTGCTGGATTTTTCTTCTAATCCCCTTGTGGAGGCGGCCATTTGTGGATGGACATTTTATGGTTACACAACCTATCAAATTGCTATAATCTTTTTATATGGACTATAAACTTAAGGACTTCTGAAAAATGGCTGTGGAATGAATGAGTTTCCATTATTTCTTATGGGGAAATTCACTTTAATATACAAGTGCTTTGGATTACAAGCATGTTCCTAAAACTAATTATGCTCGCAATCCAAGGTTTTCCTGTATTTTTTTACTAGAAAATTACTTACAACACCCAAAAAGTGTGTGTGTGTGTGTGTGTGTGTGTGTGTGTGTGTGTGTGTGTGTGTGTGTGTGTGTGTGTGTGTGTGTGTGTGTGTGTGTGTGTGTGTGTGTGTGTGTGTGTGTGTGTGTGTGTGTGTGTGTGTGTGTGTGTGTGTGTGTGTGTGTGTGTGTGTGTGTGTGTGTGTGTGTGTGTGTGTGTGTGTGTGTGTGTGTGTGTGTGTGTGTGTGTGTGTGTGTGTGTGTGTGTGTGTGTGTGTGTGTGTGTGTGTGTGTGTGTGTGTGTGTGTGTGTGTGTGTGTGTGTGTGTGTGTGTGTGTGTGTGTGTGTGTGTGTGTGTGTGTGTGTGTTTCTTTTTTTAATTGAGGCCCTAAATAATAAAATGGTGATCGTTTTGGGGTTTTTTTTCCTTATTTTACTTTTTTTTTTTTTTTTACACTGTGCCTTTTTATTTTTTTTAGCACTTTTATTACAAATACAAGGAATGTAAACCTCTCTTGTAATAGAAATAAGCATGACAGGTCCTCTGTACTGAGAGATCTGGGGTCAAAAAGACTCCGGACCTCTCATTTACCTTTCAAAGCAAAAAAAAAAAAAAAAATGAAAAAATTCTGTCTATCTGTCCGTGAACCCGGAGGTGATGTCAGAGGTTGCTCCAGTCCTCCAAGGCCATAGAGCAGAGTGGGTGCTATCTTGCCCTTCTGCCTAGTCGTCGGCCACATAGGATAGGTTCCAGGCTTACCAACGGCTCTGGATAAGCTCGCAAAGACCGGGAGGCAGCGCGCGGGGGGGGGGGGGGGTCAATAAAAATTAAAAATCACTATATGACATACCATCAATGAAGTGATATTGAAGTCTCTGCATTAAAGTATAAAACTTTTAGCCTTTACAACCACTTTAAAATATGAAGAGAATGAAAGGAAAAGTAAAGGTCAACTAAAAAAAATACAGTTTCTATAATTTTATTAAATATAATTTAAATGTATATCAGACAAGTGCAGTAAACCCTTCTTATTCTTGGTATTCATCTGCTGGCAAGATGAATCGGAGCAGCATGCCATAATAGGGAATAGACAGGGGAGTAAAGATCCTCCTGGAGCAGCTTGCTTGATGTTTGTCTCCCAACTATGTTCTATCTTTGCCACCTTGTCACACGTACCCCTAATTAAGACAGTATCTTTGCAGGCATGGCCCTTTATTGCTGCTATCAGGAAACCAGCATTTTTGTGCAGCCCACAAGAATGAGTGTACAGTACATCCGGAAAGTATTCATATCGCTTTACTTTTTCCACATTTTGTTATGTTACTGCCTTATTCCAAAATGGATTCAATTATTTTCCTTAGATTCTACAAACAATAATGTCCTTCTCCCCCGATCACTCAGTTTGGTTGGGTGGCCCCCTGTAGGAAGAGTCCTGATGGTTCCAAACTTCTTCCATTTACTGATGATGGAGGCAACTGTGCTCATTGGGACCTTCAATGCTGTTGAAATTTTTCTGTACCCTTCCCCAGATCTGCAGCTCCATACAATCCTGTCTCAAAGGTCTACAGGGAATCCCTTGGACTTCATTGCTTGGTTTGTGCTCTGACACATATAGACAGGTGGGACCTTATATAGACAGGTGTGTGCCTTTCCAAATCATGTCCAATCAACTGAATTTACCACAGGTGGACTCCGGTCAATTTTTAGAAATAGGAGGAAATAGGATGCACCTGAGCTAAATTTTGAGTGTCATGGCAAAGGCTGTGAATACTTATGTACATGGGATTGTTTTATTTTTAATACATTTGCAAAGATTTCAAACATACTACTTTCATGTTGTCATTATGGGGTACTGTTTGTACAATTTTGAGGAAAATAATGAATTGAATCCATTTTGTAGACAGGAAAAACCTGAGGCTGGAATAGATTATCAGCACTGAGATGGAAGGAAAAACAACAGGAAAAAAAGGCCAAAATAGTATTTTTGGGTGCGAAAAAAAAACAAGGCGATTGATTCTGATACACGGCACTTTAGCAAACTAAATGCCATCCAATCAAAGTTTAGATCTAGTTTAAGGGTGATGCCAACAGCAACCAATCAGATTCCAGCATTGTTCAATAACTTGCACTGAGAAAATAAACCATGGAAACTGACGGATTGCTAAAGGTAATAAACTCAGCTGTAATAAGCTCTGGTTTTCATAATGTACTGTCAGTCTGCCAGTCACAGCATCTGCATGTGCAGTCTAGTCCGAGATGTTTTTTTCTATGATGGGGTTTAAGTGGCATTTTATTGCGATGCAAAACCATTAACATCAGGGATGTGTGCCCATCAAAAAGTCATCTTCCTAGCTAAGCGTGTATATTATACACCCTTGATTCAAAGTCAATATTTTCTTTAACAAACAGCAGACAATACTTCACACCACAAGCATCGGCCAACATCTCAAGACGGCTATACTGCATTACAAAATGTAAAAACTATCATGCTATCATGCATGGGATCTGAAAAAGAACCATTAAAAAAATATATTCTTTTCAATTTGTACAGATTATACTCTTACATGTATTGCCATTTGGGCTAAATGTATTTACCGGTCATTTATAGGTTTGGCATCACCAGTTTGAGACCGTCTGTGGGAAGGCCAAAGAACACATTGAACAAAGAACATCTTGACTATGGCACCAATTTCAACATTTCTCTCATCTGTCAGAATGCCGGGATTCCTACACATAACACTCTCAAAAGACATTCAGATTTCATTGACATTTCAGTTTAAACAACTAAAGATACTATCTTCTGTAACAGAAGGATGTCCAGACAGGATCATACAGCTCCTCAGCTTCTAAGGGACAACAAGCTTGAACTTCAAGAATTAAAAAAAAAAAAAAAAAAAATCCTACCTTGTGGACTACTACAGACCAAGCACAATGTTATGCCTCGTTTCCACTGACCGGAACGGTTCGGGTCGGTACAGTTTGGAAGGGATAGAATGGTCCGGTCTATTCAGATGAGCGTTTCCACTGCAAGTCGGGCCACCAGGGACCATGTGGGGTTTACACCAAATGAGGTGTTTGTTTTGCTCTTTCATTTGACGTGAGCATTGAAGTTTTCCTGTCCGCCAATCAGTGGAATCTATCATGTGACGTCAGTAGCTCCGCCCTAACCGTACCGTACCATTTCCTATGGCCCTACATCTGAAGCAGGACCAGGAATGGCGCGGTTTGGTTCGGTTGTATGGGCCACTTTCATAATGGAAACACTCAAATTAGCGTACCGTACCGAACCGACCCGAACCGAACCGATCCGCTCAGTGGAAACGAGGCATTAGATACCACCATCCTTGTATAACAACAAAACATTAATAAGGCTAGAAGTTTAGCTTAAAGCTTTTACAAGCGTTTAGGCGTGTTTACAGGCATCAAGTGCTTGGGCATTAATTCATTTTGTTGGCCAGAATAAGAATTTATTCTGGCCATTGAAATGAATTAATGCTCAAGCGCTCAAAGCATCTAGCATTAACATGTTTAGGCACATTCAGATGTGTTTACATGCATCAAGCATTTTCACTGGCAAACCTTTGCTGCTCCTGAAAGCACTGGCCCTGGGGTTTTTTCCTGCTTATAAACGCTCCTGCCTCTAAAAGCTTCTAAAAGTCTTTGTGGTAATGGAGACATAGGATAAAATGGAGGGGAGTATACCAACCATAAAAAAAAAAAAAAATGCTTGAGGCCCCTAAAAGTGGCTGCAAAATCACCCTGTGTGCATAAGGCCTTCTTGTTTTTTGCTATAGAATGATGGTGATACCGAACATTGTGCATGGTCTGTAGCAGATTTTTATAGGGTTTTTTTTTATATTATAAAGGGTTTTTTATATTATAAACATTTCCTGAATTCGCCCCTTCCTGACTAACGACACGACAAAACAACTTATTCACTCCATGGTTATTACCCATCTTGACTACTGCAACTCCCTCCTCACTGGCCTACCTTTACACAGGCGACACCCCCCCCCCCTTCCTTCAGTCTATTATGAATGCTGCTGCTAGATGAATACACCTTACTCACCGATCCATGACTGCTGCTCCTCTCTGCCAATCCCTTCACTGGCTTTCCCTACCCCATTGTATAAAATTCTAAATACTAACCACCACATACAAGGCCATCCACAACATCGCCCCCAGCTACATCATCAAGCTCATCTGCAGATATTGCCCAAATTGTCCTCTCCGCTCCTCCCAACACCTCTGCTCCCATTTAACCTCCTACCATGCTCACATCCAGGACTTCTCAAGAGCCTCTCCCATCCTCTGGAACACCCTGCCTCAGTATGCCTGGTCAGCCCCTACCCTGTCTGCCTTTAGGCGATCCCAGAAAACTCACTTATTTGGAGAAGCCTACTCCACCTTAAGTGGGGTACACAATAGTAGAAAATCTGCCAAGAATTCCTTTCAGCAGCCGATGCCGACATTTTCAACGAAAAAAAAAACAGAGGGACAAACACCAAGTTGCTGACGACCCGGAAGTCTAGGAACAAATGTCCCAAAAAAAAATAAAAAATCGGACGAGAAATTTTGTGAACATTTATGCACTGTCAACTAAAAACGGTTATGAATGCTGAGCAAGAGAGAGAAAAATCGGAGGATATTTCATCCGATTTCCGTCAAGTGTGTACGGGCCTTTAGAACTGTACCCAAGTCACCTCCATCAGATCACCCCCCACAGCTACTACTTTCTGTACCACCTCCCCCTCCCTTTAGCTCCACAAACATGGCCCGTCTGTCCTGAACTGTATTGTATTTGTACTGTCTGTCTCCCCTCTACATTGTAATGTGCTGCGCAAACTGTTGGCGCTATAAAAAAAAAAAAAAAAACGTACAATAATACCAATGATTCCAGACCTTAGAAGGTTTGAATGACCATTGAGTGGAGAAATACTTCAAGAATGAAAGCAAATCAGTACTAGGCAAAGTTTCAGGTTTGCATCATAGAAGCCTCAGCAGGCAGCCTATACTCACCTTTCTTGCGCTCCCTTACAGCCTTCCATTGCCAGAGCATCCTGAGGTATCAATGAAAGTTTCACATTTGTAAAAGTTTAATTCTGCACATGGCTCAATAAGTTCCTGGTCACACCGACGTGACAGTTGTGACTGGCCACTCAGGCACCCAGCACTGGAATATGGGGAAGCAGGAAGAGTGACAAATATCTGCCACCCCATTAACAAAAGTGATTGGGACTTTGGTAGTGGAGCATGTGAAAGCCGGCCCTGTTTAAAAGCCGGCCCTGTTTAAATAAAAAAAGAAAAAAAAAAGCTTGTTGTAAGCTTGTAACTCTGCAATAAAGTGGACCCTATAAAGAAGACAATAAAAATCATGCCACTGCACTTCTTCCTTCCAACCACTGGCCTCTTTGTCATGAACATGTCCTTTTGAAGCTGAATAGAAGATGCCAGTCCCTCCTCCTTCCCATTCTTGGCTATACCAATATGAGATTCTAAAGTGTTATAGAAATTCAGAAACAGTGAGGGAATGAAGAATAATCTCTTGATGCAGTCTGCTGCTACCCAAAAAGAAGCACTCAAGAATATAATTCCACATGGGGGATGCAAGATACATTATATTGTCAAAAGAACAGGGACTCATGCCTTTACACGCACATGAAATTAAATGTCATTCCAGTCTTATGTCCATAGGGGTCCATATTGAGTTGGCCAAACCTTTGCAGCTATAACAGCTTCAACTCTTCTGGGAAGGCTGTCCACAAGGTTTAGGAGTGTTTCTATGGGAATGTTTAACCATTCTTCCAGAAACCCATTTGTGAGGTCAGGCACTAATGTTGGACAAGAAAGCCTGTCTCGCAGTCTCCGCAAAAATTCCTCCCAAAGGTGTTTATCGGGTTGAGGTCAGGATTGTGCAGGCCAGTATTGTTCCTATACCCCAAACTCGCTCATCTATGTCTTTATGGACCTTGCTTTGTGCACTGGTGCACAGTCATGTTAGAACAGAAACAATTCCCCAGATTTCATTGTTCTCACTTTTCTTCAACTGGTATTGAGAAAATTGGTATTGTTTAAAAATAGTTATAATGTTAAATAGTGGCCTGTTCAGCATCTTATTATTGATAAAATAATAACTATGTACACAATTTTGGAAATTAATGTTCAGTTAGGTCCATATATATTTGGACACAGGTACAATTTTAGTTTTTTTTTTTTTCATGCATTTCTAAAAACATGTTCAAGCTATAGTTATATAATGGATATGGACTGAAAGTGCATGGGGGTATGTACATTTAAATAGAAGGAAGGGTTTAGGAATTACAGCTCTTAAGAATAGCCAGCCCCCCTTTTTCAAGGGACCAAAAGTAATTGGACAATTGAATCAAAAGCTGTTTCATGGCCAGGTGTGGGCTACTCCTTTGTTATTTCTTCATCAATTAAGTAAAACGTCTGGAGTTGATTCTAAGTGTGGTATTTGCATTTGAAATCTTTTGCTGGAAACCTACATCATGTGTTCAAAAGAGCTGTCCATGCAAGTGAAACAGGCCATTGTAAGGCTTCAAAAACAAAACAAATCCATCAGAGAGATAGCAGTAACATTACAAGTGGCCAAATCAACAGTTTGGTACATTCTAAAGAAAGAAGAACGCACTGGAGAACTCAGCAACATAAAAAAGCCTTGATGACTACAGAAGACAACAGTGGTGGATAATCGTAGGATCCTCTCTATGGTAAAGAAAAACCCATTCACAACATCCAGACAAGTGAAAAACCAGGAGGTGAACGTATAATTGTCAAAGTCTACAATCAAGAGAAAACTTCATGAGAGCAAATACAGAGGGATGACCACAAGGTGCAAATCATTCATAAGCCTGAAGAATAGAAAGGCCAGATTAAAATTTGCCAAAAAACATCTATAAAAGTCAGACCAGTTCTGGAAAAGCATTCTTTGGACGAATGAAACTAAGATTAATCTGTACCAGAATGACAGGAAGAAAAAAGTGAGGAGAAGGCTTGGAACAGCTCATGATCCAAAGCACACGTCATCTGTAAAACATGGTGGCGGCAGTGTGATGGCATGGGCATGCATGGCGTCCAGTGCCACTGGGTCATTGGTGTTTACTGATGATGTGGCAGAAGACAAAAGCAGGCAGATCAATTCTGCAGCATTGTGAGATATACTGTCAACCCAGATTTAGCCAAATGCAGCAAAGTTGATTGGACGGTGCTTCACAGTATAGATGGACAATGATCCAAAACACACTGAAAAGCAACCCAGGAACTTTTGAAGGAAACAAAGTGGAATATTCTGCAATGGCCGAGTCAATCACCTGATCTCAACCCAATTGAACATGCATTTCACTTGCTGAAGGCAAAACTAAAGGCAGACCCACAAAGAACAACTGAAGACAGCTGCAGTTAGAGCCTGGCAAAGCATCAGAAAGGAGGAAACCCATTCTTCGGTAATGTCCATGGGTTCCAGACTTCAGGCAGTCATTGCCAGTAAAGGATTCTCAGTAAAATATTAAAAATGAACGTTTTATTTATGATTGTATTCATTGTTCCAATTACATATTAGCCCCTGAAAATGGGGGGGGGGGGGGGGGACGTGTATAAAAATGGTTGCAGTTCCTAAAATTTGTACTTATTATTTATGTTCAACCCCTTGAATTAAATTTGAAAGTCTGCACTTCAAATTCATTTGGATTGTTTCATTTTAATTTTATTCTGTTGGCATACAGAGCCAAAAGTATGAAAATCGTGCCTGTGTACAACTATATATGGACCTAACTGTATGTCCAAAGGCATCGGTATGCAGCCCAAACAGATCCAAAGTCCACTTACTATAAGATGCACAAACCCATAAAAACAAAATTCTTTACCTCCTGAGTGAGCCAATCATTCACGACCTAGCAATATTGCTTTTCCTGAACTGAACTGAAATTGCAAGTCACCCTTGCCTGAGGATCACCCATAGGACCACAGAGCACCTCTCCCTCTCCTAATCTCCATAACTCAGACAGAACTCAGTCAGGACTGTAAACACACCTAGACATTTTAGTGCGGACACAAGGCGACATTTGCCAGCTCTCTATAGGACATTAGGAGCTCCCTGGATTTCGTGCAGTACCAATAGTTATTTTTCTATATTTGCATTTACTACTTTATTGCAGAGATGTACTGAAATGTTTTTATTTATAATTATTATTTTTTAAGCACATGCTTAAAATATTAGTTTTTGGCAATATGCCCTTTTTCATGTGAATAAAAAATAAAATAAAAAAGAAAACAAACCACTGATTTAAAAGCAGTGTCAACAAATGTTAACGTAATGTAAACTATGAATAATCACATAAAACAAACTTCCCCGATCACCTTGCACCACAAGCCGGGAGTCGTGAAGCTTGTGTGTAACCGCACTCCAGGGAGGGAGAAAGGAGAGTTCATGAGTAAGTTTTTTAAAAATACATTTTGACTGAACCAATCCCAAGAGACAGCAATTCACCATTAGGAAAACATACAGCTAACAATGTGCCTTATTTTCACATGTAATTCTATCTATTTCTTTCCCTCTTTAACACAGGATTACTTGACATCTAACCCTCGGAGATACACTGAGATAGAGAACACATTTTCCTGCTAACCACAGGTTGAGCAAAGCAAGCCAGAGTGATGCGAATAATATCCTTTCAATATGAGGGAAAAAATAAAGATCTAAATTACTGATCTGACAATCTGTTTCGCCGCCAAGCTCACTAGTTCGCCGCCCAACACAAATACACAGGAAAGAGTAGTTAAAATACCTTTTTGCCAGTCTGCTCTAGTTAATCATGAGGAGTTTAGCGCTCTGCTTTCAAAATGTGAAATTCACTCTTAAATTATTTATGTGAGGAGGTCCAATTTGTGCTTGCAACCAAAACAGAAGTTCGCTGCCCAGTTTTGAAAGAGTAACCCATCTTATAAGGCTTCAGTGTGGTGCAAGCAGGGATGATGGAGCCCATGCTTGGGTAAAGGGTTTAGTATTGAAAAGCTTTAGGGAGGTTCACCAACACATGATCACTCCCCTGCAAACTCTAGGAGTCCCCCATAATTAAAAGAGGAGGTCCAGCCTCCCTCAGAAAAAATAAATAGTCAGAAGCTACAAATACTGTAGCTGCTGACTTTTAATATTAGGTCACTTACCTGTCCAGGGATCCCACGATGTCAGCACCCCAGCCAATTTTTACATCGGCTCTTTGCTGCCGCTGCGCCATTGCTTCTAAGGGAAACTGGCAGTGAAGCCTTGAGGCTTTACTGCCGGTTCCCTCATGCGCATGCACGAAGTGCGCGGATGGTGGGGGAACATCAGAGTGATCTCACCCGGCGAGGTCTCCCGTAAGTAGGGATGAGTACCTTTCAAAAACAGGTACCCACTTCCCCCTGAAAGGTGTCAAATGTGGCACTGGAGGGGGGAGGCAGATAAGCGGAGCTTCCACTTCTGGGTGGAGCTCTGCTTTAAGCTGGCCACACACTGGTTTGTATGAAAATCTTGTCAGCAATCAGACACTTCACGGATGTAATTCAAAAGTACTTTATAATTTTGTTTGCTTTTAACATTTAAGTTTGGATGAAAGATGTTTCTCAAATGAAAACCACATTTACTGTTAAAAATTGCATTTTTGTACTTGCCATAAAATCCTTTTCTCCGAGTTAATCGAGGACACAGCGCTCCATAAATCATAACCAGTGGGTTATATTGCCTCCTCCAGGAGAAGGACTAGGCAAAACTAAAAAAATAAACATGGCTACACCCACGGGCCGTCCTCAGCTGGTATATAACCCCCCTCTCGGCTATAGGTAATAAGTTTAGTAGCAAGCAGTATTAGAAGTATCAGAACTCCATAGAGGGGTGGGTGCTGTGACGTCAAACTCAGAGAAATGGATTTTACGGTAAGTACAAAAATCCCATTTTCCGTTTCCCATCAACGGACACAGCACTCCATAAATCATAACTAGTGGGATGTCCAAAAGCAGTGCCAAAAGGAAAATGAGGGGTGGGGAAAATAACCCAAGGCTAAACAGAAGAGCCCTTAACCAGGACACGGGAGCCTAAACCAGGTCACAGGAGCCCCATCTAAAAAAATAAAGGTATAAAGAAAAAAACACCCCTCAAGAGGGAACAGCCCCTCTTGAATAGCAGCCTGCAAAACTTTGTGGCCAAAAGAAACATCCGCGGATGCCAAAGTATCTACCATATAGAATTTTGTGAAGGTATGCACGGACGACCGAGTTGCCGTCTTGCAAACATATGATATTGAAGCCCGATGATGGAAGGCCCAGGAAGCGCCCGAGTAGAATGTAGAATGCGCCGTGACAGGGAAAGGTGGAACCTGACCTTTAATGGAATAGGCCTGAGTCACCGTCTGTCTGATTCATCTGGAGATGGTAGCCGAAGAAGCGGCAGCCCTTTTCTTGGTTGTCCGTAACCATAAAAAGCGAGTCTGACTTCCGAAAAGACTCAGTAGCTGCCAGATACACCCGAATCGCACGAACCACATCCAAGGTATGCAAAGCAAATTCCATGGGATGAGCCGGCTTGGGACAAAAGGAAGGCAACACAAATGGAAGTCAGAGACAACTTTGGGCAGGAATGATGGACAGGGAAGAAGAACCACTTTATCCCTATGGACCACTAAATAGGGACTGCGACAGGATAATGTTGTCAATTCCGATACCCTAGCCACCAAGAATGTCACCTTATGGGATAACGTAGGCAAGGGAATCTCCCGAATATTCTCAAAAGGCGGTTTCTGGAGAACCAAAAGTACTAAATTTAAATCCCATAGCAGCAAAAGATACCGTAAAGGTGGAGCCACATGTCGAACCCCCTGAATGAAGGTATGAATTTAAGAGTGCTTGGCTAGGGGTTGCTGAAAGAAGATTGCCAGGGCAGACACCTGGCCCTTGATGATACTCAAGGTCAACTTCTGATCAAAGCCCTGTTGAAGAAAGGTTAAGATCCAAGCCACAGAAAAAGATTGAGGATGAGCGTCAATCAACTCACACCAAGAAATGTACAATTTCCACGCACAATGGTATATCTTGCTGGAAGATGACTTCCTCGCCTTTACCATAGTAGGGATCACTGATCCAGACAGACCTCTATCACTCAGTACCTGGCTTTCAATAGCTAAGCCATTAAAACCCGTGACTGTAAAACAGGATGGTAAATCAGCCCTTGGGACAACTGGTCTTCTGTGAGAGGAAGCCCCCCAAGAGACGTTTACAGCCACCAGGATGTTTGGAAGATCTTGATTTCTCGCAGGAACTGTGGAAGAAGCCTTAGCCGTGGATACCGGCCTTACCGTGGCCCTTAGATGCCTGCGGCGTCTGTCAGAGGATCCCGTGACCTCGTCACGAACTTCGGTATCCTCCTGTAGCTGGCGGGACCACTGGATCTAGATTATCCAGCCCGGCAGTTGATTGAAGATCTCCCGAGAGAAAAACAAAAAAGAAGTAAGGAAGTAGAATATTGCTAGGACAAGAGATCCCAGCCTTAGCCTAGGTCCTTACTCCTGACTAGACAGATTAAAACGGATTACCTAGAGCAGAGAGGGGGGGTTATATATATATACCAGCAGAGGATGGCCCATGGGCACAGCCAGGTGTTTTTTTTGTTCTGCCCGGTCCTACTCCTGGAGGAGGCAATATAACCCACTGGTTATGATTTATGGAGCGCTGTGTGCCGTTGATGAACGAAAGAGAAATTTAATTTATTCCATCCATTCATTTTCCATCACTACAGTAGAAAATCATTGATTTAACCTCAATACCCATTAGAAAATTAAACTTTCCAAGATCTGATTTTTTTTCTAATTCTAGTTGTGTATGGCCACATTTTAAAGTGTATCTGAAGCCAGTTTTGTTTTCTGTTTTAGATATAGCAGGAACGGGTTCCCACTAGAGAGAGCCTTTTACATCTGTAGTCACATCAGAAAGTGAGGAAAATTTCCTTTCAGACAGTTATGCATTTGTGGTTCTTGTTGGAAAGTTTCCACTCTATTCTAGTTCTGGTGACATTCCAAAATTTTGGAGTTTCCTTCACTTCAGTCACAGTGGCCATCAGGACAAATCGAGAGGATGAATCTTGCTACCTGGGATTGAGATATCAAAAAAACTGAGAGGTTCCAATCCTCCCTGGCTCCATCCAAAACTAAAAAAAAAAAGTTTTGCCTTTCAGTGCAGGTGAACGAGTTTATTTGGGTGACTTCTTGGAATGTCAGGAATAACCTGACCTGTCTGTGATGGATGAGAGCAAATTGTTGGTTACCAAGGTGGACAAAAACAAGTGTGAGGCCGTAACACAAGGGTCTGCCTGCTGGATTAGCCTAGTAGTGAGCACGCAGTCACTTTCCTATTTGTTCCCTACATCTCAGAAGTGAAATCATAAGCCACAGGACACTTCAATTGCACAAAAAATCCTCGTACTTACCATCACAGGTTAGTGAGAATATTTCCCTGTTTATCAACCAGCATGCAAGCAACAAGCTCTATGACCAAATATAAATATATTAAAACAACTATCTTACAGGCACACAGCCACATAACATGGCATTGTGAGTCTACCTCATCAGTAATTTCCAGTGCTGAGATTTTGACCTTGCAATTTTTTGAAGTCTTCCTGCAGCTTGTTCCCCTCCCCAACATCCCCAGGACCCTTGTAGCTGCACAGGAAACCCTGCACAAGACTGATCAGGAGTGCACTGAGGTTTCCGTCTACATTCTTCAGTGCAGGCCCTGCATTGAAGGATTGCAAACAATCCAGTCATGTGACTGGTATGAGTACCATGGTGAGAGGATCACTTTAATGGTTGTGCATTATGGGTTTAAATTGAACCTGTGGCAAGACTATGGACATTCAAGCATGTACATATGTTTTCAAGCAGTGAATGAGCTCGATACCAAGCCCCCATTGAACTCTGCAGCTGCAAGCACTTTGGAGCAGTCCTCAAACTACACAGCAGAAGCACTATCAAGTTGTTCTCTCAGTAGCTCAGTTCCCCCTGCTCGACCCATCAGTGATTAAGCAGCCTTCCTAAGTCTATGTAAACTACTGGGCAAATCACCAGATCTGACACATGGAGAGAGCACCTAACCCTGTGTAAGAAACATAGCTTACACAGAGGGGTAATGGGTAAAAACAAATGCAAGTATGTGTTGCTGGGTAGGGGGTACTAAAGTGAACCTATTGCTTTGCCCTACATTGACAAAACACAGATTCACTTTAAAGTGGATCTACAGATGTAAAACAAACACTGCTGAAAAGTTAGACCATCCTGGGCTGGCCAAGTGAGTTGGTCAAAGATGACGCACGCAGAACAACAAGAAAGCTAGAAGTACCGCCAAAGAAGCTTGCAAAGGCGAAGGACCTCACATCACTGTAGGAGAGTTCAAGCCTATCTCTGGGTAAAACAAAAATCCTCCTTTGCAGTGATGTGCCCCCGCACTGCAAAGCTTAAGGCTCCATTCACACCTGGGCGATTTGAAATGCATTCAGAACCACAGCAAAACGTGGGACGCGTTTGCGATGCCATTATTTCTCGATGGCACCCCAAACGCGGTGCGATTTTGCCACAATTGTCGCTTCACAAATAGCGGGCGCCCAAATGAACTTTCAGGACTTCTTTTGGGCAACATGCGACCCACAATTTGTTGTGCCACAATCACTGCGTACCGCGTTTAGGATGCCCTTGTGAAATAATGGCATCGCAAACGCATCCCGCATTTTGCCGCGACTCTGAATCACGGGCAGAATCGTGGTGCTTCTGCCCGTGATTTAAATCGCCCAGGTGTGAATGGAGCCTAAATGTTTATTTATGTCTAGCGTCCTGGAAAAAGCCCTTTTTCTTACTTGACCCTGCTCCTGCAGGCTCTCTTGGCAACTGGTGCTCTTCTCTTCTTCCCTTCTATCCAGCTTGTGGACTGCCCCTCTGCTTCCTCATATCTAATGCAGAGTGGGAATAAGGTTAGAAAGTGTTTTTTCCAGTACCCTAGACATAAACTAGCATTTATCCCATGCAGTACAGGGGCAGCCCCACTGCATGAGAGGATTTCTGTTATCCCCAGAGATAACATTAAGTATAGCTTAGTTTAGTTCTGCTTTTATCCCTCTTAATGACAAACCAGAAAAAAAGGTTACACAAAAAAATATAAAAATGTATACAAAAAGGTACAGAACAAGTTTTGAAAAGTTAAAAAGAGAAACATATGGAGTTTTGTACATGTTTCTTTTTCATGTACCCTAATATATTGAAGTAGTATTTTAATGGAATAGAGCCATCACATGAAACAACTTACTAGAATTTCAGTTGACTTTGTTAAAGGAAATTATTTTAAATTAATGTGGCTACTGAACCATTGCCATGTGGGACCTCAAAAAAATACATATATATTCCTTATAATTTTTCTCTGTGAACATTTATTTATTTAAGCTTAACTCCAAGTTTTTAATGCTAACCATACAAAAAAGTCGGCAATGTTCTGTGCTAGCGGCCCAGATATTCATCCAAACAAGGGCAAGCAAACATTTGTGCATGTTGAATAAGCATTCGCTGTCAGTGGTAGCATGTTAACCCATCTCTTGCTGAGCCAAAGGTCGGAATTAGGTCTACAGCACTTCAGAGAGAGAGAATCTGAGACAGTTCTTTGGAATAGAAAATTGCAGGGGAGAAATAAAAAAAATAAGCAAAACGCTAATAGCCCAGATCAGGGAGTAAGCTTTTTTTTTTTAAATCCTACCTCCCACAGTATGCCCAACATCAAGAATTACATATAAAATGATGGCCACTTAAAAGTAAATTACCAATGTGCCAGAAAACATGATACAATTTACAACTTTACCTAATTTTCTTGCCCAAGTGGATTAGATTGCATCCTGGAAACTTTCATGACTATGCCCCATTTCTCTGCTTACAGTACAGCTTACACAGAGCAAAACAGTGGAGGTTTCAGCTACAACATACACGTTTATATATTTTTTTTCTCATTCGGGCCTGCTCCGTTTTGGTGAAGAGTGACAATGGTTTGGTGGTGAATTGGCGCAAGAAGAGGTCTCAAAAAAAAAAAATGTCTGGTCCTGGGGACCCGGGGGAGGGGGGGGGGAAGGGAGAAGGGAAACACCAGGGGTGGGGGGACCCCCAAACAGTTCAGGGGGTAGCTGTCCACTGTAGCGGCTGCCGGCGGAAGAGACAGAAGAGATCTCTGGGGGGAGACAAGAGGGAAGACAGCCCAGCGCCTTCTAAGTGCAGCAAGACATTTATTGAAGTATGTGCAGCAGTATTACACTCACATTTAGTCGGTGAATAAGATGCAGTTAGTCAAGTAATGTTGATCATCAGGAGCATCACTGGAGCGGGTCCTGGTGGTGGAGGCAGTGGATCCCGGTGAGAGCGGCAGGGGGTTCCTCCGTGTGTACAGGGATGGCCTCGGTGGTGTCCGTGGGCTCCTCGTCAACTGGTGGAACGCTGGCACTCGTGGGTCCTGGGATCCTGAAGTCACTCCTGGCGGTGATGCGGGATGCTACGGCGACGCGTTATCGGAGCATGCGCTCCTTCCTCAGGCCTGAGGAAGGAGCGCATGCTCCGATAACGCGTCGCCGTAGCATTCCTGGGATCCTGAAGTCACTCCTGGCGGTGATGCGGGATGCTACGGCGACGCGTTATCGGAGCATGCGCTCCTTCCTCAGGCCTGAGGAAGGAGCGCATGCTCCGATAACGCGTCGCCGTAGCATCCCGCATCACCGCCAGGAGTGACTTCAGGATCCCAGGACCCACGAGTGCCAGCATTCCACCAGTTGACGAGGAGCCCACGGACACCACCGAGGCCATCCCTGTACACGGAGGAACCCCCTGCCGCTCTCACCGGGATCCACTGCCTCCACCACCAGGACCCGCTCCAGTGATGCTCCTGATGATCAACATTACTTGACTAACTGCATCTTATTCACCGACTAAATGCGAGTGTAATACTGCTGCACATACTTCAATAAATGTCTTGCTGCACTTAGAAGGCGCTGCGCTGTCTTCCCTCTTGTTTTGGTGAAGAGTGGCTACTCTTCACCAAAACGTGTTTTCTTTTTGTTTGTTTTTTTAGCAAATTTAAATTATTATTCTTTTATTTATTTTCAGATCAGCATTTCATTTGTAACAGGTAGAGTATGTAAAAGTTATTTTTACAGGTAAATTTTCATTAGGCATTCTTGATGTAAATAGGTCAAACACATGTAAAGGTCAAACTGGGCAAAAGATTAGAAAATGCATAAGAAAAGTTCAACTAGTGAAAACTGAATGTCAAAATGATCAGTAGACCCAGAGCTATGGACGCTGAAAGAGCATGCAAACCTCAACTTTTTCTATAAATATTGAACTTGGCTCCATTCTCTCCAAAGCCTCACTATCGGTATAGCTAGAAGGTGAAGTTCTTATTCAGAGTGTTGGGCTTCTTTTGTCGCATCCGTTTGAATCAACATCAGCACACAAGGAAGGTCTTTTTAGCTCTCTTCTCCTGCTGTAAGCCAGGCCTAAACGTCTCCCTAAGTTTTTAGTCCCCGAAACATGTTAGACTTTAATTTCACTTTAAATTTGAACTGGAGTTCACATATTATTATATGTTTATGGCTTGCACTGCACCGTTTTCAATGCAATACAGAAAAGTCTGATTGGCTCACACTGCTGACACTTCTACTCTCAGAGAAATTGCTGTGAATAGGTGATTATGGCAATCTAAAATAATGATAGATTTCATGTAATTTTGGCAGTAGCTAAAAGTTCAAGTAACGATTTTTGAGTGTTTACACAACTTTAGGTGGATTAAAGTATGCTTTTGGGGCTTGCCTGGAGTTCTGTTACCAAGAGTAACTGCAATTAAAAATAATAAACTAGCATTTTTTTTTTTTTTATGCCCACAGAGGAATTTCCATAATTTGCCTAACAGCCTAGCCCCACCCCCACACATTTTAATTATTGTTTGCCTCACTGGTCAAAAGTAGATCCAGAAAGTTAGGAGGGGGTTGGGCCAGGCTTGTAACCATAAAAGCTGGTATAAACGGTCATACCTGAGAACCCTAGATTTTTGTGTTCCCAAAGTGCTTGAAAGTTAAACTTGCATTTAGTTTAACAAACTCCAGCTGACTTTAGGAATCATTTAAAAAGAGAAAAAAAAAATAAAAGTACAGATTTTTTTTTTGTTTATGGTACAAAAATGCTTTGGGTTTTTAAACCTGCATTTTGTTTTGTTGCGCACTTAAATGTAAAATGGTTATATAATATTACACAGGGGAAAAGGAGACAGAACACATAAATAAATAAGTTGGGAGAAAACACACTACATAAGCCAGAAAATTAGACAAGCATTTGTGTGTCTGCATCCCAAAAATTAAACCTGCCTTGGGGTAATCAGAAGTCAAATGTTCATTTTCCAGAGTTGTTCCCAAACATAAAACAATTTTCAAAGTGAAACATTTCAGGAAATGGTTTGTCTACAGAGAGAGCCAAACTGCCAACAGTCAACTAAGATGACTTTCTTCTCCTCGTTACAGCCTTCTGATAGAAAAATCAACCCTCGCTGCTGCTACAGCGGTTCTGACAAATGTGAATTTGTCATTTCCGTGTTATGCCAACACCGTGTCTGAAGTTCCGAGGCCATCAAACCATAATCCTGTATAATGTGTACTCTGAAGCTAGAATAGTATTTCAGTGGGGCTTACCTTTACCAGTGAATGGAGACTTTTTTCACCAAACATATCCCAGAGGAAGGTCAGGTCTTCTTGGCTGTCCACATGTGGCTGCAGCTGGGCCGGTAGTGTAGCCAAGAGCTCATACAGACCTATAAAACGAAAATAAAACAGAAAATGTAATCTCATTAATTTCACCTAACAACTCCTTCCAATGTCTTGCCCAACGTTTCTCGATAAAACAAAAAATTACTTAGAAAGTATGTAATTGGACTCAATGTTAAAAGAACAGAAGAATAATATATATATATATATTTTTTTTTTTAAACAAAAAGGTACATGCCTACTTTTATCAATCCAGAATCAAAATTATTTTATTTACTTAATATATTTTTTTAACATACTTTTTGACTTAATCGCTTTTCCATTTCCACCGAGGCAAGCCAATGACTCACCAAAACGGAACAATTTCCAAAAATGAAATCGGGTGGTCCGCGGAACTGTGACTACACTTACTTTGAAACTTATTTTTTTCTAATTTATAGCTCAATTAAGATTTGTATTTTCAAACGCCCCATAATAAAAAAAAATATATATATATATTTAAATGTTCCAAAGAATCGTTCAAGAAATGAACAATACGGAGGGGAAACAGACAACATTGTATGAAAATTCTGCTGAAATGTAAAATATCATAGTTCATTTTTTAAAACTTGAGCATTCCTTTCAGTTTTTCAATTCCTGCTAATATCATCTCATCATACTGAAGTAACTAGTAGGTAAAGCTGTACTTAAACAAGCTTGCAAAGCAAACAGTAGCACAGTGTTCTAGGAGCAGCGCTCATAGGCAACAACCATCTATCATTTACACAAACTTTCGAGCTGCAGTCCAAGAATGTAGCCGCACTGACTGCATGAGTCTCTATGGGGAACTGACATGTCATGAGCCGCTATCAATTCATAGCACATGTTTAATTTTCCAGGGGGGATTACCAGAGGTAAAGAGGACAAATTCACATTTTTTTTTCTGCTTGCTGTCTACAAAAACATGAGAAATCTCGGGGGGTCCCCACTACATGCTCCTGCTATTATTTTTAGTCTGGATCACTGTCGCTGTTCATCAAAAAGCCAACTTTTACAAGATTCTGAACTAAAAAAAAAAAAAAAGCTGGGTAAAAAGGGCTGTAAAAGGAGGTTCCAAATTTTGCATGCTAATCTAAATTCTGTATCAATGAGTTGTCATGGCCAAGCCTTCGTGACCCTCTAAGCGCCATTAAAAACGTAATCCTATGCTATAAAAACCCACTGTTCCTTATTTGTTTTTTCCATCGACTGGCATGGGGCATGAATGTCCTTTTGCTAATACATAAACACGCACTCTCCAGTTACACTTGTTTGCTGAGGTCAAAGAAGAGATCTTTATCGTAAGCGGCTTCTCAAAATCTTGTTCATAAGCTCAGAACATGATACAGTTAGTCCCTTGAATGTAGAGAAAAGTCTTTTCTACTCAAAGAAACTAATATATATTTATTATTGCCAAGTGGAAAATAAATGTGCATCGTTATTTGCCAAGCAGAGCTGTGGTGTTAGCGGTATTAGGAGCGCCCAAAGAACACATCCTGAAAACGCTGCTCACAAGCCTGGTGATTTAACAGACGCTGCATTCTGTACTAAGATCCCCTTCAATCCTCTCTATAGGATATAGGTGTATGTGCAGACCTTTAGGACATATCAGAAGTTTCTTCAGAGTTGGACTGAGCTCTGAACCAAACCCACATTCCATTGTGAAATTGCGCAAAGGATGGAAGGAAATATATAGGCAGTATACAGTCACAAATCTCAGTACAGAACCAGTAACATCCAACTGGAATCACTGAAAGGTTTCATTTTTTTTTTCGGGTACAAAATAGTTATTGTCCAACAACACTAAAATTCCTCCCTGAGGTCTGTGAAACAACAGTAAGCCAAAACTGTTGAAATTTTGTCATACGTTTTTCTAATGTGATTTAAATAACCCAGAATATATGTATCTCAAGGGCATGGTGCCATTAACAAATGTGAAATACCAGTAACTGCTCTTACGGTGGACCTGTCACTTTCATTATCTTATCTATCCATTAATGTGATGCACATATCTTTAAAGAGGAACTGCAGTCTGCTCACATCATTTGTAATAAAAACATTATTTGCCATTTTGAAGCTTCCCTCCAACCACTTTGCATCTTATTTTATATATCCTGTGATTCTGAACTTGCCAAATATGCTGCAGAAATCTCCCTCCTCTAAGTCTGGCTGCAGCCATTTTAACTGTGGGCAGCCACAGATGCCTGTTCACTGTATGCATTTACACAGAAGCACATTGACACACATACACACACACACACACATATATGTATATGTATATGTATATATATATTTATACAGACAGACTCACACCACTGCTTGCCTGTACATTTCTCCTCTCTTGATGAATACCCATGGATCTCTGTAGAATCCTGTTATCTCCGCCCTCATCCAGCCCCCTCTAGCTCTGCAGCTTTCCTGTGACCCCACCCCTCCTTGCTGGCAAACTCTCACGAGAGTGAGAGAGCTGTGCATGATGTCATTAGCCTAGGCTAATTACAAGACAAGAAAGAGGAAGTGGGCTGTATAAAGGTATTTTACTGGCAGAAAAAAAATGTTTTACTATCCAAAGTTAAAACAACAAGGGCAGAGGATTTAATAGATGGAAAGATGACAAAAATGACTGAAGGTCCGCTTTAGGTAACACAATTAAATTCTTCAATTTGTGCATCTAAAAGGTATACACTATCAGTTATTTTTTGATTCATCCCAGCGGGCTGAACGGAAAAAAAAAACTGAGGCGCTTGAGAGGAGCTCACTGTACTAACTATCCAATGTTAGTACAGCGATCTCCCCACTGAGGTATTGTGTTCTGACCAGGGGATCACCTCCTGGCCCATGTGTATAGGGTTTAAAACGACTCTCTCCCCAGGTTGACAATGCTGCTGTTTAAAGGTTGCTTTGTTGCTCCTCAATAAAGTGGAGCCCCCCTAACACAGGGAGAATGTTACTGATCAGCTGGTCAGATCTCTAGATGATAACAGAAAAAAGACCCCCCCAAAGGAAAAAATGAATGAAGCCCCCACATTTGAAATGGTTGTAAAGGCAGGTCTTTTTTCCACCTTACTTCATCCTATGCAGTAACCTTTTGCATGCAACAGCCCCCCAAAATACATACCTGAGCCCGATCTCAATCCAGGGATGTGCACAACTCTAGACTCTCTTTGCTATCTCCCTCTTCATTGGCTCAGACACAGCAGCGCGTGCCTTTGGCTCCCACTGCTGTCAATTGCAGCTAGTAACAAGGGAGTAGGGGGCAGGGCCAGGCACTGCTCTGTGTGTCTTATGGACACACAGAGCGAGGCTCAGGAGAAAGCATGCACGTGTGCCACTATACCAAGCGGCTTGCTGTGCGGGCACACAGCGGAGAGGAGCCAGGAGCACCAGTGGGGGACTTAAGAAGAGTAGAATCGTTCTGCTCTGTACAAAACTATTGAACGGTGCAGGGAAGTATGCCATGTTTGTTATTTAAATTTTACAGTCACTTTAAGAATTGGCAAAGTACACTATATTATATATTTTGTTTTGCGGTTTAGATATGTTTATGGACAACCTTCTGCCACCAGTTACTGTTCAGCATGCCTAAAAAAAAGCTGTTCATTAACTTTATAAAACATGAAGAGGCAAAGTGACATTTTCTGTTTCCCTCTCGAGGGATATCCCCCGCTCCTTCTCCTTTCTCAGCAGGTACAAAATATCTAGTTATTTTGAGTATAGGGGGAGATGTGACCTCCGCCTCCTGACAAGGAAGGTGACCTAACTGAATTCTTTAAGTTTCAACACTGGGCACTTTGGTGGTGGCTGCAATGGAGAAAAAAGGGACAGGGGCCTGCTGGAGAGGTATTTAAAAATGTTTTTTGGGGTACCTTTACACTGTAATTTTCCCCTAAATAGGCAGGCGAGTGTCCCCTTTAATGGAAACTGAGGGGGCAGATAAATGGGATCAGCCACTGCTGTCCTGGCCACCAAAGTTGTCATTCTGTTGGGTCACCTACCTTAAACAAGCAAGTGTAAGGGATGTCAGGTACCCCATAAAAAAACACATTTCCGTTTTATGGCATTTTTATGAAACCACCAGTAGATGGCAGCACAAAGTTCAGCTGCAAGCAAGGCATGGGAGGAACTAAAAGTTAGACCTTTTGTTCCTGGGGGAACAGAATAGCAGTTGCTGTGTCCCTCAGAATAAAAAGGTCATCATACCTCACTCATGTCCTTGTAGTTGCAGAAACGTTTTCAATAAAAATAATTCTGATTTCACCCGGTCCGATCCCTTCGCACATTGGAATTATTGACCATACTTTCAGCATATGTGCAACACAAGCAAGAATAGAAATTCATCTTTTCAGACTTCATTGGTTGTTTGCTTGTTCCAGGTTACCAAAACATTAGGCAGTAAAACAGGGATTATAAACCAGTGAAAGCAAATAATGTCAGCTCCCATATTAATATTCTCATGGGCTCTTTTGAAGTGGAAACCAAAGAAATTCAGTGTTAAATCAAAAGTTTCAATATACAAAAAATTATAGATGTACAAAATTTCAGCGGCCAAAATATATCGACCGAAAATTGTGTTTTCAGCATTTTGCCGATAGAGAAAAAGGTGCCGATAGTCGCACCAAAAATTTGCAATTTTGCCACGATTTTAATGTGCTCATAGTGTGTTTTTAATGTAACTCAAAAATTGCATAAAAAACGTAACACGGGTGTGTTATTATTTTCAATGTATTTCAAAGTGGAGGTGTGGTTTTTTTAACTGTTCAAAAATGCAGCAAGCAAGATTTTTAACACAACAAAAGCGCAATGGACGGGTGAGAACATACATAGAATTTAAAGTTATTTTTTTTTTAGCTTTACTTGCGCAAAAGGTGCTGATAATGACCAACAACCCATTCATATTCATTTAAATTGATTATATTAATTAAAAAATCCAATATAATACAATTATATACATAAATATATTATAGATTTCTTTAAACTGTTGTTTTCGGTCAAGCGCATCCTGAATTTTCAGTTTCGACACCAAATTTTCTTTTCGGTGAACCTCTACAAAAAAATGTAATCCAACATGATAATAAAACAGAATTACAGGTGGCCATAAAATGCCAGTAATTACAATTGGTCTGACAACTTCTGTTCCTATTTACTGACATCACATGAAAGTGAATCTGCTGCAGACAATATAAATATTTATTTCATCCGCAGTGCCCAATGTTTAGAAAGTGCACAGTCTATGAGTTTTGTGAATAGCTCAAAATGATCTGTTCTTTTCTAGCATCTGTTTAGAATCAATCCGACATGGAACGGCGGATTCCGAACCTCCTCAATGCAAAGGACTTGGAATTATTGTCTCCTACTATCCATTTTGCTGGGCATGACATGCAATCATACTCGACCTGTCAATCATCTTTAATGTGATGAGGAACATCTGGGACTGAGACACTTTTGTTATTACCGAGTCAGCGTTTCAGATTTAATGGATGTCTGACTGTGTCTATTTACCTATAGATGCTCAGAGTGATTGATGCATGGTTGTGTAGCATGCACAATTACACAGCGATGCAGACAAACCTTAGACATGGGGAGCATGGGTTATCCCAGGCACTGCTGCAGTAGTCGAAAGTGACTGTAAAACTAGGTAGGGCTATTAATAGCCTATTACTGTACAGACAATAATTATAGCATTGTATGGTGGGGCTATTAATAACCCATTACTGTACAGACTATGAAAACATTGTATAGTCCCCTGTTCTACAGACCTCACATTGACTGATTAAAGGACTAAAAAATATGTTGAACAGAAAATTACTCAAAGCAGAACTAGAAGATTTAGAGGTTGTACTTAAAGCGGAGTTCCGGCCTCAAAATCGAAAAAATTGATTTTGGGCCATCCGCTTGTTGAGGGTCACCTGAAAAAGAAATGGATGCTCCCAATTTTTTTTTTCTTGGTCACTTACCTTGATATTGAAGAAAATATACTCACCTTCCTTCCCCTTCCTCCCTCTGCGGCCGTGGCCACGGCCCGCGCCGTCTCTTCCGGTTTGTCAATGCGTCTGCACCGGCTCCGCTCGTCACTTCTGGTGCAGGCGCGGCATTCCCTGCTAAACAGCTTCTGGGCATGCCCAGAAGCTGTGGAGGGATGCCACGCCTGCACCGTAAGTGACTAGCGGGGCCGGTGCAGTGCATTGTGGGACTCCAACGTCACCGAAAAGGCCGCAGAAGAGGACGCGCTGGCTTCAGCTGCCCACACCTGAGATGGCAGCGCTGGAGAAGAACTTTTCAAGTTAAGTATTTCTTTTTACAGGTAAGTGTGACCCGGAACAGTTCAGAAGCTATCCATTGTGGAATGTACTAGCCCTGACTGTCCTGGGGGTATTTTTATCTAAATTCGACCCCCGAGGCCGGAACTCCGCTTTAACTGATGTATGTTTTACTCAAATATGGGTAAAATACATCTGTATATACACACATACAAACACACACACACAAACAAACACACACAAACACACACACACACACAAACAGACACACAGACACAGACAAAACACACACAGTAAAGTGTTTTTTTTTTATTACATTTAAAACCGCCGCATAGCAAACTGACATGAGGTATTGAAATCTGATGGAATTAGCAGATCTTGCCTTATAGGGCCCATTCACATTTGTGCACTGCTGCAAAGTGCGCCAAACATGCGCACGCATGGTACCACAACACATGTGCTCTCTGTGCAGAGGAATGGCACCACCAACGCACTGCACAGTAGAAAGCAACACACAATGCCCCCCCATGCATGCTGTGAGTTGTGGTGCACTGAGTTCTGGAAAAAAAAAAAAAGAGTCATGCACCATTGTGGTGGTTTAACGTAACAAGTGCAAAACTGTGCGTTAACACTTCCCAAAATTCTGTTTGAGTGTAGCTTCTATTTTAAAGTGACACTAAAGTCAATGGTTCTAACATATCAAGTATACCATGTCTTGGTTTTCTTTTATTCTTTTTTTAATCACTTCAATACAGGTCATTTTTGTCCCCTTCCTGCCCAGGCCATTTTTCAGCTTTCAGGGCTGTCGCCATAGGTGTGCACCCCAAACACATATGCGCAGTAGAGCAATGGATGATGTCAGTAGAGCGGAGGACGGTGTCAGGAGCGATGAGATTGGTGTCAGTAGTTTTTGTTTTTAATATTTTATTTTAGTTTTTTTTTTTCTTTTTCTTTTAGTATTTTTATGTTTTTTTTTTTACAATTCATTGGTGAAATAGAGAAATGGACTGAGGACAGAGATTCCCCAGGCCTTTTTTCTGTAGCCTCAGCTGCCACGGGGGTAGGGGCAATCAGCAGGGGAAATCTGTAACACACAGGGTGATTAGGGTGTGCCCAGGCACACCCAGTACACCCTGTGCGCACACCTATGGCTGTCACACTTTGAATGACAATTGCGCAGTCATGCAACACTGAACTCAAACTAAATTTTTATTATTTTGTTCACACAACTAGAGCTGTGTTTTAGTGGTATTTAATCACCACAGGGTTTTTTATTTTTTGATATGCACAAAATATGTCTTTCTTTGTTTTGGTTAACAAATTTTACAAATAAATTGTTCTTCATAAATTTCAGCCAAAATGTATTCTGCTACATTTCTTTGGTGAAAATAACCCAAATCAGAGTATATTGTTTAGTCTGTAAGAAAGGTAGAGTCCACAAACTATGGTATATATCTGAAAATTGATCAATCCTGATGTACTGACGGCCGACCTCATTTCTTGAGGACCAAAAATGTCAGGACTGTAAAGATATCCCCAAAATGACCTCTTTTGGAATGCAGGCAGTCCAAGGTATTTAGGAAGAGGCATGGTGAGTTTTTTGAAGTTGTAATTTCTTTGTTATTTTTTTGAAAATTAAGAAATTAAAAAAATGTATATATTTTTTTTCTTACATACTGTTACCGGTGCAGTACAGCATCATCATATAACTGGTGTGGCGGTGATCAGAAAAACAGACTTTTTTTAACTTATATTTTTTCTCTTTTTTTAATGTTTTTTATTTTTAACACTTTGACCAGAACAATATAATTCTTACCATAGTAACATTGTACTACTCTGGGAAAGTGATCAGTATTTTTTTTTTATTTTACAAATTAATGAATTGCATACCAAGCATTTTACTAAATTAAGTCGATTCAGTTTGTTTTGCTGTGATTGGCCACAACAGTCTGTACCATGTGTTCACTGTGACCAACCACTGCTATCAACACAGTCGTACACAATGGATGGCTTGAAAGGAAGCAATCCATTGTTTACAACTGTTATGTGACCTGCTGTGACTGGTTACAGTGGTCACATTGTACAGGCAGCGGGCCAGAACAGCGATCAATCATCCACACAGACTGTGCGGCCCAGTGGGTGCGCACGAGGAGTGATCCGGGAAGATGTCATATGACATCCACCTGGATTGGCGAGAGTCCCACCTAGCCGTCGTTTTGCTATAGGCTGGGTGGACATTGGTTAAAAATTCTTCCTGTTTTCAGGCTTCTCGCTCCTGATCCTCCACTGATACAACGCCCTATTACTAGTATAAAGCAAGTAGTGCCGTTCTTTCTGGTCACATGTTCCACTCTATGGATTCTACAATTTTGATACAGCTGAAGATATCTGCTGGTAGATTAAGTTCATCTCAGGGGTGAGCAGGAAAGGGTGGCTACATTCTCACACACCAGAGGGCATAGAGAACAAATGTAGCCACCATAGAAAAGAAAGTCTGAGAACAGCAGAAAAAATCTTGCATTTGAGAGATTAAGTTTACCCAAGAGCGATAGAAAGTACATTCTACATACATTTAAAAATATTGCATTTATCTTATTTTACAAAACAATGCGAGTTCAGTGTGACTTTAACCCTTTTATTATTGCTTATCACATATGTGCGGTGGCAAAAGCATGGACTTTAACGCCCACATGCCATCTATACGCGTTGCTGGGCAGCCGATGTTTCTGTGCTTAGAGCACGCTCACTGACTGAAACTGATTTGTGATAGTCAGTTCTTAGTCCCTGCTAACGATTGGCAGCTGGTGGGACTGCCACGTGACTACTGTGACAACCACTGTCATAATGGTCATGTGATCAGTCAATCTTTTCCATACCAATTTTGTCTTGGTGGAGGAAGCAAAACCAGACAGGTGGGTGGACTTCTGGTGGTGTGCAAGTGTACCACACTAACAGTGAGGGCAGCTCTTGGCAATGGTAGAAACAATTCCAAGTGAAGGAAGAAGAAAAGGCACCTCTGAGTGTAGCAGATAACACTTTATTACACGCGCAATGAGCAGACTTACACAGGGGATGACATGGGTCCTCACGACTCGGGGTCTCTTCCTGATCCCGCGGCTCGTCCAGTCTTCCGACTGTCCAGCAGCAGGGAGATGATGCCAATGGGGGAGCCCAGACAGGAGCGGGGAGTCAATGCGAGGCTGCGATGGAATGCATGCCTCGCTCATGGGCCGTGTGATGATGCAAGGGGGCGGTAACGCGTTTCAAAGCATGTACAGTTGTGCTCCTTCGTCAGACCAATAGAGGTTCAGGGGTCCTGCAGCCTCATAGGACAGTCAGAGGAGAATGGAAACTCCTCCTACAAGCGTTAACTAGACACTGATAGAAATCACAAGACTGTTATATACTGCTGATGGGAAAAGGTGTTTAGCCATTTATATTTTCTAAAATTATTGCATTTCCATGTTCTGTGTACTGTGGGAAACCAGATATAGTGAATTCAGGGTGCTGGGTTGAGTAACACTTTAATAGAATAACAAATATACTGATCAGTAAAACAATTTGATTTCACATATTGCCTAAAAGAACGATCCAGAAACCATAAAAAAGACCTAATAGCTCTGTCTGCCTTCCAAGTGGACACCTATACTGTATAGTGCACTTCAGGTGCAGTAAATGTACATTAATATGTCTACTAAACTGAGGAGTACAAGGAGCTGGAAGAACATTCCCAGCGGTTATATACACAGTAGTAATAGAAAGAGAATCTATAATCCACCCGGCCGGCACTGGTGTTCCTGTTAATAAACTATGCACAGTTAAATTACAGACATTTTTAATTGAAGGGGAAATAAAATATCACTCACAAGCTTTCCAACACATATTACATTAAATTTCCCCCCAAAATGTTACCTTACATTCCAATGTTTTATGTCATTGGAAAGCTTTCCGGATTTTTTTTTTTTTTTTCGCTTTCCCTCTTTTACGATGTATATTTTTTGGCCCGTTCTATACTAGGTCTGGTGGGCTGTAAAACTTGAAAATATGCAGGATTTTTTTTTTCCTTTTTTTTCAGTAAAGAAGAATATAAAGACAACTGTCAGCATTTTCAAGAATAATATTAGAAGCAAGTTAAAAAAAAAATGACTGATAGTAAATAACAAAAGGATGTTATAGGGGCTCTTGATTGTTTTGTAGGCGTGGTCGGTTTCAAATTTGAAGCTGGCTGGAATATACTGGCGAAGTATTCCCTCCTAATACACATAAGAATCAAATAAAGGGCTGGCTACAGACTGCACGTTAACTGACCCATGTCAGAGCCTAGGTGAAATGACATTTTTGCAATTTTTTTAGTTGCACCCCTGGCTATTTAAAAAAAAAAAAAATAAAAAAATAAAGCTGAAGCCAAGAGTTAGCCCGGTTTACATATGTGTGATGAGACATCGCATGTGATTTTCAGAGCAGTGCGCTCCGCATCACATGCGATGTCTCATGTCTGTGCGATGCAAATTCAGCCATACAGATTGTATGGCTGAATTTGCTTCGCATTCGGACCTAACTCGCACAGGACCCTTTTTTGGGTCTGCACCAGAATCGGATCGCATGGGTGTTCACACCTTAGTGATCTGATTCATGTCCAAACTGACAGTTCGCAGTGTGATATGCAAAGTGATCTGGGGGTGTCGTTAACTCTGTATTGACACCCCCAGCGATTCGCATATGGCGGTGTGAACTGCCTGCGAGTTGAATGCGATGCAGGAACCCGCAGTGGATTTGCAGGGTTCCCGCATCGCATATGTGTAACCTGGCACTTACTGTATTGCAATATTTCAATAGCCTCAATTTGCACATTTTTATAACAAGGATAGTAGGTATCTTTATCTTAAGCTGGATACACACTATACAACTTTTGTTGTTAGATTTCCTTTAGATTTACTTTCAACTATGTAGTGTAAGGGCCTGCCTGATTGCATACAAATTACAAGTGTTTAGATTTGACCTCATATTATATGGTTTTGGTAAATCTAAAGGAAAAAATCTAAAGACAATTGTATAGTGAGTATTACCCATTAGCCACATGACTGTAATTTGCAAATCTAATTGAAAGCAGTTAAAAACAACAGTAACTTTATTTTAAAAAATAAGTATAATTAGTTGAACTACATGGATTTGTATCTTTTTTTCAACCAGACTATCAAAAATCCCAACTGTCCCTGATTTCGAGGGACTGTTCCTGATTTGAACCACAGTCCATCTGTCCTTTCCTCCTCATTTGTCCCTCATTTTGGTCTGATCTATATAATTGTATATAAAATTCACTTTTTATCTTTCAAAAAGTGTTTCCAAGCGCTAAACCTTTCATCCAATTTCTAAATTGCTGCATTTGTAAATCCCACAAGCCAATATAAATGAATACTAGTGGAAAAAAGCACTTGTGGGTTTAACTAATCATTTTTTTTTAAATGTAATTCTCCTTTAAGGGGGGCGTGGCAGGGGTGTGTCCTATGCCTGCACACTTTTGCTTATAGGCGTCCCTCATTCCCATCTCAAAATGTTGGGAGGTATGGACTATATATATTTATCCTGAAGCATCAACTTTATAAATGAAGCCTACTGTCTACTGTCTTCTGTTGCTGCATTACTAGCTGTTCTCCTAATCATTTTTGCCCATTTACAAATATAATTTCTACCCTTCTTCGCTTTTTTTTTTTTTTTTGTACACCTATTCAGTTTTAATATTTTATTTTTAGTTTAGGGAATCTTGTTTCATCTTGAGCATTTTTGCTTTTTTTATGTTTGTTTTAAATTCTTACTATTTCAAACTTCAAACTGCAGTTGTAATACAAATAATGGTCATTTTTTTTTCTATTGATTGCATAGAAAATAACAACTTTGCAATTCAATGAGGTTGATTTACTAGCTGGAGAGTGCAAAATCAGGTGCAGCTGCGCATGGTGGCCAATAGGCTTCTTACTTCAGCTTGTTGAATTAAGCTTTAAAAAAAAAAAAAAAATGGAAGTTGATCGGTTTCTATCCAGAGCTGCGCCAGATTTTGCACCCTCCAGCTTTAGGAAATCAACCCCAATATCATCAGAAGACAGTCTTATTATTCTGGAAATAATACTTCTATATATTACTTCCTTATTTTGAGTACGGACACAATAAAAAGGCCCATAGCAGAATCTTAAAAAATGCTCTTATCCATAAAGAGTATACAGGGATGAGAGCTGAACGCATTATGGACCAAAATGCTGTGCTACACTTTTTATGAACAGTCAGCACAAAATACTGCAAAAATTGAAAACATAACATGCACATGGTAAATTCAACAGATCTGTACCTTTAGTAAATTGAAAACATCATTTTCTATCATAAAAATGCCAGATTTCATTGACTGCTTTATAAAAAGTGCCTTGATGAGCCTATGGAATATAAAAATGTCTAAAGCAACAGTGTGATTACAGCTGTCATATTTCTCTGACAGGTGGCAAAATAAAAGAAGGAATACGTGTTACAGCCACCACAGCAAATTATTATTGATAAAAAAAAAAAACATTATAATTTAAAGGAATTTTAAATCCAGGAATTTGGCTCCTTTGTAAAGAAAAAAAAATGAAGGCACACTATGAGTTAAGTCCAGCAAGGTGCATGACAGCTTTATAGTACTCCCAGAAGAACCCAATGCTAATCCTTATGATCTGCTAATCTGCTGCATCTGCTATGCCCGCCACTCCCCTCCTCCTGTCCATTCACAGAAGCCCTTGCACATTGCAAAGGCTTCTCTGAATGGGAAGCAGAGTGGAGGGTGGGCAAAGCTGCCCCTCTCACAGCCCTGAGTATCTTTAGCGTAATTCCTGGCACAGCAATAAACCCATCAGATATAAATAATAGCGATAAGCCCAGGACATGTCATGCAGCTCCTTGGCCTAAATCATAGTCTACCTTCACTTTTTATAAAATGGCTGACTTTCTGGAATTCAGCTTTAAAATCCATGGCAGATGCATTTAATTCAATTATGTATTTTTTAAAATGTATGTATAGCGTGTGGAAGGATGAGAACCCCCTGTCGTGTTGCTATTGTTGGCTATGCCCATTAGTTGGCTTATTGCAGGTTATGCAACTGCAATCACAAACTATGAAACTTTAATGCATACGATTGGTGATCGGACCGAACAGTGATTCACATACAGGAGCACTTAGGTCTCCCAAACACTGTCTTATAAGAGTTTATATGAAAGTTTGCATTTTAGTTTTTAATAAATTTGCGTTATTGTGGTTTTTTACACTATGGAGCTTGCTTTCTTTTTTCATGCTACTTTGATTATGGTGCAAGATACTGTCTGCTGGTATTGATGTGGAGTCTTTGGAATTCCTGCTGATTTATCCTGCTGGTGGAGCCATTAAAACAACAGGAAAAAAAACATGGGACCTAGGAAAGCAAAGGACAGTGTCAGGGAATCCCTGTGAGACGTCTGGGGCGTGGCCGTACACAGGCTATTCCCAGAAGAATGACTAATGGGCGTGGTGCCAGACAGGCTATTTAAAGGAAGTTCATTCCTGTTTCCTGTGCTGACTGATCTTCAGCTGTTTCCTGTGACCTGATGATACCTGTATGCTTCCCTGTTGCTGACCTGGCTTGTTCTGAACTTGGACTTGGATTCTGCTTCTGCTTCTCTGCTAAACCTGACCCGGCTCCGTCCCCGACTTTGGCTCTGCTTACGATTTGGTACCCTGCTGCACCGCCTGTTGATGACCCTGGCTTTCCTACTACTCTGACTCCGTCTCTCAGAAATACCCGAGTGCTTGTCTGGCTATCTGCTGCACATGTTCCATACAGCATTGCATGTTCCAGTTTCCAGGATCCGGACAAGCAGCCTATCCTGATCCATCAACAACCGCAGGCACTCGTGTCCCTCCTGGCCTTTGACACCCTCTGTCTCACCTTCAGTGGGGTCTGGGCCGGAGATATAAGAGAGGCCGACCTCGTCAACTCAGACTCCTCCCAGGTACGTGACAGTATCAGTCAGCCAACTATGGAGTCTGAAAGGGAGGTCTCTCCACTGGAGAACGTTTGCCGATCGATCTCTGCACTATCCCACATTGTACAAAGCCTGCAAGGAAAATTGGATTGCATCGAAGATCAATTATCGGCCCGCAAAAATGACTCTTCTCTGACGGAGCCCAGCACATCCTGTGCGGCGGATTTCCACCCGGAACCTCGAGTTCCCATTCCTGAACGTTTTTCTGGAAATCGAAGAAAATTTCGGACTTTTCGTAATTCTTGTGAACTATACTTTTCCCTGTTGCCTCGAACATTCTCTTCACAAGATACCAAGGTGGGGTTTATTATCTCGCTCCTTCAGGATGAGCCCCAATCCTGGGCTTTCCATCTTCGGGAACAACACGATCCAGCCTTGACAACCATGGACTCTTTTTTTTCTGCCATGTCCCAGCTATACGCAGATCCTTTTTGTCATCGGACTGCTGAATCAAAGCTTAGCAAGTTAAAGCAAGGCCTAAGGCCTGTGGAGGATTATGTGACAGATTTCCGTGTATGGAGTGCCGATACTCTGTGGAACCATTCGGCCCTCCATCATCAGTTCCGTCTTGGCTTGTCTGATGCCCTAAAGGATGAACTTGCCAGGGTGGGGGTACCAACGGCCTTAGAAGACCTGGTGAACCTTGTCATCCAGATTGACCGGAGGCTACGTGAGAGGCAAGCCGAAAGAACTAACAAGGCTCCTTTGGTCCGCCCGGAGTTTGGGGCTGATACTCCTCTCATTACCGTTAACCCCCCAGAGGTACCTCACTACCCTTCACGAAAGAGTTTCCAGAGATCCCCTCTGTCCACATCGGAACGTCTTCGACGGTATCGCTCCAATCTCTGCCTCTACTGTGGCGATGCCGGTCACCACATTCAGACTTGTCCTGTGAGGCCTTGCAGAACCTCCTCTAACTGGATTTCTATGATGCATCCACCCAGGACTGATCAAACACATCTCACCTTGCTTTGCCATCTGAAACTTCCTGAAAAGACTATCTCTGTTCCTGCTATTATAGACTCTGGGGCCTGTAGCTGTTTTGTGGATGTGACATTTGCAGCCCAACACAATCTTCCTCTCTGTACCAAGAAACAAGGGTTTGTTGTTCACCTGGCTGATGGCTCTGGTATCAAGTCTGGTCCAGTGACACAAGAGACGGCTCCAATTTTCTGCTCTTCCTCCTCTGGTCATCAAGAATTCCTTTGCCTGGACGTAATAACATCACCCATGTTTCCTGTCATTCTTGGTATACCCTGGCTGAAGGCCCATAACCCTAGCATCAATTGGCTCACGGGTGAGATTTCCTTCTCTTCTCCCTATTGCCGGGCACACTGTGTTCCTGAGGAGTCTCTTACTGCTACCTCTCTCCTTGGTATCCACCCGGACCCCGAAGTCTTGAAACTGGTACCCACAGTTTACCACGAATACCTGGATGTTTTCAATAAAAAGAGCGCTGATTCTCTTCCTCCTCATCGTACATACGATTGCCCCATTGAACTGTTGCCAGGGGCTGAAATACCTTTTGGCCGGATCTACCCTCTCTCTGAGCTCGAATTAGAGACTCTCCGTAACTATATTAATGAAAGCCTGGAAAAAGGATTCATCCGACCCTCCACTTCACCCGCAGGAGCGGGCATATTCTTTGTTGAGAAAAAGGACCATACCCTTAGGCCCTGTGTGGATTATCGCGATCTCAATAAGATAACTGTCAAGAATCGTTATCCTCTTCCCCTAATTCCCGAACTTTTCCAGAGGTTACGAGGGGCACAGGTGTTCTCCAAACTTGATTTGAGGGGTGCCTACAACCTAGTCAGAATTCGTGAAGGAGACGAATGGAAAACCGCGTTTCGAACGCGCTTTGGGCATTTCGAATATCTGGTCATGCCATTCGGTCTTTGTAATGCCCCAGCCACATTCCAACATCTTGTTAATGATATATTTCGGGACTATCTTGATTTGTTTATCATCGTATACTTGGATGATATCCTTGTATTTTCCAGTTCTCTCGACCTACACAGAAACCATGTAAAGAAGGTACTGGACAGACTTCGCCAACACCATCTTTACGCAAAGGCGGAGAAATGTGAGTTCGAAAAACAGGTTATCCAATTTCTGGGACTCATTATCTCTGCGGATGGCATTGCTATGGACCCGCAAAAGGTATCTGCCGTACTGGAATGGCCTGCCCCCGAGGACAAGAAAGCAGTACAGCGCTTTGTGGGCTTCGCTAATTTTTACAGGAAGTTTATAAAGAACTTTTCTGGCATCATATCCCCCATCACACAGCTGACCAAACAGTTTACCCCATTCAAATGGACTCCAGAGGCTCAAGCCGCCTTTGAACTCTTAAAGACTCTGTTTACTTCCGCTCCCATTTTAAAACACCCAGATCCCGCTTTAGCCTACGTACTTGAAGTGGATGCCTCTGAAAATGCGGTCGGGGCTATACTATCCCAACGACAAGGAGCCAAGTCCCTACTCTACCCTATTGCCTTTTTCTCCAGAAAATTAAGCTCCTCTGAGAGGAACTATGACGTAGGAGATCGTGAACTGTTAGCCATAAAGGCTGCCCTGGAGGAATGGCGCTACCTACTGGAGGGGGCTGCACACCCTATACTTATTTTTACAGACCATAAGAACTTAGAATATTTAAGAACCGCGAAACGATTAAGACCTCGACAGGCAAGATGGGCACTTTTCTTCTCTCGATTTGTGTTCCATATAACTTTTCGTCCGGGCTCTAAGAATTGCAAACCTGATGCCCTTTCTCGCATGTTTCCTGAACCAGCTCCACCTCCTGAACCTGACACCATCTTGCCAGCTAAGAATTTCCTACTCTTGCAAACAGACTTGATGTCACAGATCAAGGGGACAGTTGCAAACTCCCCACCTCCTGTGAACTTGCATCTCCAGCAGAGGGATGGACTTTATTTCCACAAGGAACAAATTTTTATTCCCGAACAACTGAGGGTCACCATTCTTAAGAAGTGTCATGATCATCTTCTGGCTGGACACTTTGGTATCCATAAAACCTCTGATTTGGTCTCCCGTTCCTTTTGGTGGCCAGATTGGTTAAAGGACTGTAAAAACTATGTCAGATCCTGCTCTGTGTGTCTCAGAAACAAGTCTGATCGGGCCAAGACCTGGGGCCTGTTGGAATCCCTCCCTGTACCTGAAAAACCATGGAGTATGATCTCTATGGACTTTATTGTGGAACTTCCTCCATCTGAAGGGTTTACAACTATCTTTGTCGTAGTTGATCGTCTTTCCAAGATGGCACACTTTATACCTCTGAAAGGAACTCCCTCTGCCTCCGAAACTGCCTCCACGTTTATCAAAGAAGTGGTGAGATTGCATGGCATTCCAGCCAGCATTGTCTCTGATCGTGGGGTGCAGTTCACTTCCAAGTTTTGGAAAGCTTTATGTGAAGCATTAAACATTGAACTTTGTTTGTCTTCTGCCTACCACCCACAAACAAATGGACAGACCGAGAGGACAAACCAAACTCTTGAACAATATTTAAGGTGCTTCTCTTCTTTTTCTCAAGACGACTGGGTGTTACTCCTCCCTTTAGCGGAATTTGCTTATAATAACTCCGTTCATTCCGCCACCAAGCAGTCTCCTTTCTACGCCAATTATGGATATCACCCCTCCTTCCTACCTGAGTTACCTATGGAATCTGCTGTACCAGCTGTACAAGAAAGACTAAATTTTCTTAATACCAACAGTCAGCTTTTGCGGGAAACCATTTTGAAGGCACAGGCTGGTAATAAAAAATTTTTTGATAGAAGAAGGAGAGGGAATTTGAATTTAAAACCGGGGGATAAGGTCTGGCTATCTACAGCAAACCTGAGATTAAAGTGTCCCTCAAAAAAGCTTGGCCCAAGATACCTAGGTCCATTTTCTATCAGGAAGAAGATTAATTCTGTGGCATTCGAATTAATCTTACCAGGTAATCTGAAGATCCATCCCGTGTTCCACGTTTCTTTACTGAAGTCAGCAGTTCCCAACCCCTTTCCAGATCGTGGATCTGAAGTTCCTGCTCCCCTTTTGATCGAAGGTAATGAAGAATTTGAGGTGGAGTCTATTCTGGACTGTAGAAGAAGGGGTGGTCGGACACAGCTTCTTATCAAGTGGAAGGGCTATGGCCCTGAGGATAATTCCTGGGAGCCTGCTTCAAACGTCCATGCTCCTCGATTGTTACGAGCCTACCTTCTACAACATCCGGATAAACGGTCTATGTTGGGCATCCGGAGGCTGCCCTTAAGGGGGGGGCAATGTCAGGGAATCCCTGTGAGACGTCTGGGGCGTGGCCGTACACAGGCTATTCCCAGAAGAATGACTAATGGGCGTGGTGCCAGACAGGCTATTTAAAGGAAGTTCATTCCTGTTTCCTGTGCTGACTGATCTTCAGCTGTTTCCTGTGACCTGATGATACCTGTATGCTTCCCTGTTGCTGACCTGGCTTGTTCTGAACTTGGACTTGGATTCTGCTTCTGCTTCTCTGCTAAACCTGACCCGGCTCCGTCCCTGACTTTGGCTCTGCTTACGATTTGGTACCCTGCTGCACCGCCTGTTGATGACCCTGGCTTTCCTACTACTCTGACTCCGTCTCTCAGAAATACCCGAGTGCTTGTCTGGCTATCTGCTGCACATGTTCCATACAGCATTGCATGTTCCAGTTTCCAGGATCCGGACAAGCAGCCTATCCTGATCCATCAACAACCGCAGGCACTCGTGTCCCTCCTGGCCTTTGACACCCTCTGTCTCACCTTCAGTGGGGTCTGGGCCGGAGATATAAGAGAGGCCGACCTCGTCAACTCAGACTCCTCCCAGGTACGTGACAGACAGAAACCTGGGACCAGGAAAAGCAATGGGAAGCAACCAGGGAAAGCAAGGGTCAGCAACCTTGAACTTAGAAAAGCAAGGGGAAAAAACTTGGGAGCGCAAGGGACAGCAACCTGGGAAAGCAAGGAGCAGCAACCTTGAACCTAGGAAAGCAAGGGGAAGCAACCTGGGAAAGCAAGGGGCAGCAACCTTGAACCTAGGAAAGCAAGGGGAAGCAACCTGGGAAAGCAAAAGGAAGCAACCTGGGAGCAATGGAAAGCTACCTGGGAAAGCAAGGGGGACAATCTGGGACCTGGAAAAGTAACGGGAAGCAATTTGGGACCTTGAGAAGCAACAGGAAGGAACCTGGGATCTAGGAAAGCAACTTGTGACCTTAAAAAGCAAGTGGAAGCAACCAGGGACAGCAATGAAAAGAAACTAGGGAAAGTAAGGGGCACAATCTGAAACCTTGAAAAGGAATGGGGAGCATCCTAAAACCTGGGAAAACAAAGTCTGGTTTTACTGTGTTGTATAGTGCTTGTACTTCTGTTGCTGACAGAAAAGAAAAGTCATGCACATATCTGTGTTCTGATACTCCCTTATCATCCAACCATCAATATGGGAACGGGTCATAGTCAAAGCTGTACTTTCTAACTAAAGTGCCTTGCGAAAGTATTCGGCCCCCTTGAACTTTGCGACCTTTTGCCACATTTCAGGTTTCAAACATAAAGATATAAAACTGTAATTTTTGGTGAAGAATCAACAAGTGGGACACAATCATGAAGTGGAAGGAAATTTATTGGATATTTCAAACTTTAACAAATAAACTGGAAAAATTGGGCGTGCAAAATTATTCAGCCCCTTTACTTTCAGTGCAGCAAACTCTCTCCAGAAGTTTAGTGAGGATCTCTGAATGATCCAATGTTGACCTAAATGACTAATGATGATAAATAGAATCCACCTGTGTGTAATCAAGTCTCCGTACAATTGCACCTGCACTGTGATAGTCTCAGAGGTCCGTTTAAAGCACAGAGAGCATCATGAAGAACAAGGAACACACCGAGCAGGTCCGAGATACTGTTGTGGAGACGTTTAAAGCCGGATTTGGATACAAAAAGATTTCCCAAGCTTTAAACATACCAAGGAGCACTGTGCAAGCGATAATATTGAAATGGAAGGAGTATCAGACCACTGCAAATCTACAAAGACCTGGCCATCCCTCTAAACTTTCAGCTCATACAAGGAGAAGACTGATCAGAGATGCAGCCAAGAGGCCCATGATCACTCTGGATGAACTGCAGAGATCTACAGCTGAGGTGAGAGACTCTGTCCATAGGACAACAATCAGTCGTATACTGCACAAATCTGGCCTTTATGGAAGAGTGGCAAGAAGAAAGCCATTTCTTAAAGATATCCATAAAAAGTGTTGTTTAAAGTTTGCCACAAGCCACCTGGGAGACACACCAAACATGTGGAAGAAGGTGCTCTGGTCAGATGAAACCAAAATCGAACTTTTTTGGCAACAATACAAAACGTTATGTTTGGCGTAAAAGCAACACAGCTCATCACCCTGAACACACCATCCCCACTGTCAAACATGGTGGTGGCAGCATCATGGTTTGGGCCTGCTTTTCTTCAGCAGGGACAGGGAAGATGGTTAAAATTGATGGGAAGATGGATGGAAGAAAACTTGATGGAGTCTGCAAAAGACTTGAGACTGGGACGGAGATTTGTCTTCCAACAAGACAATGATCCAAAACATAAAGCAATATCTACAATGAAATGGTTCACAAATAAACATATCCAGGTGTTAGAATGACCAAGTCAAAGTCCAGACCTGAATCCAATCGAGAATCTGTGGAAAGAACTGAAAACTGCTGTTCACAAACGCTCTCCATCCAACCTCACTGAGCTCGAGCTGTTTTGCAAGGAGGAATGGGCAAAAATTTCAGTCTCTTGATGTGCAAAACTGATAGAGACATACCCCAAGCGACTTACAGCTGTAATCGCAGCAAAAGGTGGCGCTACAAAGTATTAACTTAAGGGGGCTAAATAATTTTGCACGCCCAATTGTTCAGTTTTTTATTTGTTAAAAAAAGTTTGAAATATCCAATAAATTTCATTCCACTTCATGATTGTGTCCCACTTGTTGATTCTTCACAAAAAATTACAGTTTTATATCTTTATGTTTGAAGCCTGAAATGTGGCAAAAGTTCATGGGGCCGAATACTTTCGCAAGGCACTGTAAATAGAAAAAAAATTAAATCTGACTCCTCTAACGATGCTTTGTGGCAGGGGTGCCTGAATTACAAGACAAAGAATATTATAAATATACTGGCATGCAAAGCTGGTCACAAAGATGTATTTTAACTATATATGTTTCTGTTTTGCTGGGGTCCAGCTTAAATGAAAAAAAAAATGTTAATTAGGAAAATTATTTGCAGCCTTTAGGTGTACGTTACTTAGAAAATGTCAGAATTTAGCTAGTCTCTGATTTGCTGTGATGTAAAGCCAATGATTGCCTTCACTGCCATAACTGGAAAGTCCAACTGAGTGAAACGTTTCACCCCAGGAGCTGCTCAATTTTCCAGGGATTAGTTTTACAGTACCGTGAGGAGCTAATTAATTTAAACGTAATGCGATGCTATAGCCCTGTGGGGATGTGTTAAAGTGATCAGACCATGAAATAAGGTAAATGTCATCATATAACATGCCATAATGTAATCTTTTACAGAAATCTGAAAAAGGCTTCAGGCCCTTTACACTCAGGACTACCATTTTTCTTGAGGCCAGGGAGTTCATATCGGTAAGAGCCAAGTCACACTACCAATGTTGTACTCATTTGGTCCTTCCACATGGCACCTCACTGGCTCAACCAGCAAGGTATTGATCCATTGCTGGACCCTATGTGTGAAAGGGGCCTTAGGGTCCTTTCGCACGAGCAATCCGATGTGATCCGCCTGTCAGTTTTTTAGGCGGACCTGATCGGATCCCCCATGCATCCCTATGGGGCAGCAGATGTCAGCGGAGACATGTCCGCTGACACCTGCTGCCATCCGCATCCGTTCCTGTCCGTGAAATCCAGACAGAAACCCTATTTTCCATGCGTCCAGGGGATCGGATTGGATGAGAGCGGACAGGTGGTCCGCTCTCATCCGATTCCCCCAAAAAAGGGGCATGGGGCTCTGACATCTCCCTCTCCGCACACAGAGCAGAGAGGGAGCTGTCACCTGCCTGCTCAGCGGGGATCAGTGTATCGATCCCCCGCTGAGCAGCACGGATCCGCCTACGGACCGTGTGAAAGAGCACTTAGTCTGAACTTTATTTTGTTGAAGAACTAGAGCTTACAGAGAATTTTCACATCTGATCCACTTCCAGGTGTGTTGGGTGTCTTATTCCCTCCTTTCTGCTGTGGTTTCATCCATGGACAGCCTGCGTCCAAGGGTGTACATCTTTACACATGTAGCAGTGCAATCCAACGTGCAGCCAACAGTTGCTATGCTACATACGCACATATACCTGGCAGCTGAGTATCCCAGGGGTGGAAAGAAGCTCTAAAAACTCAGATTTTATGGCCTCATGACCCGATGCATGAGGCCAAACAAATTTCTAAACCCAAGAACAAACTGCAATCCACTGCATCTTACCATTTCTTAGATGTGCTGACTGTATTAGTTTTCTTCAAGCGGAAAAGATTTTCTGCAAGTACAGAAAAATACCTGCTGATACTCTTGTAACTTTCTGTACACTGAACTGATAGTGCAAGCAAAGGCATTTATGGCTCTGCAATTGAATTTCCTGCTGGGCTTTCTAAATAGGAAAGCCTAGCACTACCGCTTTTAGGCAGACTGTGCAAATTCCCTAGTTATGTGTGCCATCATTTCTAACAGAAGAAGAAGGGTTGTATCTCTCCTTTGACTATTTAAGTTCCATTTATAGCACAGCAACCACTGTCCAAATCAGGAGCGAGGGGCCTGGGGTAACAAAGTTGAACATTTATTGTTACTTTAGGACAGGAAGTGTTTTACTGTCAAGATCACTCGGTGACTGAAAAGGGAAAAAAAGTCCTAGAAAAAGGAAAATGCAGCCACCTCATCAAAGGAATAGAACTAAGCCCCGATGGGTGGGGTGAAACATGTCGGGGCATGGCAATCAGAAGGAATGTGGGCTGAGGGTTGAGGTACACCCTGAGCCATTGGTATGCAGCAGGTTTCTATTCTTGGTTATAGTGCTTCCTGGATGAGCATATTTACTCCAGCACCCGGTCTAGTGGTGGATTCATCAGAGAACCAGCATCAGTACTTGAGGCGGCACTACATGAAGCACATGCAGGTCATAGTACATGCACTACTTTCTCCATGTTCTGGTGCCATTTCAGCCCATTTAAAAGAACTGGCTGCAAAATTACACGACACAGGAACATGCCACGTGATCCTGGTGTGAACTGGCCCTGGAACTGTTTTAGACCCTTATATTGCTAACCTTAGTAAAAAGATAGGAAGACATAGTAAATCTACTTGTTATAACCTTTTTTTTTTTTTCCTCTGAACAGCCCCTAAAGAAAAGGTAATTTTTAATAACATTCAACTACAATATGATTTGTGTCGCAATTGTATATGCTATACTGTTTTTTCTTTATTTACTATTTTTTAAGTGGTTACCCTTTAACTGGTTGCCGACCGCCCGCCGCAGTTATACGGCGGCAGGCAGCCGCTCCCAGGCAAATCGCCATAGGTGTACATCGCTTGCGTACACGAGGCTAGGGGGCATGCACGCGCCGCCGGCGGCACGCTCCCATCCCCGCTCGTCAGCGGGGACGCCGATGCAGCAGGCAGGCAGCTCCGATTGCCACCTGACACCCGCGATCGTTCCCCACTGATAGAGAAGAACGGTCAGCTGTGTTTACAACAATCTCAGGATCACACGTCTCTATGGTCATTTCAGAAGCCACGCCCCCCCACAGTTAGAATCACTCCCCTAGGCTCACATTTAACCCCTTCCCTGCCAGTGTCATTATTACAGTAACATTGCATATTTTTAGTACTGATTATTGTAGTAATGTCACTGGTCCCCCCCAAAAGTGTAAAAAATGTCAGTTTGGGGTCCGATCGGTCAGCCGTAATATCGCAGTCCCGCAAAAAAAATGGCAGATCGCCGCCATTACTAGTAAAATATAAAAATTACATAAATCTTTCCCGTAGTCCATAGACGCGATAACTTTTGTGCAAACCAATCAAAGAACGCTTATTGCAGTTTTTTTTTTTTTACCAAAAATATGTAATAGAAAACAAATTGGCCTAAAACTTTAAAAAAAAATTAAATTTTAATTTTGAGAATGTCATATAGCATAATGTGAAAAATAATGTTTTTTTTTTGTTTTTTTTTCAAAATTGTCGCTCTCTTTTTGTTTATAGCGCAAAAAATAAAAAAATCGCACAGGTGATCAAATACCACCAAAAGTAAGCTCTGTTTGTGGGGAAAAAAAGGACATACATTTTATTTGGATACAGCATCACACAACCGCACAATTGTCCGTTTAAGTAATACGCAGTGCCGAATTGCAAAATAGGGCCTGGTCATTAAAGCGGAGTTCCACCCAGTGAACGTTTTTTTTTTTATAAAAATACCCCCGGGACAGTCAGGGCTAGTGCATTCCACAATGGATAGCCTCTGATCTGTCCCGGGTTGCACTTACCTTTTAGAAGAAATACTTACCTTGAAAATGTATTCTCCAGGGCTGCCATCTCAGGTGTGGGCAGCTTGAAGCCAGCGCGATCCTCTTCTGCGTCCTCTTCCATCTTCTTCGGTCCCATGATGCACTGCACCGGCCCCGCCGTCACTTCCGGTGCCGCAGCGTCATCCCTGCACAGCTTCTGGGCATGCCCAGAAGCTGTTTTGCAAGGTATGACGGCGCCCGCACCGGAACGGACGTCGGGGCCGGTGCAGGCGCATTGATTCCTGGGAGCGATGACGTTCAGCTCCCAGGAATTATTGCATGCCAGGAAGTGACGACTCGCCGCGGCCGCCGAGGGGAGGAAGAGGAAGTAAGGTAAGTATATTTTCTTCTTAACGAGGTAAGTAAAAAAAAAAAAAATTGCGATTATCCATTTGTTTTTCAGGTGACCCGGAGCGAGAAGATGGAGGTAAGTATAATTTTAGTGTGGAACTCCACTTTAAAGTGGTTAAATGTTTGGCCTGTACAAATGGCTCTGAAGATATTTCTCTTCTGAAAAAGATTCTTTACTTTTAACTGCTACGGAGCGATGCCCAAAGACTCCTAACTTGTACTTAGCAGTCCAATAAATGTAAAAGAAAATAGAGAATTCACTGCAAAAAAAGTCCCAGCTAAAAAATATAAAAAGGATGGAACTGGGCTTCGCCACATTCCAGGAAGCCAATGGCTGTAAATGGAACAATGTGAGTGATCCGTCATGACACGGACATTAGTAGAGGTGAAAACCACAATACTAGCCAATGATTGCTATACTGAGTGAAAAATCACTCCTAATAACATCTCACATCATTTTCCAATGGACGGAACAGCACATTCTAAATAGGAATAGGAGAGACATATTGAGCTAGTGAAAGAAGCAGAGGACAAGATGCTAACAGAAGCCCGGCTCCGTGCAGAATATGAAAATAAAAATCATCATCTGCCCCCAGTATGGATTACACTAGACGGCCCCCCCAGTCCCACTACACTGATTGTGAACCCGACATCGCTGGGAGCTGCTGGAAAGAATGCAGATCAGTTTATTAAGAGGAATGTTTCACGTTCTCCTCAAAGGACAGAGTGAAAAGATTTCTGGCAGGTACATGGAAACACACACCCGACTTATAACAGAGTGGACTGTCACAGCTTATTTCTAAGAGTTCCTTCACGCTATCTGCAATGAATAAATGCTGGTCGCCGCTAGGGAACATAGCAATAGATATTGTTTCCCAATGCTGGTGTGATGTGCAGTGAGCTGGCGTAAAATGCAGCATGCCTACATTTTTTACAGCCCGCTGGACCGCACCGCGTGTCATCGCAGAGCGGAGCAACGCACTTCTGCGCGGTGACATGAAGTATCGCATAGGGACACTTCAAATAAAGTTAAAGTAAAATGAATGCCTTTTTAAAAAATAACAAACATGTTATACTTACCTGCTCTGTAAAATAGTTTTGCACAGAGCAGCCTGGGTTCTCCTCTTCTCAGATCCCATGCCACCACTCTTGGCTCCTCTCTCCTGCCAGGTGCCCCCGCAGCAAGCAGTTTGCTCTGGGGACACCTAAGCTGGCGCGCTCCCGTCCTGTAGCTCTGTGTGTTAATTCACACACAAGGCTGAGGCTCGGCCCCGCCCCATCCGGCTCACTGGCTGTGATTGACAGCAGCATGAGCCAATGGCCAATAACTCAACACTAAGTTCACTATATGGACCCCTTATGTATTTATACATGTTGATCATATCCCCCCTTAATCTCCTCTTCTCAAGAGAGAATAAATTCAGTTCCTCTAATCTTTCCTCATAGCCAAGCTCCTCCAAGCCTCTTATCAGTTTGGTTGCCCTTCTCTGCACTTTCTCCAGTTCCCTGATATCCTTTTTGAGAACTGGTGCCCAAAACTGAACTGCATATTCCAGATGAGGTCTTACTAATGATTTGTACAGGGGAAAATGATCTCTCTGGAGTCCATGCCTCTCTTATTACAAGAAAGGACTTTGCTCACTTTGGAAACTGCAGATTGGCATTGCATGCTAGCTTATGATCTACCAGAAAAATATAAATGTTAAAACTGAAAAAAAAAAAAAAAAACAGCTTTTGTTGTATGCAATTCTCACTTTCATTCGGTGCTGCCCCCTGCAAAATCCTTTCTTGGTCACTAGACCACGTTGTCATTTTGGGGTATTGTTTGTAGAATTATGAAGGAAATAACGAATTTAATCAATTTTGGAATAAGACTAACATAACAAAATGTGGAAAAAGTGAAATGCTATGAATACTTTCCTGGATGCACTGTAATAAGCTCCATACATAGCTATCACTTTGAGTGCACAGATCCTTTAAAAATGTACAGTGCCTTGTAAAAGTATTCACCCCCTTGGTGTTTTTACTGTATAGTTGCATTACAACCTGCAATTAAAATTTACATTTTTGGGGCTTTTGGATGTACACAATATGCGTTCGACTTTGAGTCCCGTTTCACATTGGGGCAACTTGTCAGGCGACTTAGCCGCCTGACAAGTCACGCTCCATTCAGTGCAATGAAACCGTTCTAATCGGAGCGACTCAAGTCGCTCCGACTTAGAAAAAGGTTCCTGCACTACTTTGGGGGCGACTTGCATTGACTTCTATTAGGGAAGTTGTATGCAAGCCCCGCTGAAGTCACGCTGCACGGGGCGGCTTCAGAGTCGGGCGACTTTGAAGCCGCCCCAGTGTGAACCCAGGCTGAAGGTGCAAGAAGTTTAATTGTGACACAAATAATTAAGAAACAAAAAACAAAAGACAGAACTCTTAAATGTGCATAAATATTCTGCAGGGCACTGTATGTACAGGTAACTAAGACACACACACACCCCAAGGATAGGGGAATATCACTAATGAGTATAGCCACACATGAACGAATTAATGTTAATATTACACTGTTCTGTATTCTTTAATGAGACAGAAACTCACGGCCTGATATAGACTAGTGATATCATGTCCTTGAAAAGCCAGCTGTCCTTCCTGGTACACTCCGGGGACTCTCACAAACTTTCTATCTAAGAAGCCTGAGACAGGCGGTATTCATAGAAGCATAAAAACAGTGTGGCCCATAGCCAACATGGCACAGAAACAAACCAGGTCTTAGTAATGATTACTAGACCCGCTGGCAGGAACCCAACTATGATCTGCAACAGAATGAGCTTGTTTCTACAAAAATAGAATAGATAGTATTCTGATATGTCGGAGCTCTGCCGAGTGTTCAAACAAAGATGAGTTTGTCATTAATTATTTCTATTTTTTTATATTTTGAATAGACTGATTTCAAGAGGAGTTGTGGTCCTTCAAAGTATAAAGGCGAACAAAGAATTTCTCTTATTTCCCCCTTTTTATCTGGTAGATGTAACAATTAGAAATATTTTGTTATAACTGTCATAACATTGTTGCTAGAACTCTTCTATAAGTGCCGGTTCACACCAGGGCGACCTGTGAGGCGACCTGGTCGCCTCAGGTCGCCTCCCATAGGGAAGCTGCGGACCCGTTCTAATAGGAGCGACACAAGTTGCTCCGACTTAGAAAAAGGGTCCGGAGCTTCTTTGGGGCGACCGCCATAGACTTCAATGTTATGAAGTCCGTGGCGGCCGCTCCGAGGTAGCGGCGCGCTGCTCGCACCGCGACCTCGGAGGTCGAGGGGCGAAGTAGCGTCGCCCCTATGTGAACGGGGGCTAAGAGCCCTTACATACTGAGGCGCTTTTCAAGCGCTTTGGCGCTAAAAAAAAGCATCTGGAAAGCTCACGGAAACCTATTCCAAATAAAATCAATGAATGCTTTCACACTGGGGCAGTGTGGTGAAAAAAATACTGTAAGTAGCATCTTTGAAGCACTAAAAAAAAGAGCCTTAAAAACACCCCCTCTCCATTGAAATGAATGGAAAGCGCCTGAAAAGTGCTTCAAATGCGCCTCAAAATGATTCTTGAAGCAGTCTTTGAGTCACATGTCCATAAAAAAGTGCACCGCTAACGCCTGAAAAGCGCTTAGCATTTTATGGGCAGTTTTCAAGCGCCTCAGTGTGAAAGGAATACTGGCTGATCCTGCCAAAAAGCTTGTGAGCTAATAACTTCCTGTGCTCTCTGCCACTACCAACTGCTATCAGATATCAGTCTTATCAGATCTCTTTGCAAGCTACAAACCCCCCCTTTGCAAGCTACAACCCCCCCTCAATTGAGATGAGGACGTATGGAGGAGTTCTGCAGTCCTAATACACTTCCTGTCCTGGGTGGGAGCACTGATTCTTCATAGATATAGTACAAGGAGGGAGCACAGTTACCCTCTAAAGCAGGGGTCTTCAAACTATGGCCCTCCAGTGGTTCAGGAACTACAATTCCCATCATGCCTAGTCATGTCTGTGAATTTCAGAGTTTTACAATGCCTCATGGGACGTGTAGTTCCGCAACAGCTGGAGGGCCGTAGTTTGAGGATCCCTACCCTAAAGACTAGTAGGCTGAAATTGAATCTGAACTGTTTGGTCTAGCTACATTATAAGAAGAATTCTATGTATGGGTATTTTATACATAGTTACATTGGTCCACCTTGGAATAATATAGTTATGTATATACCATACCCCGCCAATGCCTCTGGAAGCTGAAAATCAGTGAAGTAGGCACCACCTCTCCAGAGCTCTCCATTAGCTTCCAGGTCCTGTGCTGAGCAACTGTCCCATTGCATTGTAAACACAGGAGGTTGGCCGCACAGCACAGGCACCAATGAGAGAATGCTTTACATTTTCTAAATAAATGCAAAGCAAACTCTGATTGGATGAGGTGGAGAGCTTGACATCACCCCTCTCCTCTGCACCTCATCCAATAAGAGAACGATTTGCATTCATTCAGAAAAGCATTCTCTCAAAGGAGGCTGTGCTGGGCAGCCGGCCTCCTGTGTTTACAATGCACTTTGACAACAACCGGATCTGAAATGGATAGTTTTTTAAAAAAGTATTTTTTAATATATTCTACTTTTTATTCTAATAATTTTGCATAAAAAAAAGAAAAAAAAGCACAAGAAAAGCTCAAGAAAAATGCATGCCATCAAATTCTATGTACTGCATGTCTTCACACTGGTTCGTTGCGCTTCCGCGTATTTTAGGGCGATAATTTTCCCATTACACATATACATACACACTAAATACAGAAATCATTGTATTAATGTGGTTGTAAAGGCAGAAGGTTTTTAAAAAAAACTTTTGCATGCAGCTCCCCCTGCAGTTTCCTAACCTTCTCCCTCCCTAAAAAACATACCTGAGCCTGATCTCGATCCAGCGATGTGCATGAGAGCTGATGCTCTCTTTGCTCTCTCCCTCCTCATTGGCTCGGACACACCTGCTGCTGTCAATTGAATCCAATGAGGAGGAAGAGGGGGGGGGGGGCAGGGCTGCACGGTTTAGGAGATATTCGCCCAGCATGCAGCTGCCCGACAGACCTTCAGAGCTCCTTGCCAGCAAGTGAACTCCCGCGCGCACACGCGGGAGTGACGTCATCGCGGCTCCGGGAACGGAGCCGCTGAACCCAGAACAGACCCCCGAGGGAAGATGTCAGCTGCCTCAGCGGTGTCCGGGCGACCATGTCGGGGCTTAGTTCTAAGGCAAGTATTTCATAATGAGCTAGTATGAGATGCATACTAGCACATTATGCCTTTGTCTTGCAGGGTTTGTTTTTTTTTTCTTTTTGAGGATACAACCGCTTTAACCACTTGCCGACTGCCGCACGACTATTTACGTCGGCAGTCAGCCCCTCACAGGCAGAGCGACGTAGGGCTACGTCGCTAGCCTGTAAGGGTTTTGGGAGCGAGCGCACGCCACCAGATGCGCGCTACCGCTCCGTCACGGACCCCCCCCCCCCCGCGCGTGTGCACTCGCTATCGTCCGTGACAGCGGGAGAAAGGCAGGCGGCTAGTGTAAACAAAGCCGCCTGTCAGTTCTCCCTGTGTAAGAATGGTGATCAAACGGTTCTACTATGTAGGACCGTTGATCACTGTTCTTACACGTCAAGCCACAGCCTATCACAGTTAGAAACCAGCCCCTAGGGACACACTTAACACCTCCCTCTCAAAAAAAGTTAACCCCTTCACTGCCAGTGTCATTTTTACAGTAAAAGTGCATATTTATAGCCCTGATTACTGTAGTAATGTCACTGGTAACCCCAAAAGTGTCAAAAATGTCAGTCAAGGGTCCGATCTGTCCGCCCCAATGTCGCAGTCCCGCAAAAAAAAAAAATCGCAGATCGCCGCCATTACTCGTTAAAAAAAAAAAACAACAAAAATGACAAAAATCTTTCCCTTAGTTAGTAAACGCAATAACTTTTGCGCAAACCAATCAAAATACGCTTTTTGCGATTTTTTTTTTCCAAACATATGTATCATAAAACAAATTGGCCTAAAATGGTAAAAAATTTTGATTTTTACATTTTTTGGGGGGGAATTTCATATAAAAAAATGTGAAAAATATTGTTATTTTTGCAAAATTGACGCTCTTTTTTTGTTTATAGCGCATGATCTAAAAATAGCACAGGTGATCAAATACCACCAAAATAAAGCTCTGTTTGTGGGAAAAAAAGGACATCAATTTCGTTTAGGTACAGCATCGCACGTCCGCGCAATTGTCCGTTAAATTCACGCAGTGCCGAATCGCAAAATAGGCCCTGGTCAGGAAGGGGGTAAAATATTCCGGGGCTTAAGTGGTTAAGAGCTGGTATAAAAAGAAGTACAGAAAGCTAGATAAGCAATAATAAATGGGCAATCTCACATACATTTGGGAACACGGGAACCAAAACATTTCATGGGCCGGAGTGTTGTAAAGTCTATGAAGCCGCTTGTTCCATTGTGAAGAATTCAAAAACCGGCAAAAGGCGCTCTTGCAGCTAACCATTCATTCACTCTCCCTGCACTTTCCAGATGCTCAACATTCTTGACATCAGAGTGGAAAAATTTACTGTTAGTCTAGAGAAATCCAATATTACCATTCTTGTCATATCCCTCATAGCTTCATTATTAGAGCAGGTCTGTGGAAGCTATAAAGGGCTGTTAAATGAATAAAAAATCTGGGCCGTGTGTTACATCACTTTGACAGAACTGAAAGGGAGGACTCCATCCAAAAGCGTAAAGCAAACGGCTACCTTATAAAACGCAACTATGTGTATTTTCATTTAATATTTGTCTGTATTTGTGTAAGATATACCAAAATTCAGCTCAAGCAAAAATCCTTTTACTGCAACCTGGGGGTATTAAACGGCGAAGAACATAGATCCCGAGCCCAGAACAACATTGTAAACTTTAACAGTGTTTATAAAAAGGACACAGCGATGCTGACATTTTTCCACTTGGTCAAAAGTAAGTCAGTGTTACCTAATTCTGTCTTCTGAAAATCAGGCGGAATCACTAGACGCTGATAAATTGGCAGGAGCCCAGGACCCGCCAGAGACGTATTGTACAGCTTACAAAGAGCAATAACCGCATCGTTTATAGAAAGTTAATATAGAAGAAAGGAGAGTCTGTAATAAAGTGTATGTAAACCCAGCAACAAAAATGGAATACACACCTTACCAGTCCTTAGTCATGATGGCTGCATTCCTTTTCATATTTCAGGCTAAGTACATTTTCTACAAGCACAGAAAAATATCTAAAGATCCTGCCAAAAAACGTGTGTCCTTGTATTTCCTGTGCACTCAGCTGAAAGCAGGATTAACCACTTAAGCCCCGGAAGATTTTACCCCCTTCCTGACCAGGGCCTATTTTGCGATTCGGCACTGCGTGACTTTAACGGACAATTGCGCGGTCGTGCGACACTGTACCTAAACGAAATTGACGTCCTTTTTTTCCCACAAACAGAGCTTTCTTTTGGTGGTATTTGATCACCTGTGCGATTTTTTGATCATGCGCTATAAACAAAAAAAAGAGTGTAAATTTTGCAAAAATAACAATATTTTTCACATTTTTTTATATAAAATTCCCCCCAAAAAAAATGTAAAAATCAAAATTTTTTAACATTTTCGGCCAATTTGTTTTATGCTACATATGTTTGGTAAAAAAAAAAAAAAAAAAAAAAAATCGCAAAAAGCGTATTTTGATAGGTTTGCGCAAAAGTTATCGCGTTTACTAACAAAGGGAAAGATTTTTGTCATTTTTCTTGTTTTTTTTTTAACGTGTAATGGCGGCGATCTGCGATTTTTTTTGCGGTACTGCGACATTGCGGCGGACAGATCGGACCCTTGACTGACATTTTTGACACTTTTGGGGTTACCAGTGACATTTCTACAGTAATCAGTGCTATGCATATGCACTGTTACTGAAAAATTACACTGGCAGTGAAGGGGTTATCTTTTTTTGAGAGGGAGGGGTTATGTGTGTCCCTAGGGGCGTGATTCTAACTGTGATTGGCTGTGGCTTGAGGTGTAGGAACAGTGATCAATGGTCCTACATAGTAGAACCGTATGATCACTATTCCTACACAGGGGAGAATGACAGGCGGCTTGTTTACATTAGCCGCCTGCCTTTCTCCCTCTGCACCGACGATCGGCGAGTGACCGGCGGACATAGGGTCCGCCAGTCACACGCGCGGGGGGGGGGGGGGGTCCGTGACCGTGCGGGAGCGCGCCTCCGGGGGCGCGCGCTCGCTCCCTAGACCCTCACAGGCTAGCGACGTAGTACTACGTCGCTTTGCCTGTGAGGGGCTGACTGCCGCAGTAAATAGTCGTGCGGCGGTCGGCAAGCAGTTAAAGGGTAACTCCACTTTAGTAGGGAACAAAAAATTGCAAACAAAGGAAAAACAATATAGCAATTGCGTCACAAATCATATTGTAATTTAATGTTATTAACCACTTAAGCCCCGGAGGATTTGGCTGCTCATAGACCAGGGCCTATTTTGCGATTCGGCACTGCATGATTTTAACGGACAATTGCGCGGTCCTGCGACGGTGTACCCAAATGAAATTGACGTCCTTTTTTTCCCACAAACAGAGCTTTCTTTTGGTGCTATTTGATCACCTGTGCAATTTTTACTTTTTGCGCTATAAACAAAAAAAGAGCAAAAATTTTGAAAAAATAAAATTTTTCACATTTTTTTATATAAAATTCCCCAAAAAAAATAAAAAGTAAAAATACATTTTTTTTAACATTTTAGGCCAATTTGTTTTCTGCTACATATTTTTGGTGGAAAAAATCGCAATAAGCGTATTTTTATTGGTTTGCGCAAAAGTTATTGCGTTTACTAACTACGGGAAAGATTTATGTAATTTTTATTGTTTTTTTTCTTAACTAGTAATGGCGGCGATCTGCAATTTTTTTTGCGGGACTGCGACATTGCGGCGGACAGATCGGACCCTTGACTGACATTTTTGACATTACTACAGTAATCAGTGCTATACCTATGCACTGTTACTGTAAAAATGACACTGGCAGGGAAGGGGTTAACTTTATTAGAAATCCAGGGGTTAAATGTGTCCCTAGGGGTGTGCTTCTAACTGTCAAGGGGCGTGGCTTTTGATGTAACCACAGAGACATACGATCCTACATCTCAGGATCGTATGTCTCTGCAGTTACACCAGGGAGAATGACAGGCGGCTTTGTTTACATCAGCCGCCTGCCTTTCTCCCTCTCCAGCAGGAGATCGCGAGTGACCGGCGGACATCGGAGCCGCCGGTCACTCGCGCTGAAATGTAAGGGAACGAGCGGGGGCGAGCCTCCAGCAGCATGCGCTCGCCGCTTAGACGCTCGTGGGCGAGCGACGTACCAGTACGTCGCTTTGCCCAGGAGGGGCTGACTGCCGCCGTATATAGTCGTGCGCCAGTCGGCAAGTGGTTAAAAATGACCTTTCCATTTCATTCTGCAGCTGTTGTAATTTTCTGAAAATGCAATGCAATATGGCTACCTGGAGCTATTCTGTACACAGAATGTATACTGACCACACCCACAGAAAACAGAATTTTTGTAAAATCTTACCATAAAATTCCTTTCTCTGAGTCCTCCGACAGCCGCCGCCCATTCACACATCACTTATGGGGATGTCCCAAAGCAGTGTAGACATGAGGGGTGGGCAACGCAACCGCCAGAAAAGCAACGCAGTACCCACATCAGAGAAAATAAATCATAAAAGAAAATGAAGAAAGGCTGAGACTGTAGCCTCAGCACAGGGAAGGCTATCCACTCCTGAAGCTAGGCAGAAGACAAACTGAATTGGGATGGCTATTGCAGGGGGGTATTGGACTAGAAGGACAGCCCCCATGGGTGTGACTATGTAGATTTATTGTTCTTTTACAAGTCTTATGCCTAGAAACTCCTGTGGAGATGAAGTCAATACTTCATCGGACTTCATATAATGAATGTCTATGCAAGTCGCCTCGAAGTAGTACAGGATCCTTTTTCTAAGTCGGAGCGACTTGTGTCGCTCCTATTGGAACGGGTCCTGTAGCAGTCAATGCACCGCGACTTGTCAGGCTGACAAGTCGCCTGACAAGTTGCGGCAGTGTGAATCGAGTCTTAAACCAATTTGTATTCTGCTATATATTTTTGGTAAGCGGATTTTGATTGGTTTGCGCAAACGTTATCGCGTCTACAAACTAGGGGAAGTATTTATGTCATTTTTATTTATTTTTTTACAAGTAATGGCAGCGATCTGCGATTTTTAGCGGGACTGCGACATTGCGGAGGACAGATCAGACCCCTAACTGACATTATTTTATTAACTAAATTTAAGACTTTCTTTTAAGTTAAATTAAAAAGCATTCTTATTTTTCTTTTACATGTCATGTAACCATGACAGCCCCAATCAATGCTATGTAGGCACGGGAAAGGACTTTAAACTTCCCAATATGACTTATCATACATACATCATCCGATTCTTGCTTGCTCCTCCTCCAGATCTTTTACTATGGTTGGGAGTGGGCATGAAAAGTCACATGGCCGCAGTATAATGAATCCAAATTGAGGTATTTGGGAGACTTTTAATATTTTCATTTATAACAACTACAATTATTTGCTATATGTGCAATTAGGATGGTGTATGTAAAGTTGTTAATGTGAGCTTAATATCATCTTAACTAAAAAAAAAGGCCCGGACTAATCTTCAGCGGACAGAAGATTTGGAGTGGAAATTATATACTAAATGAGTATATATCCCTCGCGCCTATGGATGGCCTAATTGGGGGAGTGCCTATATAAATAAATGAATAAGTTTGTTGTTATATCAATAGAGTGAAATTAATAAATTAATTGGGTAGTGTTAGCAGCTGCTATAGGTTACAAGTATATGAAAATTTAAGGTGGAACGCACGCCGCACGCTTCCGGGTAGCCTGGTGGGACGCAAACCGGCAGTCGCCGCTCTCCATTCCTAGGCATAATCCGTAGCTGCCATTTTTTCGTTTTAAAACTTTCCTGTACAATATTTTTATCAGCAAATATAATAAACACATTTTAATGGTACTGCCCGATTGGAGCATTTTATTTCCCTTTTAATATCGAACGTGGAGGATCGGTTTCCAAACAGAGGAGCGACCCGGACCACAAGGAACCACAAAGCCCAGCAGTTACCCCTAGGCTCAGGGAGCCACAAGCCCGTAACGTCTTGTTACTATATGGTATTCAAGACCCACCAAGTCCGGTGAGTGTGCACCCCCTATATTACAAGATACGCCGAATATACCAGCAGTTGGAATATTGGAAAAGTTTAAACCTGCACTTTTACTGTGGCACTTATTTTTTGCACAAGATCACCTATGAACTATACATTGGGACTCTAACAATATTTGATATATTCATTTATTTATTCACACATTTGATGTATTTATATAAGTTTTATACTCAGCACTTTGCACTTTAATATATTTATGGACATTTTAGGTTAATTTTGGAATATCACTACCAAATTGTGTAAACATTTACTTTCACTTGATTGCCTTCACTACTCAGGTGTGGGAACAAGGAATTGTTCGCCCCTGATTAAATAGGAGCAAGCGCTATATCAACCCCCAGGGACAGAAGGTTTACTTTCATATTAGATTATTTATGATCCCTTTCTCTGGCATGTTGTAGGTTGCATTTGCCACCATGATGATAATTACCAAGGTTCTATAGACCAGATTATGGTGGCAAAGTGTATGGTAATGCACATCACGCCCCTTGGTATGCTATCAATGGCACAAGTACTGTTATGTATGTTTTGATACTTTAGGTTGTAGCCCAATTAAATGACGTGTGTTAACTCCCTACTGTGATACAAATGGTCCCATAATATTTTTATTCAATCAAATACGTATGGCTCTCAATGGTAATAATGGGGTCCCTTTCAAGACTTAACTTTAGCTGCAGCATCTCTAATGTGTAAGTTTTAAAGCATTTTGGTTTTACAGTGCCTTAAAAAAGTATTCATACCCCTTTAAATTTTCCACATTTTGCCATGTTACAACCAAAAAACATGCATGTATTTTATTGTTTTTTTTTTGTGATAGACCAGTGGTGTCCAAACTTTTTTCAAAGAGGGCCAGATTTGATGAAGTGAACATGCGTGAGGGCCGACCATTTTGCCTGACATTTGAACCATTAAAATTAAATATACACACACACACACACACACACACACACACATATATATATATATATATATAGGAAATAATAAGCATCAGTACTTTATGAATAAAATCACGCTTACAGAAACAGGCAGTAGGATTGTAGAAGTGACACCTCCTTGGTCAGCTCCATACATACATACACACACATACATACACATATACATACATAATTACATACATACACACACATATATCACACTTACAGAAACAGGCAGTAGGATTGTAGAAGTGACATCTCCTCGGTCAGCTCCACAAGATCCTCGGTCGGCTCCAACAGGTGGCTGTGTGCGGTGAAGGCGAGAAGGCATGCAATTTTCAAATTCATTCTGCACTCCTGCGCAGTCGTGGACGGCGCCGGGCAGATAGAGCCGAGCGGGGGGCGGGGCAGGGCAGGACTCGGGAGCAGCCGAGCGAGGCCAGAGGCCCCGCCCCCGAGCCATTGCATCGGCATCGGGGTGGGGATATGAGGAGTCTCAGTGAGAAATTCATTGACAAAAGTCAGCAGTGTCTCAGGGGGCCGTATAAAACTAAAGGAGGGGCCGCAACTGGCCCGCGGGCCGGACTTTGGACATGACTGTGATAGACCAACACAAAGTGGCACATAATTGTGAAGAGGAAGGAAAATATTTTCAATTTTTTTTTTACAAATAAATATCTGCAAAGTGTGGTGTGCATTTGTATTCAGCCCCCTGTGTCAATACTTGGTAGAACCACCTTTCACTGAAATTACAGCTGCAAGTCTTTTTGGGGATGTCTCAACCAGCTTTGCACATCTACATAGTGACATTTTTGTCCATTTTTCTTTGCAAAATAGCTCAAGCTCTGTCAGACTGGATGGAGAGGGTCTGTGAACAATTTTCAAGTCTTGCCACGGATTCTCAATTGGATTTAGGTCTGAACTTTGACTAGGCCATTCTAACACATGAATATGCTTTGATCTAATCCATTCCATTGTAGCTCTGGCTGTATATTTAGGGTTGTTCTCCTGCTGGAAGGTGAACCTCCGCCCCAGCCTCAAGTCTTTTGCAGACTCCATCAGGTTTTCTTCCAGAATGGTCCTGTATTTGGCTCCATCCATCTTCCCATCAACTCTTACCAGCTTCCCTGTCCCTGCTGAAGAAAAGCATCCCCACAACATGATGCTGCCACCACCATGTTTCATGTGGAAAGATTCTCTCACCTCAGCTGTGAATCTCTGCAGCTCCTCCAGAGTTACCATGGACCTCTTGGCTGCTTCTCAGATTAATGCTCTCCTTGCCCAAGCCCCTTAATTTAGGTGGACAGCCATGTCTTGGTAGGTTTGTACTTGTGCCATACTCTTTCCATTTTCGGATAATGGATTGAACAGTGCTCCGTGAGATGTTCAAAGCTTAGAATATTTTTTTTATAACCTAACCCTGCTCTAAACTTCTCCACAACTTTATCCCTGACCTATATGGTGTGTTCCTTGGCCTTCATGATGCTGTTTGTTCACTAAGGTTTTCTAACAAACCTCTGAGGGATTCACAGAAAGCTGTATTTATACTGATATGAAATTACACACAGGTGGATTCTATTTACGAAGTGACTTCTGAAGGTAATTGGTTCCACTAGATTTTTAGTTAGGGGTATCAGGGTAAAGGCTGCCGAATACAAATGCAGGCCACACTTTTCAGATATTCGTAAACAATTTTGAAAACCATTTATCGTTTTCCTTTAACTTCACAATTATGTGCCACTTTGCGTTGGTCTATCAAATAAAATCCCAATAAAATACATTTACTTTTTTAGTAGTAACATGACAAAATGTGGAAAATTTAAAGGGATATGAATACTTTTTAAAGGACTGGTAGCTATTCTGTAAGGCTGCTGGGTAGAGATATGCTTAAAGTTTGGTCTCAACACACAAACCTTCGCTGTTCGGGTATTCGTACGAACACCCGAAGCTATACCTGTTCAAATGTCATGTAAAATATTACTAGCATGATTACACATGATAGCTACCTGCTGTCAATGGTTATGAAGGATGGCAGCAAGTGCAGGCAATGTCAAATCCTTTACAACCAGTGGCATCTGGCCCTATTCATTTAAATTTGGTCATGTAAGCAAATGAGGTAAAGTAAGCAAAGGAGCTGACGATCCCCTCCCCCCCCCCACACACACACACACACACAATTTATACCAGGCACTTCAGGTTTGATATCGAATTTTAGGAGGAACTCCAACAGGAGGGTGTGCCATCCCACCTATTGAACCATACCACATCACATGCCCCCAACATGGGAGAGGGGGTAACTTTCCAGAGTAAGGCCCCCCCTTGCAAAGCTTCTTGCCCCCAGGTTGATGACCAAGCCCTCTCTGCAACAACCCTTGCCCAGTGGTTGTGGGGGTCTGCAGGTAGGGGTCTTATTGGAATCTGGAAGCCCTTTTAAAAAATAAGATGAACAGATACTAGACCTGTGTAAATAAGTAAGGGATACATAGAACCCCTATTCTTCCTCAAACATATATAAAATACATCCAACTTCAATCACCTTTCCCTGCAACAACCAATGCCCGTAGACCCACCAAGAGAAAAAAAAAACCTAAACTCACATCAGGACCCAATGTTTCCCAATGGAGTCCCAATGAGTGACAGATCCGGTGGGTGACAGCGGTTACAAAGTAAGGGACGGGATCTCCAAAGTGAGGTTATTCACCATATATGGACATGACCAAATATGACGTCACAGGGTTACATGCTCACAGGTGGTGTACTGAAAGACTCCAGACAACATGGACTCTGTACACAAATGGTGACTGGTACCAACATGCTTACTTGTGTCACTTCCAGCTCCAGTCGACAAGGCCGGCATGGCTGCAGACTAACAGTAACTAAGCAGAGATGAACACAGATCCACACCCACAAGGTAGGCGATAGCTGTAGTTGCTCCAAAGGCCAATTTGTCCAGCACGATTCCGGCAGTCCCAGTGCTTTCCCCTAGAAAAAACACAGACATAATTTGTACAATAAGCAGACCAGGTAATTGTACATTTTAGATCTTTGAAGTGATACTGTGCTGTAAATACAGTTAGAAGTGCATTAAAAAAAAAAAAATATATATATATATATATATATATATATATATTTTTTTTATCATTGGCACCATACATCACTATATACAGTTTTCTTAATTATTGCAGTTTCTTACCTGAAGATCCTGCCAGTAACGGCATTTCTTGTTGCATGTTCACAATACTAAGTCACTGCCTCACCTATAGCAGCAGCATTGTCAGTTTGCCCTGCACGCTATCGGATAGACACGATTGTCAGCCCAACGGCCAACTGAAAGAGTATGAAGGGCAGGCTGTCCTCATTGCTGCAAATTGCAAAACAGCGTCTGGATGATGGCGGCCTACAACAGAAACTGCTGTAACTGGCAGGATCTACAGGTAAGAAACATTGCAGCAAATTCACAAGAACGGTCTGCTGAAAGCCCAACACCAGGAATTATACAAAATCTACCCTTAAATGCTCGTTGAAGTGAATCTTACAACAATACTAAAACTTGAAAGTATTGCAGTTTACCGGTCCTTAGACGTAGTGGCATCATTCGTTTTCATTTTTCACACTCTTAACCCTTAGTGTCCATTCACACTACTGCGACTTGTCAGCCTGACATGTCGCGGTCCGTCGCAGTGCTACAGGAACCGTTCTAATAGGAGCGACACAAGTCGCTCCGACTTAGAAGGGTCCTGTACTACTTCGGGGCGACCTCGGAGCGACTTGCATAGACATTCATTATATGAAGTCCGTGCTAGTCGCGCCAAAGTCGCGGTGCACGGGACTTCACAGGTCGCCCCCGAAGTCGGAGCGACCTAGTGTGAACCAGCACTTATTCTAACCTAGTAATCCTGTCATTAACTCACTTCTTATCCCAGGGTGACAAATGTACTGAGCATCTTTGTCCCCCTAGAACAAAGCGTTTGTTAACAATAAATAGCACTGCCCTCTCTTCTCCATAATATGGGAGGAGTTTTGTAGTCCACAGTGATGGCATGGAACAATGCTAACTAATAACAGTACAGTAGTTTTTAGCTCACAAGGTTTCTAGCTGAATAATTAGTCAGGTTTATTTTTTTTTTTGCACTTGCAGAACAGAAATAATAAAATTCTTCCAATGGTACATATAAACGTAGACTAAAAGGAGCAAATAAGAAATTTATTGTTAGAGTTTATATGCACGTTAAGCCTAGAATAGAACGAGAGGATTACTTACCTAACTCCCTGCTCCAGCCGGTTCTGGGGCTCTCTTCTTTTCCCTGAAACTCTGGACCGAGAATGGTCCCTCTGTGTTATCAAGTACAATGCAGGGCTTTTAACCCTGCAATGTACATGGAGAGGGCGAGTGTGTGACCACGACTTGCTTAGGGAGGGTTGTGCAGGGCACAAGTTGCACAGATAGAGGGATCCTGCCGGAGCTTGGAATAAGGTATGTTCCAGCACCCCTACACATAATCAGCATTTAATCCTTGCAGTGCATGGGGGGAACCAACTGCAAGGGTATTTACGTATACGTTATATGTATACGTTTCAGCATAATGTCAAACACAATGACAACTAGATTTGGGGTTTTAATGCTAGCAATGAACGTTATTCATTTGCTCACTTAGTCTGCTAGATGTACCAAAGTGTTTTGTTTTAACTCTTTAATAAGTGTGAAAAATATCTCTTAGGCTGGCCATACACAGTTTAAATATCGGCCAGTTCAGCAGGAATCAGCTGAGATTTGAACCATTAATGGGCAGGCTGAAAGTACCAAGTTGATCGATCAGTTAACTTGGGTACAAGCAGCCTGCCGGATTCTCTTGTGATTATCACTAGTGGTTGCTATAGCCACTAGCGATAATCACTGTCTTCTCCCGGCAGGGATGGCTTCCCCCCCCGCTGGAAGATTACAAAGACTCGGCATGAGGGATTGCTGCATCAACACTGTCTGTATTGATGAGGAAATTGAGTGAATTTCCTTCCTGCAACCTTGCAGGAAAGACATTCGCTCTGTGTATGGCCAGCCTTAATCCTGCCAGAAATCTTGTCAACTGATAACCTCCTTGTATCTCCGCCTGTGCACAAAAAGGGATCAAGGCGATTGGGGGAAGGGGGGAGGTCAGTGTTTATTGGAATGCAACAGAAATGGAGTAGGCAGGGCTGACACCACATGCTTAGGAATTCAGACTTGGGCTGTCATGTCAAAGAGGAAGTGAACACCTAGCCTAAATGAGTGAACACCTAACCTAAAATAAATGAGTGAATATATGTACACATTGGAGGCTATATACACATATTAAGGGAATAATATCCAGTGTTTTACGTGTCGCCAATCTGCCATCTCCCGAGTCATTGAAAAGGGTCAGTACAAAACCACGGCTATATATGATTATACGCTTATTAACGATGATTGAGTAATTTTTGGACCTATAAGGTACTAACTGTTATTTTGTTGTATTCCATATCATCTATAGAAATACCGGTCTGTCATGGTCTCTCTGGCCCTGAGGAAGCCTTGAGCGAAACGCGTCGGCTTGCTGGGGACCTACATTGACCGCATTCCATCTGACACCTACTCTTTCCATCCTATACAGGCTCTTGGTTCTTTTCCCTTATGGGATGTATTTCTATTTAAATGACTCCTAATAATTGATTTTATCAGTATTGTTCTATGTTATTTTGTCTTTGTTAACATGTGCGCATACGCCCATGCTTTTTATGATGAAATTTAATAAAATGTAAATTATTTTTAGAAGTTGGTTTTGGTGTGATCCTTCTACTCCCACTGGCCCGCAAAGCCCCAATTTCTCCTATCTTTTGTGTCCTCAAAGAGGAAGGAGCACACTATAATTCTGGCATATCAACAGTAATTCTTCTGTACTTGTAGAATGTTGAAAACCATATAACATCCTGAAATGTACATGTAGTCCAAAGACGTTGTAAATATGTTTAATTTTTTTTTTTTTTACATACGCTTTAACATCCCTTTGTTCCCTCACCTGCGAGAGAAAGGATCCCCTGTGTAAGCTCCAAATTGATCTAGTTGAAGCTTACACAGGACTTCGGACTCTCTACTCCAACTCCCAATGGCAGAGCTCGTACCTGGTAGCAGGTTCCTGGGCACCCAGTGGTGCATCATGAGAACATGGGGATTGAGTCACATGCTCCCCCAGGTATTAGGCTACATTTACACCAACGATTTAGGCCGGTGTGGATTCTAGCTGCAGGAATCTTCTGATTCCAGCTGAGGCTCTGAGCGGTTAGCTGCAGTCACCACCGGCCCTATTCACTATTGTGACAAGTCATTAGCAGCCACTGCTTTTCGCAGCTCTCTGCACAGCCAGCAATTACCTGCAGTGATCAATGATGGATGCACTTTGTGAGCGCCCAACAGCAATCATCGCAGGTACATGCTGGCTATGTAGGCAGCAGCGACTAGCTCTGGCTGCCGGCAATCTTTCATTATGGTGAGCGGGGCCGGCAGACCCAGCTAGCCAAATCTCTGATTCCTGCTGCAACAATTTGCACTGGCCCAAATCCCTGGTGTGAATGTAGCCGAAGTCTTCACTTCTTGAGGGTGAATGGCGTGGAAGGACTGTGAGGATAAGGGAAGTTTAATGTGGAAAAAGCGGCACTAGCCACTGTTCACACCTGAGCAACTTGTCATGAGGTTTGACAAGTTAAATCACATGATAAGTGGCACCCTATTGTCAGCAATGGCAGTGTTCAAATTGGTGCAATGCGGCATCAATTTCAAAAAGTAGTTCCTACGCTACTTTTGGTGATTTCGGGTGCGACTTGCATAGACATCTCTGCATGAAGCCGCACAGATGTCTTCCAAGTCACACTGACATGCGGCTTTCAAAGCACCATTCAATGTGAACGAGGGCTTAAAGAGCACCTACTGTTCTTGCAGTAGGTCCTGCATGTGTCCTGCATGGGTACAGCACAGGTTCACATTAAGCAATGGGAAGAATCCTTAGTAAAACTAAGTTTTGTGACTTGAAGTTCTTTAGAAAATATATCAGAGTTAAATAAGAGGCCAATTAACATGCTGAAGTAAGTGTTCAGTGAAATGATTGGGTTTAGGTACTTCAATCAAGGCCGGAGTAATTACGTGTGGCTGGACATATCAGACAAGGCTATAAGAAAAAGGAATGTAGGGGCAGATGTGAACTACCCTCATCTGCTGACCAATTTTTTCCTGTCCTTCAATCACTCAATAGAAAGCCTTTATCATTTCAATGCCGGGACGTCAAAGGCAAGCAAATTTGTCATCATTCTAAATGAATGAATCATTTTGCTTCAAAGGCTAGATTGTTTTATACATTAGCCCTATTACGGCCATAATTTAAGAGGACATGTAAAAATTGCATGGTGCTACATGTAACAGGTTAAAATAACACCCCCTGATGGGAGCTGTACATTAACGCCTGGCAAAGCAAACAGCAGACTTGTAATATACACGTCTCAAACCTGTACAGTACATATGTCTGGGGGAAGCTAATCAGAGACACTTGATGCAGTCTGTGCGCAGGTTCATGTCAAGCAAGACAGAGGATGAACTAAATCATTTAAAGGGTCAGTCCATACAAAACAATATTTCAGTTTTTGACAGATGTCAGAGATTTAGCAGTGTATTTATGAATCATTTGTCTAGCCGTTCACTTATCCAAACTGCATGTAAATTTTTTCTGTGTGAATGGAGCCGAATCAAATGTTCTCAGGCTCTACTCTCTGAAACTCGAATGCTTGAATATGTAAATGACTGCACTATGGCTCACTAGTTGGCACTGTCATAGAAAATAGGTACGCTCCTCAGCTCCATCTAGTGGGGATAACATAGTAAATTCTGCATTAACGTATTCGAACGGCAGGAAATATAGCATGAGAACATTAGATTTTGCAGCATTCACACAAAACAAGCCTGCATACAGTTTTAACAGCCTGGAGAGACTGTCTGTGAAGAGGACTGTGCATATCTACAGTAGCTTCAAAAAGGCTGCAGATATGACCAAATGCTGGGCCATTATGACACCCACAAGGCATGGAAGAGCTTTTACGTAAAACCTCCATATCCCACTGACCCATCACTATGACGGGCTAACTCACAAGCCAACAGAAAGAAGAAGGAAGCTGGAAGGGACATGCCAAGCTTCCTGACTATGAGAAAGATCCAGAGCATTGCATATCAAGAGTAGTCAGTAATTTGCCTGTACCTGAAGACATTCCGAAGATGCTGCGGATATGTGCACCTCTAGGTATTTAGCCCCCCCTCCCCAAAAAATGTTGCCTAAAAGTTCCCTGCAAGAGAAGAGATAGCATACTTAACTCTCTGGTGGCCTGTGTCTCTACAGGACACAGTAGCGATGTAGGATTCTCGAAGGATGAAACCATCCTAGTCTAAGGAGCTGCTTTTGTTGAACAAACAGGGGTACATACATAACAAAATTCGACCGGTTCCTGCTGAACCAGCCAAATTTGGAAACGTGTATACCCAACTTTACTGTCCCCAGCAACCCCTCAGGTTCAAGGTGGACCAATATAAAGCCAGCCATACATGGGTTGAAATTTGGCAGGTTCAGCAAGATATGATTGATTTATGGGCAAGCTTATTGTACCCAAGTCGATCCATCAGCTGACTTGGGTACAACCACCCTGTGGGATTTTTTAGGTTCGATTACTACCGGTGGCTATAACCGCTAGCAGCGAACAATGTCTTCTGCTGGCAGAGAACACTCCACCTATAGTGGAAGGAAAGAAAAACAAATCATCTGTGGGCTGATTAAGTATGCAATTAAAATAACATGAGTTCAGCTTTAAAGCCTAACTTCAGCCAAACCTTTTTTTTTTTTAACTTTGGATGGAGCAAGGAAAGTTAAGAACCTTTATTGCAGGCTATGTCCCCAATATGGACGGTTTACTTGTCTGTCTGTGAGGTGTGAGACAAAACAGAAGTGATGGGAACCTTAATGGAGACACGGATAGCGATAAAAATGTTTCTAATAGAGTGGGAATGGATTAGAACCTCTGCCACATTTTTATTACCGTCTGGGCATTAGGCTGTTGGCTGTCCCAGCAAGTTGTTCATACAAGGCATAAAGCACTACAAAGATATCACAAGAGGCTAGAAAAGTGGGAAGCAGAATACTGGGGTGGCAAAAGTAAAAATGGCTGCTATGACAGTGTTAGGCAGGGAGGTACCATTCCAACAAATGGGGTCTGTGTTTGAACTGCAACAAGAAAACAAAGGAGCCAAGAAGATCTCATCAGTCATTTAACTTAACTTATTGATAGAGAAAGAACAGATTACCAGGCTGAGCTGCCAAGAGTCAGTCTGTGCGATCTCCCGGGATCAATGGTAGAGAGCCGGCCTGCAGAATGAGAACAATTCTACAGTGAATGAGCTGAGATGCCAAGTTTGTCCAGAATGGACCAGGTGTGGGACACCTCTGGCAAGGCTGCCGTCACTGAATTACAGCTCATTATTTGAGCCAGGCACAGTTTTTGCCAGAAAAAAGCCAGAGAAAGGATTTACAGAAAGAATGACGAGCTTTGATGCTTGGCATAGTTATAAGAACTAAGAGGCCTGTAAACATGAATATTGTGGCTTTGCTTACATATAAAACTAACGCAGATGAAATATGTAATCCAGCATCAACAATTCCTCTAAATACACACTACCCCGCAGAGAAATCATTTTGTTCACTTATAAGATGCAAAAAGCATACCAATGGCAGAAACCGCATTAAAACATGGATTTTTTATAAGAATCAGAGATTATTTTCATGGCTTGGGAATGTTTCCTGATGATCCCTAAATCACCAATTCATTTTTAAAACATACTTACCTTTTCCAGATGGCCAGCCGCGTGTGACACGTGACACAGGTTCTTCATCCATTTTGTGTCTTCTCCAGCAGTGGGGTGGCCCTTAATGTAGAGAGCAGCACTGACTCGAGGAAGTCCTCCAATAACTTACTTGGTCCCAATGTGCACCTTCTACATTAAATAATCTAAAATGCTTGTTATTTATAGCATGGGGGGCACTGAAGAAAATGAGGACTAGCTGTAGAGAAAAATGGGACCGTAATATCCATTTCTCCGTAATATCAATTTCTCTGATGTTCATTGACAGACACAGCTTCAGATCTTCATACCCATTGGGTTATACTGCCTCTTACAGGATTAGGACACTAGACAGAAAAAAAGTCTGGCTACGCCCATGGGCAGTCCCAGGGGGTATACTCTCTCTCTCTCTCTCTCTCTCTCTCTCTCTCTCTCTGCTATAGGCACTCCATTTAGTTACAAGCAGTGTCAAAGAATAATAACTCCACAGAGGGGTGGATGCTGTGTCCGTCAATGAACATCAGAGAAATAGATTTTACGTTAAGTCAAAAACCCCATTTTCTCTTTCGTTCATTGACAGGCACAGCTTCAGATCTTCCTAACGGTTCCAAATCAGTGTTAAACACGAGGGGTGGGAAAACCCAAAAAATTCCCAAGGCTAAACAGTAGCCAACCAGGCAACAGGAGCTCAACCAAAACAACTGGAGTCCACATGAAAAATACAATACACCCTCGAAGCAAATCAGGTCCTCTCAACAGCAGCCTGCAAAACTTTACGGCCAAAAGAAGCATCCGCAGATGCCAACACATGTGGCCGCCTTGCAAACCTGCGTCACTAATGACTGAAAGCCCAGAAGGCACTAAGCGCCCAAGTAGAGTGTGCCTTGACAGGGAAAGAAGGAACCTGACCCTTGATGGAATAGGCCTGAATCACAGACTGTCTGATTAATCTGGAAATGGTCGCAGAGGACGCGGACAACCCTTTATGAGGCCCATTCTTGAGCACAGAGTCTGACTCTGTAGCTGCCAGGTACACTCTTAATGCCCAGATCACATCCAAGGCATGCAAGGCAATTTTCTTCGGATGTTTATGCCTGGGACACAGAGAAGGCAAAACAATGTCTTCATTCAAATGAAAATCAGAGACAACCTTTGGAAGGAACGATGGACAGGGGCGAAGAACCACCTTATCTCTGTGAATCACCAGGTAAGGTGAACAACAGGATAACGCCACCAGTTCCGACACCCTGCACGCAGAGGTGATAGCCAACTGCAAAGGCCACCTTCTAGGACAGTGTAAGCAGGGGAATCTCCCGAAGATTGTCAAAGGGAAGCTTCTGTAGGACCGAAAGCACCAAATTGAGGTCCCAAGGAAGCAAAGGTGCCCGGACTGGAGGAACCAAATGTCGGGACACCCTGAATAAAGGTACGCACCAGGGAGTGTGTGACCAAAGGTCGATGGAAGAAGACTGACAAGGTCGACACCTGGCCCTTGACGGTACTCAATGTCAAATTCTGTTCAACCCCCCATTGAAGGAAGGTCAAGATCCGAGCCACCGAGAAGGAGCAAGGATGAACCTCAAGAGACTCACACTACGCAATGTACGTCTTCCAGGTACGATGGTAGATCATCCTCCCACGCAATCCGATTCTGGTGCGGACCCAAAAAAGGGTCCTGTGCGAGTTATGTCGGAATGCGATGTGAATTCAGCCATACAATCTGAATGGCTGAATTTGCATCGCACAGACATCGCATGTGATTTTCAAATCAGTGCACTGCGAATCACATGCAATGTCTGTCATCGCATATATGTGAACCGGCACTTAGTCTTTGAGTGGTTAAAATGCCCTCATTTACAGACGGAATTTCATTCCTTTGATCTAAAAGAACGAAATTATACATTAAAAAACATTTTGTTTATAGTTCTCTCCCAGCCTGAGCAATGTTGATAAATATTTGGCGAGGGATCTTTTTTTTTTTTTTTTTTTGACAGCTGTGAGTGAGCAGAGAACAGCTCTGCTCTGTATGAATCGAGGAAATGCCGTTTTAAAGCGGTTTAAAATCCAAAAGTGGAACTTCCGCTTTAAGTGCTTCTGACCCCCTGACATGCTACATTTGGCATGTCATGTTTTTGGTGGGAATGGATACCTAGTTTTAACAGGTACCAGCTCCCACTTCTGTTCGGGCCGAGCGGAAGTTCTCCTCTCCCTCCCTTGCAATCTTCTGGGAAATGTCATAGGTCCCAGAGATTGCTCGGCAACTAAGGAAGCGCAGCGCAACTCGCGCATGCGCAGTGCACACCCGGCTATGAAGCCGCTAGCTGTCACAGCTCAGTGCCCACACTAGAGATGCTGGCACTGCGGGGAGAAGAGGGAGAGAACCGTGGCTCCCGCCGGCCACATCGCTGGATCGTGGGACAGGTGAGTGTAAGTTTAATAAAAGTCAGCAGCTACACTTTTTGTAGCTGCTGACTTTTAATAAACACAAAACAGCTGGATCTCCGCTTTAAGATCGTGAGGGGGGTGAATTGAGATCGTGATTTTTTAACGATTAATCGGGCAGCTCTAAACCACAAGTTCCCCCATCAACACAGACTGTGCTAAGAGGGGAATCAGCAGTTGTCTTCTCCTGCAGAGGGAAGCCGTCTCTGCCGGGATATTGCTAGCGGCTTATAGCAGCAGCTAGCAATAATCCCAAGAGAATGTGGCAGGCTTGTTATACCAAAGTATATCAATTGATCAATTTGGTGCATTCAGCCTGCCCATTATCTGCTCAAATCTCAGTCAGTTCCTGCTGAACTGGACTGCACCTGTTTGGAAGATCTTCGGAATTAATACAAGCTGTGTTTGCCTAATTAAGGTGAACACTATACACCTTTCTCACCCTTCAGGGCCCCACTGTACTTACTTCTTTGGGTGATGAGCTGTCAGTGACAACGCAGCCGGTGCAGCAGTCCAGAGATGTGAAATCCCCGCTCTACTCCTTGCATTGTTTCTTGGACAGATCAGAGCGATGCTCTGTGCCGGCGCTGACCAATCAGAATCGCTCTGATCTGAGTCAGAAGTACTGCAGAAAGAAAAGTGGATATTTCTAATCTTTGCACTGCTGTACCTGCTATGTAGGCACCAATAACTCATCACCCATGAAGGCAAGTACAGCGGGAACAAGGGGGGTGGGGAGTGTGTAGATTGTTAGATCACCTTTTACTTTTTACTGAAAAGGTGAACTTACGATTTAACGTAGTGATTAGGGATTGAGCGATTATCAGCAAAGCCGATATATCGAGGGCCGATCTCCATTTTCCTGATATATCGGAATCAGCCCCTGAGGTTACCGATATTGCCGATATTTCGGGAAAGTGCCTGTACCGGAGTGATGCCTGCAGCTAGAGGCATCACCCCGGTACCGGCGTCCGTAGCCGATGGTCAGCTGTCTTGTAATGACGACCGATGTGGCCGAGAAGCCGATTGGCTGTCATTACAAGTAGCGGGAGCGGGAGCGGGAGCCCCCCCCCCTCCCCCCACCTTCTGCTGCTCGCCCAGTCTCTTGTCCCACTGGGAAACCAGGGCAACCAGCCTGCATGACCGCCGAAGAGGAGACCTGCATTCGGCTCTGATCGAGTCTCCATGTAAAAACCCGCCGGGAGTAAAGTCATGACATCACTTCCGGGTACTCAGCGCCAAATTAAAAAAATGACAGCATTCAAAACAGCCCAACTTAGCGTTTTGAATGCTTTTAAGTGCAGAGGAGGGGTTTGGGGTCTTTTAGACCCCCCAGATCCCTCCACAAGTGTACCTGTAAAAAAATAAAATTAAAACATTTTTTCTTTAATGTACGAAAATATCGGCCGATATCGATATGCAATGACCAAAATATCGGTATCGGCAATAAAAAAAACGGTATCGGTCGATCACTTGTAGTGATCCACTGAATGGGGAGAGGACAGCAGTAGAGGCCAAGTCTTAAATGGACTGCATCTGTTTGGAAGATCTTCAGAAATAATACAAGCTGTGTTTGCCTAATCTTGTAGTGAGATAGGCATGCATATCCATGCATGCGTATCCGGTACCTGCGTTGTCCTGTATTAGTGGTGGTGGTCACTTTGGGTCAAAGATTTTTCTACACTTGGAAGAATCATATTGGTGATGGAAACTTTTAAATCATTACACCGTTGGATTGTTTTATTTGAACCTATTACATTTGAAATTAATTTTGGTTAAAAATATTTTCATGTATTGTTTGGAGGACTTTATTTGGTCACGATGTTTATAGAATGATTTATTGTGCAATCATTTTCACAAAGAATAATATATACAATTGAATCAGCACTGTAATTATCATTTTGTTATATCATCTCTGTAATCATTACATTCTGCTGGAGAGCTTGTTCTTTTGTAAAGCAACAGACTTACTGGCTGGATCACCAGATGAAAATAGAAGAAAGAAAGCCTAAAAAATAAAATAAATGCAGCCATCACATCTAAGGATTGGTAATCTGTAAATATAATAAATTGTTTGCTTTTGGGTTTAATACTGCTTTACATTTTTTTGTCAAATATGAAATATTGCTTATAAAAATTATGTAGTCCTTTATTCTAGCAAGTAGGTGGATTATTAGTATAAGGAAGCAAGGTAAAAAAACAGCGCTACAGAGAACCTACTAAATTCTAAGCTGCCACCAACTACCCCTTGGGGTTTGGGGTACAGTATCAGAGTGTTGGGTGTGACTTGTTGGTTTTATGGCCTATATAAAACACATACAAATATTGCCTTTGTAGTAGTGTGGTGATATGTATTATGCTGTTGTGCATATATTGGGTATGTCCACTTAGATATTCACATATAAATGACCATATATAAATCAAGTAAGTACACTGTGCTTTACAAAAGTACTGGTGCTCTAAGTGCTTCTGTCACTAATTTGTAGCACTAAGAGCACCAGTACTTTTGTAAAGCACTTGATTTATATACGGTAATTTAAATGTGAATATCTAAGTGGACATACCCAATATATGCACAACAGCACAATACATATCACCATACTACAAAGGCAATATTTGTATGTGTTTTATATAGGCCACTGTAGATAACGCTCAGGATTTTTTACATACACCCTTCCCAGAGGTAGATTATTAGGTTCCTGTAAAAATGTTGTCATATACAAAGGTCAATAGCTGAAGCGGGAATATACACAACAGTGAAGGAGTAAGAGAAGAGACACATCCTTGAATAGATGACCCCGTCTGACACTTCAATAAGGCTAAGCGTGCCTCAAGGTGGGCACTTACTACTATTATGCCTGCTCAGTAGACCTATAGTACTTTAGAAATCTGCTACATATTAAAGTGGTTGTAAACCCTTACATATACCCAGTGAAGTGACTGGCCTCAAGTGATAGACAGAGAATAAACAAAATCTCCTTGTCACGAACCTGGTTGGAGGCTGAGGTGACGAGAGGGCTCCCCTTGCGGCTGAGTGCAGAGCACCCCTGGAGATGGTGACAGAGGGTGCTGTGCCCAAAGGTGCACGGGTTGCCTGCAGGTGAAGCTGTGTCAGGACTTGGATCCGCAGTAGGAAAGACAGTCACTTGGATCACTGGAAGTGCAGGCAGGTTAGTGCAAATCAAGGTCAGAAGCCAGGCCGAGGGTCAAACACGGGTAGTCAATCAGGAGCAGGCAGGGAGAAGTCCGTAAGGCAAGCCGGGTTCAGAGAAGGAGAAAGCCAGAGCAGGTCAAGGATAGCCGGGTCGGTAACAGGTAGTCAATCAAGCAGGAGTTTCAAGGCACAAGGCAAACAGGTACTAGCTGAAGATAATCCAGCAATGAATGGCAGCCAGTGCTGAGTTTATATAGGAAGTGGGTGTTGATAATTGGCCCTAATTAGGACGTCCCACATGGCTGTTTTGGAATTAGCATATATGTCATTTCCTGACAGTCCTGCGCGGCCATTTTGGAAATTGGAAACTTTGCCATTCTTTATCAAGTTCTTCCCTGACAGTGCCCCCCCCCCCGAGGGGCAGCCTCCGGATGCCCAAACGTGCCTGTTTCTCTGGAAATCTGCCAAAGAACTCCCGAAGGAGTCTAGGGGCATGAACATTACTTGCTGGTTCCCATGAGTTCTCTTCAGGTGGGAACCCCTTCCACTTAACGAGATACTGCACTTGTCTTCCTCTTCTTCGACCATCTATAATGGCCTCTACTTCAAATTCTGTGTCCTCCCCAACCGTAACCGGAGGTGGAGGTGGCTCCTCCCTGTTAGGAAATGAACTAGTCACTGCTGATTTAAGTAGAGAGACGTGGAAGACTGGGTGTATCTTATAGGAGTTGGGAAGGTTTAATTTAAATGCCACGGGGTTAACTTCCCTTTTGATTTCAAAAGGTCCAATAAACTTAGGACCCAATTTCCGTGAGGGACAAGTGAGTTTGATGTTTGCTGTGGAAAGCCAAACTTTGTCTCCAACCTTAAACATAGGATTTCCCTTCTTCTTTTTGTCAAAGTGCCTCTTATAATCCTCTTGAGCCTTCAGTATTGCTTCTTTAAGGGTCTGGTAGTTGGACTGTATAGAGGCCACCCTATCCTGGACTGCTGGTACTGAAGCCTCCGGGATGACATACGGCAAAAAGGAGGGATGGAACCCATAATTTGCCCAAAATGGGGATTGATTCGTGGAGGCGTGCACCGAACGAATTATTATATGCAAATTCGGCACATGGAAGAAGAGATGCCCAGTTGTCATGGGTAAAGGTAGAGAAACATCTCAGGTATTGCTCCAACGTTTGATTGGTCCTCTTACTTTGTGGATGGTATGCAGACGACAAACAGACTTGGATTTGTAGAGTCCTGCACAATGATTTCCAGAATCTGGAAGTGAACTGCACCCCTCTGTCGGACACAATACTACTTGGTAGTCCATGTAGTCGGACAATTTCTTTAATGAATATATGTGTCGTATCCATAGCTGAGGGGGTGCCTATCATAGGCAGGAAGTGAGCCAACTTGGACAGTCTGTCGACTACTACCAAGATGGTGGTGAATCCGTCTGAAGGGGGTAAGTCCACAATAAAATCCATTGATATCATCCTCCATGGCTGTTCCGGAACAGGGAGAGGTCTCAGCAAGCCCCAAGTCTTGGTATTGTGACCTTTACTGCGGAGACAAGTTACGCAGGAGTCCACATAATCTTTACAATCCTGTCTGAGATTGGGCCACCAGAAGGATCTTTTAACAAGATCATACATTTTCCTGACGCCAAAGTGGCCGGTAAGGAGGTGATCATGACAAGCCTTCAGGACTTGGGGTCTTACTTCAGGAGGGATGAAAATTTTGTCATTATGCCATAAGAGATTTCGGTCTCTTTGTAATGCCAAGGTTTCGGCTTCTGGGTACCGGGCAGAGGCTTGCTTGATCATTGTGTTTAGATTGGTTGAAAGCAGCAAAAAGTTGTGTGGTGACAGGATCGTGCTGGGAGTAGGTGTTTCCGGGGTCTCTGGGAACATGCGGGAAAGAGCGTCAGCTTTCCCATTTTTGGATCCTGGGCGATATGTAAGGTGGAAGTTGAACCTGAAGAAGAATAAGGCCCATCGGGCTTGCCGTGGTCTGAGTCGCCGCTTGGCGGTCCTGAGGTACTCTAGGTTCTTGTGATCTGTAAAGATCATAATGGGGTGTGTGGCGCCTTCCAGTAAGTATCTCCATTCCTCCAGTGCCGACTTGATGGCTAGTAGCTCCCGGTCACCCACATCATAATTCTTCTCTGGTGGAGTCATCTTCCTGGAGAAGAAAGCGACGGGGTGAAGCAGGGCCTTGGGCCCCTGGCGTTGAGACAGAATGGCTCCTGTGGCAACTTCAGAGGCATCTACCTCAAGAACAAAGGGCAAAGCTGGATCTGGGTGTTGCAGTACTGGAGCAGATGTAAAAAGGATCTTAAGCTGATCAAAGGCTAACTGGGCTTCCTGAGACCATTGGAACCGGACCTGCTGGCGGGTTAACTGGGTAATGGGAGAAATGATTGTAGAAAAGTTCTTGATAAAGCGTCTGTAAAAGTTAGCAAACCCGACAAACCTCTGGATGCCTTTCTTGTCAGTGGGAGCTGGCCAATTGATAATAGCAGCCACCTTCTGTGGGTCCATGGAGATCCCTTCTGTGGAGATGATCAGTCCCAGAAACTGAATGGACAGTTTTTCAAACTCGCACTTCTCTGCCTTTGCATACAGTCCATGTAGTCTTAATGTGGCCAAGACCTTTTTTACATGCACCCGATGAAGATCCAGGGAGGCAGAGAAGATGAGAATATCATCTAGATACACTATTACAAAGTGATCTAGGAACTCTCGAAAAATGTAATTTACTAAGTGTTGGAAGGTGGCTGGAGCATTACATAGTCCAAAGGGCATGACTAGATATTCAAAGTGCCCGAAGCGGGTCCTGAAAGCTGTCTTCAACTCGTCTCCCTCGCGAATGCGGACCAAGTTGTAAGCACCGCGTAAATCTAGCTTGGTAAAGATTCGGGCAGAACGGAATCTTTGGAAGAGTTCAGGGACAAGAGGGAGTGGGTAACGATTTTTAATTGTAATTTTATTAAGTTCCCGATAATCCACACAAGGTCTCAGTGAGTGGTCTTTTTTCTGGACGAAGAAGATGCCGGCGCCAGCCGGAGAGGAGGAGGGGCGAATGAATCCTTTCTCGAGATTTTCATTGATATAAAGGCGTAGAGCCTCCAATTCAACTTCAGAGAGAGGAAAAATTCGCCCAAACGGAATCTCCGCACCTGGAAGTAGCTCAATAGGGCAATCATAAGGCCGATGAGGTGGTAAGGTATCAGCCTTTTTCTTGTCAAAAACATCCAGGTAGGAATGATAGGCTGGCGGTACTACTTGGCTAGTACTAGTGATGGGTTGAACAGACAGACAAACGGGAGGCTTGCCGATTTCGGGGACAAAGCAGTGCTGCTGGCAGTATTCGGAGTTGAAGGAGATTCTCCCCGATGGCCAATCAATTTGAGGATTGTGCGCCCGGAGCCAAGGAATTCCGAGAATAATAGGGAACATAGGGGAACACAAAACGTCAAAGCAGAGAAATTCCTGATGACCAGAGTTCGTCCAGGTTAGGATTGGGATAGTCTCCTGTGTCACGGGTCCGGATCTGGGAATAGTCCCATCAGCTAGATGGACTTCAAGTCTCTGCTTCTTATTCCTAAGCAGTATTTGTAATCTCTTTGCCAAGGTGATGTCCATGAAGCAGCTGCATGCTCCGGAGTCAAGGATTGCCTGGAGCGGGATCTCTCCTTCCGCCACCTGCAATGAGATGGGTAAGACAAGGTGAGCAGGAGGGGATCCAGAGACCTGGAAGTAGACAGGACATGGAGGAAGGCACTTACTAGGTCTTACGGGACAGTTGCTTAGGAAATGTCCAGAACCTCCGCAGTACAGGCAGAGATTGGCCTGTCGTCGCCGTAATTTCTCAGCAGAGGATAGGGTACCCCGTACTAGTCCAATCTGCATCGGTTCTCCTTCAGCAGCAGGAGCAGGTGGAGATTTAAGCACAGGTGCGGGTGAGGGTGGAACCCTGGGGAGCATCCAGGAAGGCCGGTACGTACCAGTCTTTTCAGACCTTCGCTCCCGCAGGCGGCGATCAAGCTGAATGGCCAGCTTAATAAGATCCTCCAGGGTGGCCGGGGCATCAACTCTGGCTAATTCGTCCTTAAGGACTTCAGATAGACCAAGCCTATACTGGTATTTGAGGGCTGCCTCATTCCAGCCGGTATCTGCTGACCACTTGCGGAAGTCCACAGTATAGTCCTCCACTGGGCGTCGCCCCTGTTGGAGGCTATGAAGGGCAGTTTCTGCAGTCGTCACACGTTGAGGGTCGTCATATAATTGTGCCATGGCATCCAGGAACGTGGAGACTGAGTTAAGCACCGGGCTTTTCTGCTCTAATAAATGGTGAGCCCAAGACTGGGGGTCTTCTGAGAGTAGAGATATGATAAACCCCACCTTCACGGACTCCAGGGAGAAAGTCCTGGGCTGGAGGGCAAAATATAACTGGCAGGCGTTCTGGAATGCCCTAAACTTCAGTCGATCCCCCGAGAAGCGTTCGGGGACTGGAACTCTGGGTTCTGGAACTGGCATGGCCACCGAGGAGGCCAATGCGGGGTGTTCTTGGGCTGAAGCAGCTGAAGCAGAGGGTGCAGCAGGTGGATTCTGGACGCTTGGTGTAGCAGATACTGCAAGGTTCTGTAGGCGACCCTCTAATTGAAAGTATCCCTCTTGCAAATTCTTCACTGCTTGGGTAAGGCCGGCGACCTGCTGGCACAGAGCCTCTAGCGGGTAAGCACCTCTTTCAGCCTCAGACATAGTGGCTGGATTATGCTGTCACGAACCTGGTTGGAGGCTGAGGTGACGAGAGGGCTCCCCTTGCGGCTGAGTGCAGAGCACCCCTGGAGATGGTGACAGAGGGTGCTGTGCCCAAAGGTGCACGGGTTGCCTGCAGGTGAAGCTGTGTCAGGACTCGGATCCGCAGTAGGAAAGACAGTCACTTGGATCACTGGAAGTGCAGGCAGGTTAGTGCAAATCAAGGTCAGAAGCCAGGCCGAGGGTCAAACACGGGTAGTCAATCAGGAGCAGGCAGGGAGAAGTCCGTAAGGCAAGCCGGGTTCAGAGAAGAAGAAAGCCAGAGCAGGTCAAGGATAGCCGGGTCTGTAACAGGTAGTCAATCAAGCAGGAGTTTCAAGGCACAAGGCAAACAGGTACTAGCTGAAGATAATCCAGCAATGAATGGCAGCCAGTGCTGAGTTTATATAGGAAGTGGGTGTTGATAATTGGCCCTAATTAGGACGTCCCACATGGCTGTTTTGGAATTAGCATATATGTCATTTCCTGACAGTCCTGCGCGGCCATTTTGGAAATTGGAAACTTTGCCATTCTTTATCAAGTTCTTCCCTGACACTCCTACAAGTTGTACAAGTTTATCTACAGTCTTCTCTTCTTCACATCCTTTCAAACTCCAGAATTTTTAAAGCTTGACTAAGCGGTCAAAAATACATGTAGCGGAGAACTGAAGTTACACTCTTCAGAGCTCTCTGAGTTTTGAGAGCTGATTGGAGGGAAGGGTCATACCTCCCCTAACACAGCACAAAGGAACAGAGCTGCCAATCACAGGCTGTTTGCTGGAGCTCCCTCCTCTGTCACCTTTTTTTCTTGGTGTCAGGAAACTTCGTCAGATGTGATTCATGCTGACAGCAGATGAACGAAGCAGCAGACAGAAATTACACTATAGTCTGGTACACATCACTAGTTTTATTTTTTTTGTTCAACCCAGTGGGTCGGATGGGAAAAAAATGACAGCTCAGGTCGGAGACGCTGTTAGTACAGCGATCTCCCCTAGTGAGCTATTTTTTTCTGACAGGGAGGCGGCCCCCCACTAGAACACTTCAGTCATCGCTCTCAGCCATTGGGAGCTCTGATTGGGAGATGATTGGGCTGATAATTATCCAGTATATCCAGTATGCACATCCGACAGAAGCTGGCTGTTAGGGACCGGCTGCCATACACCTGGGCTGAATGCCGGATGGTTTTTATTGAACCGGCCAATGTTGCCCAACCTTCGGCCCGTATGTACTAGGTTTTAGTGCTCAAGATTGAGACAAATATACACACTATAGAGAGATATACTCTGTTCACATTTCAATATACTGCAGCTTAGTAGACTTTTAATGTGGTGGCTACATTAGGTTTCTTTTTACCTGGTGAACCTGCACAGAATTATATTAATGAAGAATAGCTTTAGTATTCTAGGTCAGGAAATGTGTCTTCCTTAAAACAAGGGGAGGTTGTTCTGTAGTCCTGATAAAATTGATATGACACACACTGCAAAGTGCACAGGACAGCACTGGATTTTTGGGGCAGGATCAGCAGGTATTGTTTGCACTTTTTTTAAGGTTAGAATAAAGAGAAGAAGATTAAAACCACTTAAGCCCCGGAAGATTTTACCCCCATTCCAACCAGGGGGTATTTTGCGATTCAGCACTGCGTGAATTTAACTGACAATTGCGCGGTCGTGCGACGCTGTACCTAAACGAATTTGACGTCCTTTTTTTCCCACAAACAGAGCTTTCTTTTGGTGGTATTTGATCACCTGTGCGATTTTTTGATCATGTGCTATAAACAAAAAAAAAGAGCGAAAATTTTGCAAAAATAACAATATTTTTCACATTTTTTTATATGAAATTCCCCAAAAAAAATGTAAAAATCAAAATTTTTTAACATTTTTGGCCAATTTGTTTTCTGCTACATATGCTTGGTAAAAAAAAAATCACAATAAGCATATTTTGATTGGTTTGCGCAAAAGTTATTGCGTTTACTAACTAAGGGAAAGATTTTTGTCATTTTTGTTGTTTTTTTTTTTTTTTTTTAACGAGTAATGGCGGCGATCTGAGATTTTTTTTGCGGGACTGCGACATTGGGGCGGACAGATTGGACCCTTGACTGACATTTTTGACACTTTTGGGGGTACCAGCGACATTACTACAGCAATCAGTGCTATAAATATGCACTGTTACTGTAAAAATGACACTGGCAGGGAAGGTTAACTTTATTGGGGAAGGAGGGGTTAAGAATGTCCCTAGGGGCGTGCTTCTAACTGTGATTGGACATGGCTACTGGTATAAGAACAGAGATCAACGGTACTACATAGTAGAACCATTTGATCTCCATTTTTACACAGGGGAGAATGACAGGCGGCTTTGTTAACATTAGCCGCCTGCCTTTCTCCCTTCACAGCGCACGATCGCGAGTGACCGGCGGACATCGGGTGCGGTCACACGCACTGACTTCTTAGGGAACGAGCCGGGGCGGGCGCGCGCCCCCGCGGGTGCGCGCTCGCCCGCTATTGGCTTACAAGCCAGTGACAGGCTAGTGACGTACCCATACGTCACTTTGCCTGGCCGGGGCTGACCGCCGCAGTATATTTAACTGCTGTCTTGGGAGATTGTCCCCAATTCCTGTCCCATTGGCACCATGAACATCATGTTGTCACTAGGGTAGGAAGTAAGGGGAAATAAAGCCAATAGAGAGACAGAAATAAAATAAAAACTCAGAAACTCTAAATTTTCCCCACTTCACCCAAAACTAAATATTAAGTCTGGCTGAATTTGAACATATTTCAGGGACCTCAGGAATACATTAATGTACTAAAGTGTTCTTTTATAGCTTTGCCTGGACTTGTTCTTTAACACATATGCAGTAAGGGAACCATAGGCATCACTGCAGACAGTGCTGATAGCTCGGTAAAGTCTTGCAGGCAGAATAATGCGAGTCTTCACAGCCCAGAATGTGTTACATGACATCATACAAAACACAAGACGCTGTGCGTTTAAAACTGTCTTCAATAATTACCGCTGGAATCAAGGAGGAAACTCAGGAAACTCAGTGAACACTTGATTTGGCCACACAACAAGGAAAGAACCACATTTACTTTGACTAAGGCTGTGATTCATTCCTGCACTTCCCCAAATATTCTTATTAAGAAAAAAAAACAAAAACCTTGTTTTCCTCTCGCAGTGACAATGCCATTACTCAGCCTGGAAAGGAAAAGTACATTGCAACATTCAAGAGCCCACTGGTAACCATTGGAGAATGACAAAGCCTTCTGGGCTTCATCAGGCCTACAGAGCAAGGCCCAGAGCGTTGTCCAGAAAAACACAGGACTCGCCAAGGACACACTGTAACTACAGAGGAGAGTTGGGCTTCAAATGGTAGTCTATCCACGCAATTATTTTTATGACGGAAAGAAACGCCGTTTGGTCTCATAGTCAAATTTGACAAATGTCTAATACAGCGTTATGGCCTCATAAATGAGAAATAATGGGGAAAGTTCAGCAATAAAATGGCAATTTATACATCTGTGCTTAATTACGCTATAGATTTAAGACAATACAAACATTTCTTTGATAAAAGTTCAAAGTGTATATTTTGTCTGCAGTGGAAATCATGTTGTGTGTGATGTCTAAATGATGTCACGGCTCACAAATTGGCTTGTGAGGAAAGAAAAGGAAGGAGAGACGTCGCCATGTTGGAGGGTTAGGAATTAAAAAGTTTCCAAATTTTCTAGAAAACCTTTTAAACTCTCACACGCTCTTGGCTATGGTTATACAACCTGCGCTTCTTAACCACTTTACCACCAGAGGATTTTGCTGTCTTACGTCTGGGCCACTTTTTGCGATTCGGCACTGTGCGACTTTGACAATTGCACGTCATGGAACGCCGTACCCAAACTAAATTTACGTCCTTTTTTTCCCACAAAGAGAGCTTTCTTTTGGTGGTATTTGATCACCTGTGCGCTTTTTACTTTTTGCGCTATAAACAAAAAAATAGCGAAAATTTTGAAAAAATAACATTTTTCACATTTTTTTTTTATATGAAATTCCCCCCAAAAGAATGTAAAAATCAAAATTTTTTATCATTTTAGGCCAATTTGTTTTCTGCTACATATTTTTGGTAAAAAAAATTGCAATAAACGTATTTTGATTGGTTTGCGCAAAAGTTATTGCGTTTACTAACTAAGGGAAAGATTTCTGTCATTTTTGGTGTTTTTTTTAAACGAGTAATGGCGGCGATCTGCGATTTTTTTTGCGGGACTGCGACATTGGGGCAGACAAATTGGACCCTTGACTGACATTTTTGACACTTTTGGGGGTATCAGTGACATTACTACAGTAATCAGTGCTATAAATATGCACTGTTACTGTAAAAATGACACTGGCAGGGAAGGGGTTAATTTTATTGGAGAGGGAGGGGTTAATGTATGCCTGGTGCTTACTGACATGTGTGGGGGGAGGTGACTGAGTGACACAGGGACAGATCGCAGGTTCAGCTATGCTGAACCCTGCAATCTGACCCTGCCTGTCACTTAGGAGATCCGCCCGCTTTGTTTACACAAGCGGGCGGATCTCCACACTCGATTCCCCGACGATCGGGGAAGAGCGGCGGTGATCACCGCAGCTCCTCCCCTAGCCCGACTCCCGCTTTGACTGAAAACAGAGGGAGCGAGCCTCCGGCGGCGCGCGCGCGCCGCCCACAAGGGGAGGAATCCAGCGATGTAGGTCTATGTCGCTGGACGATAACGAGCCACATTGCCGCAGTAGCAGCAATGTGAGCGGTCGTTATGTGGTTAAAGTAGCCGAGTCATTATGTAAAGTATTGAAGCTGCCTTTGCTACTTTCTTGGGGGGTCTGGAGTACTGCTTGGATCTTGAAGAAGGGGACATACCCCGAAAGCTTGTCCTGAAAAATTGTATGTTAGTGCAAATAAAAAAAGTATCACGGACAGTACTCAACTGTCTCTGTCGCAAGTGCACGAATACGGCTACAATGACCTCAAGCATTGGGGGTCTTTGGTTTCCAAACTTTCTAATCATAATGCAACACAGAAAACCCTGAGGTACCTGTATTAGTAAGATGGCCCGGAAATCAGTATTTTGAGGACAGAGGGGTCAGCAATGGAAGCCGAAGGGGTCAGCAATGGAAGCCACCATATTTCTCTCAGTAGGGATTTCCTTCAACCTGATAATAGGGGTGAACACACATATCCCAAGATGTCTCCTCAAAAGCTCTATGAGCCCTGTTCAGAGTGTCCAGAAGATAAGGGTGAGGACTGGCCCAGTTCCACCTCCTCTCTATTGGTCCATCAATGAGCATCCACCAGGATAAATGGAGGTACGCATCTCTGAGAAGAGCTAAAAAAAATTCACAGGTTTTTTCCTCCTGACAAGGCACAACACCTCAATTTTACTCTTTAGCTAAAGTGAAGAAACACTAGAAACTCTATCATTTTTATTAACGTTTATTACATAGCAATAAAAACTTAACTAAGTTTCTCAGCCTTCTCTCTCGAAGACCAAAACAAATCCGAATAAAACAGTTTATAAAGGAAAAAAAATTATGATGAGCCTAGTTTCCATCCTGGAACAACTCCAAAAGCATCTCACTGACATTCAGGTAATTATAGTCAATATAATAGTGCAGAAACATGCTGGCAACTAACAAATAACATTCCAGGGTATGTCCTAACTAAACCGGCCATTATACAGTACAATTACAATATATCCAGGTACTCCGATTTTCCTCCCACACTCCGAAGACAAGCTGGTAGGTTACTTGGCTCATGTCTTAATTGCACCTAGTATGTGTATGTATGAATGTGAGTTTGAGACCTTAGATGGTAAGCTCCTTGAAGTCAGGGACTGAGGTGAACGTACAATATATATGTAAAGCACTGCATAATTTCAAGGTGCTATATATGTACCTGTAATATATAAATAAGAAAAAAAAAAAAATATATATTTTTATATATATATATATATATATATATATATATATATATATATATATATATATATATATATATATATATATATATATAGAAATGGTACAGACCATCAATGGCTTCACAAGCTTCATTTAAACTTCCCATTAAAGTAGGTGGAGCACTCTCATATGAAAGTGTTGTATTTAAATCAGGGCTGGGCAAATCCCAGAAGACAGGTAGCAAATGTTCCTAAAAAAATCACACCTGGCACCGAACTAATGAGGTTTTTCCCAGTGGAATGGACTTAAAAAAAACTCCAGCTGGCTAGTGGCTTGTACATACTAGCTCCTAAATTCCATTACTAATTTGTTAAACCCCTATTTAAAGTAGATAGAAAACCTTACTGATTAACAGTTTTAAAAGAATTGTGCATTCTGCAGCCTCTTTGAAGCCACTTCCTATCAAGATGAACTCCAGTGGTGGCTGCATTTGCAGGTGTATGGCAGGTTTTCTGACAACTATAGATCATGACAGCAGGGAACCTTGAGCAGAAGAGAATGGTCCCTGCTAAATCAGAGCAGCATAAAATGGCCCCTGCTAAATCAGAGCAGCATAAAATGTCCCCTGCTGAATCGGAGCAGAAGAGAGTGGTCCCTGCTGAATCAGAGCAGAAAAAAATGGTCCCTACTAAATCGGTGCAGAAGTTTGTAAGGGACTGGTAAACTCCATGATACCCTTCTATAGGTCAACCTATATATCCAGGGCTGGCACTCCCGCTAGGCAAACTAGGCAGCCGCCTAGGGCACACTGCTGCCTAGGGTAGGGTGACCAGTCCCCTGTTTTGTCCCTGCTTTGCAGGGCCGATCCTGGGTGAGTGCACTGTGAGCTGGGGCAGGGGGGGCGCGCCCAGGGCCAGCCCTGCCATTGGTTCCTTGTGCTTCCTTCGGAAGGGAAAAGGGGGGAGGGGGCTACGGAGAGTGCCGCATGATTAAACAGAGCAGGGTTCTTCTGCTTACCCGGCGCAGCCACTGTAATGTGAGGTCCCGCCTCCTGGACCACCATAAACCTATGATAGACAGCACACCTATCATAGGAGCCGATCCAGGAAGCAGGACTTCACATTACAGCGGCGGCCCGGGAAAGCAGAAGAATCCTGCTCTGTTTAATCATGCGGTGCTCTAATCCCTATGCACTGGTCACTCTGCATTGATGGGGGCAGGCTGGTCACTCTGCATTGATGGGGGCAGGCTGGTCACTCTGCATTGATGGGGGCAGGCTGGTCACTCTGCATTGATGGGGGCACACTGGTCACTCTGCATTAAAGGGGGCACACTGGTCACTCTGCATTAAAGGGGGCACACTGGTCACTCTGCATTAAAGGGGGCACACTGGTCACTCTGCATTGATGGGGGCACACTGGTCACTCTGCATTGATGGGGGCACACTGGTCACTGATCACTCTGCATTGATGGCACACTGGTCACTCTGCATTGATGGGGGCATACGGGTCACTCTGCATTGATGGGGGCACACTGGTCACTGCTCACTCTGCATTGATGGGGGCACACTGGTCACTCTGCATTGATGGGGCACACTGGTCACAGGTCACTATGGATTGATGGGGGCACACTTCTCACTCTGCATTGATGGGGCACTGGTCACTCTGCATTGATGGAGGCACACTGGTCACTCTGCATTGATGGGGGCACACTGGTTACTCTGCATTGATGGGGCACTGGTCACTGGTCACTCTGCATTGATGGGGGCACTGGTCACTCTGCATTGATGGGGGCACTGGTCACTCTGCATTGATGGGGGCACTGGTCACTCTGCATTGATGGGGGCACTGGTCACTCTGCATTGAAGGGGGCACTGGTCACTCTGCATTGAAGGGGGCACTGGTCACTCTGCATTGATGGGGGAACTGGGCACTCTGCATTAATGGGGCACTGGCCACTCTGCATTGATGGGGGCACTGGTCACTCTGCATTGATGGGGCACTGGTCACTCTGCATTGATGGGGCACTGGTCACTCTGCATTGATGGGGGCACTGGTCACTCTGCATTGATGGGGGCACTGGTCACTCTGCATTGATGGGGGCACTGGTCACTCTGCATTGATGGGGGCACTGGTCACTCTGCATTGATGGGGGCACTGGTCACTCTGCATTGATGGGGGCACTGGTCACTCTGCAATGATGGGGGCACTGGTCACTCTGCATTGATGGGGGCACTGGTCACTCTGCATTGATGGGGGCACTGGTCACTCTGCATTGATGGGGGCACTGGTCACTCTGCATTGATGGGGGCACTGGTCACTCTGCATTGATGGGGGCACTGGTCACTCTGCATTGATGGGGGCACTGGTCACTCTGCATTGATGGGGCACTGGTCAATCTGCATTAATGGAGCACTGGTCACCCCCCTCTCTGACACATTGCTTCCCCCTTTGACACACTGCGAATAATGCAAGTATAGGGGGAAGTATGGGGAATGCATGGAGTGTGCTGCGAGTTTAGGGAAATTTTGAATTGTTTTTTTATTGGGGGGGGTGCAAGTAGCTGGTCTTGCCTAGGGCGCAGAGTAGTCTAGAACTGGCCCTGTATATATCCAGGGGTTGTAATAAAAAAATTTGATATTGTATGGCAGTCCTGGATTAACTCAACTTTTATGGTGGGCTGAGAACTACCTATTTCTGAAATAAACAAATAAGTGGTTTTATAAAAGGGAGCGAGGTGATCTTAAGTATCCCTATCGACCTCACTGAGATGTGAACGCACACCTAATATGAAAGGCCTGATGGCTATTGGTTAATTTGTGCTTTCACATCCGATCAATGCTATCTGCTGCATTTTACTTGTTAATTGTTTTTTTTTTTTTTTTTTACTTTTTTTGAATAGCAAGATCAAACTGGTTTTGTTTGGGGGGAGGAGGTTGGGGAGGGAAGATGGGGAGGGGAACGTTTCTGTTATAGTGAAATGTTCTGTCTAGTTTAGACAATTGTGTTTAAATTTTCACAGGGGCTTTGCCCCATAGGTGGTGTCCTTGTTGCCTACACTGCCTTATAGTTTTGTTTTGTAATATTTCCTATATGTATTATGTGAAATAATAATAAAAAGAATTTTCAAAAAAAATAAAAAAATCGGAGCAGAAGGGAAGGGGCCCTGCTAAATCGGAGCGGAAGAGAACAGTCCCTGCTGAATCGGAGCAGAAGAGAACAGTCCCTGCTGAATCAGAGCAGAAGAGAGTGGTTCCTGCTGTAACGGAGGGGAAGAGAACTTTCCCTGCTGAATTGGAGCAGAAGAGAACAGTCCCTGCTGAATTGGAGCAGAAGAGAGCGGTCCCTGCTGAAACGGAGCAGAAGAGATCTTTCCCTGCTGAATTGGAGCAGAAGAGAGTGGTCCCTGTTGAAACGGAGGGAAAGAGAAATGTCCCTGCTGAATCGGAGCAGAAGAGAGCGGTCCCTGCTGAAACAGACCAGAAGAGAACTTTCCCTGCTGAATCGGAGCAGAAGAGAGCGGTCCGTGCTGAAACGGAGGGGAAGAGAACTTTCCCTTCTGAATAGGAGCAGAAGAGAGTGGTACCTGCTGAAACATAGAAACATAGAATGTGTCGGCAGATAAGAACCATTTGGCCCATCTAGTCTGCCCAATATATCTGAATCCTATGAATAGTCCCTGGCCCTTTCTTATATGAAGGATAGCCTTATGCCTATCCCATGCATGCTTAAACTCCTTCACTGTATTTGCAGCTACCACTTCTGCAGGAAGGTTATTCCATGCATCCACTACTCTCTCAGTAAAGTAATACTTCCTCATATTACTTTTAAACCTTTGCCCCTCTAATTTAAAACTGTGTCCTCTTGTGGTAGTTTTTCTTCTTTTAAATATGCTCTCCTCCTTTACCGAGTTGATTCCCTTTATGTATTTAAAAGTTTCTATCATATCCCCTCTGTCTCTTCTTTCTTCCAAGCTATACATGTTAAGGTCCTTTAACCTTTCCTGGTAAGTTTTTTCCTGCAATCCATGTACTAGTTTAGTAGCTCTTCTCTGAACTCTCTCTAGAGTATCTATATCCTTCTGGAGATATGGCCTCCAGTACTGCGCACAATACTCCAAGTGAGGTCTCACCAGTGTTCTGTACAGCGGCATAAGCACTTCTCTCTTTCTACTGCTTATACCTCTCCCTATACATCCAAGCATTCTGCTGGCATTTCGTGCTGCTCTATTACATTGTCTTCCCACCTTTAAGTCTTCTGAAATAATTACTCCTAAATCCCTTTCCTCAGATACTGAGGTCAGGACTGTGTCAAATATTCTATATTCTGCCCTTGGGTTTTTACGCCCCAGGTGCATTATCTTGCACTTATCCACATTAAATTTCAGTTGCCAGAGTTCTGACCATTCTTGTAGTTTTCCTAAATCCTTTTCCATTTGGCGTTTCCCTCCAGGAACATCAACCCTGTTACATATCTTTGTGTCATCAGCAAAAAGACAAACCTTACCATCGAGGCCTTTTGCAATATCACTTATGAAGATATTAAACAAAATTGGTCTCAGTACAGATCCCTGAGGTACCCCACTGGTAACATGACCTTGTTCTGAATGTTCTCCATTGACTACAACCCTCTGTTGTCTGTCACTCAGCCACTGCAGGGGAAGAGAAATTTCCCTGCTGAATTGGAGCAGAAGACAGTGGTCCCTGCTGAAACGGAGCGGAAGAGAAATTTCCCTGCTGAATAGGAGCAGAAGACAGTGGTCCCTGCTGAAACGGAGCGGAAGAGGAATTTCCCTGCTGAATTGGAGCAGAAGAGAGTGGTCCCTGCTGAAACGGAGCGGAAGAGAACAGTCCCTGCTGAAACGGAGCAGAAGAGAGTGGTCCCTGCTGAAACGGAGCGGAAGAGAAATTTCCCTGCTGAATAGGAGCAGAAGACAGTGGTCCCTGCTGAAACGGAGTGGAAGAGAACAGTCCCTGCTGAAACGGAGCAGAAGAGAGTGGTCCCTGCTGAAACGGAGCGGAAGAGAATGGTTCCTTGATGAAACCGCGCAGAAAAACTAGGCTCCCCATAAATATTTTTCCTTCTTAGGCTGCATCTATTTACATCCCCTTACCTCTGATCCTTCACGTTTGGGTCCAAAGAACAGACAAGGACGTAAACCTTATATAAGATTTTAGTGACTGATTTTTACATAGATACTTCGATAAATCTCAAGCAGCTCCTCCAACAACTTTTTTTCCTTCATGGATTAAAAACCATGTGGGCCAAACATCCCTTACTCTCCTCCAGAAACAGGTTTGCTTTACTAAACTTGTTAAAGCATGTGCGCACATCTGACAGTAGCTAAAGCAATACGCCATGGGACATATCAAATATGAAAAGGCACGGGCAGTACACCCTGCGTCAATCCAAGGTAGGAGGAATCTCTGCAGATCAAGGAACTCTAAATTAAGTGATTTAAGAAAGTTTAGGGGGATTGAGCCAAGATCTGAGTTTTCCTTAAACTTTGAGCCGTAAGGTGTATATAACGAATGACCTGTCAGATGTAAAGGAGACCCTGATGAAATACTGACTAGCACAATGTTAATATATTTCTTCTGTGAACGACCATATTTCCAGGGCTGCAAATGAAGCTACATATTTGCACTGATGATGTTGTTTTCTTTGGCCCCACCAGCCGAGTACCCTCTGGAATTTTGTATCAGAAGCCAGTCGCGAGTATTAGTGACTGCTGTATGGAATCGATTTGCTGCAGCGCAGAAATAGCAGCTGTTACAGTATGTCCTGAGAGGGATTACCGAATATTCTTAAATTGAACTTCAATCCATCTTTCCATAAAAACTATAAGTGGACGCCAGAAACGTAACGGCAGTATCAAGTGCACCTTAGGCATTTACAATACCCAGCAGAATTGTTACAACCAGCCTTTAAAAAGACTTCTTTTTGAAATTTCATTATTCCAGTTGTTCCTTGCTTCTATATATCACACTGTATCAGATTTTTTCTGGCATATACTATGTGGAAACAGTGATATATTAAATGCAGTGATACATAGTTGAATTTCCACCAGGCCCCTAGTAACCTCTCAGGCTCCTGTACTGATTGTGACATCTAGTGGTCAGGAAGATATAAGCAGCTACAAGGTAAAATGCAGATCGAGAATTTTGGCCATATTTTGACAGGTATGCATTGGAGCAAAAGCTGATCTAGGTGGTGGCTAGAGCAGAAAGAGCAGTCTGTCTGCAAAAAAAATTAGTATATTTGAGCATATGAGATCATCAAATATTTGGGATGTTATTTTATTTAGTTCCTATATAATATATCCCTTCAAAATATATTATAAATAAATATAAAAAAAAGAACAGCTCAAGGAATTTTCAACTATTTAACAACCACATCGCAGACAAACCATAGCTGGCCATACATTGATCCATTTATTTGCTCAGCTCTGCAGGGTGAGCAAAATAAATAAAAACAAAAATAGACAAATATACCCACTGGCCTTTTATAGTCTAACAAAGATGATAGATTAACCTCCATAGGTGTATTTAAACCATATTGTCTAACAAAGGCCACAGGTGGCTGACTTGGATGCAGCCACTGTTCGGCTGACACTTTTCAGCTTAGCTCCTTTGGATTTTTCAATTGAATGAGATTAGACTGGGTGGTGCTGACAGGACATTCATTAGGAGATGGCCAAAGTTCACTCAGCGTATGGCCAGCTTAAGGCTGCAATCAATGAATGAACCTCCTCCTACCTTAACAAACCTCTTGTGCAGTCGCTCATTGCACAGTTGTTGGATAAATTGTAACACAGTGTAGTCCTATCATTTAGAAACACCATATAAAGATGTACACATTTAAATATGCACACATAGCATTGTAAATATATAAAATAAAAAAAAAAAAAAAAACTATATTATATATATATATATATATATATATATATATACATACACTATATATGTATATACATACACACACATACATACACTATATATATATATATATATATATATATATATATATATATATATATATACATACACACACACACACACAGTATCTCACAAAAGTGACAACACTGAAGAAATGACACTTTGCTACAATGTAAAGTAGTGAGTTTACAGCTTGTATAACTGTAAATTTTCTGTCCTCTCAAAATAACTCAACACACAGCCATTAATGTCTACTCTAAACCACTGGCAACAAAAGTGAGTACACCCCTAAGTGAAAAGTCCAAATTGGGCCCAAAGTGTCAATATTTTGTGTGGCCACAACTATTTTCCAGCACTGCCTTAACCCTCTAGGGCAGGGTCGTCAAACTATGGCCCTCCAGTTGTTCAGGAACTATAAATCCAATCATGCCTTGTCATGTCTGAGAATGTCAAAGTTTTACAATGCCTCATGGGATATGTAGTTTAGCAACAGCTGCAGGGCCATCAGAGGCGGCTCTAGGCTTTGTGAGGCCTAAGGCAAAACTTGGACATGAGGCCCCACTCACGCCCATAGTGTAAAAGGGAACTCTGTGGTCACCAAAGCTCCCCGTTTCATTAGAGTTTCCAGAGACCCCCTTACACTTCCCTTCCTCAGTCCGCCACAGTCTAGGGCACGACAAGTCCCACTGCAGAAGGCTGCCATACCTGAGTCCCCACAGAGGGCACTGTAAATTCCAGTATAGTGCACTGCCATTCCTCCCTGAGGAATGGAAGCCTGCTATGCTTGGACTTGTACTGCTCTCTGTAGGGGACTGAGAAACTACTGCCTGCTATGCTAAGACTTGTAGTGCACTCTGTGGGGACTAAGGCATGGCAGTCTGCTATTCTGGAACTTGTAGTGCCCTCTGTGAGGGACTGAGGATTCCTCAGTCCTCTACATTCTAGGGCACTATAAGTCCCAGCATAGTGAGCTGTCATTCCTCAGTCCCTCACAGCTGGGGAGAAAAACAACAGAGTTAAACATCTAAAGGACAACTCCAACCAAAACTACCAATAATGTACAGAGTCCATATGCTACATAATGTCACACCCCCGCTACCCCTCACCTTCCACCTCGGGTGCTGTCATTGTGTAGGGCAATGGGCTCCAGCTCCACCATGTTTGGCTTTGATGTCAGATATGCAGGACTGGCTCAGCTCCACTCTCTTCCCTTGTAACTGACTCTGGCATCACAGAGGGCCTCTCCTTCTCCCCCAGCCACCCATGGGCCCTATCCTTCTTCCCCAGCCACCCAGGGCCCCCTCTCATTTTCCTCCAGCCACCCAGGGGCCCTCTCCTTCTCCTCCAGCCACCCAGGGGCCCTCTCCTTCTTCTCCTCCAGTCACCCAGAGTCCCTCTCCTTCTCCTCCTCCAGCCACCCAGGGTCCCTTTACAGCAGGGGTGGGGAACCTTTTTTCTGCCAAGGGCCATTTGGGTATTTATAAAATCATTCGGGGGCAGTACAAAATTATAAACTTAAAAATGTGCCTGTTATATTTGGTCAAAAATGTAATTAACTCACCCCTAATGTGATGGCTGCAACTGCTTCTCTTTAGTGAGGTGTGTGATGTTAGCTGGTTTTGATGATGTTGCTACTCGCAACTGCTTTTCCAGGTTTGCGTCAATCAGTCTGGAGCGCAGTCGACTTTGTGGTGGTAAGTTTTGAAAAGAACTGCTGGCGGGTAATGCTGGTGGGTATAGATGGCTGGTACTGCTGGTGGGTACAGCTGGCTGGTACTACTGTGGGTACTGCTGGCTCAGGCTGTTACTGCTGGCTTGTACTGTGCTGTGGGTACTGCTGGCTGGTACTGCTGGCTCAGGCTGGTACTGCTGTGGGTATTGCTGATTCAGGCTGGTACTGTGCTGTAGGTACTGCCTTGGGTACTGCTGGCTCAGGCTGGTACTGTGCTGTGGGTACTGCTGGCTGGTACTGCTGGCTCAGGCTGGTACTGCTGGCTGGTATTGCTGTGGGTACTGCTGGCTGGTACTGTGCTGTAGGTACTGCTAGCTCTTACTGTTGTGGGTACTGCTGACTCTGGCTGGTACTGCTGTGGGTACTACTGGCTCTGGCTGGTACTGCTGGTTCTGCTGTGTGTACTGATGGCTGTGGCTGGTACTGCTGTGGGTACTGCTGGCTCTTGCTTATACTGCTATGGGTACTGCTGGCTCTGGCTTATACTGCTGTGAGTACTGCTGGCTCTGGCTGGTACTACTGGCTCTGGCTTATACTGCTGTGAGTACTGCTGGCTCTGGCTGGTACTGCTGGCACTGGCTGGTACTGCTGGCTCTGGCTGGTACTGCTGTGTGTGCTGCTGGCAGGAAATGTTGGCTAGCAGTGGCGCTACGCTGGAGGAAGAGGCAATGTTTCCTGTATTGGTCACAGGCGGAGTGCATTTGATATCACTCCGCCTGTGACTCACTCAGACTGTCAGAACGGAGCCGGAACTATACAGGAAGCATTGGCTCTGTTCTGACAGATTAGCTGAGAGACACACTCAGCTGCACGGGGGGCCGGACCAAATGACTTTGAGGGCCACATACGGCCCCCGGGACGTAGGTTCCCCACCCCTGCTTTACAGCCACCCAGGGTCCCACTCCTTCTCCTCCTCCAGCCACCCAGGGTCCTTCTCCTCCTCCAGCCACCCAGGGTCCCTCTCCTTCTCCTCCTCCAGCCACCCAGGGGCCCTCTCCTTCTCCTCCAGCCACCCAGGGGCCCTCCCCTTCTCCCCCAGCCACCCAGGGGCCCTCCCCTTCTCTCCCAGTCACCCAGGGGCCCTCACCTTCTCCCCCAGCCACCCAGGGGCCATCTCCTTCTCCCCCACCCACCCAAGGGCCATCTCCTTCTCCCCCAGCCACCCAGGGGCCATCTCCTTCTCCCCCAGCCACCCAGGAGACCTCTCCTTCTCCCTCAGCCACCCAGGGGCCCTCTCCTTCTCCTTCAGCCACCCAGGGGCCCTCTCCTTTTCCCTCAGCCACCTAGGGGCCCTCTCCTTCTCCCTCAGCCACCCAGGGGCCCTCTCCTTCTCCCTCAGCTACCCAGGGGCCCTCTCCTTCTCCCTCAGCAACCCAGGGGCCCTCTCCTTTTCCCCTAGCCACCCAGAAGCCCTCTCCTTTCCCCCTACCCACCCAGGGGCCCTCTCCTTTTCCCCTAGCCATACAGGGGCCCTCTCCTTTTCCCCTAGCCACCCAGGGGCCCTCTCATTTTCCCCTAGCCACCCAGGGGCTCTCTCCTTTTCCCCTAGCCACCCAGGGGCCCTCTCCTTTTCCCCTAGCCATCCAGGGGCCCTCTCCTTCTCTTCCAGCCACCCTCTCCTCATCCAGCCACCCAGGGCCTTTTTCTTCTCCTCCTCCTCCACCAACCATTCTAAGACTTTTCCAACTTCCCTGGGGCTACTCACCCCCTTTGCGTAGTAGACACCACAAATCTATGACCAGCCTGCAGAGTGACAAGTCGGGGCCTGGTTACCTGTATGTTCCTGGGCCAGGGCAGAGCTCTCCTCCCAGAGCAACAACCGATGATAGCAGAGTGAGCTGACCAGGCAGTCACTTCCTACTGATGCAGGTACATGCCCACCGATTCCTCCACATCTTAGGATTACATGATCAGACGGCCAATCCCCAGGCAGAGAAGGCGGGTTAAGTGTGAGAGGACAACAGACACCTGGCAGCCGTAGTGAAGGGACTGCAGCATACTGCTGCAACTTTTATATCCGAGGATTTAAAACAATCTTTTACTTGGGAGATTTCCCTGACTGCACCCTTCTAAATGTTGTCACTCCGCCACTGGCCGCAAGGCCCCTGCAGGTGCGAGGCCTTAGGCGACCGCCTAATTTGCCTAATTAGAGAGCCGCCTATGAGGGCCATAGTTTGAGGTTCTCTGCTCTAGGGCATGGAGTTCACCAGAGCTTCACAGGCTGCCACTGGAGTCCTCTTCCACTCCTCCATGATGACATCACAGAGCTGGTGGATGTTAGAGGCCTTGCGCTCTTCCACCTTCCGTTTGAGGATGTCCCACAGATGCTCAATAGGGTTTAGGTCTGGAGACATGCTTGGCCAGTCCATCACCTTTACCCTCAGATTCTTTAGCAAGGCAGAGGTCATCTTGGAGGTGTGTTTAAGGTCATTATCATGTTGGAATACTGCCCAGCGGCCCAGTCTCCGAAGGGAAGGGATCATGCTCTGCTTCAGTATGTCACAGTACATGTTGGCATTTATAGTTTCCTCAATGAACTGTAGCTCCCCAGTGCTGGCAGCACTCATGCAGCCCCAGACCATGACACTCCCACCACCATGCTTGACTGTAGGCAAGACACACTTGTCTTTGTACTCCTCACCTAGTTGCCGTCACACACGCTTGACACCATCTAAACCAAATAGTTTATCTTGGTCTTATCAGATCACAGGACATGGTTCCAGCAATCCATGTCCTTAGTCTTTAGAAGAGGCTTCCTTCTGGGACGACAGCCATGCAAACCAATCGGATGCAGTGTACGGCGTATGGTCTGAGCACTGACAGGCTGACCCCCCACCCCTTCAACCTCTGCAGCAATGCTGGCAGCACTCATACGTCTATTACCCAAAAACAACCTCTGGATATGACGCTGAGCACGTGCACTCAACTTCTTTGATCAACCATGGCGAGGCCTGTTCTGTGTGGAACTTGCCCTGTTAAATCGCTGTATGGTCTTGGCCACTGTGTTGCATCTCAGATTCAGGGTCTTGTCAATCTTCCTATAACCTAGACCAGTGATGGCAAACCTTGGCACCCCAGATGTTTTGGAACTGCATTTCCCATGATGCTCTTGCACTCTGCAGTGTAGTTGAGCATCATGGGAAATATAGTTCCAAAACATCTGGGGTGTTATGGTTCGCCATTACTGGCCTAGGCCATCTCTATGTAGAGCAACAATTCTTTTTTTTAGATCCTCAGAGAGTTCTTTGCCATGAGGTGCCATGTTGAACTTCCAGTGACCAGTATGAGAGAGTTAGAGCGATAACACCAAATTTAACACACCTGCTTCCCATTCACACCTGAGACCTTGTAACACTAATGAGTCACATGACATCAGGGAGAGAAAATGGCTAATTGGGCACAATTTGGACATTTTCACTTAGTGGTGTACTCACTTTTGTTGCCAGCGGTTTAGACATTAATGGCTGTGTGTTGAGTTATTTTGAGGGGACAGCAAATGTACACTGTTATACAAGCTGTACACTCACTACTTTACATTGTAGCAAAGTGTCATTTCTTCAGTGTTGTCACATGAAAAGATATAATAAAATATTTACAAAAATGTGAGGGGTGTACTCACTTTTGTGAGATAGTGTATATTTTCACAATAAAATATAAACATACTATGTAGGATCTTGACAACACTGCTCCTTCGCAGATACAGTGTAGTGAGTGAGTGCGGTCACCCTAGGACAGGGAGTGTGTTACTGGTAGGATCATCTGGTGAAACTAAATAGGAAAAAAAAACAAAACGAAGGGGGTCACCACATCTAAGGACTGGTAAGCTGCAATATATTACGTTTGTTAGGGTTTGATACTTTTTAAAGGATAAGTTCGGCTTTCGTAACAGGTTACATCCATCTTCAGGGTGCAACATGTAACAAACGTACCGCCCCCACATCTCCCCGATTTTACAGTTAGCGGGGATCTTCTCCCCCTGCTAGCTGTCACAATTAAAGAAAAAAAGAAGGGGGGGGGGGAGAGCAGGGCTCTGGCCGCATAACTTATTCACAGCATCCTGTGAATGGAAAACTACAAGGTCCAGCAGCCTTTGCAGCTGTCAACTTGCTGTGGAGCGCTATTGTAATTCATTCTCTCTTGGTCAGATTGCATCTGTTTGCCTGTACGTGATGTACGGGCACACAGATACACTGGCAGATCTACTGGAAACCTACATGGCACCAGTAATCTGCTGATCGTTGGTAGAATGCTTTATAGCAGGCTTGTCCAAACTGCGGCCCGGAACCGCAGGCAATGCGGCCTACTGCCCCCTGACAAGTTTATTTTTGCTGGGGAGGAAGGAAGTCGGGTCGGGGGCACGGCCACAGCAGCTTCCAACTAATGGTAGGCAGAGGCTGCCTCAGAGGGGGGGGGGGGGGGGAGCATGTGCAGTGTTTCTGACTCGAGTGTTAATTTATTATCTCTCAGAAGAAGTAAACCTCTGTATACTGATTTCATTTCATTTGATCATCATCTAGTTGTGTTAAATTAGTGCGGGGGCGCAGGGGCATTTTATTACTTATATACCTTAACTATAGTATATATTTCATAAGTGGCCCGAGAAAATTTCTCAACACTCAATGTGGCCCATGCTTTACAGGCTCCAAAAAATAATATCATTTAATTTCTTTAAACTTCCTTGTCCTTGAGCGAGCATATTGAATTGCATCATATACAATTAAGACTTTGATTTGTATATGATGGCAATAATATTTTGGACCTGCTCACCTCATATGTGCTATCCCAATATGGCACTGGATTAGTAAGATTACTCCAATCTTATAAGATATTTGGACTTTTGTTTGCTGCCACTGATTATTTCACTTATTTATATAATGACTCTGGACGTCCTAGTCATTATACAAATAAGTGAAATATTCAGATAATTACAACTATCAGTGGCAGCAAACAAGTCCAAATTTCTTAGGCTGCACTAATGGGCACTAATGAGGCTACACTGATATGCTGCACTGATGGGAACTGATGAGGCTATGCTGATGGGCACTGATACACTGTGGTTGTGGTCTGTGGTTTACAGATGACAGAATGGGTCAGAACCAGGAAGGGGTGTGGCCTTTACAGGAAGGGGTGGGTCGTATTTAAATTAGGGGGTGCACAAGTTTATTCAGGCCTAGGGCAGCGCAAAACCTAAATACACCACTGCATCAGATCACCCCCTGCAGCCATTTTCTTTTGTACCACGTCCCTCTCCCATTAGATTGTAAGCAGGACCTGTCCCCCTATATATTGTACAGCGTTGCGTAAACTGATGCCGCTATATATAAATCCTGTCTAATAATTCCCTGCACAGCTGAACGAAGACTGGGAGAGGGAAGAGTGGCAGTGTGGGACAACTACATTGTACAGCACCTTTCTACAGAAGCAAAGAGGAAGGAAGTGATGACCTCATCAGTGGGGTGATGCTCCTTCACCGTCCAATCAGGCTGGAGGCAAGTCAGAGACCAAGCTGGATTAATGCAATGGACAAAAGTTAGGTCAGCAACGTGACTGATAAATGTATCAGGATCACAAGAACTACTAAATAGAACTTTAAGGTCCTGTCAAGTAAAACCGTTCCAGTCCATATGTGCGGTTTTTTAAAAGAGTACGAATGCCGTTTGACTGGAGTTTTGCTTAAATGGCCTCCAGAAGTACAGCTTCTTCCAAGAAATGAAAGCAACAATTACTTGTTTTTACAAAGGCATCCTCTAAAACCACAGAATTGCTGCTATTCAACTAGAACCACACACTTAAAGCAGCGGGCCTGCTTGTTCTCGTGTAGGAAATAAAAAGCAGCATGTTTCTGAACTGGATCCAAACAATGCACCATTTTACACAGACTACATCTCCCGACCAAAGAGTTGAATCACCTCTGGGAAAACAAAGGGCTCGGCGCTGTGTGTTCAGCAGCACCGTCACCTACTTGGCCTGGCGGAGCGAACAGAACCACTGTACAAATCCCATCTATTTGTTCTAAATCCGTAATTTCAGACACTGCCAGTGATGGCGATCCCACCGGTGCATCCCAGCGCTCGGAATATGGATTTAAATGACATCACATCTGTTTTTAATAGTTTGGGCACTTCTAAAGAGTGAGCTTATTGTACTTGAGCCACAAGTAAAAGCACAGCACCTGTTGTAAAGAGCAGGACGCCCCAGTCTGAATGCCTGATACGTCTACGCAAAAAGCTGGAAAGAAGTTGAAGGAATGGTTTAAATTCAAAGACGAATTTCAGACAAATATCTGGCTATGAGTAAAACAATTTAAAGAAAGGGGCCAACAGAAAGCTATTGTTTCTTGGCCTGCTGTAACCTCCAAAGGTTCTAGTGGCTGCTGATCTGCCCAAAATGAATGGGCAATCAATGGGTGTTAAAGTCCAAACTAGTGTGTGGAAATGTCTTCAGTGAGTAGGTTGCTGTCCATCATCGGCTCTCTGCTCTGCCCCTCCAGCTCTCACCGGAGTGCTGGATTGTGCAGGAGGTGGGAGTGGTTGGCTCAGTCTTCCAGTGGCACACTGAGAGGCTGAACCAACTGCTGGTCAGGGATCTGGGTGGATTCCGACAATAAAATGGCAATTGATCTAGGGCCTGGACTGGCTGAGTGACATCAACTGACAGCAGACTGTGATCCCCAGGAGAAGTAGGGCCAAAAGAGTTTTGGCTCTACTAGTCCTTTAACCACATCCCGCCCGCCCTATAGCAGAATGACGGCGGGAATGTGGTTGCATTATCCTGACCGGACGTTATACGACGGTGGCAGGATAATGCGCTCTGCGCGCCCCCCGGGCGATCGGTGATGCGAGGTGTCACACTGACTCCCTGCATCTCAGATCTCGGTAAAGAGCCTACTGACGTAATCTCTTTACCATGTGACCAGCCATGTCCAATCACGGCTGGTCACATAGTAAACAGGAAGAGCCGTTGATCGGCTTTCCTCAGTACGTGCCTGACAGGCACGAGTAAAGGTGCGCAGATCGGCGGCTTCTCTGACAGGGGAGGAGTCGGCACTGGTAATCAGATCAATGATTGCCAGTGCAGACCCTCGGGGGGGGGGGGGGGGTCCCACTAGAACCACCAGGGATGCCCACCCATGACCCCAGGGATGCCCGCCCATGACCCCAGGGGTGCCCACTATGGCCACCAGGGATGGCAATCAGGCCTCAGGGAGCCCCCCATTGCCCTCCCCATCAGTGCTGCCCACCAGTGCACTCCCCATCAGTGCTGCCCACCAGTGCCCATCATTGCTATCTATCAGTGCCGCACACCAGTGCCCATTATTGCCCACCAGTGCCGCCTATAAGTGCCCATCAGTGCTGCCCGTCAGTGCCGATCAGTGCCCACCAGTGCCGCCTATAAGTGCCCATCAATGCCGCCTATCAGTGCCCACCAGTGCCGCCCATCAGTGCCCAGCAGTGCCGCCTATCAGTGCCCACCAATGCTGCACATCAGTACTACCTATCAGTGCTACCTATCAGTGCCACATATCAGTGGCTATCAGTGCTGCCTATCAGTGCCTCCTCATCAGTGCCTGTCAGTGCTGTCTCATCAGTGCTCATCAGTGCAGGAAAAAACGTATTTATTTACAAAATTGTATAACATAAACAAAAAAACTTTTTTTTTCTTAAACTTTTTGGTCTTTTTTTTTTATTTGTTTAGCAAAAAAGAAAAAACCTTGCAGTGATCAAATACCACCAAAAGAAAGCTCTATTTGTGGGGGGAAAATTATATAAATTTGGTTTAGGTACAGTGTTGCATGACCGCGCAATTGTCATTCAAAATGCAACAGCGCTAAAAGCTGAAAATTGGCCTGGGCAGGAAGGGGATGAAAGTGCCCTGTATTGAAGTGGTTAAGCACACTAGAGTTCATTTGAAATATTGCTTTAGATGGGTCAACTAAAATTGCTCAACATACTTTATATAAATTACGTTAAAATTTTGCCTTGCCCTGAACACCAGATGACATTTCAAAGAAGAACGCTAAGATAAAAAAAATGAAAGAAGAAATCAAGAAGAAATATACGTGATGATAAGTTCTGTAGACAAGTGATAGTCTGGACTGGATTAAATGCTTTTGCCAGTGTTTGATGGACACCTCTACCTATCCTCTCCAAACTATACTAATCTATCCCTCTCGCCACTAGCATACTTACCCTGCAATCGTGCCTGCGACCTCCACTCTTTGTTTACATTCGGGTGTTAAATTTAAGTGTTCCACCACTGCAGTAGATTCACATACAGTTCTATGTAACCAAGAGTGTCTCTTGTCTTAAGAGATGATTTTGTAAAATCCAAGGGGAATCCATTTCACTTATCCTTTTAGCCTCTAGTAACTTCCAGGTCAGTAGCACTTGGATGTTATTTGCAGCAATGTTGCCACCAAAACTTATCAGTGATTCAACTATCTGGCGTCTATCCAACAATAAAATATCTATCTTGGTTATATTGGCCTGAACTCTCGAAGCTGGACCCAAAAGGCAAGGAAAGGACAAAAGGCTAAACACAACGTTTTGCATGTGGCTGCAGCTACCTGCAACTAATCCCCTTAATTGCCTTACCATAACTTGTTCTGAGCAGTGGCTCTGTGTTAAAGTGGCTATCTTGGTAAAGGGTAGGGCTTTCTCATGTCAGAACTGCCCTTCTGATAGCTAGTCAACTGATGACTGGTGGGGTAATGATCAAGCAGCAGCAGGAAAGGTGGAGGAACCACGAATGTACAGAATGAAGCGGAAGCAGGAAGATCCTTGCCCTGTAGGTCCTCAGGTACAGCTTCCTCTCTAGCAAGGAGAACAGTGAGCAGTACAATATCATCACTTAATCTTACTTCAAATCTGGTGAGACAAGCAGACATAGGCAGCAGTGTCTTAGATGATCTAACACTGCAGATATACAGTTAAAGTGGCTGTAAACCTCAGACATGTAATATTAAAAATGCATATCCCTCTATAGTGTGTACTTGTCTCAATCCAGAGCACTAAGTGTCATTTCAGTCTGCTGCCCCATTCCTCCGCTATCCGCATGAATCCCTTATGAAAAGTTTTCCTGACACCAAGAGAAAAAAGGTGAAAGGGATACTGCAGATAAACAGGTACAACTTATGTAGGAGGATTTCTTTCATCTCTGTGGCCAGTCACTGCACTGGGTATATAAGGTAGTAAGTATCAAAAAGCTTTAAGACTAGCTCGGTTTCCAATAAAGTACTTTATCTACATTTACACACTATCACCTTCAACATAGTCCCCTTGCACAGCGATACAGCGGACATTTCTGCCACTTCCAGAATGTATCCTGAAAGTCTTCTTTTCAAAGCGTGTCAAGCACAAGTTGCCGAATGGTTTCAACATTTTTGGGGTTGAGCTCAATGAAGGTCTTTCTGATCTCTTGTCATCTTCCAGTAATGGTTTTTCACTTGAAGCATGCGTGCACCTCAAGACACCTCAAACTACTCATTGGAGCATCGCCGTAAACTTGGCAAGTCAGGTCAAACGTCTCTGTGGCAGATTTGTCCAGTTTCATGCAGAATTTCACGCTTGCTTTTTGTTCTAACTTAGTAGTCCATGATGAAATAGAAGTGGTAATGTACGTGGTCAGAATAGCACCAGTTGCACAGCTCCCGATGTACACAGGATGATGTCTTTTGGAACACTGACTTATGAAGGTCGGAGCTCACTGTGACTGTGTGTGCAGCCTTGTGCTACCATCTGTTGGAGTGTTACAAAACTAGTCTCAACTTTTTGATATCACCTCATTTGTGAGGGTTTACAATGACTTTAATAAACACAAAAGGGAAAACCTTCAGGGTACTATTTAGGCACATTTACTATTTCTAGATTTTCACTATACAAGAGCAAATCTTTACATTTTGAGTTCAAGTCCACTTTAAAGAGGTGTTCCAGCTGGGGAAGAAAAATTATAAGTCAGCAGCTACAAATACTGTAGCTGCTGACTTTAAATATAGCGCCTTTTACCTGTCCAAGGAGCCTGCAATGTCAGCACCCAAGCCGTGCGGGGTGCTGCCATTGCCATCCTTTCGGCTTCACAGCTGGTTACCTACTGCGCATGTGCGAAGTGCGCTGCGCTTACTGATTGGAGGAGGGGGCCAAACATCCAAGGGACGCCGCCGCGGCTCTGTCTCCCGGAAGTGGGGAAGGGTACCCATCGAAAACAGGTACCCGTTCCCCCCTCCCCCTTTAAAGGTGCCAAATGTGTCACCGGAAAGGGGGGGGGGGGAAACAGGTGAGCGGAAGTTCCACTTGTGGGTGGAACTCCGCTTTAAATAGCACTTGTCAGTATATCATATTGTAACACTAATTACTACATTATTAAAAAAAAAAATCCAAGCTGCAGAAAGAGGAATTTCATGGTGCCATTGGTTTATGCAGAATATCAACAACATTTAGGTGGGCAAAAAAAAATCTTTAAAATCGAGACCCGACACTGGAAACCAGGGACATGTAAAAGCTAAGCTCAAAAAATGGAAAGCGGTTCCACTTGGCACATATCACTTTTTGTTGCATTGTTTTCCCGTTGGCAAATCTTCTGGAATTCTTTCAGGAATGCCAGCCAATATACCAATGTAATGTTCTCCCGTGCAGACCAATCCCCCCACCCACATCAATGAAACAGCCTTATGTCTACCTAATCACAGTAATTTACATCTTCGTCTAGACAGTTTGAACTGCACTTGATCTCGCTGCCAAAAAAACCTAAATCTGTAAGGACACTAAAGGCATTGATATTCTGCCTATATACTGGAGCGATTTGGATCTGGAAAATCTATAAAGGTATTTCATCCGTGAAAGTTATACGGTGTTCTAACGATCAATGACAAGAGCAGACAGGAAGCCATGTTAGTGTCTACAGCCGGCTAGATGTGTGATCCCTGCCGTACACCTCCGATGAGTGAGCCTACCGAGTATTTACCTTTTTTATTGGTATTAAGGAATAAACAGCGGAGGGAATGGATTTATATAACGGATATGTCTGCTGAAAGCCCCATGTAAAAAATCTGGCAAGGTAATTCTGCTAAGAATTTAAAGCTTTTCAAAATATGTTGTTAAAGCAGAACTCTAGGCTAACGTTACAAACACAGGTGAGTCCACTGATGCATTTATTAACCACTTGTCCTCTGGAGGGTTTTACTTCCTTCATGACCGGGGCGTTTTTTGCTATTCAGCACTGTGCTACTTTAACTGGCAATTGGGCGGTCATGCAACACTGTACACAAATACAATTTAAATCTATTTATCAACAAACAGAGCTTTCGTTTGGTGGGATTTAACAACTTAAGCTCTGCCCTATAGCAGTTTTACTGCTACAGGGAGGCACGTGATATATACATGATATACAGTGCCTTGCGAAAATATTCGGCCCCCTTGAACTTTGCGACCTTTTGCCACATTTCAGGCTATAAAGATATAAAACTGTAATTTTTGTGAAGAATCAACAAGTGGGAAACAATCATGAAGTGGAACAAAATTTATTGGCTATTTCAAACTTTTTTAACAAATAAAAAAACTGAAAAATTGGGCGTGCAAAATTATTTAGCCCCCTTAAGTTAATACTTTGTAGCACTACCTTTTGCTGCGATTACAGCTGTAAGTCGCTTGGGGTATGTCTCGATCAGTTTTGCACATCAAGAGACTGAAATTTTTGCCCATTCCTCCTTGCAAAACAGCTCGAGCTCAGGGAGGATGGATGGAGAGCGTTTGTGAACAGCAGTTTTCAGTTCTTTCCACAGATTCTCGATTGAAATCAGGTCTGGACTTTGATTTGGCCATTCTAACACCTGGATATGTTTGTTTATTTGTGAACCATTCCATTGTAGATTTTGCTTTATGTTTTGGATCATTGTCTTGTTGGAAGACAAATCTCCATCCCAGTCTCAGGTCTTTTGCAGACTCCATCAGGTTTTCTTCCAGAATGGTCCTGTATTTGGCTCCATTCATCTTTCCATTAATTTTAACCATCTCCCTTTCCCTGCTGAAGAAAAGCAGGCCCAAACCATGATGCTGCCACCACCATGAGGCACTAAGCGCCCGAGTAGAGTGAACCTTAAAAAGGGAAAGGAGCAACCTGACCCTTGATGGAATAGGCCTGAATCACTGACTGACTGATTCATCTGGAAATGGTCACAAAGGAAGCGGACAACCCTTTACGAGGTCCATCCGTGAGCACAAAGGGCGAGTCTGACTTCCTAAAAGACTCCGTAGCTGCCAGGTACACCCTAATCGCCCGGACCACATACAAGACATGCAAAGTCATTTCCTTTGGATGTTTTGGCCTGGGACACAGGAAAGGCAACACAATGTCTTCAGTTAAATGAAAATCAGGGACAACCTTTGGAAGGGCTGGAGGACAGGGATGAAAAACCACCTTATCTCTGTGAACCACCAAGTAAGGTGAAGGACAGGAAAACGCTGCCAATTCCGACACCCTGCGTGCAGAGGTGATGGCCACCAAGAAGGCCCCCTTCTGGGACAGTGTAAGCAGGGAAATCTCCAAAAACTCTCAAAAGGAGGCTTCTGGAGGGCCTTAAATTGAGGTCTCAAGGCGGCAACAGAAACCGCACTGGAGGGGCCAAGTGCCCAACTCCCTGAAGAAAGGTACGCACCAGGGAGTATGTGGCCAAGGGCCGTTGAAAGAAGACCGCTAAGGCCGAACCCTTGATAGTACTCAAGGCCAGTTTCTGCTCAACCCTCCGTTGAAGGAAGGTCAAGATCCGAGCCCCTGAGAAAGAGCGAGGATGAACCCCAAGAGACTCACACCACGCAATGTACGACTTCCATGTACGATGGTAGATCTTCCTAGAAGTAGATTTCCTAGCTATTAACAGCAGTGGATTCACTGACTCAGACAAATCTCTATCCATCAGCACCTGGCGTTCAACAGCCAAGCCGTCAAAGCCAGCGACTGTAAAACAGGATGGAAGATTGGCCCAAGGGACGGCAGATCCTCTATGAGAGGAAGCTTCCAAGGAACGTCAGCAACCAGGTGCACCAGATCGGCGTACCAAGCCCGGCGAGGCCAGTCTGGAGCCACTAAGATGACCGGAATCCTTTCTGCCTCAATCCTGCATAAAAGTCTTGGCAGAAGCTTGAGAGGAGGAAAGGCATAAATCAGACTATACTCAACCCACGAGGCCACCAACGCATCTGTGGTGTCCGCCAGAGGATCCCGTGACAGAGCCACAAACCTCTGCACCTTTTTGTTGAGCCGAGATGCCAACAGATCCACCTTGGGGATGCCCCACCGGAGACACAACTGATAAAACACCTCGGGAAAACGAATGAAGCCACCACATCTAATGATTGGTAAGCTGTGCTGCAATATATTACATTTTTGGTGCTGGGTTTAATACCGCTTTAATGCTGAAATATAACATGCAACAGAACAGAATGCTCATATTATGTTATATATACAGGAATGCACCGCTACTGACAGGAGTGAGAACTTATCAGTGTGTTGCTGCTGCTCCATCATCCAATCAGACGTCTGCAATGGAGGGGGGGGGGGTAACAACATTGTATTCCCCAGTTCTAACAGAAGAAATGGTGACACCCTTCTGGCTCTGTTGTCAGGAAGAAATGTGTAAGTATCAAAAGTGAATGGATACTAATCCTTGGGTAGATAACAGTCCATAAAAATGTAATTCAACAGTTTAATAAAGTGTTACTAAACCCAGGGCCCTGCATTCACTATATCTGGTATCCCACAGTACACAGAACATGGAAATGCAATTATTTTAGTAAATATAAACTGCTAAATACCTTTTCTCATCAGCAGTATATAGCAATCTCGTGACTTCTATCAGTGTCTGGTTAAAGCTTGTAGGAGGAGTTTTCATTCTAACTGACTGTCTTTAAGGCTGCAGGACCCCTTAACCCTCTGTCTGGACAGTGCTGATTGGCCCTGTGCTGATCACATCCACCCTCCTAAGAACAAGAAAAAAATAAACTCTTGAGCAAAATACACCAAACTGAGCATGTGCAGAGTGCCCCCAAGGCTCTGTTCTATCGGAAGATGGATTTGGGACAGTGCAAGAAAGGGAGGATCAGAGAAGACAGGATCAAACAGCCTTCATTACACAATGTAGAGGATTAACCCCTCAGGTTCCACAGTGAGTATAACAAGCATGTTTCACTGCATATACAGACTGATTAAACTGTTGTGGGTTTAGTAACACTAGGGTGTTTTTGTTTTAAGCATTCTAGCAATCACCAGTTCTGGGAAGTTCTTTAGACATTAAAGTGATTGTAAAAGATTTTTTTAAACAACAACCCGGTTTATACTTATTTTCTCTGTGCAATAGAAGCTATGAGTTACCACACCATAGATAGCTATGTCCTCCCAAGGAGACAGCGCTGCTTGGCCCAGAGCTGTCACATGTAGTGAGTCACCTCTCCCTCCTTACATGGAAGTACGGGGCATTTCCTTCAGTTCCTGGCATGGAACGGATCAGCAGGGGAGTGAAGGAACAGTAAATATACACTGCTGAGAATGGGGGAATGAAGAAAATCTGTTGTTTGCCCTGAATGTGTCTTGTCTAACCTGTTCTGTATGCGTTCTATGAATATTCCCACTCAACTGCAGTTCCTGCGCCACAAACTGAACAAACAGCACAAAATGCAAATGTTAACATACAAGCTGGGTTCACTTTTATTAAGAAATGTCCTATGTAGCTTCCCATTCACTAAACTGGCTGCTTTGTGCAGCTTTCAATATTAATACTGGCTTAGGGGGCAACACATAGCAGTTTTCTGTTTCAATAGTTTTTATTAAAGCTTTAGAAATGTAGTTGTACAATGAACAAAGAGGTAGAAAATTTCACAATGGCTTGTACAAAAAGTTGCAATGCAGAATAGATTGTTCATCATTTTACATCAGAGGTCAGTAAAGGGTACCAAGGATAAGAATATTAGGAGGTGCTCCTGCAGATAGTTGAGCAATCCTGACATCTAGTGCTAAAATACGGTACTGCACCACAATAACTCTGCTTTACAAAATGACTATTACTATGCTGGACTAGAAGCAGCTATAAGAATAGTCAAGATGGTTTGCAAAAATGTAACACAACAATTTTCAAATAAACCTCTATTCAAAAATAGCAAACCATGACAATATACTCTTTGTTATCTCTGCTTGGCAGTGTTTTCTGAAATATGGCACTTTCAATAAAGTCATTATTTGTGTATACGCCCCATTCCCTGAAACCTTACTGCAATGTTCTGACAGCAACTCCATCAAAGTGACAGTAAACTATGGTTTTTAAAAGGAAAAAAATATTCATGTAATCTTAATTCAAAAAAAGCCCCTTTTAATGCTCTCTCAGCCTTCTCCAAATAGCCAATTTTTTTTACTGCCGTGACTTGCCTGTTAGAGGGTGGCTCTGTTCATTCTCTATGACCCCACTGTCCCATACTGTCCAATCAGATTGATTCTCAAATTTAGATGAAACCTAACTACTTTTATAGTTAACTTTCTATCCAGAATTTATAAACAGGACTGTGTCCGTAGTCAAAAAGATAATTTGCATATGATTACAGGTGCTCTGGGGACGAGGTTACGCCCTTGAGAGGTGAAAGCAGTCTTGCATATTTGAGGTATGCCTGCATTCTGCTGTACAGATTTGACAGTCGTATACCCATGCCTATTGGCTGTAGAGAGTTTCTATATGAACTGATTTCATGTTATACATGCTCATATTAGGTACCTTTATGTGTACAAGAGAACATTTTTAATAAAAATGTATTGAAGATTTTACACTATGCCACTGCACTCTCTGATCATCTATAAGGCTACATTTACACTGGCAATTAAGACTGATGTGGATTGCAGTGGCAGGAATCTTCTGACGAGTGGCTAGGTGTGGCTGTCGGTACCATTCACTATATTGACAGGCCGACGAGCGAATACCTGCAGTGATCGCTGCTGGACGCACTTCGTCATTATAGTGATAGGGGCCACCTAGCCACTCAGAGCCGCAGCAGAAATAAAAGATTCCTGCCCCAACAATTTGCACCGGCTTTATTGCCCGTGTGAACATACCCTTAGTACTAATTACCTACAGGGGTTAGTTTGCCAACCATTAGTATTTATACTGGCAGCCAATAAAAATTGGACATTTTTCTGCTGCCAGTAAAAGCCAGTGACAGGGAAATGTTGCCAGTAAAAAATATGGCTGTGACGCTCGTCTTGCTACAGTGGATTCAGGTGGCACCAGTGGTGGGCGGATCTGGTAGAGGTGGTGCCTGAGCGTGTCGTATGATGTCATGATGCTAAGGAGCCAAGTGGAGCAGCTGGAGCCTCAGAACGGGAGCAAGGCAAGCCAGAAGTGAGACTGTCAGCGCTGTTTGGACTGAAAGGACCAGCTGGCGTGGAAAGAGACTGTCACTGTGACTCAAGAGGGGGCGTGTTGTATCAGTGAAGTGTCATCATCTGTACTGCTGCACACTGCTGTCAGCATAGGCATGTGCACAGGGTTTGCCAGGTGTGCCTGGGCATACCCTAATCACCTAGTGCATATTAGCACTCTGTGTAGCAGCGGGGGGATCAGAAAGATCTCCTTCTTACCGGCTTTGCTATAAGAGAAGTGGTTATGCGCTTCTTTCACTGTGATGGCAGGGAGATCAATGTGCCAGGGCCACATATATATATATATATATATATATATATTGTGGGAGATTAGCTTGGTGGCGGGTATGGATGACCCCTTTGGGGGGTTCGTTTACACAGGGAGATAGCTGAGAAGTGGTTGCAAACAACAGTTTGGTTTATTCATGCAATTTTCTTCACACAAGTGCAAGCGTCAAAAAACATCAAAATAAAATAAAACACAAAATAAATCCTTGCCACTGTGGGCGGCTACCTTCTCACACACAGGAACCTATCTAATGAAGTCTGTCCCCAACCTACTGTTGGGCAGACTTGGCTGATCATACAGCAGACTCTCAATAGTCCATGTTTTATCTCTTCACACAACAAATGTCCATTGAACTTGTCCCTTTGTTTGTCTCTTCACATAGCAACCATTCCTTTAGTTGTCTCTTCACATAGAAATAGTTAATTTTCTCACCTTGAGAAGTCTTCACACTTTTTTACCCTCCTCAGCGCCCATCGCTTCAGGGGGTCTTCCCCATGCTCACACAGCTTTCGGGGGGCATTCCTTCTCCCCTGCCCACATGGCGTCGGGAGGTACACATCTGACTGTCCTCCTCTCCCCAGCTTCACACAGCGTTAGGAGGCAGCAATCCTTAGACTTCCTTTGGACAAATTACAGAGGCCTTCATTTCCTCATTCTGAACAGCTGAATGGTTTTCAACTTCCTGCTGGCTATCTCTGCAGTAGACACCCTATAGTAATTGGTGAATTTTCTAAACCAGGTGGAAATGTATCTCCTGTCTGTGACAACATCCACAGATTTACCTGACTTCCTGCCACAATATATATAGACACACACATGCATGTGTGTTTGCACTTTGGGGTGCACACCTATGGCTGTGAGGGTCACTGTGAGAGTCAATTTCATGTGAGTGCCCCACCCATTCTAATTTCTTGCCCTCCTGAGTCCTGTCCCTAAGCTACTTACGATATTGGAAATAAAATAAGGAAATATATTTTTTGCCTTAATATCTACCTTAAATTACTAATGGTATATTGTATTTGTTTGTAGACTAAATTCTGAAATTTGTACTTTAAACTGTAATTTTGTAGAGCATATGATGAAAAGAACAGATAAGAGGAGAACCCCTTTAGTAAAAGAAGCTACAACAATGAACAGATCCTGAGACAAAGGAAGCTGAAACTGTATGTGAAAAATGTGTTGGTCCTGCCTATTCTGAGCCCCCCGATTAGCTGCAGATTTAGTGTGCCCATGTGTGTAGTGTACAATTCATTTTATACTGCTGTGTATGACATCTAAAGGTCACACTCACAGCCCTGGGTTTTGCATTTTGAGGCGTTTTACATGCAGTACCACTGATACCTATAGCAAATGCACTCGCTGGCTAGAAACTGGGCCCAAGAAAAAAGTAAGGTTTTTTTTCCTAATTCAGCACAATAAACTGTGTCCAACATTAATCCTAGCCACGAATCGGAGCTTACACAAAGCGTATGACTCATTCCACCGTCATGTGACAACAATGGATACCGAAGGAGCCAATAACCAATCATCAGTAGTGTCAAATGCTCCCAACCTGTAAAGTCTTGGGTATATCTCTTCTTTCCCTGAGGCATAACAGAGCAAGGAAGGAATTAAAGAAAGCTATGCATAAGCTTCTGGTGTGACTACCATTTAACTATATCTAAAGTCATGTTGTTTGTGGTTTTGCCATCTGAGTCACATTATGGAGATTTCCCTTCCCGTTCTGTCCTGTAGACTCAACAGGACTATCTTTCCAATGTGAGTAATCTTCCCTCCTAGGCTAGCCATACATTATACTATTATATTATTCAATTACCTTTAGATTAATTTTCAACTATAGAGTGCAAGGTATGATGTAAAGTCTAACTGCAGTACAGATCTTTTTTTCTTTTTAATTATGTAGTACAAGGGCCTGCCAGATTGCATACAAATTGAAAGTGTTTAGGTTTGACCTCATATTATATAGTTTTGGTAAATCTAAAGAAAATTTGTACAAGAAAATTGTATAAAATATGGCCAGCCTTAGGGTCCTTTCACACGAACGATCCGATCAGATCCGCCTGTCAGTTTTTTAGGCGGATCTGATCGGATCCTCCATGCATCCCTATGGGGCAGCGGATATCAGCGGAGACATCTCTGCTGACACCCGCTGCTATCCAATCCGGACGGATGGAAACCCTATATTCCATCTGTCCAGGGGATCGGATGAGAGCGGACAGGCGGTCCGTTCTCATCTGATTCCCCCATAGAGGACAGCGGGGATCTGACAGCTCTGTCTCTGCACACAGAGTGGAGACAGAGCTGTCATACGCCTGCTCAGCGGGGATTGGCGGATCGATCGGCCACTAAACAGCACGAAGTCCACCGAAGGAGGCGGACTGTTTGAAAGGACCCTTAGACACTTATCCCCAGTGGAAGATGTCCCCTCTATTCCTGCTCTTTTGGCAACCCAAAATTCTAAAACGTTTAATTTATTCTCACTTTTATTTACCATTTACCATTTACCATTTAGCAAGACAGTCAGTCTCCCTAAGGGTTCTTCTTTAACACCAGTGAGTCTCCCTAAGGCTGGCCATACATGTTTGATTTTCTTGTACAATTTTCCTTTAGATTTACCTTAAACTATGTAGCGCAAGGGCCTGCTAATTGGATACAATTGAAAGTGTTTTAGTTTTGACCTCATATTATATTATACGGTTTTTGGTAAATCGTTGGGAACATTTTAGAAGCTGATTGAACATGTATGACCAGCCTAAGGGTCCGTTCACAACAGTGAGTCTCCCCCTAAGGGTCCTTTCACATGGGCTTTCCACTCAGCGGACTCCACGTTGCTCATCGGGGGATCGATCCGCTGATCCCCGCTTAGCAGGTAGATGACAGCTCCGTCTCCGCTTACTGTACAGAGACAGACCTGTCAGATCCCCACTCTCCTCTATGGGGCGGTCCGTTTTCATCTGTTCCTATCCGATCCAATCCTCCAGACAGATGGAAAATAGGGTTACCATCCATCTGGATTTCACGGACAGGAGCGGATCGGATAGCAGTGAGTGTCAGTGGACATGTCACCGATGATACCAGCTGCCCCATAGAAGTGTATGGATCGCCCCGATCACACCTGCCTGAAAATCCGACAGGAGAACCTGATCGGAAAGCCTGTGTGAAAGGGGCCTAAAGTAACACAGAAGGCACTAAATCCTCATAGTGGATCGAACCCCTCACCCATCTATCCAAAGCTTAACAAAAGAAAGTTTTTCCTTTAGTTAAGGCCCAAACACACTTGATGGAAATCGGACGAAATATCCTCCGATTTTTCTCTCTCATGCTCGGTGGTCATAACCTCTTTTAGTTGACAGTGAATAATGTTCACGAAATTTCTCGCCCAATTTTCTTTTTTTTTTTTGGGACATTTGTTCCTAGACTTCCGGGTCGTCAGCAACTCGAGATCATGCGCGGTCTTTCGTATCCGATTTTTCATGGACGTACTGCATACACATTAAATGAATTGGTCGTTTGGGGACGGACGATAAAAATTTTTGATTAAACAGTAAGTAAATAGGAAGAAAAAAAAAAGAATATTTAAAAAAAAAATAAAAATCAGTATATGATAAAGTTGGATATTTTATTCAAAGTATTCCATGCAGTAGGGGGCGCCATTAGGCTACATAAAAAAAAAAAAAAAAAAAGATCCAGCGAATCTAAAACACTACAGGGATACATTATAAGCCTTTACAAGGATATATTATAATCCTTCAACATTTACAATAAAGTAAACATTTCATTTTTCTCTAGATGACTTAAGCGAGTTGCTGTTACTATGTAGTTATTCCAGACAAAATCCTAAAAGGACAATGTAATCATTTATCTTAGTCTTCTATCTAGATTTGTTTGGCTGGGAAAGATTAGCTTCTGATATGATTAAAGTTCCATCAACAAGCCTCCCATAAAGGGCCGTACACGTGGGCCGAATATCGGGCAGCATCGGTCGGTTCAATAGAAACCAACCAATATTCAGCCCGTGTGTACAGCAGCCAGTCCGACAGAAGCTTCTGTCACAGGGGCATGACCGAAAAAGGTCTGCCGATCGGCTCCCGATCAGTGCCCCCAGCCAATGGCCAATGTTCTGGTGGGGGGAGGGACGTCCCCCTGTCAGAATACAATAGCTCAGCTGGGAGATTGCTGTACTATCATCGAATAGTTAGTACAGTGGCTCCCCAAAGCTCTTCATTCTGCTGGGTTGAAAAAAAAAATGGATAGTGTGTACCAGGCTTTACTCATGGGGGGAATCGCCCCAAAATAGGTAACTTTGTGTAGCACCCTACAGGTAGGTGCTAGGTAAAGGTATAGTGTGCCTTGGCTGCCTAAAAGCAGGTCCATGATTTCAGCTGGCTGTCATGTCTCCCAGGTGTGTCTGCTAAGAGGGGAGTCTCCCCACTGGCTCCATGGGAGGGTTCCCATTGGGCAGTGGAGGAAACCCAATCAGAGACACACTCAGGCCTGTATCTACCCCAGAAGGCAGATTCTGCCGCAGAGGATTCTGGGAGTGGATAAAGGTTCTGAGGGGACGCATGACACAGCGTCTTTGATGGGAATCAGAGTCCCAGGAGGGAGAGTATGGCTGTCTCTCCTCCTGTCAGAGGAAGCCGGTGTTCCGGGTGGCTGCCTGGGAATCCAAAGAGTGCTGAGCTGAGCTGCAGAGGGGATCCGGTGTGCTGAGAACCAGCAGAAAGAGAGGGGTCCAGTTCCAGGAAACCCTACAAAAGGTCATGAGTACTGTGAACTGCCCCTGGGGGTCTGCCTAGTGTCAGAGGGGACCACTCCAGAGAAGGTTCTAGGGATCCAGGAGTCAGCTAGTGTAAAGGGGGTGCCTAGTTAGAGGACCCTGAAGTGTAAAGGGGGTACCCGTGGTTGGGCCCTGAAGAGTCAGTGTATAGTGTGCAGTGTACAGAGTTAAGAGTTGCAGCAGCACAAGCAGTGACAAGGAGCTACCTCAGCCAGTGAAGGGCTGGAGGGAGCTGTTCAGTGACTTTTGAGCTGAATCGAGTGTCAGGAGTCAAGAGTTCTACAGTCCTGATCTTCTGAGTTAACAAACAAGTTAAAGTCAAGGTTCCAGCACTAATTCAGCCAAGCAGTATTTACAAGTGTCAGGAAGCCCTGGTTGGCATTCAGCTGGCGCCAAGACAGCGCTAGTGAGCATTTTTGTACAAAGTCCCAGTTAAGCCTAGAAGAACCAGAGAAGTATCCCACTCATCCCCTTCTCCCATCCCCAATATACAATAAACAAAACAAACCAAAGATGCCGGAATAGTCATTGTCTCAGTTCTCACATCTGGGTTCACAACTTAAATGCGTTGCAAGTGTTACCGGTACTGATGGCAGACCCATTTTTCACTCCCACAACACACCTGTCTGAAATTAACACTTCTCAGTATCCTCAGATATAAATGGCAAGAAATAAATAATCACGGACTGCTGGCATGTGTGTGCTCGGCACACATTCACAACTTACCTTAGATTTCTAGGCTTAAAAATATAGTATTTTTAAAGTCAGATTTGTGAAGTCTTCCAAATACAACTTGTTAACCCATTTTGCGGCCAGAGCCATTTTAGCATTTTTTGCACAAACGTTTAAAAAATCATTTTAAGTCTGAAGACTACATAAACTCCCCGAAACAGGATATATTTTCTGAAAGCAGACACCCTAGAGAATAAAATAGAGGTAGTTCCAAATTTTTGCCTCTCACAATGTTACAGCAAAGTTCTAGGAAAGGCAAAATTTCAGTAAAAAATAAACTAAAGGTAATCTTAGGGAACACAAATGCAAAAAATGATCCAATTTTTTTCGTAAAATATAAAAGATGCGGTTGCACCGAGTAAACAGTTAACCAACATCATAAAAATTGGAAGTGTCCATGAAAAGGTGACAAACTTCAGTACCCTATATTTTGCATAGGCGGTGCTATAAAAGCCCCCCATGGGCCATCAGTTTAGTGTTACAGAGGAAGTCTGGTGATAGATTGCTCTTGTGCACAGCGATATGTAACATATGTATCACAATCTGCATTTTCATGAGTAGGCTCCCCTAACGTGTGGTTTATGTTCCTACGTGTAAGTAAGGTGCCTCAAAAAAAAAAAAAAAAGAAAAAAAAATTGGAGGGGTATTTTATGTGTATGGGTGTAACTTTAGTTTTTTTTTTTTACAATAAAAAAAATGTATACCTTTTTTTTAATCTTCATCACATAGGGGACAAAACGCCCCGTATGTGATGATTTGTTGGTGATAGGTTCTCTATAATTAAACATCCAGGATCTAAAAGACCCTGGATGTCTCCCCCTGTGCTCCATTGATTGTAATGCAATCTGCCGTTACCGGGGGTGTGTGCAAGTAATCGGGTGGCATCACAGCTGCCCGAATGCTTCCTACCTGACAGGCAGAATATATTGATTAATGTTGCTGGCTACAGCCAGCAACAATGATTGAGCGAAAAAAACACAACGGGTTGCACATAGACGAATCGAAATTTGGCCATTCCCTGCGGAACCAAAGGAATTTCAATCAATCTATGGCCGGCTTTACTTAGGGGCGAGGTTCTGCACTCCTTGATGACAAGATAGGATCCCTGAGCTCCTAATGGGGGGCTTTCACTGTCCTTCCACCCTTGATTGGTGACTGTACCCGTTTATTCTCTGCCGCACATACAGATCATCATTTAGCCTTTATCAGAGTGATATCGTTCCATCTTGAGAAAGCAGAGTCATTCTGTGAAACATGTCGAAGTGGAAGAACGATCCACCATTGGCTACAAAGCTATCTGTAGTGTAATCATACACATGTGACAAAAAGTTGATTATATACATTATATTGTTATGTGTGTACCCAGAGCTGTCTAAACAAAAAGTGCTTATTATGTATCTCTATTCATTATTTGTGCAGAAACATAATATTTAAATCACAATGCATAATACTTTTACAAAATTAAAGTGTAATCAGTGCAAAAAATTACATGAACAATAAGTCCTTTAAAGTGCTGGTTATCCTATTCTTCCAGTGCGAGTATGGTCCAACAAGTACCGTAGTGCTCCCCTCCTTATGTGCCCTTAGACCCCGTTCAGACAGGGGCGACGCGACTTGCTGGGGCGACCTGTGAAGTCGCGGTGCAACATGCACGGACTTCATATCATTGAAGTCAATGCAAGTCGCCTCCAGGTCGCCCCAAAGTAGTACAGGACCCTTTTTCTAAGTCGGATTAGAACGGGATTAGAGCTCCTATTAGAACAGGTCCTGTGCTAATCAATGGCAGGCGACCCACCGCGACTTGTCAGGCGACTTGGTCGTTAGTCGCGCTAGTGTGAATGGGGACTTACTCACTGACTAGCGATGGGTAAACACCTGTGTTTCAACAATAAGGGTCCATGTACACGGGACGCTGGAAATAGCCGTTTAGGAGCAGTTGGGCGTTTTTTTCAGAAGCCCCTGAACCCATCTACATTTTATCTTATCTGTCCATGTACACCAGGTCGTTTACAGTCATTTGCAGGCAGTTGCGTTCAGGGACTTTTTTTAGAACGCAATTATTTGCGTTCGAACGTGTGTTTCCCGGCGTTTCAAACGCACAAACGCGTCTGAACGCGATGACCCGCGTTTAGCGTTCGCGTTTTTCCATTTTAAAGGGGAATAATTTTTTTGACCTCTAGGAACGGTTCTAAACGCAAACGCCCGCAAACGCCGCTAAACGCCCGCTAAACGCGGGTACAAACGCGACCGAACGGACGTTTCAAACGTCCTAAAAATTCCAGCATTCAAAGGGACTTTTAACAACGTCCCGTGTACATGGAGCCTAATCCTCCAGTGGCAAAAATGTTTTTTCTTTCTTTTGTGACTCTGGCAGGTAGGTCCAAGAACCTCATATTAGTGTAGGAAGATAGAACCAGGAGAAATCCATAGTGTAATGCCATTATTGTTAAAAAAAAAAAAAACATATAAAAGCCAATTATATACATTATCAATAGTGTCTGGTATCCTTCCTCTTTTTAAAATGGACTTACAGTATCTCACAAAAGTGAGTACACCCCTCACATTTTCGTAAATATTTTATTATATCTTTTCATGTGACAACACTAACTGCCGGTTCACACTACCGCGACTTGTCAGGCGACTTGGTCATGCTCCATTCTGAAGGTTCCTGCACTACTTTTGACCGAAGTCGGAGCGACTTGCATTGACTTCCATTATGTGAAGTCGCGGTGCACGGCGACTTCACTAGTCACCCCCTAAGTCGTGTCGCCATAGTGTAAACAGACTCCGAAGAAATTACACTTTGCTACAATGTAAACAAGTGACTGTACAGCTTGTGTAAACAGTGTAAATTTGCTGTCCCCTCAAAATAATTCAACACACAGCCATTCATGTCTAAACCGCTGGCAACAAAAGTGAGTACACCCCTAAGTGGAAATGTCCAAATTGAGCCAAAAATGTCAATATTTTGTTTGGCCACAAATATTTTCCACCACTGCATTAACCCTCATGGACATGGAGTCCTCAAGAGCTTCACAGGTTGCCACTGGAGTCCTCTTCCACTCCTCCATGACGACATCATGGAGCTGGTGGATGTTAGAGACCTTGCACTCCCCCATCTTCCATTTGGGGATGCCCCACAGATGCTCAATAGGTTTTAGGTCTGGAGACATGCTTGGTCAGTCCATCACCTTTACACTCAGCTTCTTTAACAAGGCAGTGGTCGTCTTGGAGGTGTGTTTGGGGTCGTTATCATGTTAGAATACTGCCCTGCGGCTTAATCTCCAAAGGGAGGGGATCATGCTGTACTTCAGTATGTCACAGTACATGTTGGCATTCATGGTTCCCTTAGTCAACTGTAGCTCCCCAGTGCAAGCAGCACTCATGCAGCCCCAGACCATGACACTCCCACCACCATGCTTGACTGTAGGCAAGACACACTTGTCTTTGTGCTCCTCACCTGGTTGCGGCCACAAACGCTTGACACCATCTGAAACAAATAAGTTTATTTTGGTCTCATCAGACCACAAGTCATGGTTCCAGTAATCCATGTCCTTAGTCTGCTTGTCTTCAGCAAACTGTTTGCGGGCTTTCTTGTGCATCATCTGTAGAAGAGGCTTCCTTCTGGGATGACAGCCATGCAGACCAATTTGATGCAGTGTGTGGCGTATGGTCTGAGCACTGACAGGCTGACCCCCCACCCCTTCAACCTCTGCAGCAATGCTGGCAACACCCATAAGTCTGTTTTCCAAAGACAACCTCTGGATATGACGCTGAGCTTGTGCACTAAACTTCTTTGGTCGACCATGGCGAGGCCTGTTCTGAGTGGATCATGTCCTGTTAAACCGCTGTATGGTCTTGGCCACCGTGCTGCAGCTCAGTTTCAGGGTCTTGGGAATATTCTTATAGCCTAGGCCCTCTTTATGTAGAGCAACAATACTTTTTTTGAGATCATCAGAGTGTTTTTTGCCATGAAGTGCTATGTTGAGCTTCCAGTGACCAGTATGAGAGAGTGAAAGCAATGACACCAAATTTAACCACACCTGCTCCCCATTCACACCTGAGATCTTGTAACACTAATGAGTCACATGACACAGGGGAGGGGGAATGGCTAATTGGGCCAATTTGGACATTTCCACTTAGGGGTGTACTCACTTTTGTTACCAGCAGTTTAGACATTATTGGCTGTGTTGAGTTATTTTGAGGGGACAGCAAACTTACACATACTACTTTACATTGTAGCGAAGTGTCATTTCTTCAGTGTTGTCACATGAAAATATATAATAAAATATTTATAAAAATGATAGGGGTGTACTCACTTTTGTGAGATACTGTACATTGATTTGCATATATACATGTCACATTGATACAGTGCACAGCATAAATGAGTACACCCCTTTTGAAAAGTAAGATTTTAATCAATATCTCAAACACATGGACAATTTCCAAAATTTCGAGAAAACTGAGCTTTATAGAACATTTGCTTAGCTCCATTACATGAAAGTAAGGTTAATAAAATAACTTATATTACAACATTTTCAGTTTAAGTGCTGGTTCACATTTGTGCGATCACAGAGATCACATGTAATTCGGAGCGCACTGCTCCTAAAATCACATGCGATGTCTGTGCGGTGCAAATTCAGCCATTCAGTTTGTATGGCTGAATTCGCACCGCAATTGCACTAAAACACGCACAGGACCCTTTTTTTGGTCCGCAGCAGAATCGGATCGCATGGTGGTCCACACTAGTGCGATCTGATTCTGTGCGAACTTGATCGCACTGCGATATGCGATCTGATCTTGGGGTGTCGTTAACTTTTAATTGACACCCCCAGCGTATCGCATATGGCGGATGCGATGCGGAAACATGCTGTATATTCGCAGCGTTCCCGCATCGCAAAAATGTGAACCGGCATTAACTCAAATTAGTTGATGCAAAAATGAATAAACCCCACAACAAAAACTACTTATATCTAGTATTTTGTATGACCTTCATGATTTGTGAGGACAGCACCAAGTCTTCTAGGCATGGGATGAACAAGTTAGCGACATATTGCAACATCTATCTTTTTCCATTCTTCAAGAACAACCTCTTTTAGAGCCTGGATGCTGGATGGAGAGCGATGCTCGTCTCTTCAGAATTCCCCATAGGTGTTCAACTGAGTTCAGATCAGGAGACATACTTGACCACTGAATCACTTTAACCCTGTTCTTGTTCAGAAATGGCCCTAGATGTGTGATCAGTTCCAAAAACATTTATCTTGGTTCCATCAATCCAGAGTACAGAGTCCCAGTAGTCGTCTTCTTTTTCAGCATGGGCCCTGGCAAATTCTGGATGGGCTTTTTTGTGCATGGGCTTTAAGAGAGGCTTCCTTTGTGGGTGACACCCATGCATGCCATTCCTCTGCAGTGTCCCGTATTGTGTATCGGGAAACAATCACCCCAGTTTGGATTTCCACTTCTTTAGCTAACTGCAGTCAACTTGCATGGTTATTTTTATTCAACCCTTCTCATCAGAAGCTCCTGTCACTTCCATTAACAGACTGGATGTGGCAGTCCCATTTTTTTTAAATGTTTGTATCACTTTTGCTACAGTATTCAGATAAGTAAAGCTTTGCTCATCCTCTTGTAGCCTTCGCCTTTCTTGGGAAATGAAAATGTTATTTATTTATTTTTACTAGTATTGGCGGCGATCTGCGATTTTTAGTGGGACTGCGACATTGCCCATCGGACCCCTAACTGACCTTTGACACTTTTGGGGGAACCAGTGGCATTACTACGGTAATCAGTGCTAAAAATATGCACTGTTACTGTAATAATGACATTGGCAGGGAAAGGGTTAACCTAGTGGGTAATCAAGGGGTTAAATGTAAGCCTATGGGGAGTGTTTACTAACTGTGGGGGAGGGGCTTTTGAAATGACCATAGAGACCTGTGATCCTAAATAGAAGGAACACAGGCGCTCTGTGATCATTTCAGAGAGAAGAACGGTCAGATGCGTTTACAACAGCTGACCGTCCTTCTCTCTCTGCGGGGAGCGATCGCAGGTGGCTGGCGGCAATCACAGCCGCCGGCCCTGTGCATCGGCATCCCCGCTGCCAAGTGGGGGCAGGAGCGCGCCGACACGCGCTCGCCCTCCAGCACTGGGTGCAGAAGAGGCAGCCTACCGCAGTAAAACTGCGGCGGGCGGTCCGTAACTGGTTAAGTAACGTCCTTTTATAATCAGTCTGCTGAACACCTGTTTAATGAATAATCAGGCCGACCTGTAGTTGAATTCTTGTTAATTAGGATTTTGTCAAAGATTTAGCTTTGCTCCTAAGCCCCCTTTCACACGTGTTTTCCGATCAGGTCCGCTGGTCAGTTTTTTTCAGGTGGACCTGATCAGATGCTCCATGTACCTCTATGGAGCAGTGGATGTCAGCGGTGACATCTCCACTGACACCCGCTGCTCTCTGATCCAATCCTGTCCGTGAAACCCAGATGGATGGAAACCCTATTTTCCATCCGTCTGGAGAATCGGATCGGATGAAAACGGACAGGCGGTCCGTTTTCATTTTTTATTCAACCTTATACCTAATGTAAAATAAAACTGTTTCTGTAACTGCAGTGTGAGCTGGAGTTTGGCTTCAATTTGTTAGTGTATCTAAATCTTCTAGTACATCTAATAATCCCCTCCCCCTTAAAATGACAAGGTTGCTGTCCTAAGGTGGAGGTAGTCTAATCCAGGAGGCGTGTAACTTGCCAGATCACCAGGTGAAAACAGAGGGAAAATAAACTTTAAAAAAAAAAAATGAAAACTAATGCAGCCACCTCATCTAATGAATAGTAAGCTGCAATAGATTACATTTTTGGTTTTTGGCTTAATACTGCTTTAAATGAGGTTTAATGATTAGGTTTACATCTACTTTAATTGGCATCTCACCGAGGCTGGCATCAGAGTGTGCAAAACCGTGGCAGGAGTATTAGATTGTGAGCTCCTTTAGCAAAGGGATTTGATGTTCCTTGGTTTTCTGTAAAGCACTGCATATGTAAATATGGAAGGAAATAAATAATGCACAATAACTGCTTTACTATGCACCCTAAAAGGAGGAAAGTCATTACATTCCTAAGAAAGCCCAGAATTGCACATACAATGCCACAATTAAGTATGAAGGGCGGACACAAGGACAGATGAGGATGATTAATTAGCTGTGCACATCTCAGACGAGATCCAGTGATCTGTGCATTTAGCAGGAAGGCGCTGTGAGAAAATATAGATGGGCTTATGTATGTACAAATCTATAAATAATTGTGTGCATCAAAGCCTGGAACGCGCTTTAATGTTCCAGATGATGTATTGCTGCGCTCAGGCACTCTGCGGCACACGGCCTGCAGACAGGAACGTTTCCTAAGAATTATCTATATACTGCATCAGGGGAATAGCATTTGTCAAGGTTAGACGTCTTTTGTTTTCTTCAGAAATTAGAAGAGGAACGTGGAATCGCAGTTAACCCCTTCACAGATCAAATTTACAATGTGGGCTTCATTTAAAGTGTAGGCTACCCCAACAATTATGATTTCATATACTGTATGTTCTTTATATAGTTCTTAGGAAATGTAACGTCTCTTTTTTTTTTTTTATATTGTTGCTAAATACCTGGCGATCCTGACAGTCTCCCTTTTTTCCTGTTTCAAATGACCGTGCCAAACACGAAAGCACATCTGTGCTGATGTGAATGGTTTGTGCCCCTGGGAAGAATATCCTTAATAGGTTCAAAGGGTGGTGTCAAAGAGCCAACAGAACCAGGTAGTGATTCCACAGTCACTGGGGAGCAAAAAGGAACAACAATGTAAGCAACACCGTGAGCTCCTGCTAAGGGTGAGAAACAAGAGGTCCTGAAAAAAGAATCGCTAAGGTTAATGCCCAGTACACACGATCCGAAAATCGGACGACGTTACGTCCGTTTTTGTTTGGTTGCTAGGAACTCTCAATTATATTCGCAAATGGGAGAGGTTACTTGCGATACAAATTTTCTCGGACGATGATTCAAAAGCTTCCAGTATGCGTAACCACGCTGTAGCGTGTGAGGGGAAATGATGTCTACTGCTCATGCGCTGTCTACTGCTCACCATTTTTTTCGGATGAACAACATACTGATAATACGATTATCGTACGATGTGTTATAATACGATCAAAATTTTTATGCCTGCACGACCGGATAATATTGGGCGAACTGTCGTGATCGGCTCTCGTAAGCTGTTTACTAATGATCAGATTATCGTCCGATCTTTTCACAAGCGTTAGTTTTCGTTCGATGTGTACGGGCCATAAGACTTGACCCTTGATGGTACTCAGGTTTAAATGCGGACTCAGACCAGACTGGAGAAAAAACAGGATTCATCAGATTAGGTTGGAATTTCCTAGTCTTGCACCAAGATAAATACACTTCTGCGAATAGACAAGGTGAGAAGAGGACTGGAGAAACAACAGGACCCCTTCACTTTTTGAAAGCAATGCCCTCATCTATTCATAGACCACCTTTTTCTGTTCACAGAATAGGTCCAAGCACTGCATCATAGGAGGTCACATTCTCCTACATACCTGTAAAGGCCAGTTATTCTGTTCTGGCTGCAACAGAGGAAGGAGTGACGGGGGATTGCTGGACTGGTGAGTAATCAGTGGGTCGGTTACTTTATACAGACTATCACTTTGCCTAAATAGGCCCCTTTCACATTGGGTGGATTCTATTCCGATCAGCAGGGGATCTGTGAGCTGATCAGAGAAGAGCGTTATCTGCAGAGTTGACACGGGCAAAGCCCGCTCTGCTCTATAGGTGGCCAAAATAAAATTGACTCAGATGTTGGTTTTCTCTTGGCTACCTCCGATCCAATCCTCTGAAATGGAAAAAGACAGAAGAGCCCTCTCATATATGTTTGGTGACCCCGATCGACCCAAAGGTAGGCGGGTGTAACTGACACAAGTCCGTTTACACCTACCTGTCTATAAGAAGGAATGGATCTTCCGATCAGGTTTCTAGCACACGGTACTAATGTTTTTTTACTCAAGAATAAGCAGCGCTTTGTTTACAGGCACACTGTAAACCATGGGCTGCATTTTAGATCTGTAAAAAAAAAAAAAAAATTTCTTTAGACCCCTTTCACACATACGGTCCGTTCAGTTCATCAGTTCAGTCACGTCAAAATGTATCAGTTTTTCATCCGTTTTTTATCCATTTTTCATCCGTTTTTCGTCCTTTTTCATCCGGTTTTTTTCATCCATTTTTCATCCGGTTTTTTTACCAATGCAAAAACGGATGAAAAACGGACCGTTTGTCTGTTTACATCCGTTTTTCGTCCGATCCGTTTTTTTGACAGATGAAAAATAGGGCATTTATTAGTTCCAAAAAATGGACATTGGCGGGAGCGGATGAAAACGGATGTTAACGGATGATCATCCATTTTTACATAGAGATGCACTGATGTCCGTTTTTCATCCATCAACGGATGGATGAAAAACGAACAAACGGACTGTATGTGTGAAAGGGGTCTTACAGAGCTTTTTCAAGCTGCAGTGTGCAAGAGGCCTTAGGCTTCATTCACACCTGAGCGTATCTATTTACTGGCATTATTGTAAGCTTTTTTGCAGCTTTTCACAAGCTTTTTTAAAGCATTTTAGAAGGGAATTACGGCTCTATTCAAATATTGTTTTCAGGCGGGTTTTTTGGGCGTTTTTTGCAATCTTGCAAAAAAACTTTTGTAATCTGCCAAAAAAGAAGCTCATGTACTTTTTTGAGCTTCAGGCGACAAAATGCTCGTAATTGAACAGGGGCCATTGAAACGAATAGGGTTTTCCTGGTGGGCGTTTTGGAAATTCAGAGATGAGCGTTTTACAAGCTGAAAAACACTCAAGTGTGAACAGGGTCTGAAGCTAAAAAGAAGTACATGAGCTTCTTTTTGGTAGATTACAAGCATTTTTGGCCCCATAAACTTCAACATAAACGCCTTACTTGAGCAGAAAAATGCTTTTAAAATGCTCAAATAGCAGCTCTCCACCCCTAATGTCCTCTCCCTCTTTTCCCCATAGTGCTTTCTAATGGCTAAACAAAAACACCTGAAGCTGTAAAACGCTTGTGATACACTTCTAAAACGCTTTAAAAAAGCTTGTAAATAGCTGCAAAAAAAAAAGCTTTAAAAAAATGTCAGAAAAGGGCCAGTAAATCGATACGCTCGTGTGAAAGCCTTGTCTATGGGGCCAAAAACGCTTGTAATCTACTTAAAAGAAGCTCATGTCCTTTTGGAGCTTCAGGCGTCAGAACGCTCATATGCAAAGAGGGGCCTTTGAAACAAATGGAATTTTGCTTGTTGGGCGTTTTGGAGCTTCAGAGCTGAGCATTTTACAAGCTGTGAATTAGTGATCGACTGATATAGGTTTTTTGTTGCCGACACCGATATTTTGGTCTTTCGGCGGCCCTGCAGGCTGGCTGCCTGGGTCTCCCGTTGGGACGGGAGACCTGAGCGAGCCACGGAAGGTGGCGGGGGGACGGACGTCCCCTCCCGCTCCTTGTAATGACAACCAAGCGTCTTTTCAGCCGCATCGGTTGTCATTAGAAGACAGCCGACCGTCGGCTATGAACACCGGTACTGGGGTGATGCCTCTAGCTGCAGGCATCAACCCCCCCCCCGGTACAAGCACTTTCCCAAAATATCGGCAATATCGGTAATCTTGGTGGCTGATTCTGATATATCGGGGAAAGTGCATATCGGCCCTCGATATATCGGCTTTGCCGATAATTGGTCGATCCCTTCTGTGAATAGCCTGTTATTGTACCTCATCACAGAAATGAAGGCACTACCAATATTTTTTCAAGTGATCACACCACAATGCTTAGGGAAACCTGCGTGTTGAGGTGTGCAGTAGCACAGGTGAATTATCGCTTAGTGTGGATGTGCACTGGGTGTTATTCAGGATGAGGAACGGTGTGCATACACTGCTCAATACTGTACATTGTAGAAATGCACATTAAAATGCCGGTTTTCGAATACGTCACTGCAATGTATAGATGTCAATCCAGCCTAAAAGATATTTTGAATATTAACACTTAAGAAGCCTTTAAATTCATACAAAACATTTTAATTAACACTAGCAGATGGTTTCTCATGGGAAATCCTAAAGAACAGGTTGATTATTCTGTGATTCAGCACAACTGAAGTGCTTTTGAAAGCTTTACTCTTTCTACCTTTAAAATCAATCAATCAATTAGCTAAATTAATTGAATTAGGCTTCCACAAAGCTTTCAGGTGACTGCCTGTCATTTGGAATAAGAGGAGAAAATCCTCTGGCATTACCAACAAGCGCAGATTAGCACACTGACCAAATATTCTATATTTCTCAGAGGCTGGAACACAGAGGTGAAATTTATTAACTATAACTCCGATGACAATCTGACAGCATTTGTGAGCAAATATCAGAAGACAGCGACAGGATCAAGACATTTGTGTCCAATCCCCTCTAGACATAACAGTTATGTAGTAACAAGGTCTACATGTGTATGAAGACAGAGGAATATGTCAGACGAGGGTGGTTGGTAACATGTTTATGTCCGACAAAAATATGGTCCTCTGGACTTCTCTAGATCATAAAATACACTCAAAACATACAAAAGTTATAAACCCAGTTACATACTGAACTTACTTCTGCTAAGATGGAAACCAGAATGCACTAAAAGATGCCAGCACATAAGGTATTTGTATCCCTTAATGCTTTGTAACCCAAAGCGCTGTGTATGCAAATGTTGACCTTCTACTATAAAGCTGAAGTTAAGCCATACCCAATCCCTAAAAATGTGTGCGCCTCTCAACTGGTCAGGAAAGAACTGGGAGCCTTGTATTTCACTGCTTTATTGATGGGGTTGAGCATATATTAAGTATGTGCAGTTACGACTTCACACGTCCACGGGTACCCCAAAAGCTCTCTATTCCTTGAGGGAAGGAGGTCCAACTAATGCAGGAAGAGGTGGACATACACAGCATCCTCCCAGTCACAGTTGAACCTCAGGCCATTCTAACTTGGGCACTTCCTTGCCCCTCAAAAAACATGCAATGAGCTTTATTACAGGTCCACTATGTCAAATTTTTTTTTCAGACAGTTTTCTGAGCCCCCCTTACCACCTTACCTTTTTGCTTTTGAATTAAACCCCTGCTAGACATACGTCTGGCCCCTTACTCTTTTTGACAAAGCTCTCTGGCCTGTAAGGTTATGTGAGGCTGTTAGGCCCATTAATCACACTTGTATAAAGTACTCAAAACCCATACTTGAGTAAAAGTACAAGTGCTCGATCAAAAAGTGACTTGAGTAGAAGTGCTCTATCAAAAAGTGACTTGAGTAGAAGTACTAAAGTATTCAACATTTTTTGTACTTAAGTATTGCAAGAAGTTTTTTTTTTTTTTAATTATGCTACTCAAGTACTGAAAGTAAAAGTACAAGTACTGTGTTATGTAGTTATTAAAGAAAGAAGTCAAAAGTTTGAATATCATATTGTTTTTTATTATTTCAAATGATAAACCTAAAGGACAATCACAATTCCTTTGGCTGTAACTTTTTTTGTAAACAAAGACAGATAAAGTATGTCCCTCCCTTTCCCCTTTAAAGCATCCCTCCTTCTCTTCCCTGCATGTTTTTTTTCTCCACAGCTTATTGGTGTGCAAAATCATATATAAACCAATGTGATATACAACAATATATTCCAATAATGAAATAAAGGAAGAGTGTATGAAATCAAAGTCAATAAAAAGTCCATATATATATAATGCCATAATACCATATATATGTGACAAAACAAGATGAATATATTTTCAAAGGTGCAGGAATCAAACAGGTGTTATTCCAAATAATAGGTGCAGACTCCCACCACCTTGTGGATTTCCCCCTTACCCGGCGGATGAAGGTAAGTGCAAAATAATATCCAAATAGACTCTTCCAGTGAAACAAAACTGCAAAACCTGTGCTCTCAACTTCCAGTGAAAAAAGCAAAAATCATCCTCTTACCAGAAAAAAGTTCTATGTACGCTTGTGACTCTCCTTGGTTGGGGGAGGTTCTCTTTCCCCTTAACAGCAGATATGTAGACCATTTTATTTATACATACAGTAGCATTTATTTTCGTATGCGCTGATTTACACATGACATTAGACACATTTTTTTTGAACTTCATGAAACCTGCCATCTACTGTTCTGGCAGTGGTAATTTTTATAATTGTAACGAGTAACTATGCAGCACAAAAAAAAAAAAAATATTGGAGTAGAAGTATTGAAATCATTGAAAAAATGTAGTGAAGTAAAAGTGGAAGTAGGAGAAAAAAATTCTACTCCAGGAAAGTACAGATACCGCCTTTCGGTACTTAAGTACAGTAGTGAAGTAGTTCTACTTAGTTACATCTCTGTCATTAATGCTACATGTACCTAGTTTGACTTCAGTTATCCACTTGACCTCCAAAAGATTTACTCCCTTCATGGCCATTTTTTGCGACACGGCACTGCAATACTTTAAACTGACAATTGGGCAGTCATGCAGCGCTGTACATAATAAATTACATTTATCTCCTTGTTTTCCACAAATAGTGATATTTGATCACCATTAAGTTTTTTATATTTTTTGCTCTATAAACAAAAAATAGCTTTCTGATATAAAACATAGCCGATAAAAAAATTTGATTTCTTTATAAATTTAGGTCAATACGTATTCTGCTACTTATTTGTGGTAAAAAAAAAAAAAAATCCCAATAAGTGTGTAATGATTGTTTTGCACAAAAGTTATAGTGTTCACAAATGATGATAAATTTACTGGAATTTTTATTTATATATTTTTTTTTTTTTATACAAGTATTGGCGGCTATCCGCAACCTGTAGTGGGACTGCAATATCGTGGCGGACAATCTGACACTATGTGGGAACTAGTGACACTAATACATACGCAAAAGTATTCACCATAAGCATGTATGAAACCTCAACACGCTAGGGGAAAATTGGTAGTATATGGCCAGCTTTACCGATGGCACTCAGTTGGTTAATCACCACTCACAATCCAGCCAAGTAAACTCATTATCCCAACACAGATTGACAGAAAACAAGTTAACACCATCTTGGACAATATGGGTTTTCCCAAAGCAGTTCGTAAATCTCTCCTACCAAGATGGACCTTGTGCCAGGCCATAGGCCATGCTTCTTGATTTCCTTTCAGAGTTTCAAATAAATAAAAAAACATAATTAGCAAGCAGCAGAAAGTATGAGCGAAGTTACTGTGCACTGATGCCAGGCTTTGTAACTGCTGATGTTGGCACGGACAGCTGTTACACAAGAAAACTTACTGTGGGAATAGATATCCTTCCAAAACAAATAAGAAGCCTTTCCATCATCTTCCCTGCAATGTTCATGGCGCTGACAAACTCCCTAGCATGCTACTATGCATTCTGGGTTCCTTCTGTTTGCTACTGGAGGTGCCTAAAAACCACTGTGGAAATCTAGGTTCATAACAGAACTCCAACTTGAAGTTCAAATTGGGTATAATGTTTCTATCTGCTTCTAGGATGTACAGGAGACCTTCTGCTGGACATTTTTTGATGTATTCACAGTTCAATTGCCCTCAAGCACCTAAAGTGGTTTGCATGCCATAAGCAAGAACATTTGGCTTGGCCAATCATTCCTGTTCATGTCTTTGGAAAGAGGTTGGGGGAGGAGAAGAGTGATGCTGGAAGATGCTGCTACTTCTTACCTTAGGGGGAAACAATAGTTTTCAGGACATTTAACCTATCTATCTGATTGCTTCCCAGACAGTGGTTGGCTGGTGGGGCCTTCCAAAGAGATCATCACTAAGGCCGGCCATAGTCGAAAACCAAACGTTCTGTCGATCAAAAACGAATAGGGTTCATATAATTGTGCCATCATTTGTTTCATTTTTCTAAAACAATCCAGCATGTTGGCTCAGGCACTTTTGATTGTGGCATAAAAACCACGTGCCACAGCTGCCAAACGAATAATGCGAAAAACGAACTACCTGACGATCTACAAGAATTTTCATTTGGTTTTGGGGGGGGGGAACAGGTATCCGATTTTGACAGGAACCTGCTCCCACTTCCGTTCCAAGCGCCGCTGCGCTCGGCAAAGGAAGTTCTCCTTCCTCCTTCCCCCCTACAGGCTTCATGGACACTGACAGGTCCCAGAAGACTGCATCGACCATTCGCCGCGCGACTCGTGCATGCGCAGTGGGCACCCGGCTGTGAAGCCACAGGCTGTCATTGCTGGGCTGAGAACACCGCTGGACCAAGGGACAGGCAAGTAAAGATGGCTGGGCTGAGTACACCGCTGGACCAAGGGACAGGCAAGTAAAGATGGCTGGGCTGAGTACACCGCTGGACCATGGGACAGGTAAGTAAAGATGGCTGGGCTGAGTACACCGCTGGACCAAGGGACAGGTAAGTAAAGATGGCTGGGCTGAGTACACCGCTGGACCAAGGGACAGGTAAGTAAAGATGGCTGGGCTGAGTACACCGCTGGACCAAGGGACAGGTAAGTAAAGATGGCTGGGCTGAGTACACCGCTGGACCAAGGGACAGGTAAGTAAAAATGGCTGGGCTGAGTACACCGCTGGACCAAGGGACAGGTAAGTAAAGATGGCTGGGCTGAGTACCCCGCTGGACCAAGGGACAGGTAAGTAAAGATGGCTGGGCTGAGTACACCGCTGGACCAAGGGACAGGTAAGTAAAAATGGCTGGGCTGAGTACACCGCTGGACCAAGGGATAGGTAAGTAAAGATGGCTGGGCTGAGTACACCGCTGGACCAAGGGACAGGTAAGTAAAGATGGCTGGGCTGAGTACCCCGCTGGACCAAGGGACAGGTAAGTAAAGATGGCTGGGCTGAGTACACCGCTGGACCAAGGGACAGGTAAGTAAAAATGGCTGGGCTGAGTACACCGCTGGACCAAGGGATAGGTAAGTAAAGATGGCTGGGCTGAGTACCCCGCTGGACCAAGGGACAGGTAAGTAAAGATGGCTGGGCTGAGTACCCCGCTGGACCAAGGGACAGGTAAGTAAAGATGGCTGGGCTGAGTACCCCGCTGGACCAAGGGACAGGTAAGTAAAGATGGCTGGGCTGAGTACACCGCTGGACCAAGGGACAGGTAAGTAAAAATGGCTGGGCTGAGTACACCGCTGGACCAAGGGATAGGTAAGTAAAGATGGCTGGGCTGAGTACCCCGCTGGACCAAGGGACAGGTAAGTAAAGATGGCTGGGCTGAGTACCCCGCTGGACCAAGGGACAAGTAAGTAAAGATGGCTGGGCTGAGTACCCCGCTGGACCAAGGGACAGGTAAGTAAAGATGGCTGGGCTGAGTACACCGCTGGACCAAGGGACAGGTAAGTAAAGATGGCTGGGCTGAGTACACCGCTGGACCAAGGGACAGGTAAGTAAAGATGGCTGGGCTGAGTACACCGCTGGACCAAGGGACAGGTAAGTAAAGATGGCTGGGCTGAGTACCCCGCTGGACCAAGGGACAGGTAAGTAAAGATGGCTGGGCTGAGTACCCCGCTGGACCAAGGGACAGGTAAGTAAAGATGGCTGGGCTGAGTACACCGCTGGACCAAGGGACAGGTAAGTGGCTGTTTTTTTAAAAGTCAGCAGCTACACTTTTTGTAGCTACTGACTTATTTTTTTGACAGGTGTCTGGAGCTCTGCTTTAATGACCCTGTAATCTATTTCTTATTAAATTGTTTCTTAGTGTTTTTTTTTTTAAGCTCCTGAACCTCTTCTTTTCCCACTTGTATGTTTAGAATGAGCAGTCCCGCGCACTGCTCTATGAACACTACAAATCCCATAATCCATAGTCCATTTTAGAAGCAACTAAGAGAGGGTAGCTACATCCCTGGATGCATTAGAATCATGGAAAATGAACACAGCCACTTTTCAAAAAGCAGTCAAATCACAGCCGCAAAGAAAATAAATTTGGAGATTTTGAAGAGGTTGAAAGCAATAAAGGGACTTTTTTGAGTTAAGATTACATACTTGGATAGAATGTACTTTTTGTGAACCTAGAGTTTAGTGTCTATTTAAGCTTTATATAATCACATTCTTAATTGGTTGACTTTAAGTGACTATTGACCCCATTAAAATGGCATATTCTTCTGTATGTAGTTGCCAATCCCGCAAATATGTTACACTTTAGAGCTACCAGCAAAGACCACAATGTAAAAGCCATTTCCACTAAAATATCACAAAATCAAACTATTTTACAGCTGAGACATGCTCTGAAATAACCTCAGTCACCCTCCTGGCACATATGCTACTACTAATGTGGTGTATAGTGCATTCAGGAGGAATAAAACAATCATTTGAGGCCCAGGGCTACATTCATATTACAGGGACATTGCAATTTGTACCCAGAAAAGTGTCATTTCTATTGTGAACGCCAAAGCACATAGCCTGGAAGTGAATAGAGCAAATGGATTGCTTTAAGGCCAAATAAATGAGCCACATTAATTCTTCAGGCCGTCAGTCGGGAGAGTGCTGGGATTACAGGAGACGCCAGCAAATATTCTGCTTTTCGGTTATGTTTAATACAAGCCTGTAGAAAAAAAATACACATTTTCTCCTAATGGCTGGAAAATACATAAAGTCATGTTCAAAATACAATTTTGTAAGTCATTAAGGCATATTGCTGCTCTCATGTCTGCTGCCAGTTGGTGCTGGTGCCATGTCACTGCCAATAGAACCAAGCTTACCCAATGGATATGTATGATGGCAAAACAGCTGCCCTATGACTATTAAAGAACAATAGATTACTTTTAAAAGCCTAACTTCAGGCAAAATGTTTTCTTTTTTAATGTAATATCTCCTGTAAAGTATTTTATATATATATATATACATATATATATATATATATATATATATATATATATATATATATATATATATATATATATATATATGGCTTGCTTCGCTGATAGTGACAGCTCCTTGGATCTCATATTGAGAGTTGACAGCAACAGATTCCAAATGCAAATAGCACACTTGAAATGAACTCTGGACCTTTTATCTACTACTTGTAAATTGGATAATGAGGGAATAACACACACCTGGCCATGGAACAGCTGAGCAGCCAATTGTCCCATTACTTTTGGTCCCTTAAAAAGTGGGAGGCACATATACAAACTGTTGTAATTCCTACACCTTTCACCTGATTTGGATGTAAATACCCTCAAATTAAAGCTGAAAGTCTGCAGTTAAAGAGGAAATAAACCCTCCTCTGCAACTTTTACCTATAGGTAAGCCTATAATATTTCATAATCTGTGGTTTAGTAAAACCGTGTTAAAAAGTATGTATCAAATTTGATACAGCGGTTGTATAGGGTCATGGAACTCTAAATCAGTCAATTGTTATTTTATTGTATTTCATGCATTATAAATAACATCAAGCAACATACAGTCTTTTTAATTAAATGTTTAAATTACATTATTTGGTACATTCAGCGCACAACAAATTTGATATGCAACTTGCTGTATCATGATGATTGATGACTAGTTGGGTGTTGCAATGGTATGATTGATAGCAACTTCGTTTTGCTTACTGATTTTCACTAAAAACTGACCAATTCAAAGAAAAAGGGAAGGGGGTCTCTGGATTTAAGAGTAAATCAGAAAGAAAACAGCATTGTGAGATGGTATGACAACAAAGCTGTGAACCTGCTCTCTTCTTTTCTTGGTGTTGAACCACTGGGCAATGTGAAACGTTGGGATCGGAAAGCCAAAACCTACATAATGGTTCCCAGACCAGCCATTGTTGACAAATACAACAGGTTCATGGGAGGTGTTGACCTTCTTGATATGCTATCTGCACTGTACAAGTTCAACTTCAGATCCCGAAGATGGTACATCTACATTTGGTGGCACAGTGGCAGTAATCAATGCATGGATCCGCTACAGAAGAGACCTGGAGAAACGGCAGAAAGCACTGCCCCATCGAAGGTTTCAAGCTTCTGTTGGCACCACCCTCACAAGCGCAGGAAAGGTCAAAAAATGTGGCAGACCACTGTCCTCTCCAGAAGCAACGCCAACCCCTCCCCAGAAGAGGAAAACCCCTGAGCTGCTTTCTGATGTGAGAAAGGATGGCCTTCATCATTTCCCAACATGGGAAACCAGACAGAGATGCAAGCACTGTGTAGGCCACTTTGCCCATGTGTACTGTGAGAAATGCAGAGTGCATCTTTGTCTGAACAAGGACAGAAACTGTTTTCAAGCCTACCATCACTCAAAATAAAAAGGTTGTGAACCGCAAAATGAGTAAAAATAACTGAAATGTTATGTCTTAGACCCCGTTCACACTGGGGCGATCCGACTTCCCCAGGCGACCACAGAGGTCGCGGCGCGCTGCTCACACCGCGACCTCGGAGCGGCCGGCAGGGACTTCATAACATTGAAGTCTATGCAGGTCGCTCGGGGTCGCCCCAAAGAAGCTCCGGACCCTTTTTCTAAGTCGGAGCGACTTGTGACCCACTGTATCAAATATGATACAAATTAAAACTCCTATATGGAAATTGATATTTGAATTTTTTTTTGTTTGTTTGTTCAGAAGGACCAATAAAGGCTCCAGTTTCAAAGAATTAGAATTTTCTGTCAATTCTTCAATGGTTTGGGCTTTACAGGGTTAATCTGCTTCTTTAGGATGGAACAGTAACATTATTAACAATTCCATAGTGCCTTATATGTCTGTATCACAACTAGAACTGCTTTAAAAAACCAATTACCAGATGGACACAGGGGCAACAGCAAATGTCGGCTGGAAGTTTCCCACAGAAATGTCAGATATCCTCAATAGTTCCCCCAGTATACCTTAATTGTTTATTTACTACAGGTACTCATAAAGAGCATACCATTTTTGCAGCAATGTACATATATATACACACACACACACATATATTGCACATTCACATCAGTCCCTGCCCTCAAGAAGCTTACAATTGAAGGTCCCCAACTCATATTCACACAAACACCAATTCAGACAGGAGCCAATTAACCTACCAGCATGTTTTTGGAGTGTGGAAGAAAATCCGGAGTACCCGGAGGAAACCCACACATTCAAAGGGAGGACATGCAAAACCACAGATTGTGCCATGGTTGGAATTCGAACTAGGTGGAAGTGCTAACCACTTAGCCCAGGGGTCTTCAAACTATGGCCCTCCAGTTGTTCAGGAACTACAATTCCCATCACGCCTAGTCATGTCTGTGAATGTCGGAGATTTACAATGCCTCATGGGATGTGTAGTTCCGCAACAGCTGGAGGGCCATAGTTTGAGGATCCCTGACTTAGCCACTGTGCTGCCTTTTGAAACAGAGTAATGGATCCATAAGGTCAGATGTTTCTAGCCTTAAAATTAATAAAGCAATTAACTTATAGTGGAGAACAGCCTGATTTAAACTACTGACGGTATATGCTTTTTCTGTGGATAACTTCCAGCCGGCATTTGCCAACTCGAGAAGGGATGCCAGTTCACCATTTGCCGTAACTATGTTGTATATAGAATGATTCCATGTTTATATTATAAAAATGTATATGAGCATGCATTTCAATGTAGTGTGCATACCATATGGAATGAATATAGAGTGCAAAGTCACCGATATAACAATCTGTAACATTTTAGTGTTTTTTTTTTTAACTTGTTATATCCGTAAGAATAAAAATGAAGTGATTGTATATTTAAGAGTACATACGTTTTGCCCCGGGTGGTACCTGTAAAATGTCCGATGGGCACCTGGGCTTAGACAGTTATTAAACCTCTTATCTCAATAGCTGTTAAACAGTTAGGCTAGCCATACACCACAGGGTGAACAGAGAAAATCGACAGCTTCCTCCATCCACTTTTACAGCTGAGGACATAATAGGGTTTGAGGGGGCAAAATCAGTCACAATTTTGCAGCAAAACCAATCAGCTTCCAGGTTTTACCACTAAAGCTTAAAGGGGAGTTCCACCAAAAAGTGGAACTTCCATATCCCTCCCCCCTTCCGGTGACACATTTGGCACCTTTCTGGGTGGAGAGGATACCTGTTTTTGACAGGTACGCTTCCCCACTTCCGAGAGACGTTCCTCGTAGGTTGGGCTCCCCTCCTCTGTTCCCCGCTGCTGGGCCAATTAGAAAGTGCAGCGCACTTCATGCATGGGCAGTAGGGAACCGGCTGTGAAGCCAAAATGCTTCACTGCTGGTTTCCCATATGACGAATGGCGGTGGTAGCACCTGACAGCCGATTCAAAAATCAGCTGGGGTGCCGACATCGGGGGCTCCCTGGACAGGTAAGTGTCTATATATTAAAAGTCAGCAGCTACAGTATTTGTAGCTGCTGATTTTTTATTATTTTTTCCCCAGATGGAACTTCTCTTTAATTAAACAAGCTGAGGTTAGAATCTGATTGGTTTCTCTGCAGAATTGTGACTAATTTTGCCCTCTAGCTTTAGTAAATAAACCCTAATACTACTACAGACAATATTCTTTAAATGAAAACACTACTTGTAACCCCATTCATACTGTTCACCCCAATACATATTCTAAAATGAATTCACTGTAATATTCTGACAATTCTGATTCCAGCAGTGCCTGCGTGTTTTACAAGGAAACGGGGACAAGTGGGAATATCTAAAAGAAACTAGAGAAAAAAAAAGGACGAAGGCTGATTAATATAGTAGAGTATTAGATTTATCAAAATATGTGTCACATAGAAATAGAATTGAAGATCTTCGGGGTCATTATATCACCCATTCATTCCCTCGAGTAGTAAAAGATATACGATGAGGACAGTACTATCACTGACAAATCGTGACCTCAGGAACACTGGCACGAGACCAGGGTTGTCCCATGGATGACAACTCTGGACATCTGGAAGGACTATTATTAACCAGTTATTCTGGGTCGCTATGCTGAAGAGCTTTACAACCGTGCTTAAATACAAGGCAAGACTTGAAAATGGATTCAAATCCTACATTCACAAGCACCAGGAGACCGCTGCCAACGCCGAGGAGTTGATGGAAATAGTGACCAATAGGCAAGACTTTGCTGGTGCCAGATACTCTTGGGTATATTAAGGAGTGGGAAGAATTCCCAAGAGTCCAAGAGGGATAATGCATGCATGCATACAGACGCTCAACATTTCTACATGGTAACAGAGCCAGGCTGGAAAATGTACAAATATCTGTGCTAGTATTTCAGAAACTTTATGCTTAGGTCATAAATTCTCATTAGTGCAGACCTAGCAAAAGTCCAAATGTACTGTATATGTTATATGTCTGTGTGAAGGGGTGACATACATGTTAACCATTTGACCACCCGAAGATTTCATGACCAGGCTATTTCATGCGACACTGTACACAAATAAAATGTATGTACCCCCCCCCCCCCCCCACACAAATAAAGTTTTCTTTTGGTGGTATTTGATCACCTCTGCGGTTTTTATTTGTTTTGCGCTATAAACAAAAAAAACAAGACCAACAATTTTGAAACAAAATAATATTTCTTACTTTCTGCTATAAAACTTATCCAATAAAATAAAAAAAATCGAATTTCTTTACATATTTAGGTTATTATGTATACTGCTACATATTTTTGGTTAAAAAAATCCCAATAAGCGTATATTTTCATTGGTTTGTGCAAAAGTTGTAGCCTCTAAACTATGGGATATATATAGGTATTTTTTTACTAGTAATCGAGGCGATCAGCGACTTATAGTGACCAAATCAACAACCATACATGATCAATAACTTCTAGGTTCACGTTAACTACTTCAATACCGAGCACTTTCACCCTGTTCCTGCCCAGGCCACTTTTCAGCTTTCAGCGCTGTCGCACTTTGAATGACAATTGCACGGTCATGCAATACTGTACCCATATGAAATTTTCATAATTCTTTTGAGACAGCTAGAGCTTACTTTTAGTAGTATTCAATCACTGCATTAAAACACATGAAAAACACACCAAAAAAAAAAAAACAAGCTAAAAAACACATAAAAATGCAAATGCATAATTGTAAATCGAGCTATAGGCTTCCTGCACATGGCCGTTCACAGTATATACTTCAAACACAGATCGTGTGCATTCAGAGCATACATATGTGTGCATGCTTTATGCAACCCCCAGCTGCACAACCACGTACAATCACATGTTCTTATGCATTTCTATGGGCAGCTGTATGTAATGGCTCCAGGTCCTGGGAGAGTAATTAAGTAGGATCTGCACACTGTAGATACAGCTTTGTGCGTGAAGCCTTCGGCCCCATTCATATCTGTATGCTGTGCAACCGGGTTTTTTTAGAATGTCTTTCTAAGACATGCATAGAGAAGCCCATTCACTTGAACGGGTAAAAAACACTCCAAAAAAAGCCCCAGCACCTTTTTAAGAGTTGAGCTTTGCAAGCCTTTTTTATCACGCATTTCAACGCATTTGTTGCGTTTGCTAGCCATGTTTGTAGTGCTACTGACAATTAATGGCACCGCAAGTGCGATGTGGGTTTTTTACTCATTCCTGAAACATGCAAATACGACTGGGACCTTTAAGACATCTGCGATGTGTTATATGAGAGGGCTGGCAACCTGCCTAAAATCTTTTGCAATGGAAAAATAGCTATGATTTCAGTGAACTTTGAAAATGAATTTCTCCATAATGCTTATAGATACAAAGTGTACTGAGGAGTTTAAAGTATAATTAAAGGGAAATATTTTTTTTCTTTGTTTTGGATAGAAGGGAGATGGATTAGAAGACCTATCAGTTTTTATTGTGATATTCCCATAAGTAAAAGAAAATCCTAAATTATGGGTTGTCCCCAGAAAATTACGAGGGGAAATCTCCCAATGGGGAAACTAGTTCTGGTGACTTGGGGGTGCCTCAAAGATTCCCTTAATTTGCAGGGATTTCCTCTCACTTCCTGTTTTGGCTGTGGGGCCTATAATTCTTCTTTAAAGTGCCCTTTAAAGTACCTTTATCGCCGGTTTAGAATATGTAAATCATTTAGTATGCATAGTCAAGGCACAGGTTCACTTTAAAGCAAACCCACCATAGCAAAGACCCAATACAGAATATATATAATAGATTCCTTACCTTACCACAGTAAAGCTGATGTGTGCTGGGTATGGAATGACTACAAGGAATCATCAGATATTCTTGATCTGAACCTAGAAAGAAAATTAAATAAATTATGGAATTTCAATAAGGAATACAATCAAATACTTTGTGACATTAGAATTAAAAGGCTATGTTAACCCAAAAATGTAATTGTGATTTTACACCAATGATAATGTCAGAAAAGATTTCCAACTCCATCCCTGCCCAGGCCACTATCAGGTGGTCCCACTCTCACTGCTGAATAGTCTAATATATAAAGTATCTTTTATCACAAAAGAACAAAGTAGTGAGATCTCTAATGCATAACGAAGTTGGGTAGATCTGGCCATGGGAGCCCCCGAAAGAGAAACTAGTGGTCAAATTGTTTGCCACCTAGGACTCAAAGACCACCTTTGAGTAAACTTAAAACTGGACTTTAGGCAAACAGCTAAATTCACAGATGACATATAGTACATGTATAAGAGCTATTTCACTTGCAAAAGATTTTCATTTTTGACCATCCACTCCAAAAAGTTCTGACACACAGCACAGCCTTTCCAGGCAAGGCAGGAGGCCTGAGTTTTTTCTGCTGCCATTGAGTAGCACTTAAAAAGGTCTTGTCCCTCCCCCAACCTGAGAATGGGCAGTGAAAGGAGAAGCAGCTCATCTCGGTTAGGCCAGTTGCACACAAATTAACTGATATTTACACTCAAAATCTTGTTGACAAAATCATCCTGAGTAAAATGTTCTCTAAAGATCTTACATAAATGTGGGTAAAGTAGTGTAAATACAAGCGTAAAATTCTTCTTCATTGCCAATATTGCGACATTCGCGTATATACGCGAGTGAACATAGGTGCATAAACCCACGTTAATTACTGCACTCAAATGTAAAATTTTCTATTTTTGTTTTACGGACCCTTACTCATTGCTTTATTACTCATCTTTACGCAACTGTGTGTATGGTTCCATAGAGCAATATATATCTATATCCAGATTGTTAAAAAAAACGTGGCATGTGCAAGATGCCTTACACTCTTCTTTCCCCCTATCATAATTTTCCCTGTTAGCCAATGAACACAGCAACTCTACTGACTGGCTCCTTGTGCTGCTTCTCACTCTCTCATTCTGAGCTCTGCTGTACAGGAATTGTGAATACTAAGGAATACAGAGCTGCAATAAGGTATGTCTTTGATATCTGGCTGGAGTGCAGTTTTAACTTTAAACTGAACGGGAAACTGCAATGCTGGAGAAAATATTACAAGGCAAAAAAGGAATGGTTAGCAAGGAAGGTGCTTTTTCTTCCAGTATTAAAGTTTTAGGGTATATGTACAACAAATACATCATATATGCATGCGAATTATGCCCTCTCGTTGTACTGTATGTTTTATTTGAATATAAATTTTGCCTTTCTTTTTAACACCAGATGCTGAATCAAGCTCTTAGAAAATATTTCTAAAATCCCCTGAGGAAGCGGCTGTATTCCACAAAACATGTTGGGCACAATTTACAAGGATGATGCTTATTGCAGATAATACATGTTATTTGTTGTCTCATCCATGGTATCAGCTATGCAGAGTCTTTTCAGCTGTGATGTATATAATCCGTCTATATTTATGTGTTTTCTATACTAATGATTTTATGGTGATTTAATAAATATATTTTTTATATAAAATCAGTATCTCCCCTCTACATCCAGTGTTTATGGTACAATCAAAGTCCAATATGCCTCTATATCCTCTTTTTCACACATGTTAATTTGGACGTAGTTACCCCCCTTTTTTTCTAAATCTGACACCTCAAAATTTAATATGTACAACAAAGTTAATCCCACCTTTATATAATCCCTGCCTACCTACAGTATTGGCTGAGATGCTAATGACATATAAACAGTATCATCAAATATTACACAGTAGCTTTAAATAGTACACAGTATTTTCTTTATTTCATAAAATGTTATTGGATTTTCAACAGATCAAACAATAGACGAAAGAACAAGTGAAAGCATAGATCGTTTACTTGCAATTACACTTGGCGAAGTTAAGAGAGAAAAGTACAGAGTATAGAACAGACAGGCTAAGCACAATTCAAAAAATCACTACAGCTTTCAAAAGTGCATGATACTTATTGGGGCAGTCTAGGGTGGAAATTGTGCAACTAAATGGGAACCCCTCTGAAGAAGGTCACATTGCAACTGTTCCTCTCACTGATACGAGACACTATTTCTACAACTAACACCAACTATGGGGGGCGCTATTCTTCCTACGGAAGCCAATGATGGGGCACTATTCTTTCTACTGATGCCACCGATGGCCTACTATTGCTCTCACTACTAATGATTGGGTACTATTCCTCCCACTGACACCAATAATGGGGCACTATTCTTCCATTGAAACCAATGATGTGACACTATTTCTTCCACTGATACCAACATTCGACCCTTCTAAAGTCTGAAGAACAGTAAACTGGCCCTTTGTTTAAACGGTTTGGAGACCCCCGATTTAGACTACAACTCTATGAGTAGCATAATGTAGTAGAGAAAAAAGAGAAAGGGGAAGAAAGGAACAGGAAAAAAAATTGAGAGAATGGAGATGAACGTGAGAGGGAAAAGTACATTTTCTAGAAAGATAGGAGGAGGGGGGATTAAGGGAAGGTGAGGACGGGGGTACCAATGGGGTCCATGAGACCTGGCCAGGCATTTAGCTCCAATATTAACTGCATGTAGGGGCTATAGCCAAAGGAAGGATCGGCCATGGTTCATATGACTGTTATTGTCTGTATCTTCAGAAATCTACTTTTGGTAAGCTTCTTGTGTACCATGATGCCCATCATTCTATGTTTCACTTCTGCAAATTTAAAGTGGTTGCAAACCTCAGACATGAAATATAACCAAAGCAGATCCCTCTATAGCAGTGATTCTCAACTCCCGTCCTCAGGACCCACTAACAGGCCAGATTTTAAGTATTACCTTGGGGAGATGCAGATTAGAATACTGCAATCACTGAGCAGCAAATTACATCACCTGTGATGTATTTCAGTTATCTTGCAAACCTGGCCTGTTAGTGGGCCCTGAGGACAGGAGTTGAGAATCACTGCTCTATAGTGTCTATGTGTCGCAATTAAGAGCACTAAGTGTCATTTCTGTCTGCTGCTTTGTTCCTCTGCTATCAGCATGACTCACTTTTGACAGGTTTTCCTGACAACAAGAGAAAAAAAGAGGGAGCTCCAGCTGATTGAAAGCCTCAGTTTTGTTCCTGTGTGAAGGGGGGCGACCCTTCCCTCCAATCAGATGTCAGAGCTAGCTCTCCCCCCCGATTTTGAACAGCTCAGACAAGCTTTGTTAAATTCAGGACTTTGAACGGATGTAAAGAGAAGAGAAGACTGCAGATAAACAGGTGCAACATGTGTAGGAGGATTTGTTTAATCTCTGTGTATTGCCATAGGCCAGTCACTTCACTAGGTATATGGAAGGGTTTACAACCACTTTAATAGTGCGTTGTTTCTATGCTATCCTTAAACAATGAGCAATTTATTAATTTTAGCTATTTGAAAGGAAGGTATTCTACCCAATGACCACAAATATAGACATTCTTCCCATTGACCATTAAAGTAATGGTCTGTGAGCTCTTGATTTACAGCAGTAATAAACCCAAAACCACAGACTAGTAGATTTAAATACACTAACAAATTGAAGTCAAACTCTAGCTAACACTTTATAAGAAGTTACAGCCAACAGTCTTTCTCTTTTGGGATAAGGATTTTACATAAATAAATAAATGTAGCACCCCCTAGTGTGTTAGACAGAGTGTACATAGTTGTTAAAAATAGGTAAGTTTGGCTTGGCTGGCAGCCAAGCCTGGGTTGAATCTGGGTCAGGGATGAGTGACTCAGGGAGGCTGGATAACTCATCAAGCAGCACCTCTGGTAACTCCTCCCTGCTCTCTGTAACCTTGGAGAAGCTTCCAAAAGTGGAGGAGGGAGTCTAAGAGTAGCTGTTTGGAGTATTAAGGAGAGCCCCAGTCAATCCCCAGCATGTGGGCTGGCAGGGCATGGGCACCTCTTAAATACTCTTGAGTCATGCCTGCAGGGGCACTCAGGCGGAAGGTGAAGATGGAGTGCTGAGGAGGCTGTCGGTGGCCCTTGAGGGTGACCTCGGGCCTGGGGCTTGGGTACTGAAGGGACCCTCTAAAACACAGAGGAATCCTTGCCTAAATGCACGGGAGCAAGGAGAAGAGAGCAGGAGCAGGTCAGCATGTCCCGGAGATCTCCTGAGTTTCAGTCTGGAAGACTGGGAGCGTCTCTAGAGGACACTGGGAGCAGGTCCAGGTGGTCTCCTGAGAAGTCAGCCAGATGAGCTGGGAGAACTGTGGAGAAGAAGCCAGGAGGGCTAGTGAAAGAGGCTGCTGCAGCTGGGAGGGATGGCAGGGTTTGAAGGGGGAAGTGCAGTAAATGTGTTTGTAAATGTGATTCTGCAAGCAAGTGAAGTGCTGGAGGTAGGAAAGGAGCTGTATATAGGACTGTATGTGCTAGGAGTTGTCTTTGAAGTTGCTTCAAAGTCAAGTGGTCAACCCATAATACCCCTACTCCCCATCAAAGTTGTATACCCTCGATAAAATACAAAAACAAAGTACTGGACTGCTGACTGGGAAACTGTAGAAATTCGGTGTGCCTGGCTGTTCAGAGTGGGGGATTCCATTTCGCTTACCGCTCCTATGTGGGGTGCGCTACATAAATAAAAACTGATCATTGTAAGCAGTACTTTCAGTAGTAGATGATTTGTCTCATCCCTGTAACTGATAAAATCTGCAGTAGAGCTTTTTCTTTTGAAAAACAAAAGAATTATTGGCTAGATTACTAGGTTAAATAGAGGAAAGAAAGCCTAAAAAATAAAACGAATGCAGCCATCATATACAAGAATTGGCAAGCTACACTAAAAAATGGATTTTTGTAAAATCTTACCGTAAAATCCTTTTCTCTTAGCTCATTGACAGACGTAGTCCTCGGTGATACAGCACCTTCGGGTTATGTTGCCTCCACAGGAGCAGGACTAGACAGGAAATTAAAAAGCTCTGGCCACACCCTAGGGGCAGTCCCAGAGGGTATATCCTCTCTCTCTCTGCCTCAGCAAATCAGTTATGTCAAAAAGCAGTCTTTAGAGATTTTAACCCAACCCAACTCCAAAACAGAGGGGCGGGTACTACGTCTGTCAATGAGCTAAGAGAAAAGGATTTTACGGTAAGATTTTACAAAAATCCATTTTTCTCTATCGCTCATTGACAGACGTAGTCCTCGGTGATACAGCACCTTCGGGACGTCCCAGAGCAGTATCACAAATGAGGGGTGGGAAAATGGAAATCAAATCCCAATCTAGAAGGCCCAACCGGTGCCAACTAGAAGTTTACAATGCTCATCCTTAATGATGAGACTCAACAAAAAAGAAATTTTTCTAACAGAAAAAAACTCTCGAGGTAGACCACCGGTCTCCTCAAATTGCGGCCTGCAAAACCTTGCGGCCAAATGAGGCATCCGCCGATACCGTCACATCAATTTTATAGAATTTTGTAAAGGTATGTACCGACGACCAGGTGGCCGCCTTACATACCTGGACCACTGACGCCTGATGGCGAAAGGCCCAGGAAGTACTGAGCGCTCGAGTGGAGTGCGCCCTAACAGGGAACGGAGGACTCTGACCCTTAATAGAATAAGCCTGTACCACCGTCTGTCTAATCCATTTGGCAATGGTCGCGGCAGATGCAGGCAAACCCTTTCTGGGGCCATCCGTGATCACAAAAAGTGAATCCGTCTTACGGAATGATTCCGTAGCTTTCAGGTATACTCGGATTGCCTGAACCACATCCAAGGAATGCAACGCATGTTCCCGATGATGCTTGGGCTGAGGACACAAGGAAGGTAGTACAATATCTTCATTCAGATGAAAATCTGAAACCACCTTAGGAAGAAAGGATGGCTTAGGATGAAGTACTACCTTATCCCTATGAATCACTAGGTATGGGGACTGGCATGATAATGCAGCCAGTTCTGACACCCTGCGAGCAGAAGTGATAGCCACCAAGAAGGCCACCTTCTGGGATAAAGTAAGCAAGGGAATCTCCCTGATGTTTTCAAAGGGAGGTTTCTGTAGAACCGACAAAACTAAATTAAGATCCCAGGGCGGTAAGGGCGCGCGGACCGGTGGAGCCAGGTGCCGCACCCCCTGGATGAAATTCCGCACCAAGGACTTGGTAGCTAAAGGTTTCTGAAAGAAGATTGCTAATGCTGAAACTTGACCCTTGATGGTGCTCAAGGCTAGCTTCTGCTCAACCCCTTGTTGCAAAAAAGCCAATATTCGAGTCACCGAATAGGTACGTGGAGGAAATCCTAAAGATTCGCACCACGCAATATAAGTCTTCCATGTGTGATAATAGACCTTGCTGGAAGTCGCTTTCCTTGCTTTAATAAGGGTAGGAATGACTGAAGCTGACAAACCTCTGTCCTTCAGTACTTGGGTCTCAATGGCCAGGCCATTAAAACCAGCGACTGTAAAGCACGATGGTAAATTGGTCCTTGAGACCACAGACACTCCCTGAGACGAAGTTCCCACGGAACGTCTGCGACTAGCCTGTCCAAGTCGGCCAGGCCGGCTTGACGAGGCCAGCCTAGAATTTCTAGGACCACTGGTGCTGACTGGATCTGAACCAGGCGTCCCTAGAGCTATCTGGCCCCGACCATCCGAGAAAGTCTGGTCGTTTTCTGTTCCCACACATTTATCAGATACCTGATTGCTATCAGGAAGGGTGATCTTTTCTGGTTGAACCTCAGGGACCGAAGTCACCCGGCTAGAGGCTTCTTGGCCTGTCTGGTCAACCAGATCCGATTCCTGTGGGGAATTGAGACTAATCTTAGGAAAAGGTAAAGGAAAAGATCTATTCAGGGAACGGTGACTACCGCTCCCTGTAGTACTTAAATGTTGGAAGGGAAGAATCGCACCGGTAGTAGTAGTTGATGCTCGATCTAATGTCCTGAATACCGGTGAAAACGTCCCCCCACCCTCAAACCGGGTGGGGGCGCACCTTCAGGCTGTGTACTCCTTTGCTTCGGGTTTGGCTGAGTTGGTCCTCTGTTTGTCTGACCAGCCTTTCTTGAACCCTCCTGGAGGAGTCTTGCCTTTCCCGCTTGTTCCAGCCGGGCGTGCGCACCCTTTATGGGCGGTAAAGAAAGGTCCTCGCTTGTTGCGAGGTCCCTTAGCTTTAGCAGCCTGTGGCAAAAAAGTGCTCTTGCCCCCAGTGGCATCCTTAATGATTTCATCTAGGGTGGCCCCAAACAGACGATTCCCCTGAAAGGGGAGATTCGTCAAGGTCTTTTTGGAACCTAGGTCAGCTGACCAGCATTTTAACCACAGCACACGTCTGAGGATTACCGCTGACATAGATGCATGCCCTAATAGGGGAGTAGTGTCCAAGGCTGCGTCACAGATAAACTGTAGCCCTTGTATAATCTGTTCCATCAAATCAGATGTTTCCTGGGGAATATCTTTTCCCCTAAGGTCTTGGCGTACCAATCTCGCCCATTCCGTAAGTGTCTGGGAAACTAGACCAATAACAATTACTGGTCTAAATGCTGACCCTATCAGAGAGAAGATGGTGCGGGACTCTGCTTCCATCTTTCGATCCACCGGATCCTTAAAGGACGAAGTGTCCTCCACTGGGATAACCGTGGCTTTATTCAGCCTGGAAAAAGGTGGATCCACCACTGGTGGTACCGTCCATTTCTTAATGATGGATTCCTCAAACGGATAGCGTCTAGCAATACGCTTGGAAATAGTAAAGGTACGTTTAGAATGCTCCCATTCTCCTTTAATCTTATTACCAAAACACTTGGGTACAGGAAAAACCTTCACCGTTTTGATGGGCTTGTTAGTACCAAAAGGAATCTCTGTATCAGTTGCTTCTGCCGGTAAAACCTCAAGTTTTAAGGTTTCCTGCACTGCCACAACTAGTGCGTCCACCAATGCTTCTTCCTGAATTATAGCGGGAGAAGAAACGTCCTCCTCACTGTCTGAGGGAGCTTTACCTGAGGTAACAGCCCTTGCAGAGGGACCTGCAACTGCAGTGACCATCTCTGAATCTGAGTCAGAGGTGTCAGATAATATAGGGGTAGGCGGGGGTCGCTTCCTTGACCCTCGTCCCTGACAGGCCGCCTCCACCCGAGCCACCATAGACTCCAAAATTGCTGTAAATGCCTCTACACTCTGTGCACCGGCGGGTCCCGTGGCCCCCTCGAGGGAAACAGGTGGGGGAATTTGTGTGGCAGGGTCCATGATTATTCCAGTAACTTCCCGGATAATATAATTCAAAAATAAACTTTTTTTTTTTTTTTTTTTTCCACAGACCCCCAGCGCCACAAAAGCCCCTTAGTGTTACCTGCTAGGGATCCCTATCGATCGAGAGAGAGAGAGATAGACCCCCAGGCTCACCACTTGATGCTCAGAGTTTAACTGCAACAGGTTACAGCGCTGTCTTGACAAACAGGAAGTCTTTTGGCTGGCTGCCCAGGAAGAAAGGAGGCGGCTCCGCCCCTCTGCACGCCTTCCGGCGCCTCCCCTAGCTCCACGAGGTGTTTGGATCACCTCAAACATGGCCGCCCCCATGCTGGAGACACGAGGCTACGCCAAAATGGCGGCTCGTGCAATCCAGCAAAAAAAATGGCGGCGGCCTGTACCGAATAGCGGTGTGCTGCAGGGCACACAACACTATCTCTGCATGGGGATTTTTGGCGTGGTTGGCGGTAACGGCCCTGGCGGACCTCATGGCCGTTCGGAAGGCCTGCTATAGCTGGAGATTTGACTAGGAAGGCAGTCTACATGTCCGTGGCTTCTGACTGGTAGGTACCTTATTCTTATCACAGTAAGATTCCCAGACTGCCACTGATTACGATCTTTTAAACATGTATACAATTAGATTGTTAGCTCCCAAACCAAGCCTCCTGGCTTTTTGCACATAAAATCACACTCAAAGTAGGGGGATCTGTGCCATGTTATAGGATAGAGGGGGACTCTATCTTACCATACAGAGAGGGGCCCGCGTTCACCACAAGACCCGTCAGGGGGAAAAGGGGGAACATACTACTCACCATACCGGAACCAGGCGGGCACCAACTCCTGACAGTACCCCTCTCCACCGGGGCGGGAGGGCTGTCGACCAATACGGACGCCGTGACTCATGGTCTTTGGCGTTTCAGCGAGACGTTTAACTCGCGGGGTCAGTCCCTTAATGGGACTTTGTCGCGGCCGACCCAGCGCGGAGCTATGGCCTGCACGCGCTCGTAGGCTGAACTGGGGTGACCACCGGATCTCAACATCCAGCCCGTCGCCCAGTTCAGCTTTCTTGCTTGAAGATCTCACAGGAACACTGAAGAAAAAAGCTGTCTAAAAAATCTTTTTAAGAAAAAAATCTTGCCAGGACCGAAGATCCCAGCAAGGTATCTAGGTCCTTACTCCTAACTAGACAGAAAATAACTGATTTGCTGAGGCAGAGAGAGAGAGGATATACCCTCTGGGACTGCCCCTAGGGTGTGGCCAGAGCTTTTTAATTTCCTGTCTAGTCCTGCTCCTGTGGAGGCAACATAACCCGAAGGTGCTGTATCACCGAGGACTACGTCTGTCAATGAGCGATAGAGAAATAAATGTTTGCTTTTGGGTTAAAAAAATGCTTTATTAATTATCAGCAAGGGTTCCCTTAGACCAGTGGTCCTCAACCCTGGCCTACAGGGCCCACCAACAGGCCAGATTTGCAAGATAACTGAAATACATCCCAGGTGATATCATTTGCTGCTCAGTGATTGCAGTACTCTAGTCTGCATGTCCCCAAGGTAATACATAAAATCTGGCCTGTTAGTGGGCCCTGAGGACCGGAGTTGAGGACCACTGCCTTAGACCATTAAGTGATTTCAAGGGTTCCTATGTGTTACAAACCTTGAGAAAGACTGACTTAGCCCATCCCAACTAACACTTTCATTACTAATCTTTGCTGTGTTTCCAAGGTAACAGCCAAGCAGTACGGATGCAGGCATGGCGAGAGGAAACATACATACATTTCAAACATACGGTCATTAAAACTGGGTATTATTACGAGACGTGCAGCATTTACTGAACCTCCTCTACAGAACTGCTACACAGTAACTGTTTATCTACAGAACACCACAAAACATTATTTATATCTAAACTGTACCCTTTACAAATTGCCACTGGAATTTCCGAGCAACAACCACTAGAACTATACTTAGCAGTAAAAAGTCACATTGAACTGGACTTGTTCTGTAATGCTGAAGATGGTTTGTTCCCAACACTCATTTGAACTGCAAATTACGGCATAAACGTTGAACCTCCACCATTATAGAACCAGCCTAGTTGAATGTGACCAACTACTACTAGCTATACCATGACCTGACTAAATGAAAAACTCCATTCAAAAAATAAAAGGACCCGACAGTGAGCGAGATATAGAAAAAAATACAAAAATTCATTCATTCTAGATGTTTACCCCCTGTCTTTTCTACACGTCATTGCTGGTAAGTCTTAAAATATATAGGAAATCTTGCTTCCCTTACAACCCGATCCCACATGATGGGTGGTGCTCGTCACCATCAGCCAACAAGTTGGCACTGTGCACAGTACCACCATTAGAAATCATGAGGCTCTATACAGCCTATAGAACAAGGTCCGCTTGGTAAAGGTCACCATATACCATGTTGAAACATAACTACAGTATATTTTGGAGCACTATCAACCTTTGTATAAATATGAGGAAAAAGCAATAGTACAAAGAATTGTGACAAACGCTTACAGCGTACCACTAAGCAACCTCCCAATACCTGTTAGTGCAGATGCCCCATGATCTCAAGAGAAGATCAGGGGTATTCATGCAATCCTCCAGAAGGCACCACAGCTTCTGGGGCCACTCGGGAAGGCAGGCCTGGGTTTCTGTTCATAATAAGATTCCTCCAGGAACAGAGCAGGAGACGCTGCGTGCAACCCCACCAGACAGTACCCATCTTTGCATCCCGATTAATGAGGAGGAGATTCATGAGAGAGGTGCAAATCAGTAAACCCAGGCTTCTGCCTTCCCTATTCGATGTGGAGGAAATCAAGAACTGAATCAAGTGTGCATGCAACCTGACCAACTCCATTAGCCATGAGCAGGGGCTCCTGATCCTGTGGATGTCAGCAGGTGAGGGGTGGGGATGGTGGCTCTCAGATTGGTGAGCTTGGAACACAGGGCAGTGGCACTGCAATGTGACAAAAATAGGCTGATGGAGGCACAGGCAGCCCTTTATGGAGCTGGTACTGGAGTTCTGCCTGCACCCTCCTATCGGAGGCCCTGACTTTCCACATAGCTAGTATGTGATCTTCAGCACATACTAGTAGATGGCCTTAGAAAAGACATGCTGGGGATTCCATATTAACCGCTACTTCCTTCCTTTTAATCCCAAAGGATACCGGGAGAACTCACAAGCTGATGATTATGAAATTCTAGTTGGATTCACCAGGGAGGGTACTTGCCTATTCAGGACTGGGGCAGATCTTAGAAGATTTAACATTTTTATCAGCTTTATAGTTTGTCTCAAGTTCTGTCCTGCCACTTTAGCTGGATAGCTTGGTTTGCAATGCATTTACATGCAGAGAAAAGTAAATTAAAAAAAATAAGCATATACTGGACACTATTATTTCACATATTATTGCCTACTGAACCACCTTCCAAGTATTTCATCATACTGGACCTTTGTTCTATTCATGACAGGTAGACTTTAAAACTTTATTAAACAGCTAAATATGAAAAATGGTGACTTTTATACCTTCATTCTGTTCAGCATCAGTGACTCAAATTAACTTTAAAAGGGCAGCCATGCCAGAAATAAAAATACCATGGCATACATAAATCAAATTGTTCTTCGGTGTTTGAGCAAACATCATTTTCTCATGTTGTTCTGTGGGATTGAAAATGTAATTATTTCTAGGTAATTGCAAGATTAAACCAGAACTCCAGGTTTCCAGGCACTTTAAATAATTGGCTTAGACCAACTTGGACCATACAAATGACTTGCATGCCAGACTGGCCCTGCCACTGCATAGTCTGCAATATATTTTGCAATGTCTTGTGTTATGTACAGTAATGCCCAGCACACATTCGGCCCATGCGTATGTCAGCCAGTCCGATAGAAGCCGGCCGTTTGTCCCGCTTCTGTCGGACGAGCATGCTGGAAGACCAGCAACCGACCGGCTCCCAATCAGCGCTCTCCGCCGATTGCGGAGGGCACTGATCGGAGTGTTCTGGCAGTGGGACAGAACAGAACAGCTTAGCAGTGAAGATCACTGTACTAAAGTTGGATCATTAGTACAGCGGCTCCGTCCAGGTCAGTCAGTTTTTTTTCGTTCAATCCACTGAGTTTTTCAGGCGGACCTGATCGAACCATCCAGTCTCCCTATGGAGCGGCAGATGTCACGCCGCCGCAATCAGTTCCTATCCTGCCCACAAAAACCAGAGGTGATGGTGGTCCTATTTTCCACCCGTCTGGCGGATCAGATAAGATGAAAATGGACACGCAGTCTGTTTCCATCCGATTTGCCCACAGAGGAGAGCGGGACAGTGCCCGAGTCTGCTTTGCATAGCAGAGTGGAGAGGACCTGTCATCCGCCTGCTGAGCAGGGGTCAACGAAGCGATTGGTGGTGGTCATTCGAAAAATTACCCCCCTTACAGAGGTGGCCAGAATGCCACCCTTACAGGCAACTAAAAAGATCATTCCAATGGCTCTTCTAAATGGCGTTGGACCCAGAACAATGCAGGGACCATCAGTTGGGAGGGAAAACAAGCCACAGTTAAAGCGGAGTTCCGGCCTCGGGGGTCAAATTTAGATAAGAATACCCCCCCGACAGTCAGGGCTAGTACATTCCACAATGGATAGCCTCTGAACTGTCCCGGGTGACGGTCGCACTTACCTGTAAGAAGAAATACTTACCTTGAAAAGTTCTTCTCCATCGCTGCCATCTCAGGTGTGGGCAACTGAAGCCAGCGCGTCCTCTTCTGCAGCCTCTTCAGTGACGTCGGAGTCCCACAATGCACTGAATCGGCCCTGCTCGTCACTTCCGGTGCAGGCGCGGCACCCCTGCACAGCTTCTGGGCATGCCCAGAAGCTGTTTAGCAGGGAATGACGCGCCTGCACCGGAATTGATAAATGGGGCCGCAGCCACAGAGGGAGGAAGTGGAAGGAAAGTTAGTATATTTTCTTCAATATCAAGGTAAGTGACCAAAAAAAAAAAAAAATTGGGAGCATCCATTTGTTTTTCAGGTGGCCCTCAGCAAGCGGATGGCCCAAAATCGATTTTTTTTATTTTGAGGCCGGAACTCCGGTTTAAAAGGAACCCTTAGCAAGCTCTGGAGGATCCCCTGGGTTCTACAGAATCCTAGCGAAGGTGGAGAATGGCTGTTTTAGGACTAACTAAATGCTAGTAACTATATATAGTGTGTGTGTATATATATATATATATATATATATATATATATATATATATATATATATATATATATATATATATATATATATATATTATACATATACACTGTTAACAAAAAATAAAGGAACACTTTGAAAACACATCAGATCTCAATGGGGAAAAATATCATGCTGGATATCTATACTGATATGGACTGGATAATGTGTTAGGAACGAAAGGATGCCACATCGTTTCATGGAAATGAAAATAATCAACCCACAGAGGGCTGAATTCAAAGTCACCCCAAAAATCAAAGTGAAAAAATGATGCAGCAGGCTAGTCCATTTTGTTGAAATTTCATTACAGCAACCCAAAATGGTATTCAGTAGTTTGTATGGCACCCATGTGCTTGTATAAATGCCTGACAATGTGTCCAAGGATTTCATTGTGATACCGAATGGCAGTCAGGGTGCCATTGTCTAGCCTGTGCATCCCTCCATGAATATGCCTCCCCAGACCATCACTGACCCACCACCAAAACTGGTCATGCTGAATGCTGTTCCAGGCAGCATAACATTCTCTACTGCTTCTCCAGACCTTTTCACGTCTGTGCTCAGGGTGAACCTGCTCTCATCTGTGAAAAGCACAGGGCGCCAGTGGCGGACCTGCCAATTCTGGTGTTCAATGGCACATACCAATTCTGATTGTTTGGTCAGACACATTCACACCAGTGGCCGGCTGGAGGTAATTTTGTAGGGCTCTGGCAGTGCTCATCCTGTTCCTCCTTGCACAAAGGAGCAGATACCGGTCCTGCTGATGGGTTAAGGACTTTCTACATCCCTGTCCAGCTCTCCTAGAGTAACTGCCTGTCTCCTGGAATCTCCTCCATGCTCTTGAGACTGTGTTCGGAGACACAGCAAACCTTCTGGCAGTGGCACATATTGATATGGCACGGGACAAATTAGGTTGTTACAAGTTAAAGTAAGTAAATATAATATACGTTCCTATCTACTAACGCTAGCAGTATAAGGATTACAAATAGTAAATGTTGATTGAGCGCGTTCAGTTCCGCTTTAATCTTGAATGGACATCATGAAGGTCATTGTTCTCATTGGTCACAGCAACACCTTTTCTCTGTGCTGTAGCATGGGGGCCATCAGTAGTACAGAGTCAAGTGACAAGATTTTGAAGTCCTCCCCAGAGGTAGTGTGAAAAACGTTGAGGTCTTGTTCATACCAGGTATGGTGCAGGAACATGAGGTATGGTGCAGGAACATGCATGAAATTGTATGTTTTTCCACACACGTGCTGCCTTCTGCAGATGTGCAGGGGTGCCATTAACTCCTATTGCCCCCCCATGCAACCGACAAATGCAGGTGTGTTTGCGGTTCCCAAAACAAATGGTACTATGCAGTTTTATGCAGAATGAGTGTAAAAATTGTGCCTGCACTACTTTTTGCACGTTCACGCGTGTTTGGCCATCCACTGAAATGAATAGGCTTCTCTAAACGTGCTCAGATGCCCGTTATGGTGTGAACGAACCCTTAATTCCATACAACTCCACTTCAGTAAATACGCTTTCTGACTGTTTCAACATTCAGGGTTAGCAGTTTATTGACTGTGTTGTTTTTCTTCCTTAAGCAATGCACCACTCTAGGAGAGATGCAGTAATATTATAATCCCAAGGTTTACTCATACCCACGCAACAATCAAGATGTCTTCATGAAGGATGTGTAGAATACAGATGAAAACAATGTTCATCCCTTTAATCACTTCACTTGTGCCCTAAGACTCCGCTATCTTTGTGCAGCCTCCTCCATCTCTCCCTTGTGATAGTGTAACACTGAAAGAAGACAGACGGCAAAGCTAAAGAGACACAAACCCACTGATTACCAGCTATGGAAACTTAGCCAAACTTGGCAAAAGTGCGTCCTCATCTGTAAATCGCATAAAGTTTACTCTTATTTAATAACTGTGATTTTAGAGTTTGCTGCAATATGGAAACTTTTCCAACAAAGCTCTCTCACAGCCTGGGGTGGGATGTTAAAGGGTAAGTCCCCCTTTATGCAAAAAAAAAAAAGTGTTCTAACTCCAAATATCCTAGACATCCCTCCGGACCCTGCTCCACATGGCGGCCATGACGCCCCATCAAGGGCACTGCATGCAGAGGGGTCCAGATGGATGGCCTACATAATTGGAGTTAGTGCATAGTTACATAGTGGATTAAGGCCCCATTAACACCAAATCTCATGACAACTCGCACCCTTTTGTCAGCAATGGAACTGCTCACATGGCGGCCATGACGCCCCATCAAGGGCACTGCATGCAGAGGGGTCCAGATGGGTGGCCTACATATTTGGAGTTAGAGCATAGTTACATAGTGGATTAAGGCCCCGTTAACACCGAATCTCATGACAAGTTGCACCCTATTGACGGCAATGGAACTGTTCAAATTAGTGCAATGCGGACTGTAACGAGACCATTGTTCGCTCACTTCTGCTCTCCCGACACTCCTCTGCCACTAGTGAGTCAGCTTGCAGATCGCAACGTCTGATGGTTCGCTCATCCAAGGCTCCGGGATCCGAACTACAGCTATGTGGCGTTCGGAATGCATTAAAACAAACACCAGGCAGGCTGTATGAAAGTTCAACAGGAAGACATTTATTGGAAGTACACAACACACTTTTATACAGAATTTGGAACATCCCGCCCGCAAACAACCATTTTCCTATTGGTCAATTGTAAAGTACATGTAGTCCTCCTTCAGGTCCTCCTTAGCCATGCAAATGAGGACTTGAAAATGAGTAGGCAGGGATTGGTCCGACTTGATTAGAAGGACTGTTATGTGTAATGAGACAGAAGCCCCAGGGGGCAAACAATGTACACAATAGCCAGACACAAAACAATGGAAGGTCATTAACACTTAACAATGCGAAAGGGCAATCCACATTCCTTCCCAATACACAACAAAAGGAAAACCTGTCTGACATTGAAAGATATGTTAATATACACAGCATTTAGGAAGAACAGATTTCATGTCAAATGGGAATAAATCTTTATATTCCTATATGGAGATATGGCTGGCAAATATGACCGTCCCATCTGAAGCAATTCAAACCATTAATCCTCTGTCTTTAAATTCCAGTGACGGTGAGTACCGTCACACTGACTTTGCGGTGGTGCACCGATTTGAATAAAAAGTTCCTGCAGTATATTGGGCAATTTCAGGTGCGACTTGCATAGACATCTGTCGCACACGTGTCTACCAAGTCGCACCTGAAGTTGCACTAACATGCGGCTTTTAAAACGTGTGATTTCAAGTAGAGTTACACAATTTCAAAGCTGCATTCAGTGTGAATGGGGTTTAAGACACCGTGCATCCAGTTCAACCTGTGTGGGTATGTATTATGTCTCTACCACTTCACAAATCCCAGTATATTGTGTTCACTAAGCTACCCATCTCAAGTTTTTTGGAAATGATCAACACTTCTCGCTGACATCACAGATTGAAGAAGGGAATTCCATATTCTTACTGCTTTAACCGTAAAGACCACCCCCCACATAGGTTAAACTGCTACTCCAACTTCACAAAAAGGCCATGTTGTCTTCTTAAAGTGGTTGTAACTTGTAAACTCTGTTACACCACTTGTACCTACAGGTAAGACTATAATAAGGCTTACCTGTAGGTACTGTGAATATCTTCTAAACTTGCACTGTGAAGAGGAGATTCAGAGTGCATGCAGCCAATGACATCATTGGTGCATGCGTCAGGCCTACAGTGCTGGACCTTCAGAGCCCGTGCTGGAAATGGCGGCTCCCATCTCAGCGGTGAGGGGGCGCCTCTGGCAGGAAATCAATCTAAGGGAAGTATTTCATAATGTGCTAGCATGCATGCTAGCACAATATGCTGTTGTCTTACAGTTTTTTTATTTATTCTTCAGCGCTTTACAACCGCTTTCAGTGACCTGAGACTGAATAGTTTTCTCCCTATACTAGAATCACCATTCAGATATTTGCACAGGCACCTACAGATATATATATATATATATATATATATATATATATGCCTGTCTGTGCCCCAATGAAATATGGGGATTGAAGAGTGTCTATGATATGCTTTACAAATTCCCCTGAGTATGCGGCTTCCCATGGGGGCACTTGACAGAGCGGAGGGGCCAGAAGCACCAGCGGGGGACCCGAAAAAAGGAGGTTTAGGGCCAATCTGTTCAATTCAATTGCACAGAGCAAGTAAGTATAGAGATGTTTCTTTTGTTTTTTAAAATTTTCCTTTACAATCACTTTAATGATACACTATTGGACCTGTGTTGTCCCGCAGATTTTTCGAATGTTTTAACTGCCTCAACAGCACTTATATTGGAGCACCCTTTCAGGGATGGAAAGATCTGCTTTGTAAGGCTCGGTTTACAGAACTGCAATGCGATTTTCAGCATGATTATGTAGTGCAACTTTGATGAGACTTGGCTGCTTTTTTTGCATATTCTATGAGGCCAAGTCACACTGTATATCGCACCAGAGCAGTAAAGGAACCTTTTCCAAAATTGCCCTGTGCTGAGTCACATTGATTTGTACAGGCACCACTGAATATAATGCGATTTCCCTTGTCGGTCGATCCTATGAGACTCAAGAAATCACAGTGGTGTGAACCAGGCACTAACTGCCTGTGAACGAATTGTGGCCGAGTGCATATACAGGTAAGGAAAAAACAATACAATGTAACAACATGATACACAAAGTAAATACAGGAACAGAACAGGGTCAGCCCTGATTGAAGCACACAATGGCAAGAGTGAAATAAATCCAAGAGGAAAACACAAAATAAAATGAAGATGTCTGGAAGCTGGAACTGCTTACCAAACAGAAGGGAGGAAAGCTGGATTAAAAAACCCCACAGAGTACTCACAAGTTCTCACAAGCACCTTGAAGAGGAGGATCGGAGAGATCATGCAGCCTCCGACAGCAAGGTTCAGCTGCTGAACATAGAAGCCAAGGAACAGCAGAGATGCTTGCTGGCAGCCCTTGGAAACAAGGCAGAGAGCCGCCAGCAGCAATCCGCAGGACATTACACCCCCTTCCCCGATATCACCGAGCTACCACAATCCTATTCACACCAATACCTTCATGATACAGTGGGGATGATTTACTAAATATGGAAAGTGCACAATCTGGTGCAGCCCTGTATAGATACCAATCAGCTTCCAGATTTTTTTTTGTCAAAGCTTAACTGAACAAGCTGAAGTTAGAAGCTGATTGGCTACAATGCACAGCTGCACCGGATTTTGCACTCTCCAGTTTGAGTAAATGAACTCCCGTATGTCTGATACAGCTCCGGGGAGAACTGTTCAACCAGAACCAGTCTGAAATGTTCAACAAAATTGATTGCATAGAATTATTTATTCATGTTTCTTTTTAAGTATTATTTTCAAATGCAACAATCTACAATACTTCCTGCTGCTAATACTGTGGGGCTTCTCTATCCTCAGGTGGCCATTACTATACAATTTATGGAGATGTTCACGCATTATACACCTATTCTCAGGCAACTAGGTTTCCTTAAACTGATAAAGCTTTATTTTTTGTATTAAAATAATAAACATGTTAGACCCCGTTCACATAGGAGCGACCCGACTTGCTGGGGCGACCTGTGAAGTCGCGGTGCACAGCGTGACATGCACGGACTTCATATAATTCAAGTCAATGCAGGTCGCCTCCAGGTCGCCCCAAAGTAGTACAGGACCCTTTTTCTAAGTCGGAGCGACTTGTGTCACTCCTATTAGAACGGGTCCTGTGCTAATCTATGGCAGGCGACCCACCGCGACTTGTCAGGCGACCAAGTCACCTGACAAGTCGCGCTAGTGTGAATGGGCACTTATACTTACCTGCTTTGTGCAATGAGTTTGCACAGAGCGGCCCCACACCTCCCCTTCTGGGGTCCCCTGGCAGTCCTCTTGATTCCTACTCCATTCCGAGTGCCACCAAAGCAAGCCACTTGCTCACTTCCAAGCTAGGCTATGTGTGTCCATTGACACGCGCAGCACGGGTTAGCCCTACCCCAGCTTTCTCCTTTGATTGACCGCAGCGGGAGCCAATGGGTCTCTGAGCCTCTTGGGCGCAGCGCTGGATCGAGATTAGGCTCAGGTAAGTATTTAGGGGAAGAAATGAACATGAAATGTTTTTTTTTTTCCTTAAATAGGAGTTCCAGTCCACCCCAGTCGGTCTCACCCACTGTCTTCGGTCCCCTGCATCGGCATCTTCACTATAGGCACCCGGCTGTGACAGCTTGTGGCTTCACAGCCAGGTGCCCACTGCACATTATGAGTGGTGGATGCAGTCTTCTTGGACCTGTCAGTGAGTGGCTCCTCAAAAGTGCCAATTGTTTAAGAGGAGCCGGGAACAAGTCCTTAAAGCGGAGTTCCACCCTGGGACATTTTTTTTTTTTTTTATAAAAATACCCCCGGGACAGTCGGGGCTAGTGCATTCCACAATGGCTAGCCTCTGATCTGTCCCGGGTCGCACTTACCTGCAAGAAGAAATACTTACCTTGAAAATGTATTGTCCAGCGCTGCCATCTCAGGTGTGGGCAGCTTGAAGCCAGCGCGATCCTCTTCTGTGTCCTCTTCCGTCTTCTTCGGTCCCACGATGCACTGCACCGGCCCCGCCGTCACTTCCGATGCCGCAGCGTCATCCCTGCACAGCTTCTGGGCATGCCCAGAAGCTGTTTAGCAAGGTATGACGCGCCTGCACCGGAACTGACGTCGGGGCCGGTGCAGGCGCATTGATTCCTGGGAGCGATGACATTCAGCTCCCAGGAATCATTGCATGCCAGGTGAGTGATGAATCGCCGTGGCTGCCGAGGGGAGGAAGAGGAAGTAAGGTAAGTATATTTTCTTCTAAACCAGGTAAGTAATAAAAAAAAAATTGCGATTATCCATTTGCTTTTCAGGTGACCCGGAGCGAGAAGATGGAGGTAAGTTTAATTTTAGGGTGGAACTCCGCTTTAATGCAAAACTTCCCCTTTTGGGTGGAGCCCCGCTTTAAACAGAACTTCAGGCAATTTTTTTTTTCCCCATGCAGTGGGGCTGTGCCCGCACTGCATGAGTCAATTGCTCGTTTTTGTCTAAAGCTGGGTTCACATATGTGCGACCGCGGTTTCCAGCCTGGGGTCCGGTGTGTTTCTGTTCACCGGGTTCAGGTGCGATTTAGGTCAAAATGTATGCCTGAATTTGCATCTGAACCGGACTCAAACCACGGCTGCCCTGGACATGTGTGAACTGGCTCTATTTAGAGCTGGTCACAAATAAATCATGCGAATTGCATGCAATGAAAATTGCAACCAATTCCCACATATATGAACCCCGGCCTAAGGGATTGAAGAGCCAAGAAATACTCATCTAATTGTTCCAGCACAAGAAAGGTCCCTGCGGCACTTGTCCCCGCCCTGCAGTCTAGGGCGCTGAACTGTTGTTAAAGTCAGGAACAGTCCACCGATGGACGTGGGGGAGTGCTGTTTTTTTTCCCGGAGGATTAAAGGATTGGATGAGTATATGCTCTGTGTTCACCCCTAGACAAAACGAGCTGTTGCCCATGTAGTGCAGACACCGCTTCACTGACTGGAGTAGGGCTTTAATGCAGAGAATGCGTTAAAAAAACCTTTTGCTTTTACAACTGATTTAAACCTGAACTCCAGGCCAACAACTAAATATGCAAAGGAAATACATATAGTGTGGCATTTTATCAGCCAATGATTTCTATTTCTATCTATTCCTGAGATCTACATGGCTTTACCCTGTCTGACCTTACTTTTCTTTGCTGTAGCTTAGTAACACCGTCAAGTCTTATATATGAGGCATTACACAAAGTGGGAGGTAGGTCTGCATACCTCCCAACTTTCTGAGACGGGAATGAGGGGCGCCTATTAGCAAAAGTATGTTGGTATAGGACACACCCCCTGCCACGCCCTCCTTAAAGGAGAATTATACAAAAAAACTGATTGGTTAAACCCACAAGTACTTTTTTACCAATACTATTCTTTTATACTGGCTTTTGGAATTTACAAATGCAGCAAATTAGAAATTGGATGAAAGGTTTAGCACTGGGAAACACTTTTTGATAGATAGATAGATAGATAGATAGATAGATAGATAGATAGATAGATAGATAGATAGATAGATAGATAGATAGATAGATAGATAGATAGATAGATAGATAGATAGATAGATAGATAGATAGATAGATAGATAGATAGAGCATTTTATATAAAGCTATATAGATCAGACCAAAGTAAGGGACAAATGAGGAGGAAGAGGGACAGAGGACTTTGTTCCAAATCAGGGACAGTCCCTGAAAATCAGGGACAGTCCCTGAAAATCAGGGACAGTCCCTGAAAATCAAGGACAGTTGAAAGCTATTGGTCTGGGTGGGGGGAGGGGGGGGGGTGTACAGTTTTAGTTACCTTTTTAGTTTTTTTCTCTAAAGGTGAACACTTTAAATGCTGAAGAGAAACAAAAAGTCCGGTCACCTACCTGGCAGGGCTGTGTAAATCTCAGGACAGAATTACACATCCTTTGGCAGATCCTCTATATGTAATTCAATCATACATTCCGCTGTTTGCCTCGAGTTCAGCTTTAATGCAGGGAGGTCAAACAAGTTTGTCGGCAGAGGAAGGAGAATGCAGAGATCACATGGTGGAAGGACGGTATAATTTGAAGAGGAATTCTTGTATCGGCACAATTACAGCTCTCTCACCGGGAAACTATGCAATCTTATCATTTAGAAAAGGACAAGCTGCACAGGCAATGTTTGCAGAAAAGGCTGGATGGGCTGCAGAAATGTATAATCAGTCACATTAGAATGAGCCGTTGTTGGACAGATCCCTGCCCACCATAGACGAACCATATACATCCTGAACACCAGCTGTAATTATAGGTCTGCTATGCTCATTAACAAGACATGCAATTACACCAACTATTACAATTCTGTGTGAGCCAAACAATCAGTGTCTAAAATTACTGAACACCACCAATGGTCTATATCAGCTTTTTTCAACCTGAGTACCCAGGCACCCTGGGGTGCCTTGAGACGTCTCCAAGGGTACCTTGGCAAAATACCTAAAAATTGTTCATAACTTGTATACAAGCCAGCAGGTGGATGAAGCCTGTCTTTTAGTTGCACAAGGCCAAGGGTTTCCATTTTTCACCATTACGACTTTCTAGACACCAGCATCCTAACAACCAACAATGTTGGTTGTTAGGATGTCTGTTGATAATGTCAGTGCCATCCAGCACCATTCTCCATCCATTGCCACTTGCCAGCCCACTAGCCCAGTACAGCCAAGGCCCAACTTAGCTCTCCCTATCACAACACAGTGCAGCCATGCATGCACCTCCCACAGCACTCTACCATCCAGCACCATCCCCCATCCATTGTAACTTGCAAGCCCACTAGCCCAGTACAGTACTGTCTGCTTTGAAGGGGGCACACACGCTGGTCTCTGCATTGAAAGGGGACATGTATACTGGTCACTACATTGAGGGGCTTGTATACTGGTCACTACATTGAGGGGCATGTATGCTGGTCACTGCATTGAGGGGCATGTATGCTGGTCACTACATTGAGGGGCATGTATGCTGGTCACTACATTGAAAGGGGGCATGTATGTTGGTCACTACATTGAGGGGCATGTATGCTGGTCACTACATTGAGGGGCATGTATACTGGTCACTACATTGAGGGACATGTATGCTGGTCACTACATTGAGGGGCATGTATGCTGGTCACTACATTGAGGGGCATGTATGCTGGTCACTACATTGAAAGGGGCCATGTATGTTGGTCACTACATTGAGGGGCATGTATGCTGGTCACTACATTGAGGGGCATGTATACTGGTCACTACATTGAGGGACATGTATGCTGGTCACTACATTGAGGGGCATGTATGCTGGTCACTACATTGAGGGGCATGTATGCTGGTCACTACATTGAGGGGCATGTATGCTGGTCACTACATTGAAAGGGGGCATAAATACTGGTCACTACATTGAAGGGGGCATGTACGCTGGTCACTGCATTGAAAGGGGGCATGTATGCTTGTCACTGCATTGAAAGGGAGCCTGTACTGTGGGGTTTGTGCTAGGGGGCCTGTACTGTGGGATTAGTGCTAGGGGGCCTGTACTGTGGGGTTTGGGATAGGGGGCCTGTACTGTGGGGTTTGTACTAGGGGGTCTGTACTGTGGGGTTTGTACTAGGGGGTCTGTACTGTAAGATTAGTGCTAGGGGGGTCTGTACTGTGGGATTAGTGCTAGGAGGTCTGTACTGTGGGGTTTGTGCTAGGGGGCCTGTACTGTGGGGTTTGTGCTAGGGGGCCTGTACTGTGGGGTTTGTGCTAGGGGGCCTGTACTGTGGGGTTTGTGCTAGGGGGCCTGCACTGTTGGATTAGTGCTAGGGGGCCTGTACTGTGGGGTTTGTGCTAGGGGGCCTGTACTGTGGGATTAGTGCTAGGGGGTCTGTACTGTGGGGTTTGTGCTAGGGGGCCTGTACTGTTGGATTAGTGCTAGGGGGTCTGTACTGTGGGGTTTGTGCTAGGGGTCCTGTACTGTGGGATTAGTGCTAGGGGGTCTGTACTGTGGGGTTTGTGCTAGGGGGCCTGTACTGTTGGATTAGTGCTAGGGGGCCTGTACTGTGGGGTTTGTGCTAGGGGGCCTGTACTGTGGGGTTTGTGCTAGGGGGTCTGTACTGTGGGGTTTGTGCTAGGGGGCCTGTACTGTTGTACTGTGGGATTAGTGCTAGGGGGTCTGTACTGTGGGGTTTGTGCTAGGGGGCCTGTACTGTGGGGTTGTGCTAGGGGGCCTGCATTGTTGGATTAGTGCTAGGGGGCCTGTACTGTGGGGTTTGTGCTAGGGGGCCTGTACTGTGGGGTTTGTGCTAGGGGGCCTGTACTGTGGGGTTTGTGCTAGGGGGCCTGTACTGTGGGGTTTGTGCTAGGGGGCCTGTACTGTGGGGTTTGTGCTAGGGGGCCTGTACTGTGGGGTTTGTGCTAGGGGGTCTGTACTGTGGGGTTTGTGCTAGGGGGCCTGTACTGTGGGATTAGTGCTAGGGGGTCTGTACTGTGGGGTTTGTGCTAGGGGGCCTGTACTGTGGGGTTTGTGCTAGGGGGTCTGTACTGTGGGGTTTGTGCTAGGGGGCCTGTACTGTTGTACTGTGGGATTAGTGCTAGGGGGTCTGTACTGTGGGGTTTGTGCTAGGGGGCCTGTACTGTGGGGTTGTGCTAGGGGGCCTGCATTGTTGGATTAGTGCTAGGGGGCCTGTACTGTGGGGTTTGTGCTAGGGGGCCTGTACTGTGGGGTTTGTGCTAGGGGGCCTGTACTGTGGGGTTTGTGCTAGGGGGCCTGTACTGTGGGGTTTGTGCTAGGGGGCCTGTACTGTGGGGTTTGTGCTAGGGGGCCTGTACTGTGGGGTTTGTGCTAGGGGGTCTGTACTGTGGGGTTTGTGCTAGGGGGCCTGTACTGTGGGATTAGTGCTAGGGGGTCTGTACTGTGGGGTTTGTGCTAGGGGGCCTGTACTGTGGGGTTTGTGCTAGGGGGCCTGTACTGTGGGGTTTGTGTTAGGGGGCCTGTAGTGTGGGGTTTGTGCTAGGGGGCCGGTTTGTGCCACTCTCAGTTAGTGTATCCCATAATAGGGTGTCTCTCACAGTATATCCCATAATAGGGCCCCTGTTCCCTATTATGGGATATACTAGTACTGATGGACCCCTTAATATGTGATATATTGGGAGAATTTGTTCACGCAAGCAAAATACAGGGGACAAAATGGGTGGAGTCTATAAGGGGTGGGGCTTCTGAGAAATAGGAGGAGTCCACATGGAAGGGCGGGGTCTTGCGCCCCACCATGCGACTGGTGAGTATCTTTGCGACTGGTGAGTGTCCTTGTGACTGGTGAGTATCCTTGCGACTGGTGAGTATCCTTGCGACTGGTGAGTATCCTTGCGACTGGTGAGTATCCTTGCGACTGGTGAAGTATCTTGCGACGGGTGAGTATCCTTGCGACTGGTGAGTATCCTTGCGACTGGTGAAGTAGCTTGCGACTGGTGAGTATCTTTGCGACTGGTGAGTATCTTTGCGACTGGTGAGTATCTTTGCGACTGGTGAGTATCTTGCGACTGGTGAGTATCTTGCGACTGGTGAGTATCTTGCGACTGGTGAGGATACTTGCGACTGGTGAGGATCCTTGCGACTGGTGAGTATCTAGTGACTGGTGAGGGTATTAGCGACTGGTGGGTACCCCAGGTTTTGTACCAGGGAAGTTAGAGGTAGTGTAGGTAAGGAAGAGCAGGTCGTTAATATTATCCCCATAGAGTAGAGGGTAATAATGTCCGACAGGATTGGGGATGCCACTCAGTGCACTTCTTGCGGCATGTATGCGTTCCTTGATGAAACAATCGAGGACGAATACTGCTGTGCAAGATGTGAGCGACTTGTTGCTCTGGAAGCCCACATCGTGGATCTAGAGAACACAGTGACAAGACTGCGTGGCATCTACAACCTGGAAAGGAGCTTGGACTTTACCCATCAGGCGCTGGCAGGGGTCAGCATAGAGGAGGAAGGAATAGAGGAGACGCAAGCAGCAGAGGTACGCAGCTGGGTGACTGTTAGGAATGTTAGGGGGAGGAGAGTCAGGGAGGCCAGTCCTGAGTTGGTACACCCTAACATGTTTGCCGAGTTGCAGGTTGAGGGGGATATCAACTCAGGGGTGGCAGTGCTGGAGCATGCGCCCTCCCCCAGCTGCCAGGGGAGGGACGGCTCCAGGAAGAAGGGGGGCCGTAACGCAGGAAAGGTTAGACAGGTTGTGGTAGTTGGGGACTCAATTATCAAGAGGACAGAGAGGGAAATCTGTAAAAAAGATCGCGTGAACCGAACAGTTTGTTGTTTACCGGGCGCCCGAGTTCGGCACATCGCAGATCTGGCAGACAGATTGTTGGGCGGGGCTGGGGATGACCCAGCGGTCATGGTGCATGTGGGCACTAATGACAAAGTTAAAGGTAGGTGGAGGATCCTTAAGAACGATTTCAGGGACTTAGGTAATAGATTAAGGAAAAGGACCTCCAAGGTGGTTTTCTCTGAAATACTGCCGGTACCTCGAGCCACACAGGAGAGGCAGAAGGAGCTTAGGGAAGTTAACAAGTGGCTGAGGAATTGGTGTAGGAAGGAGGGGTTTGGGTTCCTGGAGAACTGGGCTGACTTCTCAGTCGGCTACCGGCTCTTTAGTAAGGATGGGCTGCACCTTAATGGGGACGGTACAGCTCTTTTGGGGAGAAAGATGGCCACCGAGTTGGAGGGGCTTTTAAACTAGGAGACGGGGGGGAGGGCTCAGAAATAGAATCAGTCAGGAGGGAGCAGAGGACTGAAGGCAGTTGAAGGGTCAATAGCGACAGTAGGTCAACAACATCAATTGGCGGGTCTGTGCGGGAGAACAGCAGACCAAACAGGAATAAACAAAACCGCCAATCACGTTTAACTTCCGTAAAACTAAGAGGGGTATATGCTAATGCCAGGAGCCTAGCTAATAAGATGGATGAGTTGGACATGTTAGTACATGAGGAGGACATAGACCTTGTGGGAATAACGGAGACTTGGTTCGACCCCTCACATGACTGGCTGGCCAATATCCAAGGGTATTCGGTGTACCGGAAGGACAGGGTTGGTAAAAGAGGGGGAGGGGTATGTCTCTATGTCAAGAACAATATAAAGGTGCTAGAAAGGAGTGACATTACGGATGGGATGAGCATGGATTTAGAATCTGTGTGGGTTGAACTCGATAGGGAAGAAGATAAGGGAAAAGTAGTTGTGGGGGTTTGCTATAGGCCACCTAACCAAGGGGAGGAGGTAGAGCTGGAATTTTTAGCACTAATAGGTAAAGCGGCAAAACTAGGATCAGTCATCATATTGGGGGACTTCAATTATCCTGACATTGACTGGGAAGAGGGGACTGCATACTCGCATAAGGCCCGGCTATTCACGGAAACCTTACAGTATAACTACATGTCGCAGTTGGTGGATTCCCCTACTAGAGAGAATGCTATCCTGGATCTATTGATCACTAATGACCCAGACATAATCTCGGAGGTAGGAGTCCAGGACAACCTGGGCTCTAGCGATCACAGGATGATCACATTTAGTATAAATAACAATATAACAAGGCAAGTGGGGAACATAAGAACCCTAAACTTCAGAAGGGCAGACTTTCCAAAATTGTACTCATTGATGGAAAGGGTAAACTGGGACCAAACCCTGGGATCACTGACCACAGAGGAAAAATGGGAATGCTTTAGAACAATATTAAGCAAAGGCATCTTGCAGTGCATTCCTATGGGGAATAAATTTAGAAGAGACAAAGCCAAACCTGGCTGGCTAAACCGTAGCGTTAAAAAACTTATTAGGGGAAAAAAATTGGCCTTCAAGAAATATAAATCAGAGGGCACCGTATCGGCCTTCCAGCAATACAAGGAGGAAAATAAGAAGTGTAAACACGAAATCAAGATGGCTAAAATCAACTTTGAGAGACAAATAGCGGAGGATAGTAAAAAAAAACCAAAGAAATTCTTTAAATATATCAACAGCAAAAAAACTAGGGCAGAGCATATTGCACACATAATTAGCGATGATGGGAGGATGGTTACAGAGGACACTGAAAAAGCAACCGTGCTGAATTCTTTTTTCTCGTCAGTCTTTACGCAGGAAAAGGAAGGGTACACTGACCATGACTGTATGGTTAGTAGTAATACACAGGACTTGCCACTATGGCTAACAGAGGGGGAAATCAGGGAAAGACTGGATAAACTTAACACAAACAAATCACCAGGCCCGGATGGCGTACATCCGAGAGTGCTCAAGGAACTCAGTATGGTTATATCTAGACCACTGTTCCTGATCTTTGCTGACAGTATTAGGACAGGAGATGTACCAGGGGATTGGAGGAAGGCTAACGTGATTCCGATATTCAAAAAGGGCCAGAGACATATCCCGGGAAATTATAGGCCTGTCAGTCTGACATCAATAATATGTAAACTTTTGGAGGGGATGATAAGGGACTATATTGTAGAGTATGCTAAAGACAACAACATCATCAGTAGTAACCAGCACGGGTTTACAAATGGGCGTTCTTGTCAAACCAATCTCTTAGCATTCTACGAGGAAGTGAGCTGTGAGCTAGATAGGGGGAGACCAGTGGATGTGGTGTACTTGGATTTCGCTAAGGCGTTTGATACAGTTCCCCACAAGCGCTTAATTTATAAAATAAGGTCTGCAGGTATCGACAGCAGGGTTTGCTCTTGGATACGGAATTGGCTAAAAGGCCGTGTCCAAAGGGTAGTAATAAACAGCGCATACTCAGACTGGTCTGAGGTAGTAAGTGGGGTGCCCCAGGGCTCAGTCCTGGGACCAACCTTGTTCAATTTATTCATAAACAGCATTGAGGAAGGGATCAGTAGTTCGTTATCAGTTTTTGCAGATGACACAAAATTGGCCAGGGCAATAACTGCACAGCATGAAGCAGATATCCTACAGAATGACCTGGACAAAATTACGGAGTGGGCAACGACATGGCAAATGAGGTTTAATGTGGAGAAGTGTAAGGTTTTGCACTTGGGGACCAAAAACATAAAAACACAATACACGTTAGGAGGGGAACCCTTGGGGGAATCAAAAATGGAGAAAGATCTGGGAGTCTTGGTTGATGATAGATTAGGCAACGGCATGCAATGCCAAGCGGCAGCTTCCAAAGCCAACAGAATATTAGCATGCATAAAGAAAGGGATGTATTCCAGAGATAAGACTATAATCCTTCCACTTTATAAAACTCTGGTCCGACCGCATCTGGAGTATTCTGTCCAGTTCTGGTCGCCAGTCCTCAGGAGGGATGTGTTGGAGCTGGAGAAAGTCCAGAGAAGGGCAACTAAACTGATTAGGGGGTTGGAGGACCTTACCTATGAAGAGCGGCTGCAATCGCTCGATTTATTTTCCCTGGAGAAAAGACGTCTGAGAGGGGACATGATAGCAATTTATAAATATCTTAATGGGGATCTCAGCTTAGAAGAAAAGCTGTTCATTCGAAGGAATTGCATGAGGACTCAAGGACATACAATGCGATTAGAGGAGAAGCGTTTTAACCTCAGGCAACGTGGGGGGTTCTTTACTGTTAGGGCTACAAGATTGTGGAATTGTCTACCACAAGAGGTGGTTTCTGCGGGTAGTATGGTGACTTTCAAAAGACTCTTAGACTTACATCTCAAGGATCAGGAGATTGAGGGCTATGTTAGATGATTACAGTCACACACACCTACACAGGTTGAACTGGATGGACTATTGTCTTTATTCAACCTCACCTACTATGTAACTATGTAACCATCTTAAAACTTCACCAGCCGCCACTGGGAATGTTAATGGATCCAAAGACTGGCTACAAAGAGAAACAAATAAATTAACAAATAGGTGTTAGCGATTAACAAACAAAAACTATTTATGTAGCACCCTCTAGTGCGCTAGATGTAGATTTTTTTTTTTATAGAGTAAGCTGTACTGTAGGTAAATTTGGCTTGGCTGACAGCTAAGCCTGGATTGAATCTGGGTCAGGGCTGAGTGACCAAGGGAGGCCGGATGACTCAGCAAGTAGCATCTCTGATGACTCCCCCTGCTTTCTGGGACCTTTGAGAGGCTTCCAAATGCGGTGGGGTGGAGTCTAGGAAGAGCTGTTTGGAGTATTGATGAGCGCCCAAGCTCATCCCTAGGAAAATGGGCTAGCGGGGGGCAGGCCTCCTCATAAATACTCATGGGTCCTGCCAGTAGGGACAGTTGGGTGGAAGATGGTTAAGGAGTGCTGAGGAGGCTGTTAGTGGCCCTTGAGGGCACCCCCTAGTCTGGGTGGGGGGGGGGTCTAATTTGGGCCTGGAGGGACCCTATACAATACATGGAGGAATCCTTCCTGGAGGCACAGGAGCGAGGAGAGGACAGTGGGAGCAGTTCAGCATGCCCAGGAGGTCTCCTGAGAAGTCAGCTGGATGAGCTGGTGAGTGATCAGTCTGGGAGGACTATGGAGAAGTAGCTTTGAGGGCTAGTTAAAGGGGCAGCTGCAGCCAGGTGAGCTGGCAATGTCTGAAGAGGTGGTACTGGGATCAGTAGCCAAAGTAGTGATTAAGCTGGACACTGCATCTTTTGATACACACTTAAAGGGGCCTCAGGTTCCTGCCTATAGCTGCCTTTTTCTGTGCCAGCTGGAGTTCTACAAGCCTGTGTGCTGAAGAAAGTGAGGAGTGTATATAGACTGGGTATGGGCTCTTTCACACGGGCGATCCGATCAGATCCGCCTGTCAGTTTTTTAGGCGGATCTGATCGGATCCTCCATGCAGCTCTATGGGGCAGCGGATGTCAGCGGAGACACCTCCGCTGACACCCGCTGCCATCCATTTCCGATCCTGTCCGTGAAATCTGAACGGATGGAAACCCTATTTTTCCATCCATCCAGGGATCGGATCGGATGAGAGCGGACCCCATAGAGAGCAGCGGGAGCTGTGACACCTCCCTCTCCTCACTGCAAGCGGAGACGGAGCTGTCATCCGCCGGCTCAGCAGGGTTTGGCGGCTCGATCCCCGCTGAGCAGCACGGATCCGCCTACGGAGGCGGACTGTGTGAAAGAGCCCTATAGGAGAAGTTGTCTCTTGAGCTGTTTGAAGTCAAGTGGGCATCCCATAATTTTCCCAAATCCCTATCCAAGTTTATTTCTCTCAATAAAACAAAAAAACCAAAGTACTAGACTGTTTCCTGACTCAGAAGTGACTGTGAAAATTAGTTGTGCCTGGCTGTGCAGGGTGGAGGATTCCATTTCATCTGCGACCCTTAAGGGGGGTAAGCTACATTTATAATCTCCATTTACCTTTTTTCAAAGATCCTAGAATGACGTATGATATATGACAATAATGATCAATGAACATCGCTTTACGATAATATATTGAACCTGCAGTATAATCTACAGAACCAAAAGGAAAAGCCAAATATCATATTATACTCCTGTTTTAAAAAACAAAAAGTCACCATGCATTCTCTCAAGGCATGATCACATGACCAATGCCTCGGGACTGGATCTGTCCTATTTACTGGGGAATGATAGGTAAATGATAGTCACAACCCTGCCTCAGTAATCAGGACCGCCAGTGACAATGTGAGCAATACCTTACCTGTGCCCACAATGAGAATCAGATGGGCAAAAGTTAAATTAGCCAAATATTACAGAAAGTACAATTCTGAAACTCTTGAGTGATATTTTCTGGTTTCCATTCAAAATGAACAGTGCAGTACAGATGGGATCATTGTATAGAATATATTGGTATAGGATCCAGGTCCTGGGTGATTTCTCAGATTGAACCTCCCAGCGGAATCCATTCAGTAGATGGGTGAAGGTATGGGGCTCCCCTTGTCACATGTCATCAGTCTGGTAGCTTTCCATGTGTCACAGCAGTTTGTGGAGGTAAATAAAGCCCAGTGTCCCCAGCATTACACTTCTATTCCGGCTTCCAGTTGGACTTGTGTCTGTAGCTTTCTATCCCAGCCCGTGTCACAGATCCTATAATTAGCGGGAGCCTGCCAGCACTTCTGCTGTGTGACAGATGTGATAGATCCAGCCAGTTTCCACTCTCTGTTTATGGCTATGGAAATCTGCTTGCCGATTCTGCTCTCTCGCAAGGCCTTAAAGTGACAGCAAAGTCAAAACTTTGTTATTTGTAATGCAGATGGCAACACTTACAATCTATACTGTTTTCAAATGCTCAAAACGTCTTCCTTGTCCAATCATATGATCGGATTAAAGTGGTAAACTTTGTGACATTTTTTTTTTTAAATCAGTACCCTGCAGGGTAATGTCATAATGTGCTAGTATGTACCACATATTATGATAGAATCACCTGTCAAAATGTGCCCTCCCGGGCGCTTCTATAGTCACCTGGTCTTTCGGGTTTCATCTCTTCTGCTGCGATGCCATCAAGCCTACGTGTGTGCACCGGAGTGACATCATCGAGGCACAGACCGGGTGCTGTTAATGTATGCTGAGCTGCACATTTGTGGTTCAGTGTACATTACATTTGACAGGCAAGGGGAAGCATTTATGGCAGATGAGACAGATAGGGTCTCTTCTGTCATAAAAACCCTGCCTGTCATTTTTTTTTAAGTGAATTTAACACCATTTTAAGCAGTAGCCTGAGTTTCCAGGGCTATTGAGTAACTCCACTTTTGTTGAGAAAAAAAATTACGCTCTGGGTGATCAATGTACATTGCAGGGATTTTAACAAACTTGGTTACAGATTGCTACCTTTTCTTTTTTCTGCTGTTTTCCTGTGTCCATAAGCAAAGTAAATATGCATGGGAGTGACTTTTTCATTAGTGATCAGCTGCTACACGTGCAGGGTTCTATTGAGGAAAGTGGCAGGGTCTGTCCCCCTTTAGGATTATCTCACCAAAACTGAAATGTTTGTTGCAGAGGATGCCCAAAATCTGACTTGTATCTTTAGTGCATACTTCTGGGAAAATCAGTGAGCCAATCACACACAAACAGGAAATTAGGTTTCTGGAGGTTGTCCGGGTTGCCATACTCCATTGCAATTGTGTATGCTATAAATTATATATATATTATATATATATATATATATATATATATATATATATATATATATATAGCAAAATTGTTTCCCATGAAAGTAAAAGTAGTTCTAAAGGCTCAAGCTTTTTTTACCTTCATACAGTCTATGCATGAAGGTGAAAAATCTTCTCTGTGTAGCACCCCCCCCCCTCCCCCACAGTCCCCTAATACTTACCCAAGCCTCACCTCGATCCAGCAATGTGCACGAGTGCTCTCTGGGAACTCTGCCTCCTCATTGCCTGAGACAGCGAGAGATTTAGACTTTAATATAACTTAAAGTTACCCTTTAGGTATTTAGCCACTACAAAAATAAAAATTGGAACACCGAAGCATTTAGACATAATGTGCTAGTATGCACCACAGACTAAAGCTGGATACAAATTATACAATTTTCATTCGATTTTTTGCTTTAGATTTACCAAAACCATATAATAGGAGGTCAAACCTAAACACTTTAAATTTGTATGCAATCAGGCAGGCCCCCTGCACTACATAGAAAAGGTAAAGCTGAAGGAAATCTTAAAGCTGGATACACATTATACGTTTGTTGGATGACCTACGTATGCGTTTGCACAAGCATAGGGGCATTTTAAAAAAATATATATATTTTATTTAAAAAAAAATTTATTTCTACACTGCCTCTTTATAAAAAAAAATGTAATCACTTTTATTACTAGCATAAGAAATGTAATAATAATAATGTGATAACAATAAAGTATGACAGGTCCTCTTTATTGAGGCATCTGGAGTCTATAAGACCCCAGATCTCTCCTCTACCCTGAAAAGCATCACATTGAAAAAAAAAAAAAACACCGATCTGATGCTTTCCAAAAAATAATGTGTTTACATCTGCCCCAAACTGGAAGTGACGTCATGAAGTTGCTCCCGGCCTCCTAGATCATAGAAGTGAGGAGAGACAATCTGGTCTCTGCTCACGTCTATGGCCAGCCGTGTGAACCTTTGGTTTGTTTCCCGGGCTGAGAAGGGTAAGGCGGAGAGACACCGGAGTGTAACAGGAGTGGGGGGAGAACCCCTCCTGCTGCTTCTAAAAGCAGCCAATAAGCCACTTGGATCGCTTTTATTGAAAAGAGAATTGCCAGCTGAAAATGTAGTAAACCTTGCTGTTTGCTGGCAGCAGGGCCAAATGTAAAAAAACCCACCTGCCTGGCTGCATGTCCCGGGCACTGAGCGATATGATTTGCGCACCCCTGCATGGGGCAGATTCAGTTGCGATCAGCAGAGGATCTGTGAGCTGATCCCCGGCTGATCAGAGCAGAGCGCGCAGATGACACATTCATGTCTGCTCAGAATCTGTAGAGGTGACACGGGCAGAGCTGTCTGTTTTGTCCTAGGTTTACACCTGGCTACCTCTGATCCGCTCCAGCTAAATGGAAGAGGATGGATAAATCTCCAATTTTTTTTTAGCGGCCCGATGTTAGGCAGGTATAAGCCAACACAAATCAGTGTAAACCCACCTGTCCACAGGGATGAATGGACCTTCTGATCAGGTCTGCCTGAAAAAAGAACAGGTGGACCTGATTGAAACGTCCATCTGAAAGGAGCCTTGCGCGTTCCTTAGAGCCGCTCCCACATTAACCAGATCCGCTCCGCGCTATAGCCGAAAGACGGCTACAGCGCGGGCTCTAATTTCCGGGAGGCCGTCTTTAAACTGCCTCCCAGTAACAGGCTCCCCGTGCGCGAGCATCGGGGAAAATCTGTGTCAGCTGTGTCCCATGGACACAGCCAATCACAGATCGTGGTGAATGGCCAATCACAGCGGCCATTTGCCACGCGATCGGAACATCCAATGAAAGATGATCTCAAATGTAAACATATGAAATCATCTCTCATTGCCAGCTCTCCTTCCTCACACAGGGACTGCGTGTGAGGAAGAGGAGAGCGGATCAGCGGTTAGGGGACACCGAGAAATGTAATCAGGGCACTGATCACCAATGCCCTGATTACACAAGAGGGAAATAAAATGCCATACCTGCCCACCATCAGTGCCCATCAGTGCAGCCTATCAGTGCCCATCAGTGCCGCCTCATCAGCGCACATCAGTGAAGGAGAAAAATGTATTTATTTTCAAAATTTACTCACAGAAAATAAGAAAAACTTTTTTTTTTTTTCAAAATTTACTGTCTTTTTTTTTTTTGTAAGAAATAAAAAACCCAGAGGTGATTAAATGCTACCAAAAGAAAGCATTATTTGTGTGAAAAAAATGATAAAAATGTCATATGGGTGCAGTGTAGCATGACCGCGCAATTGTCATTCAAAGCGTGAGAGCGCTGAAAGCTGAAAATTGGCCTGGGCAGGAAGGGGGTGAAAGTGCACTGTAGGCAAGTGGTTAAAAAGTCTATGGGCCAAAAACGTGTGATAGTGCCCCAAAGAATCTCCTGTAATGTACTTGATGGGAAAACCCCATGTGTACAAAAGCAGACATTATAGAAGCCTCAAATTCGCTTACATACACTCAAGTGTGAATGGGGGCTAAAAACATGAGGGGCAATACAAGAAATATGGCTACTCAAATGAAGGAAACTATTCACACATAGGCCATTATAACTATAAAAAACGTATTTCCTTCCTTTAGAATTCCACTTCAGTATATTTAAATTCCCCAGCAGTTTATTTCCTCTCTCGTATTTCCATGCTGGGTTTACTGTCACAGTGTTGCTGCAAATACTACACAGGACTATGCTGCCACTACATGAAAAAATGTCAAACAGTGACATGACCCTGACTCTCTCTAGAGACTGTGACAGGGACACCGCAGTGGAAGAAGGGAGGTGTTGTGACAGTCATTTATTAATAAGTGCCATCCTGCTCCCCCCTTACATTCCAATTCGTCTGGATTGTGCCAGCCTGCTAAACATCTATGAGGAAATACACCGTCATGTGACAGCCTGGGAAACCAGTACATGACTACATAACAGGGGTATATCCCAGGGAAACTCCCTTTGTTTACATTTGTGCCATCTTATTGCAGGTAAACCCAAGGATATTTTTTGGCTTTATGGAACATTTTGATGCCTTATCTATGCTGTACTGTACAATCCCAACATTGTTCCTTGCCTGAGGAGCCGTAAGTGGTACGAACAGCTGGCCATAGAAGTGAATGGCGGTATGCAGCTATACTCAGGTATAAGTCAATGTGCATATGACATATTTCCTAAATGTGAAAATTCAGCGTTCAAGGAATACATCATAGGCACATGCACGTGTTTACACCTATGCACAAAAGAATCGCCATATAGCAGAATACGGCCATGTACAGCCACTCACTTCTATAGCTGGATGTATGCACCACATGTGGCTCCCTAAGAAAAAAAATGCTGGGAATATTACGTAGAATATATTTTAAGCCTCAAACTGACTTTGTGCATGAGGAGGGGGGGGGGGGGACCCAGACATTTATGTAAGCACTCTCAGCATCATACCTGGTGCATTATTGTATAGATCCAATTAGTAGTCTCAGATGGAAGTCCACGGTGACCATACCTTATAATTCCATACGCACCCTCTATATATAGGTGATCTTATACATGGGCAAGGTTGTATCTATCATTCCCAGGAGGATAGAACTGGAGGGGATGAGGAGATCCACTTCATGAGGATCTCCTTTTTAGCGTAGAACAGAAGACAGGAGATCGGCAACTTAGTATAGTCCGAACGTTTGGCATCGTCATAACCCCTAATAGGGCCAACTCTGGTGATACTGGTAAGGACAGTTGCAATCTAAGGTTAATCTCTGAAAATACTGCCAATCAATACATTGAAATGATTGGGCAATACCAGAACATATGGATAAATAATCCAATATGTGTTTTAAATCTCAGACATGCGGGGTCTTATCCGGAAAGATACGATGAAGTCTTTGACGGGTGTAGAAGATTCTGTGTAGGAATTTTACCTGAACTAGTTCATCCTGGGAAGAGATAACTAGCTTGGGGCCCTGTTTGAGACATTCCTCCCAATCCTCTTTGTCTAGTGATGGAATGTCAGTATGCCATACTTCCCTTAACTTATCCAACTTAGGGGAGTCTGTTCCCAGGAGTGCTCTGTATAAAGTCAATGTGGGTTTGCTTGGGTCTCCTGGAGATAACAGCTTCTCTATAGGATCAGCTTGGAGGAGATAACAGCTTCTCTATAGGATCAGCTTGGAGGAGATAACAGCTTCTCTATAGGATCAGCTTGGAGGAGATAACAGCTTCTCTATAGGATCAGCTTGGAGGAGAGGAAACAGGAAGCAATGCACATTTCAATGCATAAAGATACTTGTTTTTGTTTTTTCTTTGTTTTTCAGCTTTATTTGAATTGTCACATAGGGGGGTCAATTCAATAAAGCAGCCTCTCTCAACCTTTTCAACACAGAGGAACCCTTGAAATAAATTTAAAAAAATGTACAGCTCATGACATCAGTGTGACCGTCAGTGGGAATCATCATTGGGAAGAATTACCCCCTTGCAGATAGCCAAAAGGAAATATGGTGTCATTGGAAACAAATCTGAGAGGCGGAAATTGCCCATTTCTCAAGAAACCCCTAGTAACCTCAGGAGGAACCCCAGGGTTCCACTGAACCCTGGTTGAGAAACCTGGCACTGGATTCCGCATGTGTTATGAAGGTCACAGGACTAATTTTTCTGGAAATATTACATGGGATAAAAAGAGTCTATTCTTCAAAGAAAAATATCAAATGTGAGGTAAATACCGCAAAAAAGAAAAAATTGAGATAAGTCACTAAAGAACACATATTCGTCATTTATTACCTGCCAGTAGGCAGCCGGTATTTTAGCAAAGTACAAAATAACAATGAGGGGAACTCTGGGCTGGCCAGTAAGTGAAAAGCATACAATGTATCAGTGGAAATGTTCTGCCTGAACCTCAGGAATGAAAACAAATTGTAACATTTCACCAGAGGGAGATCGTTCTGGGAATAAAAACATGCTAGAAAGTTTTTTGTTTCATATTTATGTGTGCATCTTCCTCTGGTGCAGTGTTAGCAAAAAAAAAAAAAAAATGCCAAAAATAAAGCAAAATTTAAGTGATAAATATTGCAAAACATAAATATTAAGGCCTCTTACACACGATACTCCTGTTTGAGCATCTCCCTTTTCAGCCGTAAATTTATCTTCTTGAAATGCGTGCATTTTCACGCATATGCGTTCGCGCAAATTTGCGTATTGTCGCACAAATGTATTCTTGCGTTTTTTTAAATATGCAAATTTGCATTTTTCAGAACAATAGTATGTTCGTGTGCGTTCATTTGTGCACAATTGTGGGTATTAGGCGTAAATTACTGTCCAAAAATGCAGATTTTTCTATTTTGTTCTTACTGAAGAATACACGGCACTCATTTACACGCCTATGTGCATAGGCACATTACAATGAATGGGCTGTATTTTAGCTCAGAAAAAAAAAAACAAGCTGTACTGAGCATTTTTAAGCTGCAGTGTGCAAGAGGCCTAAAACACATTTGGTAAGGCTCAGTGCACACGACTGTGACCTGAAAGTCATGCGACAGGTGACATCCCGGCGGTTTGCTGGCAACTTAAGTACTACTTTAATGCAACTTTGAAGCGAGGGAGGGGACTACACCGGAGGGAATGTCTGGGTGACCTTTCTGTAATGTCGGATTCAAAACATCAATATAGAGGAGGTTCCGACTTGGAGGCAACTTCCATTAAAGTCTATGGGCACAAGTACGATAGAAGACTTGGAAGTAGTACAGGAACCTCTTTGAAAGTCGAAGCGACTTCAGTAGTGCTAATTAGGACAGCTCCTATTGACTAACATAGGATTTCACATGTCATTTTTTTTTTATTATTATTATACAGGATTTATATAGCGCCAACAGTTTGCGCAGCGCTTAGTCATGCGACTTGGGGTCTCACAAGTTGGATCCCAAGTCACGGCAGTGTGATCTGAAGCTAAATAACTATTTTTTTTTTAATCAATGGACTACTTTTGAGATAAATGCTGCATGAGTTCATTTAACCTAAAAAATGAATGCAATATTTCTCTTAGTGAATTGACCCCATGGTGACACTTCATTCCTGTCATTGCACAGCTATGTGGGGACATCCAGTGCAACACCGCACAACACCACACCAGCATTGTGGTGTGCACAGGGCACATAGAAAACAATTGTTATTTTTTGTCATATAACAGGAGGCACAGTAGACACCAGGCTAAGGGCTCTCTGTGCACCTCCCCATCACCTCTATATAGGATGCAGTGTACAATGCAGAGCTAAATGAAAGCAGAGATTTTTTTCATACAGAAGCCACAGACATTCTCTCAATTGTGACCATCTGTCATCCACACTGACTCGTCACTCTGCACGTATCCCCAGTACAGTTCTTGGAGTTAATGAACAGAGCATGCAGGGGACACTAGGGAGGAGCAGAAGAATACAAAAGAAGAGAAGTGTGACAGATAATGTCTCAAACCATAAGATCAATATCATCCTTCTTTTATAAAATGTCACTAAGACGTGTGACCACCTCTGCTCTGATAACATGAAGGGCACATATCCATTAAGTTATATCCAGAAGACAGAAGCTGGTCTTAAAGCCTAACTTTAGCTGTGTAGAAGAAAAAAAAAAAAAAAGAAAGAAAAATAATCTTAAAATAAAAAGAAAAAAAAGAAATAAAAAAGCTCACCCTATCTGGGGCACCGTTTCCCCACAGTCACAGTCAGGGGGTCTCCATACTATGGCCCGTGGGCCACATCCAGCTACAAGCTATTATGTGAACCACAGCAAACCTTGGGTAAACTGGGACCAAACCCTGGGATCCCTGACCACAGAGGAAAAATGGGAATGCTTTAGGAACATATTAGGCAAAGGCATCTTGCAGTGCATTCCTATGGGAAATAAATTTAGAAGAGACAAAGCCAAACCTGGCTGGCTAAACCGTAACGTTAAAAAACGTATTAGGGAAAAAAAAATGGCCTTCAAGAAATATAAATCAGAGGGCACTGTATTGGCTTTCGAGCTAAACAAGGAGGCAAATAAGAAAAGTAAACACGAAATCAAAATGGCTAAAATCAACTTTGAGAGACAAATAGCGGAGGATAGTAAAAAAAACCCAAAGAAATTCTTTAAATATATCAACAGCAAAAAAACTAGGGCAGAGCATATTGCACACATAATTAGCGATGATGGGGGGATGGTTACAGAGGACACTGAAAAAGCAACCGTGCTGAATGCTTTTTTCTCGTCAGTCTTTACACAGGAAACGGAGGGGTACACTGACCATGACTGTATGGTTAGTAGTAATACACAGGATTTGCCACTATGGCTAACAGGGGGTGAAATCAGGGAAAGGCTGGATAAACTTAACACAAACAAATCACCAGGCCCGGATGGCGTACATCCGAGAGTACTCAAGGAACTCAGTAAGGTTATATCTAGACCACTGTTCCTGATCTTTGCTGACAGTATTAGGACAGGAGATGTACCAGGGGATTGGAAGAAAGCTAACGTGATTCCGATATTCAAAAAGGGCCAGAGGCATATCCCGGGAAATTATAGGCCTGTCAGTTTGACATCAATAGTATGTAAACTTCTGGAGGGGATGATAAGGGACTATATCGTAGAGTTTGCTAAAGACAACAACATCATCAGCAGTAATCAGCACGGGTTTACAAATGGGCGTTCTTGTCAAACCAATCTCTTAGCATTCTACGAGGAGGTGAGCTGTGAGCTAGATAGGGGCAGACCAGTGGATGTGGTGTACTTGGATTTCGCTAAGGCGTTTGATACAGTTCCCCACAAGCGCTTAATTTATAAAATAAGGTCTGCAGGTATCGAAAGCAGGGTTTGCTCTTGGATACGGAATTGGCTTAAAGGGCGTGTCCAAAGGGTGGTAATAAACAGCGCATACTCAGACTGGTCTGAGGTTGTAAGCGGGGTGCCCCAGGGCTCAGTCCTGGGACCAACCTTGTTCAATTTATTCATAAACAGCATTGAGGACGGGATCAGTAGTGCGTTATCAGTTTTTGCAGATGACACAAAATTGGCCAGGGCAATAACTGCACAGCATGAAGCAGATATCCTACAGAATGACCTGGACAAAATTACAGAGTGGGCAACGACATGGCAAATGAGGTTTAACGTGGAGAAGTGTAAGGTTTTGCACTTGGGGACTAAAAACATAAAAACACAATACACGTTAGGAGGGGAACCCTTGGGGGAATCAAAAATGGAGAAGGATCTGGGAGTCTTGGTTGATGATAGATTAGGCAACAGCATGCAATGTCAAGCGGCAGCTGCCAAAGCCAGCAGAATATTAGCATGCATAAAGAAAGGGATGTATTCCAGAGATAAGACTATAATCCTTCCACTTTATAAAACTCTGGTCCGACCGCATCTGGAGTATTCTGTCCAGTTCTGGTCGCCAGTCCTCAGGAGGGATGTGTTGGAGCTGGAGAGAGTCCAGAGAAGGGCAACTAAACTAATTAGGGGATTGGAGGACCTTGACTATGAAGAGCGTCTACAATCGCTTGATTTATTCTCCCTGGAGAAGAGACGTCTGAGGGGGGACATGATAGCAATTTATAAATATCTTAATGGGGATCCCAGCTTAGAAAAAAAGCTGTTCATTTGAAGGGATTGCATGAGGACTCGAGGGCATACAATGCGATTAGAGGAGAAGCGTTTTAACCACAGGCAACGTGGGGGGTTCTTTACTGTTAGGGCTACAAGATTGTGGAATTCTCTACCACAAGAGGTGGTTTCTGCGGGTAGTATGGTGGCTTTCAAAAGACTCTTAGACTTACATCTCAAGGATCAGAACATTCAGGGGTATGTGAGATGAGTACAGCCACACACACCTACACAGGTTGAACTGGATGGACTATTGTCTTTATTCAACCTCACCTACTATGTATGTAACTATGTATGTATATGTAAACCTTGTCTGTGTAATATGGAGACCATTGCATCAACTGCCTATCAAACCAGCTGCCACCAAGCCCTCCACCCCAAGTCCACAGTGCAGATCCCCCCTCCTCCACTGTGGTTGGTTACTAGGACCGTCCTAGCAACCGATGACTTGATTGCTTTGCCCCAAGAATTTACAGGAGGACTGGATTTCATCAGTCCAGACCTGTTCAACCTCCCAGCTTCCATCCTGCTCTGATGGGGACTCTGATGTACATTCCTGGATGTAGGGGGGTCTCGAAAGTGTGCTCCTGCATGTAAGGAGGGACTCTGTTGGGCACTCCTCGATGTGAGAGGGGCATCTGCTGGATACTCATGGATGTAAAGGGGCATCAAGTGAGCACTCCTGGAAGTGGGACATCGCTGGTCACTCCTGGATGTAAGGGGGAATTTGCTGGGCACTCCTGGATGTAAGGGGGCATCTGCTGGGAATGCCTGGATCTAAGGGGGCATTCCTGATGTAGCGACGGCATCTGCTGGGAACGCCAGGATGTAAATGGGCATCTGCTGGGAACGCCAGGATGTAAGGGGGCATCTGCTGGGCACTTTTGGATGTAAGGGAGCATCTGCTGGGAATGCCTGGATCTAAGGGCGCATCTGCTGGGAATGCCTGGATGTAAGGGGGCATCTCCTGGGAACGCCTGGATGTAAGGGGGCATCTCCTGGGAACGCCTGGATGTAAGGGGGCATCTGCTGAGAGCTCCTTAATGTAAGAGGGCCTCTGCTAGCAACTCTTGGATGTAAGGGGGCATCTGCTGGGAACTCCTGGATGTAAAGGGGCATTTGCTGAGCACTCTTGGATGTAAGGGGGCATCTGCTGGGCACTCCTGGATGTAAGCGGGACATCTGCTGGGCACTCCTGGATGTAAGCGGGACATCTGCTGGGCACTCCTGGATGTAAGCGGGACATCTGCCAGGCACTCCTGGATGTAAGGGGGCATATGCTGGGCACTACTGGATGTAAGCAGGACATCTGATGGGCACTCCTGGATGTAAGCAGGGCATCTGTTAGGCACTCCTAGATGTAAGCGGGACATCTGCCAGGCACTCTTTGGATGTAAGGGGGCATCTGCTGGGAACTCTTTGATGTAAGGGGGGCATCTGCTGAGCACTACTAGATGTAGGAGGGGGGGGGATCTGAGAGGCACTACTGGATGTAAGGGAGAACTCCGTTAATAGATGCAAGAGGGAACCTATTCATTGATTACAATTTACATTAATTTAGAACTGATTTTGTTTTTGGTCTGTGAATATTTATAAAATATACCATGTGGTCCCAAAGTTTGGGTTAAACAATGCCCAGCATCATTCACCTGATTTCTTGTGACCTCAGGGCATCAAAGATCTGCCCTCCCTGTTACCCCAGGGTGTCAAAGATCCTCCTACCTGTGACCACAGGGTGTCAAAGATCCGCCTCTATAAGAAAAGAAACAGAGGGTGCACCAGCCTAGCGTATTACCTTTGCAACGATTTATTGTTAAAAAATGTGTATAAAATTATACTCACAAAGGAATGCATGTATCAAGCAAAATGCAGTCCACTAAGTGCTCCACCTAGGGAGGTCTGATGACAAGTGCCAAATGTGAGATGAAACGTCCAAAATAGCTGATGCATTTCGAGGGGTGTCCCCCACTTCCTCAGAGCTCTGTCAAAGACCCGCCCCCCCCGGATCACCAATCAATGCTCCAGTTATAATTTTACATACTGACGGTGCATTGTTCTCATTTAGGACCTGCTCACCACAGACAGAAGAGGAGGAAAAGAATCTGTAACATCAAGTGACCAGACTGAAGGCCTATTGAAAAAAAAACGATACGCTCCATAAGGGAAGGGCGTGCAAAAAAAAAAAAAGAAGAGGACCTAGCCTTTAATTTATTTCTAGAATGAAACATTTAACAATAAAATGCTGCACATTCCAGCTGCCTGAGAAATGACAAGAGCAGCCTTAGATTACGGGAGTCATTGTCATTACTCCTCTAATAAAAGCTCTCAACTCCCCACATATGAGGATTCTTCAGTCATACAGCTGCTGAGCAAACTGACAGCCACTTACTGCTCATCAGTCAGGGAGAAACGCATTGCTTCTGTAGGCTGAATAGAAAGAACTTCAAATGAGGGTGTTCAGTTACAGGGCAGGAAACAATCTACAGTGCTAATTAGGATAATCTGACTCTCGTGTCAAGCAGTAAATAACCTTCATGCCATCACTGTGGGAGGGTGGATCTTGTAACCAGCGAATGCATGACCATAGTTCATACCGAAAAACTATAATAACTACTGAGACAGTTCCTTCTGAACTCATAAAAGTGCCAGAGGAACAGCTGCCAAAAAAAAGACTCTTTTCAAGCAGTTCTAATGAACACAAACTAGCTTAGCTCTAAGCTCTTCTTTCACAGATAGACCTACAGTGCCTTGTGAAAGTATTCAGCCCCCTTGAACTTTGCGACCTTTTGCCACATTTCAGGCTTCAAACATAAAGCTATAAAACTAATTTTTTGTGAAGAATCAACAACATGTGGGACACAATCATGAAGTGGAATGAAATTTATTGGATATTTCAAACTTTGTTAAATAAAAAACTGAAAAACTGGGCGTGCAAAATTATTCAGCCCCTTTACTTTCAGTGCAGCAAACTCTCTCCAGAAGTTCAGTGAGGATCTCTGAATGATCCAATGTTGACCTAAATGACTAATGATGATAAATAGAATCCACCTGTGTGTAATCAGGTCTCCGTATAAATGCACCTGCACTGTGATAGTCTCAGAGGTTTGATCAGAGATGCAGCCAAGAGGCCTATGATCACTCTGGATGAACTGCAGAGATCTACAGCTGAGGAGGGAGACTCTGTCCATAGGACAACAATCAGTCGTATACTGCATAAATCTGGTCTTTATGGAAGAGTGGCAAGAAGAAAGCCATTTCTTAAAGATATCCATAAAAAGTGTCATTTAAAGTTTGCCACAAGCCACCTGGGAGACACTCCAAACATGTGGAAGAAGGTGCTCTGGTCAGATGAAACCAAAATCAAACTTTATGGCAACAATGCAAAATGTCTCTCGATGTGCAAAACTGATAGAGACATACCCCAAGTGACTTACAGCTGTAATCGCAGCAAAAGGTGGCGCTACAAAGTATTAACTTAATGGGGCTGAATAATTTTTCACACTGGTGCGATTCCAGTGCGGGTTCCCGCATTGCCCTTAAATGGCACACTGGTTCATACTGACATCTGCGAACCGCTGGGGGTATCAATGTAAAGTTAATGACACCCCAAAATAGGTTTAAAGATTGCAGTGGCAACTATAAAATGGTACAGAAATCAAATCGCATGGGTGTGAACAACCATGCGATCAGATCCCAGTGCGGATCAAAAAAAAGGGTCCTGCACCATTTTGCTGCGATTTCCGCCATTAAGTTTGTATGGATGAATTTGCATCGCACAGACATCGCATGTGATCTGCACAGCAATGCGGTATGAATCACATGCGATGTCTGATCGCACCAGTGTAAACCCAGTCTTAAAAGAGAAGTATGGGGTTTGGGGTTATTGTCCATATAGTGCCGATTCACACTACTCTGACTTGTCAGGCGACTTGGTCGCCTGACAAGTCGTGCTCCATTCTGTGCAATGGGAACCGTTCTAACAGGAGCGACTCAAGTCGCTCCGACTTAGAATATGGTTCCTTCACTACTTTTGGCCGAAGTCGGAGCGACTTGCATTGACTTCCATTATGTGAAGTCAGTGCAAGCCGTGCCGAAGTCGCGGTGCACGGCGAATCGTTCAAGTCGCCCCCAAGTCGTGTCGCCATAGTGTGAACCAACTCTTATACTTACCTAGGCGGATGCAGCATCTATCAGATGCTGCATCTGTCCCCTCTGGGCCTCTACACTGAGAACCCAGCAATCAAACCGCTGATCGCTCAGTTCTGACAGCTCCCCGAGCAGAGAGGTGGTGACTGTCAGTTCGTAGCTCTTTGCTCTGCCCCCTCCTCGCTCATTGGAGCGCTGACCTGTGGAGGGGTGAGGAGCGGCCGGCTCAGACTCTTGACTCGCTGAGAGGCTGAGCCAGGTGTCGGTCCACTCGAGGCACCTGGCAGATCCCAACTCTGTGGTCATGATGACGCGGTGCCTTAAATGACATCTGTGACGTCAGCAGAATGCAGACTTCAGCCCGCTGTCTGCTGAAAACAGGTCACAGGAGTGCAGAACGAACTGCACTCCTGTGATCCATAGGAGATGCACAGCCAAACAAGCTTTAAATACACGGACTATTGCATTTGTAAAAAATAAAACTCCACCATTACAAGTGCTTTTCTGTATACAGTCTAACTTAAAGAAGAACTTTATTTGGTAGTCACATAATCACTATTTTGCAACCAGCAAATTTCATACAACAGAAATGGTACGGTGCTCAGCAGCAGTATATAATGTATTTAGAGTGCAGTGGTCAGATATATGTCATATACAGTCCAATGTACAGTGGTAAGGAATACAAGATACACAGCATAGTGTATACAGTGCAGGGCTCATATTTGTGTTACGCACAAAGCGGGGTTGGGATAGGTTAATGCACAGTGTGCAAGGGTACATAATGCATTGGTCATTAGACAGACTACATCAAAAAATCACCCCCCCCCCAAGACCAAATCCCCCCTTAATACAGACAGGTCTTCCAATACCCCCTTAATACAGATCAATCTCCCCTACTAGTGCAGCATGACACATTACCAAGTACCGTGCTGTGGTGTGGAAAAAAAAAAAAAGGTACAGGAGTATTTTTTTCATCCACTTTGGTTCATTCACATTCCATTCACAAGGAATGGGTGGTCCTAAAATGTTTCTATACCCTTACATATACCCAGTGAAGTGAACAGCCTCAGATGATACACAGAGATTAAACAAATCCTCCTACATAAGTTTTACTTGTTTATCTGCAGTCATCTCTATCCCAACACCCCTTTAAAAGGGCAGAAAAGTGTTAAACTCTTTCTTCAGCCTACCTACTGCCATTCAAACAGACTGTGGCTAGGTGGGATCAGAAAAGGCATCGGTGGGGGTAAAGAATGCCAACAATGGTCGGAGAGAGTAAAAAAATTACATCATTGGTGTCAGGAGGAAGAATAGTGCCCATTAATTGTGTCAGTTGGAAGAATAGTGCCCCATAAATGGGGTCAGTGGGAAGAATAGTGCCCCATAAATGGGGTCAGTGGGAAGAATAGTGCCCCATAAATGGGGTCAGGGGGAAGAATAGTGCCCCATAAATGGGGTCAGGGGGAAGATTAGTGCCCCATAAATGGGGTCAGGGGGAAGATTAGTGCCCCATAAATGGGGTCAGTGGGAAGAATAGTGCCCCATAAATGGGGTCAGTGGGAAGAATAGTGCCCCATAAATGGGGTCAGTGGGAAGAATAGTGCCCCATAAATGGGGTCAGTGGGAAGAATAGTGCCCCATAAATGGGGTCAGTGGGAAGAATAGTGCCCCATAAATGGGGTCAGGGGGAAGAATAGTGCCCCATAAATGGGGTCAGTGGGAAGAATAGTGCCCCATAAATGGGGTCAGGGGGAAGAATAGTGCCCCATAAATGGGGTCAGTGGGAAGAATAGTGCCCCATAAATGGGGTCAGTGGGAGAATTGGTTCCCCATCTCTGGTGTCAGTGGAAGGAATAGTGTCCCATCACTAGTGTTAGTGAGAGGAATAGTGCCTCGTATCAGTGGAAGGTATAGTGCCCAAGTGACAGATAAAGGCAAACAAAGGGCCACAAATGGTCTACAGGCCACAGTTTGGAAACTGCTGGCTTAGAGTTTTGTAAACCTAATGTGGAACATTTTGCGTCCACAATTTGATTGTTACCATATATTACACGATATACACGTACAGTATCTCACAAAAGTGAGTACACCCCTCACATTTTTGTAAATATATTATATCTTTTTGTGTGACAACACTGAAGAAATGACACTTTGCTACAATGATAAGTAGTGAGTGTATAGCTTGTATAACAGTGCAAGTTTGCTGCCCCCTTAAAATAACTCAACACACAGCCATTAATGTCTAAACCGCTGGCAACAAAAGTAAGTACACCCCTAAGTGAAAAACTACAAATTGGCCTCAAAGTGTCAATATTTTGTGTGGCCCCCCTTATTTTCCAGCACTGCCTTAACCCTCTTGGCCATGGAGTTCACCAGAGCTTCACAGGTTTCCACTGGAGTCCTCTTTCACTCCTCCATGATGACATCATAGAGCTGGTGGATGTTAGAGACCTTGCAATCCTCCACCTGAGGATGCCCCAGAGAGGCTTAATAGGGTTTGAGTCTGGAGACATGCTTGGCCAGTCCATCACCTTTACCCTCAGCTTCTTTAGCAAGGCAGTGGTTGTCTTGGAAGTGTGTTTGGGGTCGTTACCATGTTGGCATATTGACTTGCGGCCCAGTTTTCGAAGGGAGGGGATCATGCTCTGCTTCAGAATGTCACAGTACATGTTGGCAATCATGGTTCCGATCAATGAGCTGTAGCTCCCCAGTGCCGGCAGCACTCATGCAGCCCCAGACCATGACACTCCCACCACCATGCTTGACTGTAAGCATGACATACTTGTCTTTCTAATCCTCACCTGGTTGCCGCCACACACGCTTGACACCATCTGAACCAATTAAGTTTATCTTGGTCTCATCAGACCACAGGGACATGGTTCCAGTAATCCATGTCCTTAGTCTGCTTGTCTTCAGCAAACTGTTTGTGGGCTTTCTTGTGCATCATCTTTAGAAAAGGCTTCCTCTTGGGACGACAGCCATGCAGACCAATTTGATGTAGTGTGCAGCGTATGGTCTGAGCACTGACAGGCTGCCCCCCCCCCCCCCACATCCCCTTAAACCTCTGCAGCAATGCTGGCAGCACCCGACCTCTGGATATGACGCTGAGCATGTGTACTCAACATCTTTGGTCGACCATGGTGAGGCCTGTTCTGAGTGGAACCTGTCCTGTTAAACCACTGTACAGTCTTGGCCACTGTGCTGCAGCTCAGTTTCAGAGTCTTGTCAATCTTCTTATAGCCTAGGCCATCTTTATGTAGAGCAACAATTCTTTTTTTCAGATCCTCAGAGAAATCTTTGCCATGAGGTGCCATGTTGAACTTCCAGTGTCCAGTATTAGAGAGTGAGAGCGATAACATTAAATTTAACACACCTTCTCCCCATTCACACCTGAGACCTTGTAACACTAACGAGTCACATGACACCGGGGAGGGAAAATGGCTAATTGGGCCCAATTTGGACATTTTGACTTAGGGGTGTACTCACCGGTTTAGACATTAATTGCTGTTTAGACATTAGTGGTTTAGACATTAATAGCTGTGTGTTGGAGTTATTTTGAAGGGACAGCGAATTTACACTGTTATACAAGCTGTACACTCACTACTTTACATTGTAGCAAAGTGTAATTTCTTCAGTGTTGTCACATGGAAAGATATAATAAAATATTTAGAAAAATGTGAGGGGTGTCCTCACTTTTGTGAGACACTGTAAATGTTGCTGCAAATGCTTACATGTGTAATACATAGATGGACATGGCCATATGTGCGGCTACCTAGTGAAAGGGTCCTTTCACACGGGGTGGACCGTTTTTTGATCCGCGCCGGCACTTTTTTTTTTTTTTTTTACGGACACCGATGACACTTGTATCATCTGGTCCTTATGTCCATTTATCATCCCATCCGTTTGCGGATGATAAACGGAGATAATGTATGTCAATGGGATTGTGGATGTCAGCGGATGACACCGCTGACATCCGTTTTTGCGTCCGTTCCAAAAAACTAAACTGATACGAAAGGACGCAAAATCGGATGTCAGTGGATGGTCATCCGCTGACATCCGCAATCCCATTGACATGCATTATGTCAGTTTTTCATCCGCAAAAAAAATGGGATGAAAAAAGGACATACAGACCGCCCGTGTGAAAGGACCCATACTGAGAGCCAGGGAGATGTAAACACAACCAATGTGTAAGCAGCGGCGGCCATACAAGCACACCACCACTGCCAAGTGAATGACACTAATGGCGCTTTTCCACTGCATGGAACCGAACAGTTCGGCTCGCTTTTGTGCTTTTCCACTGCTGGTACCGCATGGAACGGTGTAGGAACGGTACGGTGGCGCTTTTCCACTGCATGGAACCGAACGGTACGGCTCTCAAAAACAGTAACACCTCGATTGTGGTTCCAAGAGGTACCATACCCGGTACCATATCCCACAATCCTTTGCATGCAGTCACTACTAGCCACTGATTGGTCAGAGAATCCCACCCACCCCGTTGTTATTCCACCCACTTAACTTTAGTACTACTTTAGTGGAAAAGCAAACCATACCGTACCGAACCGAACCGTTCCAACACCGTACCATGTGGTACCAGCAGTGGAAAAGCAAACCGGTCCAAGCAGGGCCAATCAGGGCCGAGTAGAGCCGAACCGGTACTTGCAGTGGAAAAGTGCCATAAGGGAGGCCATGGGAGAGATATAAACATTAATAAAGTGTAAGAGCCCGCATATCTGCCTGCATGCATTTCCGACATACCGACATAAGCATGTAGATCTGTATGAATAGAGATGCACTAAAGACCATTTTTACACAGGATCTTTCTGCCAGCAGGATCCTGCATAAATTTCAGTACCCGTGTGCATGAGCCCTTAATCTGAATGGGAGGGGGAGAAAGTATGATATAATGCTCCAATTTAGCTCTGACTAACTCGGATGCGCATAACCTGCAGTCAAATCATAAATCAGCCTAATATTTCTGCCTAAATAACACGACAGGAAAAATAAATCTTACTGCAAAATTCAATTTGTATAATGCAATACTTTATTAAATGAAGCTTCACGGCTGTAAGGAGCACACTAAATATATGTCATCCCCTAACCCTTTCACTACGGAAACCATTTTTTGCACTAGTTAAAATGAACATTTTACACCTTAAGATTGCTTAAACGGTTAGTTAATCTTTATAAAAAAATACAAAAGAAGAAAAAAAAAAAAAACACTCTGCTGTCACACTGCACCATAGCGGCATACTATGCTGATCACATCTTACAACCATGCCTTTCCTCTGCAGTACCGGTGTTCCATTATCGCAATCAGTATCAGTCACTATGTTACATGCTAAATCCCACAAAGGGGAAAGAAAAAGGGGATTTTGCAATACCCAATAGATATAGAAAATATATTTAACATTGGAATTAAATACAATGTTTATTGGAATGGCATTAAAGGGGTTATTTTAATGCCATTTCAATAAAAAATTTTATTTTGTTCCAATGTTACATATATTTTCTATATCTATTGGGTGTCGCAAAGTCCCCCTTTTCCCCCCTTTTCTTTCCTCTTTGTGGGCTTTAGCATGCCTCTCCTCTGGAACTGTAAATCTGAGCCATATTCACAATAACAGAAGCCATCCAGAGTGCTGTCCCTCCTTTCCCACTACATGGATAGTGTGCTCTCTCACCTGTCACAGCCGCTAAGCTCATCCAAGCCAATAGGGAAGAGAACACACTGCATGGCCCTCAGGAAAAAGGAATGCACACCTTCCTATAGTTCTAGTAACACAGAGTGGTGCATGCCACTACATGGACTTATCTCTATTATTTACATCTGACAGGTTTATTATGCTCCGTGAAGGTAGCTCTGACACTGGTCGCTCTGGTCTCAGCAACTTTAAATGTAGAGTCAATGGAGCTGCTATGGCTGTTCCTGCCCAATCACAGAAGCCTTTGTATTATTATTATATTATTATACAGTATTTATATAGCACCAACAGTTTGCGCAGCACTTTAAAACATGAGGGCAGACGGTACAGCTACAATACAATTCAATACGGGAGGAATCAGAGGTCCCTGCTCGTTAGAGCTTACAATCTAGGATTATGTCAACACATACATTAAAATACAAAGGCTTCTGTAAAAGTACAGCAGAAGGGAGGGGCAGGCGTATCTGCTGTGTGTGCTTCTCTTCTCTCACAGCCCCAAGTGTATGCTCCAGATGTACAATAAAGCAGTCAGATAGCTGTAAATAGAGAGAAGTCCAGGAGGTAGTATGGACCTTGCTGGGGTATGCCTGCACTTCTTACATAGTTGCTGAATTCCTCAAGTTCAGCTTTCAGCTTTCATTTTTTTGCTATCACAAGGAGCTAAATGTGATAGCATAGTGCAGATGACCTGTTCTCCTTAAGGAGACATCAGAGGTCCATTAGATGATTTTGATCCCTAATGTCACCTCTGCACCCTTTTATTGCCGACTGAGCATAGACTGTGCTTGATCAGCTTCTACCCCTCTAGAGAGGCTGGAGATTTACAGCTCTAAACTTAGAAATACTCAGAATTAGGTGAGCCTAGAGTTGGGCTTTCATTTTCCCATTCCCATTATCGCATAGGTCCAGTTGTAAATATCTCTCTCTAAAAGTGACTGACTGTTGAAGTGCACCAATAATATAATGATGAAAGATAAAGTTAAACTAATTATTACTCTGTAAATTAGATCTGACATTGCAATGCTGTTATGGTTCTCGCTCTTGAGAAAAGTGATTATTTTTCCACATCTTTTATCTTCAGGATACCAGATGGCCAGGGAGCACCGGGGCACGGGTGAGTCATTTCTGGTGCTTTATTTTAGCTGGAGGACAAAAGGTTATTTTCCCCCATTTTAATACTCGTGTTTTTATCACCTTTCCTCTTCACACGTATGTCAGTTATCTATAAAGTATATATCTGGACACAAATTTGTCAAACAGGATATCTCTGCGCTTGTTGGAGGAGTCAGTTCATTAACTGCTAAAACTACAAAACTGCTGCTACTTCACCAAATAACGATATATATTGGAAAACATAAATAAAAAGAATAGTAGCGCAAAAAGTCACTGGATGTGGCAGTCATCTGTGTCAGTTATCTGACCTTCTGAAACACCTCTGCTTGGCAAGAGTCCCAAAGGCTTTCCTTTATTTAAAATACCTAAAGCCAAATTGCAGGAAAATAGATAAACATCTGAAATACAGGCAGATACTTATCCATCATGCCGTACCATCAGGAAGGCGTGAGATTGGCCCCAAATGTATTCTGCAGCATGTAAAGAAGGACAAAGAGTCCTGGAAGTGATGGTTTGGCCCCCACAGAGCCCTGATCTCAACATTGAGTCTGTCTGGGATTACATGAAGAGACAGAAAGATCTGAGGCAGCCTAACTCCACAGAAGATCCTGGTTAGTTCTCCAAGATGTTCTGAACAACCTACCGAGTTCCTTCAAAAACTGTGTGGAAGTGTATCTAGAAGAAATGCTGTTATGAAGGCAAAGGGTGGTCACACCAAATATTGATTTGGATACCTCTTCTGTTCAATCACTTTATATTTTGTTAATTGATAACTATAAACTATTGACACATACTGTACTGTGCAAAAGTCTTTGGCAGGTGTGAAAAAAATTCTGTAAAAAAGAATGCTTTTAGAAATAAAGTGTGTGTGTGTGTGTGTGTGTGTCAGTCAGGGAAAGGGGGGGGGGCGGAATTTGGGGGTTCATTGCTTGGGTGTAACTATTTTTTTTCTTCCCTGGCCACAGCAGCCGTGGGGAGTGGAGAAGTGATATTTTATATATCATTCTTAGTAGAAAGGGGAGATCAGCAAACAGATATTCGCAGATCTCTCTCCCCTCTACCTGGTGGAGCACAGTGCCCAGGAAACATGGTGGGAGCACGCACAGGGGGAACCGGGTCAAACATGCAGGGGGTATAGGCGTCCAATCACTTTCATCTGACAGCCGACAGTGAATTTGTCAAATTTACACATTCCCGATGTATGTAAAACCCCCTGCTGCTGCCGGCGTATAAAATACACCAGTGGCAGCGAAAGGGTGAAAGCTATCATGCCACAAATGTGGGAAATCCAAACAGAGCAGATGATGAAAATTTGTGTAACCCACCACCACCCCTTTCTGATCAGTAAGGCCAATCATCACCAGCAACAACCAGGGACTGGGTGGGGAGAAGACAGTAAAAGGGAACATTTCCATATATTTTTAGCTCTGTATCTCTTAGTCTAATGATTGTTTTAACTTGATTTTCAGCAGACGTCTGCTGATGCAATTTTCTTATCACATGCCTAGTTGAACTCAGCTAAAGTATAACTAAAGGTAAAAAAAAAAATTTTGTTTTGGATAGAGTGGTCATGGATTAGAACACTTGTCAGTTTTTATTGCTGTCTGTGCCCCTATTAGGGAGATTCACCCTCTCTATTTGTGACATGACGTCATCTGTGTCATGAGGGCGGGGCCTCCCGGTGACGTCACTGGGAGGCCACGCCCACAATGGCTATATAACAAGCTGCAGAGACCGGAGACCGGCATAATCACCGGAGACATCATCGGAGGAGGGCCGGAGGAAGAAGAAGAAGACCAGAGGATGCAAAAGAGCAGAAGATTGGACAGCAGAAGAGCGGACAGCAAAAGAGCAGAAGACCAGAAGACCGGAGAGGGAGAAGACCAGAGCAGGAGAAGACCGGATGAAGATTTTTAATAAACTTTCCAAAACGTCTCCTGTCGTTATTTACATACACTGCCTTTTATGGGGTGAATGGCTAGGGGTACAGTGTACCACATTCACATAGGGAGGGGGTCCGGAATCTGGGGGGCCCCCTTGTTAAAGGGGGCTTCCAGATTCCGATGAGCCCCCTGCCCGCAGACCTCACAACCACCGGCCAGGGTTGTGGGGATGAGGCCCTTGTCCTCATCAACATGGGGGCAAGGTGCTTTGAGGTGGGGGGTGCAGAGCTCCCCCTGCCCCAAAGCACCAACACCCCCCCCCATGTTGAGGGCATGTGGCCTGGTATGGTCCAGGGGGGGTGGGGCCGCTCGCTCGTCCCCCTCCCCCTTCCTGCCCTACCGGGCTGCATGCTCCGATAAGGGTCTGGTATGGATTTTGGGGGGGGGGCCATGCCGTTTTTTGGAACCTGGGGGGGACCCCCACGCCGTTTTCTTCCCATTTTTGGCGTGGAGTTCCCCCTTAAGATTCTCACGGCGCAAGTCGCGCCGAAAGTCGGATCATCCTGATCCGACTTGAGGTGCGACTTCCATTCAAATCAATAGGCTCCGATAGGGAATCATTGATTTTGAATGGAGGCAGAAAAAACGCTGCTAAAAGCAACGTGGCCAAACGTGCAATAACGCCAATGGAAAAAGCTACTGAAAGCACGTTTAACAGCTGCTTTTTCCCGGCGTCAGAACTGGCTTTGCAGCACGTTTTTTCTAACGTCCCGTGTACATGGAGCCTAAAAGTGAAAGAAAATTTCAAAGATTTTGGGTTGCCACCAGAACAGGAATAGAGGGGGAAATCTTCCAATAGGGACATTAGTGCTGGTGGCAACCAGGGGTTCACTCACTTTGGAGGGATTTCTTCTCACTTCCTGTTTTGGCATTAGGACAGGAAGGGGAAGAGAAATATCCCCAATAGGACACAGATGGCAAAAAAAAAACATTAAAGAGGTTATAGCCCCCCTTTACTCTATGCAAAATGAAAAAAGAAAGAAAAAACAATTAATTGTACAGTTTACAGTTATAGATACATGGTAGAAAAATTGAAACCTCCCATATATTCCCACCAAAAGCCAATGCGAAAAAAAGGGGGATCTATGTGCCAAAACAAAAAAAAAAAAAAACATAGTCCATAAAATTACATTTTTATTTCCATAATAAATTTAGCAAACCCAAAAAACATGTATCATCAGCTATAGTTTGGTATAGGGAATATGCATCAAGACATGTAGGAAGGTAAGTGCAACGCAGCATTTCACTTGAAAAGAGCTTCCTCAGGATCCACTTTGTTGTTTACTCTTTAAAACATCATTGTCAACAGACAGATGCAGTCAGTAAAGACCCCAAACAGATAGAATACATAGGAGATGTATATGTCTGCAGTAACCACTATATTAGATTCCAGTGTGTCAATATGAAGCATAAATCCCTATATAGAACCACAAAAACTAGAAATTGTCATTCCAGACTACAGATGTAACGTTCCTATGGATACATAGAAAAAGACAAGGTACGCCAAGCTGAAGCATAACACAACATAAGGAGTGCATCCACAGACCAGCAAGACCTGCAGCACAGCAAATCTGCACAATGGTGGCAAAAATGCATGATACTTTAGCAACAGAGTCTTGTGATTTCTCTAAAAAGCCTATAGAACCCCAATCTACCAGTTTACTGCATATTTCCCCCACTATTGTCCAAGGATAGCCAGACAAAGAATACAGAGCTTGGCCACCTGGGAAGCAGCAATATAACTTAAACCTATTAATACAATGGAATTTAATTATCAGTTGTTGGAAATTAACTGTGCTCTACAAATACATAAATCTGTCCCAACTGCCTCCTCACCTTCCTGGTCCTAAAAATATCTCCAGTTACTTTAAATACATTTGATGATGACCACCTATACACACCGCAGTCTCCATCTCCTGTCCTTTAAACCGAACCAGCAGGATGCAATCTAATGACCTTCAGTATGAATTTCCTCCCAGGACCTACAAAAGCTGACTTCCAGAAAGCTTACAAGTAGAATTATCCTCTACTAATTGTACTAGCAATTCCATTAGAGGAATGATCAGTTGATTATCTGTTCATTAGTATAGTGCTTTTGACAGCTTATTACGATTGTTCGGACATAAAAAAATAAAGCGAAGGTGCAAGCTTGGAAGTTTTTCTCATTAGTTAACATATCATCTGATTTTCATTCAATTTGTATGGTAATTGTACAGAAATAATCAATTTCACAAAGGGTGAAACTTCAAGAACACTCCAAACGTATTTAGCGGACCTGGCTGGAAGGGTCACGTACATTACATTACACTAGCACGTAGCTATGTTTGCCTTTGCCGTGCAAAAATTTTTGTACAAGTTAAAAGTGGAGTTCCACCCATTTTTGGAACTTTAGATCTATGTAATCCCCTTTAAAATGGCTTTTACCAATGGAAACTTTTTTTTTTTTTTTTGCTAGTAAATACCTTAATTTCTGCTTTATTCCTCCTCTCCTCACTTACGGGTCCGATCGGCGATGACGTCATTCGGCGATTCGCAGTGTGTGCTGGGATGTATTCTATTCCAGAAATCTCGCAGTAGCTGAACTGTACTGAGCCGTGCCTGCCCCGCCTCCGCCCCGCCTCCTCTCATTGAGTTGTATTGTATGCAATGTATTAAGGCTGTTCTCTGCCCTGCCTCTGCCCCGCCTCCTCTTATTGAGTTGTATTGTATGCAATACAACTCAATGAGAGGAGGCGGGGCGGAGGCGGGGCAGAGAACGGCCTTAACACATTGCATACAATACAACTCAATGAGAGGAGGCGGGGCGGAGGCGGGGCAGAGAACGGCCTTAATACATTCATACAATACAACTCAATGAGAGGAGGCGGGGCGGAGGCGGGGCAGGCACGGCTCAGTACAGGTCAGCTACTGCGAGATTTCTGGAATAGAATACATCCCAGCAGACACTGCGAATCGCCGAATGACGTCATCGCCGATCGGACCCGGAAGCGAGGAATAAAGCAGAAATTAAGGTATTTACTAGCAAAAAAAAAAAAAAAGTTTCCATTGGTAAAAGCCGTTTTAAAGGGGATTACATAGATCTATGTATTCCAACCTATTAAAAATGGGTGGAACTCCGCTTTAATATAGTTCTCGGTTATCATGGTATGCATCTTTTGGTAAAATCTTTGCTGAGGGAAGGTCCACACAAGCAGGTTCTTTTTTCTGGGGCTCCTTGTCTCTAAATATGTCTATTTGAGGACCTCAATGTTTTAGGTTTCAGAGCCAAACTTCTCTATCATTAGGGAGAGGCTTAGTCATCTTTTGTGGTTTCAATATCTGGGGAATATTGGACACCTTCAAGGAGTCTCCAGCCTTCCGGTGTTCCTTTTGGATATCCCTTGTGCTTGTCTGGAATCAATGAAGTGATCTTGCTGCCCTCCCCTGAAGACATCCAGTATAATGGGACTACGTATTTTTGTGCTGTTAGCTAGTACCAGATTCCTTTAGACTTTTAACAGATACCAACCCCCTGAGGAAGACTAAAATCGTTGAAACGCATTGGGGTTTTGCGCGTCTGTGACATCTGTTCACACTGTATACCTCATATTCTGTGTTTTTAAACTGGCACCGTACATTATATATTATTTCAGCCGCTTTACCTCTACAGTGCCTTGGGAAAGTATTCGGCCCCCTTGAACTTTGCGACCTTTTGCCATATTTCAGGCTTCAAACATAAAGATATAAAACTGTAATTTTTTGTGAAGAATCAACAACAAGTGGGACACAATCATGAAGTGGAACGAAATTTATTGGATATTTCAAACTTTTTTAACAAATAAAAAAACTGAAATATTGGGCATGCAAAATTATTCAGCCCCCTTAAGTTAATACTTTGTAGCGCCACCTTTTGCTGCGATTATAGCTGTAAGTCGCTTGGGGTATGTCTCTATCGGTTTTGCACATCGAGAGACTGAAATTTTTGCCCATTCTTCCTTGCAAAACAGCTCGAGCTCAGTGAGGTTGGATGGAGAGCGTTTGTGAACAGCAGTTTTCAGTTCTTTCCACTGGATTCAGGTCTGGACTTTGACTTGGCCATTCTAACACCTGGATATGTTTATTTGTGAACCATTCCATTGTAGATTTTGCTTTATGTTTGGGATCATTGTCTTGTTGGAAGACAAATCTCCGTCCCAGTCTCAGGTCTTTTGCAGACTCCATCAGGTTTTCTTCCAGAATGGTCCTGCATTTGGCTCCATCCATCTTCCCATCAATTTTAACCATCTTCCCCCTGCTGAAGAAAAGCAGGCCCAAACCATGATGCTGCCACCACCATTTTTCACAGTGGGGATGGTGTGTTCAGCGTGATGAGCTGTGTTGCTTTTACGCCAAACATAACGTTTTGCATTGTTGCCAAAAAGTTCGATTTTGGTTTAATCTGATCAGAGCACCTTCTTCCACATGTTTGGTGTGTCTCCCAGGTGGCTTGTGGCAAACTTTAAACAACACTTTTTATGGATATCTATAAGAAATGTCTTTCTTCTTGCCACTCTTCCATAAAGGCTAGATTTGTGCAGTATAAGACTGATTGTTGTCCTATGGACAGAGTCTCCCACCTCAGCTATAGATCTCTGCAGTTCATCCAGAGTGATCATGGGCCTCTTGGCTGCATCTCTGATCAAACCTCTGAGACTATCACAGTGCAGGTGCATTTATACGGAGACTTGATTACACACAGGTGGATTCTATTTATCATCATTAGTCATTTAGGTCAACATTGGATCATTCAGAGATCCTCACTGAACTTCTGGAGAGAGTTTGCTGCACTAAAAGTAAAGGGGCTGAATAATTTTGCACGCCCAATTTTTCAGTTTTTTATTTGTTAACAAAGTTTGAAATATCCAATACATTTTGTTCCACTTCATGATTGTGTCCCACTTGTTGTTGATTCTTCACAAAAAATTACAGTTTTATAGCTTTATGTTTGAAGCCTGAAATGTGGCAAAAGTCGAAAAGTTCAAGGGGGTCGAATACTTTCGCAAGGCACTGTACATGTGACATCACAGTAATTTTGCCTTGTCAAAGGTTTTTTGACTTTGTGTTCAATAGAATAATGTACTTTTAGCTTATATTTTGTTTTTGCTACACTGCTTCCGCTCTCCTCTGTCCTTCCCCTTCTGGGTTAATTAACTATATTCTAGGTAGATACCAGTCCTATTTGGGGCTTAGGAACATAGCAACTGTTTGTCCAATTTTCTCATACAGTGCACTAGACTTTAGTCTTATAAAGAAACCATCTTGCATACCCAGTAGGCCGCATGCCCACCAGCTCAGTGAAGAGGACAAGAGACACCTTAGTCAGTGGGGGTGGTCACCAACCATTGCAAGGGTAACTAAAAGTGGATATGTATTGAATAGGGAGGGTGAGGGGAGCAGTTGGAGAAAAATTAAGTAAAGGCAGAGTTGTACTTTAAACAACAGTCCCTATACTGGATATAGATCTGTACATCACTCTACTATCTGCAGACTTCAATCCACTTTTTTGTCTGGACTCCATCCCACAACAATGGATCACCTTAAATAACCTGCAGCTCTGAGTCAATTTAATGCACTCAATAGCTTGTGTAACATTACAACATGGCCATTAATGAATCCTGACGAAGATATAAGAGAGGCCATGAAATGAACTGAAGTGCTTCATTAGGCATAATTTGTTCTCCATTTAAACACTGACAGACTACAGCGCCCAGGTTACTGCAGACAGACTTAATTGAAAGCGTGCTCCACATAGAAAGAGCTTTTATCACAATGCCGGTCTAGAAGAGACTGTCACTGAACAAAAACTGTATGCAAGGAACTCAACAAAACCCGTCCTGTTAAATATTCTATGACACAGCATTCACACTAAACCGGACGTGATGGCACATATTTACACAACTGGAAAAACAAGATTCTTAAATCATTAAAAGAAACACGGTTAAGCACTTACATCTATGCAAGTCTCAATGGTCTCTTAAAGGCTCTCAATGCCTCTTAAAAGTCGTGTCCATACAGGAGAATTAATTATTAGGAGCTGAGTGGGGTCACGTCTCCCCCCCAAGCATGCTATACAAAGGTGGAGGTGGGCACAGACATTAAATGATCCTGAGCATCTGGATTAACCTGGCCATACATGGAGCGAATTTTGACCTCTGAGAATCAAAGCAGAAAACTGTCATCTGAACATTGACAGCAGCCAAACAGGCTGCAGCCATGCTTTGGCATTCCGATAGCTGCAGGTACAAGAGCCGTCGGCAGAAGATCTGTCCATCTATGCTGCTTAGTAGACTGAACAAGAGAAACCCAAGAGTGTATGGCTAGCCCTAAGCTGGCCATACACTAGTAGAGTTGTGTTCAAAAAATTTCATTGTAAGACTGTTTGTTCGATTTTCCTCACTATGGTCAAATTGACATTCGATTTTGGCCGCAACGATGAGCAAATTCTAGGAAGCAGGATGAAAACGTTTTCTCAAATTAACACATTTCTATCAGTGAATGTGGTTTTCCTTTGGGAAAGTCAATTTACTCCAAAATTGAAAGTTAAAAGCAAACATTTTGTGAAGTGTTTTCTAAAGACATGCCATTGAATGTACCGGTTTCAGTGTTTCAAACAGTCATTTGAAAATCCACTAGACTAGAGAATGGCCAGCTTAGTTAGGAACACAATCTGGTCCTTTCCCCTTCTAGGCACGAAGTTGACTGAGGGCAAGCAGGCACCCACTTGACTCAATGGCCTTGGGAGGCCGAAGCTTCCTCCCAACGGCCTTAAAGGGCCAATTTTTTTCATGATGAAAAAAAATAACATTTTTTTTTGCTTTTTAGTGTAGATGTGAGATCTGAGGTCTTTTTGACTCCAGATCTCACATTAAAGAGGACCTGTCATGCTTATTTCTATTACAAGGGATGTTTACATTCCTTATAATAGGAATAGAAGTGATCAACAGTTTTTTTTAAAGGGACAGTGTAAAAATACAAAATAAAAGGTAAAATAAATAATAAAAAAAATTTGAAGTGCCCCGTCCCTCTGAGCTTGTGTGCAGAAGCGAGTTGCGCCCACAAATGTAAACGGTGTTCAAACCACACATGTGAGGTATCGCCGCAATTGTTTGTGTGAGAGCAATAATTGTAGCCCTAGACCTCCTCTGTAACTCTAAGCTGGTAATCTGTAGAAATTTTTAAAGCATCGCCTATGGAGATTTTCAAGTACCAAAGTTTGTCGCCATTCCACGAGCATGCGCAATTTTGAAGCATGACATGTTGGGTATCTATTTACTCGGCGTAACATTATTTTTCACATTATAGAAAAAATTGGGCTAACTTTACTGTTAAGTTTTTTTAAAATGCAGTGAAACCTATTTTTTCCAAAAAAATTGCATTTTAAAGAACTCTGCGCAAATACCGTGTGACAAAAAATATTGCAACGACTCCAGAGTCTTTGCTAAAATATATATATATATATATATATATATATATATATATATATATATATATATATATATATATATATATATATATATATATATATATATATATATATATATATATAATGGTTGGGGGTTCCAAGACATTTTCTAGAAGAAAATACTGATTTAACCTTCCCCCATCCGCGCTACAGCCTATATACGGCTGCAGCGCGGACTCAAATTTTCGGGAGGCCGTTTTTAAACGGCCTCCCAGTGACACGCCCCCCGCGCGCTCCCGCGAGCGCGCTGCGGGGGAAATCTGTGTCGGCCGTGTCCCTTGGACACGGCCGATCACAGATCGTGGTGAATGGCCAATCACAGCGGCCATTCACCACGTGATCGGGCCGTCCAATGAGCGATGATCTCATATGTAAACATATGAGATCATCTCTCATCGCCGGCGCTCCTTCCTCACACGGAGCCTGCAGTGTGAGGAAGGAGGGGGAGCCTCACAGCGCCGGGGACACAGGAGAATGTAATCAGGGCACTGATCACCAGTGCCCTGATTACTAGAGGTAAAAACACACACACAGTGCCCCCCCATCAGTGCCCGCCATCAGTGCCCCCCATCAATGCCCACAATCAGTGCCCATAGTGCTGCTAGTCAGTGCCCATCAGTGCCTGCTCATCTAAGCACTGATGAGCACTGACTGGCAGCACTATGGGCACTGAGTGTGGGCACTGATGGTGCTGCCCATCAGTGCCGCTCATCAGTGCCACCTGTCAGTGTCCAGTGCCATCCGCCAGTGCCCATCAGTGCCGCCTATCAGTGCCCGTCAGTGCCGCCACTCAGTGCCGCCTCTCAGTGCCCAGCAGTGCCACCTCTCAGTGCCCAGCAGTGCCGCCTATCAGTGCCCAGCAGTGCCGCCTATCAGTGCCCAGCAGTGCCGCCTATCAGTGCCGCCTATCAATGCCGCCTATCAATGCCGCCTATCAGTGCGGCATATTAGTACCTCCTCATCAGTGCCCATAAGTGCCACCTCATCAGTGCCCATAAGTGCCACCTCATCAGTGCCTATCAGTGCCCATCAGTGCCGCCTCATCAGCGCACATCAGTGAAGGAGAAAAATTTATTTTCAAAATTTACTCGCAGAAAATAAGAAAAACTTTTTTTTTTTTCAAAATTTTCTGTCTTTTTTCTTTTTTTTTTGTAAAAAATAAAAAACCCAGAGATGATTAAATACCACCAAAAGAAAGCTCTATTTGTGTGAAAAAAGTGATAAAAATTTCATATGGGTACAGTGTAGCATGACCGCGCAATTGTCATTCAAAGTGTGACAGCGCTGAAAGCTGAAAATTGGCCTGGATGGGAAGGGCGTTTAAGTGCACAGAAGGCAAGTGGTTAAACAACATGTGTCAGAAATAGTCCTGGTCCTTAAAGCGGAGTTCCACCCAAAAGTGGAACTTCCGCTCATTTGCTTTCTCCCCCACTCCGGTGCCACATTTGGCACCTTTCAGGGGGGAGGGGGGAACTGGTACCTGTTTTTTGACAGGTACCCTTCCCCACTTCTGAGAGACAGTGCCGCGGCGATGTCCCTCGGAAGTTTGGCCCCCTCCTCCTTCCCCCCCGCCGCTGAGCCAATCCAAATGCGCAGCGCAGGGAGTGTTCTTTCAGTATGCAACACTCAGGCCTGGCAGGCCAATCACCAGGTTCAAATCTTGCTATGGGGTGGGAGGAAGAACCCCAACACAAAGATACACGTTGGAGTTAATTTACTAAACCTGGAGGGCGCAAAATCTGGTGCAGCTCTGCAGAGAAACCAACCAGGTTTTTTGTCAAAGTTCAATTGAACAAGCTGAAGTTAAAAGTGGATAGCCTACCATGCACAGCTGCACCAGATTTTGCACTCTCCAATTTTAGTAAATCAACCCCAGAGTAAGGCTGGCCACATACATGGGTCGAATTTTGAAAGAATATTCTTCAGAAAATCGTAAATTTAATACATTTTGTGATTCAATGGTGCCACCACTAATTTCAAAATTCGCCCAACCAAGCCTTCAATTTCATATTGTTACAGAAAATAATTTTTGTGGCTGGGAATCTTCTTTTCATTCTGGGAATTTTCTTTTCTTGCACTCATGCGCATTTCTTTTCCAATTATATTTCATGCACGATTCTTCCATCATTGATTAAGAAAAAATTCAAATAAGCCCGATCACTCAAATTCGATGACTGCACGAAAATCGGCTGTTGCTGCAGCCCACTAATGGTGCAAAATTTGAACAAAAATTCTTAGATATCATTTTCGAAAGAAAATTCTTTTGAAAATCGAGCCTTGTATGGCCAAGCCTTGGCTGGCCATACATTATACAAATTTCTTGTACAATTTTCATTTCGGATTTACCAAAACCATATTAGGTCATTAGGCCATTTAGGTCAAACCTAAACACTTTCTGTTTGTATGCAGTCAGGCAATCCCTTGCACTACATAGATGAATGTAAATTTAAAGGAAATAGAAAAAGAAAATTGTATAATGTATGGCTAACTTAACAGATTCTCTTTAAAGAGTATCTGCTGCATTACACAAAAAAAACAAACATTTTATTAGGTAAATTACCATATAATATAATGGCGTTGTGCTGACCGATAACGGCTACATGTACCTGCTTATAGCTTAAAGCGGAGTTCCACCTAAAACAAAAAAAAATACATAAAAATACCCCTGGGACAGTCAGGGCTAGTGCATTCCACAATGGATAGCCTCTGAACTGTCCCGGGTTGCACTTACCTTTTAGAAGAAATACTTACCTTGAAAATGTATTGTCCAGCGCTGCTATCTCAGGTGTGGGCAGCTTGAAGCCAGCGCGATCCTCTTCTGCGTCCTCTTCCGTCTTCTTCGGTCCCAAGATGCACTGCGCCGGCCCCGCCGTCACTTCCGGGGCTGCAGCGTCATCCCTGCACAGCTTCTGGGCATGCCTAGAAGCTTTTTAGCAAGGTATGCGCCGGAACTGACATCGGGGCCGATGCAGGCGCATTGATTCCTGGGAGCGATGACGTTCAGCTCCCAGGAATCATTGCAAGCCAGGAAGTGATGAATCGCCGTGGCCGCCGAGGGAGGAAGAGGAAGTAAGGCAAGTATATTATCTTCTAAAACAAGGTAAGTAAAATAAAAAATTGCGATTATCCATTTTTTTTTTCAGGTGACCCGGAGCAAGAAGATGGACCGAAGTTACATTTTAGGGTGGAACTCCAATTTAAGATTTTCATTCTGTAACGAGTCTCGCCTACTGTGCCTCCAATAGTGACAGCTTGAAGTGAAACAGTCAGAAGTGACAACGTGATCTAAGTGCCACAAAGGTGTTGACAGGCCGTGGCAGTACAATGCAGCCCCAAGCAGTGCCAGAACATACATTTAGATTACCGGGAGACCCTGCAATGGAAGCTGGTTCCCATTGGAATTGTTGAGTTATTATGGAATCCCATTAGTCACCAAGTGGTCTGGGAAGACTTCAAAGCAGGGGTGGACAAATTGATAGCCAACTTCATTGACAACTAGAAAAAAAAAAAACCTCAAACGTTAGGGACCAGCTGTCATTTTTATGGAGTTTTGGCCACCTAGCTCCTGGGATTTGTCCATCTCTGCTTTATAGCATACTTCTTCTAGTGTTACCTCCATGGATTCAGCAAGTACATGAAGAATGAGAGCTGCTACAGGCAGTGCTGTACAATATATTGTTATTAACCTTCCCAGTCCCCTCTACCAATAAAAGCTGAAAGGAAAAGATGACTGCAACACTTACGCCTCCAGCTAAAGACATTGATCTGCACATGTAATACAAAGACAAGCGGATCAATAGATATTATGTACGTTATATTACTGAACATCCCACCCTGAGCCTTACAGCTTAAAAAAAATAAATGTATATATACTGGTTTACAGTGCACTCGGTCGCAGGTCGATTAACTGTATTAAAAAACATACATACTTTTCAAATGGATTTAAAATTCACACTTCACCTGAACCAAAAAGAGCATGTCAGTAAGGTCAATGCACATTACAATCTAAATTAAAATGTAACCTTTGCTTCGCACACAAACAAAACTGCTCCTTCCAAGCTCCCAGATCAAGAATTGTGTCGGTTCACATTTCTGCGATCACAGAGATCGCATGTAATTCAGAGCGCACTGCTACTAAAATTTCATGCGATCTCTGTGCGGTGCAAATTCAGCCATACATTCTGTATGGCTGAATTCGCACCGCAATCGCACCTAACTCGCACAGGACCCTTTTTTTGGTCCGCAGCAGAATCGGATCGCATGGTGGTTCACACTAGTGCGATCCGATTCTGTGCAAACTTTCAGATCGCACTGCGATATGCAATCTGATCTGGGGGGTGTCGTTAACTTCTAATTGACACCCCCAGCGTATCGCATATGGCAGTGTGAACTGCCAGGGGTGTGGATGCGATGCGGGAACACTTTGTATATTCGCAGCGTTCCCGCATCGCAGAAATGTGAACTGGTACTTCATACACACCTATGCGTTTTGCAGCTCATATAAACACGGGTCATGAAAAAACATTGATTCAAATGAGGGCATCCACCTCTACACACCGCGATGAAAAAAAATGAGGCATGTCAGATTTCACATGCATTTACCAGTGTTATCTGGCCCAACGCAGTCTACGGAAGCGCATTAAAAAAATGCCCTAAAATCATGCATTAAAGAACATAAACAAAACACAAGGAAAAATGCATGACAGCAGAAGCGGAGAGCTGTGAACGGGGATTATAATTATTATGTATATCCAAAAACACAAACGGTGGTTTCTGCATGCACAAATGGACAAGAGGCCTAGGCTCTCTAAAAAAATAAATAGTATAGATACAATGCCTAGGTAAAGAAAATAATAAAGCCGTGTGTGATACTTTTTTTTCCTGTGCAGCAGGAGCGTAACTACAGGGGTTACAGGGGTTGCAGTCGCAACCAGGCCCCATGCTCCAGGGGGGGTTTGCGGCTCCCCTGTACACCTGGATAGGAGGGGGGCGGGAGTAGCATGTAGAGAAATCACTGTCCTCCTTTTTCCTCCTGTTGCTGCAGGAGGAAAATGGAGGAGATTGGTTCCTCTGTATGCTGCCCCAGCCACTCATCCTATCCAGTTTACTTGTGTTCTGCTGTCTCTGGGCCCCAGTGTGCTCTCCTGGTCCCCCCCCCCTCCTTTACCTGTGTAACAATAGAGAACCAGGAACCAGGAAGGGGTCGGTAAATATGTAAATTACCAGCTCCTTCCTTTTCTGAATGGACAGAGTCATAGTCAGTAACACTGTAAAAAAATAAAATGATAAAAAATAATACAATTAAAATACCTAAAAATAAAAACTACTGACACCAGTGGGTGAACTTCCAGGATCGTAAAGGTCACACTTGCGACTGGGCCCTGGCATTCCACCTGGCAGGCCCCAAGATGGCAGGAAGGGGGCTCACTGCAGAACTTGTGAAAGGGTCCCGCTGCGGGACTGTAATAAAGGGCCCCACAACAAGAGTAAAGGGCCCCAGGATCAGTGGGAAGAGCCCCAGGCTTGAAGGGAAGGGCCCCGGCCAGGGGTCCTGGGGGTCCTTCATGGTTTCTTGCACCGGGGCCCTGAAGATTCTAGCCACGCCTCTGCCGTGCAGCAACACTAAAACTTTCAGTACAAGCTTTAGGTCTGTTCCCCCCTTTTAAGGTCCTTAGAAAAAGTGGGTACACTCCAAAAGTTTGCCCCAAAAAGTTTATCGTTATTGCAAACAAAAAATGACATCATTGGGTATTAGGATGCCGTCATCTAGAAGGTCATAATGGTGAACAATGAAAACCTGTGGCTTTGTGTAACTAAAAGGAAAGCTATATCCACCTGCTGGCTTGTATACAACTTTGGGGCAATTTTTAGGTATTATGACACCCCTGAAGAAACATCAAGGCACCCTGGTTGAAAAAGGCTGGTCTGAGCCAGCTATGTTTAATTAGTACATTTCTAAATGTCAAGAGATATAGAAATCTGCTCCATGAAAAGTGATGCCTTACAGCATGGGTGTCAAACTCAATTTCATTGTGGGCAGCATCAGCAGTAGGGTTGCCCTCAAAGGACTGGTTGTGCTACATATAGAGTGCAAGGTTCCAGAGTGCAACACATAAAAAGTGCAGAGTTCAGGATTAAAGTGATATTAAAGTGTTACTAAACCAACAACAGTAAAATCTGTCTGTATATGCAGTAAAGCATGCTTGTTATACTCACTTTGGAACCTAAGGGGTTAATAAACTCTGCATTGGGTAAAAAAAAAAAAAAAAAAAGTCTGTTTGGTCCCTTCTCCTCTGTTCCTCCCATTCTTCCACTGTCCCCAAACCATCTCCTGATAGGACAGAGGCTAGGAGACAAGCTACACATGCTCAGTTTAGTGTGTATTGCTAGAGAGTTTTTTTTTTCTTGGGAGGGTGCATGTGATCAGCACAGGGCCAATCAGCATTGTCCAGACAGAGGGTCAGGGGTCCTGCAGCCTTATAGGACAGTCAGAGCAGAATGAAAACTCCTCTTACAAGCTTTAACCCAGGGGTGGGGAACCTATGTCCCGGGGGCCGTATGCGGCCCTCAAAGTCATTTGGTCCGGCCCCCCGTGCAGCTGAGTCTGTGTGTCTCAGCTGATCTGTCAGAATGGAGCCAATGCTTCCTGTATAGTTCCGGCTCCATTGTGACAGTCTGAGTGAGTCACAGGCGGAGTGATATCAAATGCACTCCGCCTGTGACCAATACAGGAAACATCGCCTCTTCCTCCAGCGCGGCACCGCTGCTAGCCAGCATTTCCCGCCAGCAGCACACACAACAGTACCAGCCAGAGCCAGCAGTACCAGCCAGAACCAGCAGTACTCACAGCAGTACCAGCCAGAGCCAGCAGTACCAGCCAGAGCCAGCCCTACTCCCTGCAGTATAAGCCAGAGCCAGCAGTACCAGCCAGAACCAGCAGTACCAGCCAGAGTCAGCAGTACCCACAGCAGAACCAGCAGTACCCAAAGCAGTACCAGCCAGAGCCAGTAGTACTCACAGCAGTACCAGCCAGCAGTACCTACAGCACAGTACCAGCCAGCAGTACCCACGGCAATACCAGCCAGCAGTACCCACAGCAGTACCAGCCTGAGCCAGCAGTACCAGCCAGCAGTACCCACAGCACAGTACAATCCAACAGTACCAGCCTGAGCCAGCAGTACCCAAGGCAGTACCAGCCAGCAGTACCTACAGCACAGTACCAGCCTGAATCAGCAATACCCACAGCAGTACCAGCCTGAGCCAGCAGTACCCACAGCAGTTCCAGCCAGCAGTACCCACAGCACAGTACAAGCCAGCAGTACCAGCCTGAGCCCGCAGTACCCACAGCAGTACCAGCCAGCTGTACCCACCAGCAGTACCAGCCAGCTGTACCCACCAGCAGTACCAGCCAGCTGTACCCACCAGCAGTACCAGCCAGCTATGCCCACCAGCATTACCTGCCAGCTATGCCCACCAGCATTACCTGCCAGCAGTTCTTTTCAAAACTTACCACCACAAAGTCGACTGCGCTCCAGACTGACCGACGCAAACCTGGAAAACCAGTTCCGAGTAGCAACATCATCAATACCAGCTAACATCACACACCTCACCAAAGAGAAGCAGTTGCAGCCATCACATTAGGGGTGAGTTAATTCAATGTTTGACCAAATATAACAGGCACATTTTTAAGTTGATCATTTTGTACGGCCCCCAAATGATTTTATAAATACCCATATGGCCCTTGGCAGAAAAAAGGTTCCCCGCCCCTGCTTTAACCAGACACTGATAGAAGTCACAAGACTCTAAGTGCCAATGAGAAAAGGTGTTTAGCAGTTTATTGTTAGTAAAATAATTGCATTTCCTAGTTCTGTGTACTGTGGGAGATCAGATATAGTGACTGCAGGGTTTTGGGTTTAGTAACAATTTAAAGTCTTGTTTTTGTTAAATAACAAACATGTCATACTTAACTGCTCTGTGCAGTGGATTTACACAGAGCAGCCCCGATCCTCCCCTTCTTGGGTTCCCCGCTGGGGCTCTCTGCCCCTCCCTCCTGCCAAGCGTCCACAGAGCAAGCAGCTCGCTCTGGGGGGCACCCAAGCAGGCTGACTCCCAAGCTACGGCTCTGTGTGTCCATTCACACACAGAGCTGTGACTCTGCCCCGTTGCCTCCCTCTCCCGATTGGCTCATTGGCTGAGATTGGAAGAAGAAAAATGCAGACTATGACCCTAAGAACACCATCCCTACAGTAAAGCACGAGGTGTAAACATTAAGCTTTGGGGCTGTTTCTCTGCTAAAAGGTAAAGACTGACTTTGCTGCATTGAGGGGCCAATGGACGGGGCCATATATTGTAAAACCTTGGATTAGAACCTTCCTCCCTCAGCCAGAACACTGAAGATGGGTCATGGATGGGTCTTTCAGCATGACAATGACCAAAAACACACTGCCAAGGTAACAAAGGAGTGGTTCAAGAAGAAGCACATTAAGGTCACGGAGTGGCCTAGCCAGTTTCCAGACCTTAATCCTATAGAAAATTTATGGAGGGATGTGAAACTTCGAGTTGCCAAGAGAAAGCCTTTTAAGAAACCTTAAGGATTTAGAGAAGATCTGTAAAGAAGAGTGGACCAAAATCCCTCCTGAGATGTGTGCAAACCTGGTCATCTACTACAAGAAACGTACGTCTGTGCATCCCAACCTTGGTTTCTCTACCAAGTACTAAGTCATGTTTTGCTTGGGGATCAAATACTTATTTTACTCACTAAGACCTGGTCCACACTAGCGCGACTTGTCAGGTGACTTGTCAGCCTGACAAGTCACGCTCCCTCGCAGTCCATTGACCGCTACAGGACCCGTTCTAATAGGAGCGACACAAGTCGCTCCGACTTAGAAAAAGGGTCCTGTACTACTTCGGGGCGACCTCGGAGCGACTTGCATAGACTTCCATTATGTGAAGTCCATGCAAGTTGCTCCGAAGTCGTGGTGCATGGCAATGCACAAGTCGCCCCCGAAGTAGTACAGAGTCGTGTCGCCTCAGTGTGAACCGACTCTAAACTGCAACTCAATTTACAACATTTGTACAATGTGGTTGTTTTTTCTGAATTTTTCTCTCTGTATCATTTAAAATACACCTATGATACAAATTCTAGACCCTTCATTTCTTTGTAAGTGCGCAAACTTACAAAATCTTGAGGGGATCAAATAAATATTTTCCCCAGTGTATTTGCTTTCACATATAGTAACCTTTTTACCTTGGATTTCACGGTTCTTGAAAAAGATATTTTATGTAAGCTTTGTGGTATGAATATTTTACATAACTGTTACATTAATAGACAGGCTTTCAGCACCCTTTTAGAATGAAGACCTCAGGAAGAGGCTCAAACAACATTTTCGTACTACATTGGAAGGTCTTATTACAACACAGACTATACAAACACACAAAGATTCTCATAATGCAGAGGCATATTTCTCATACCATGCTTAGATTGGCATCTCCGCAGTGGTGCAAGGAAAACAAAACCTTCCAGTAATTACTACTAACAAGACGTGAGCTCTAGATGAAAACTGTCAGGGCGCTTACATGTTGTTGTACAGGTTTTTAAGAATGCCAATGAATAATGACTTGCAGTGTCCCAGATCAACCTCCACAGGAGGCTGTCTGTTCATATTTGCACCAGCTTGTATCTACATGCAGCCCTGGCACCAGATGTCTGTAACAATAGGGCTGGACGTAGAGGGCAGACAGACAGAGAACATAAGATATGTGGACTTGGTCTGAATGCGGTGCTGTAGGAACAGGGGTCAGAGAAGTTACAATTGAGATTGGTTCGCCGAGGAGGATCCAGGCAGAGAGATGATGGCAGATGTTCCACCACAGCAGAGCCGTACAAGAAAGCTCCTGAGGCCTGATGTATAAGACAGCCGTATTTTCCTATTCACCCCTGCATTTTATCATATGACCATGGGTAGGGAATGCACGGGGGTGAGCACCACCCCAGCAGCTCCGCTGAGGAATTTGTGGCTGCCCCATTACTATAGTTTATGCAAACTCAAAAAATAAAAATAATATGCATTGAACAAAATTATAAAAACGCAACACTTGTTTTTGCCCCCAATTTTCATGAGCTAAACTCAAAGATCTAAGACTTTTTCTATGTACACAAAAGGCCTATTTCTCTCAAATATTGTTCACAAACCTGCCTAAATCTGTGTTAGTGAGCGTTTCTCCTTTGCCGAGATAATCCATCCACCTCACAGGTGTGGCATATCAAGATGCTGATTAGACAGCATGATTATTGCACAGGTGTGCCTTAAGGGCCGTACACACTTGACGAAAATCGGACGAAATATCCTCCGATTTTTCTCTCTCTTGCTCAGCGTTCATTACCGTTTTTAGGTGACAGTGCATAAAATGTTTACGAAATTTCTCGTCCGATTTTTCTTTTTTTGGCACATTTGTTCCTAGACTTCTGGGTTGTCAGCAACTTCAGATCATGCACGGTCTTTCGTATCCGATTTTTCACGGACGTACTGCATGCACATTAAACGAAAATTAGTCGTCTGGGGACAGACGATAAAAATTTTGGTGTTTGTCCCTCTGTTTTTGTTTGTTTAAAATGTCGGCATCAGCTGCTGAAAGTTGTGTACACACTAGGCGAAAATCGGACGATTTTACCTCGGACGGGAATTTTTGGCAGATTTTCGACTAGTGTGTTCCCCACTTTAGACTGGCCACAATAAAAGGCCACTCTAAAATGTGCAGTTTTATCACACAGCACAATGCCACAGATGTCACAAGTTTTTAGGGAGCGTGCAATTGGCATGCTGACTGCAGGAATGTCCACCAGAGCTGTAGCCCGTGAATTGAATGTTAATTTCTCTACCATAAGCCGTCTCCAAAGGCGTTTCAGAGAATTTAGCAGTACATCAAACCGGCCTCATAACCGCAGACCATGTGTAACCACACCAGGCCAGGACCTCCACATCCAACATCTTCACCTCCACGATCGTCTGAGACCAACCACTCGGACAGCTGCTGCAACAATCGGTTTGCATAACTAAAGGATTTCTGCACAAACTTTCAGAAACCGTCTCAGGGAAGCTCATCTACATGCTCGTCGTCCTCATCAGGGTCTCGACCGGACTGCAGTTCGTCATCGTAACCGACTTGAGAGGGCAAACGCTCACATTCGACGGTGTCTGGCACTTTGGAGAGGTGTTCTCTTCACAGATGAATTCTGGTTTTCTTAGATCTTTGAGTTCAGCTCATGAAAAATGGGGGCAAAAACAAGCGTTGTGTTTATAATTTTGTTCAGTATATATCTGGCCTTGTGCCTTTAAACCTCCATGGCATATCTTTTTTTAGTCTGTTCCTCAAATCTGCACACTTGTAAAGAAATGGTCTCTTCACATCAGGAACACTTCAGAATATGTTGAATGTATGGTCTCCCACTGCACTCTTTGGTTCCTCTTGCTGGCCACTACATCACTACATAGTACAGTAGTAATGTAGTTGTCAGAAAATGGAATCAGTGCCCAGCGAAGAACTTCCTGTCCAGGTGACAACCACAACTATCTTGAACAAGGCATTTCCCTATCCCAGAGGACCTGGATTCTTTTGGAGCTTGAATGTGCTATGTAAAGTAGAGTAAGTAATTATCTAATGTTATAATTAATGTAGATCAAATTGCATACTTGCAGAAACACCCCTAGAGTATAACTAAAAGGCAAACCTTTTTTTTTTGTTTTGTAGTTTTAGATACAGATTTAGGTAGAGAAAGATAAGAACACCTGTCAGGTTTTGATTGATGCCTATGCCCCTATAAGCTTAGTACACACGGGCCAAAATGTCAGGCAGCATCAGCCGGTTGTTCGGCTGGCTTCTGTCAAAGGGACATGACTGAAAAAGGTCTGCCGATCCAATCCCAGTCATTGACAGGAGTATTCTGGCAGGGGGTGGGGGGGGAACTATCCCCCTGCCAGAACACAATAGCACAGTGGGGAGATCGCCATATTAACATCGGACAGTTAGTACATCGGCTTCTCCTGAGCTCTTCAGTTTTTTGCTTTAATTCAGCCCGCTGGGTTGAAAAAAAAAAAAAAAAACTACTAGTGTGTACCAGGGTTTCGAGAGATTCACCACCTCTATCGGTCCTATACACCAAGAGTGAAGAGCAAAGAAAATCTCAAATTTTGAGTTGTCACCAAAACAGGAATAGAGGGGAAATCTCTCAATGGAGACTGCAGTTCTGGTGACCAGCAAGATTTGCTCTCCTTTTCTGTTTTGGCTATGGGGCAGGAAGTGAAGGGAAATCTTCGCAACAGAGCACAAGATGGCCAACCCCCCCCCCCCCCCTTCAAAAAAAAAAATACTCTAGATAAAATGAAAACATATTTGTCTCCGGTGTTTCTTTAAAAAAAAGTTGTAAAGCCTCAAGGTTTTTCACCTTAATGCATTCTATTCTGTGCTGCAGCTCCCCCCAAACCCCCCCCTATTTCTTACCTGAACCCGATCCAGCGATGTGCACCAGTGCAGCGGCTACAGCCTCATTGGTCAAATTGATAGCAGGAGGAGCCATTGTCAATCAAATCCAATGACATGGGGGGCGGGGCCGAGTCCTGCTGACTGTGTTAATGGACGCAGCAGTGGGACTCGAGAGCGAGCCCGCACGTGTGACCCTCATGGTAAGCCACTTTCCGTGGTGACACTCGATGAAGAGGAGGGGCCTGGAGCGCCGGCAGGGCACCCCAGAAGAAGAGGATCTGGGCTGCTTCTTGCAAAACAATTTTTGCAACAATCCCTTTTAGGTTAAAAAAAATAGATAAATCACAAAAATAATATTTATAGAAGCAATTCAATAATTTAAGGTTACAAAAATGTTAAAAATAGCTTTCTATATCAATCTGCAATCCTTTTATTGTCAAGAAATGTAAATGTTGCTTACTTGCAATTAGGTAATCCCTGATATACGGAATTCCCCAGAAATCTAATGTCCTGCTTTCTGTTTGTCTCCCTGCTTTTCTCAGAAATCTGCACCGAGAACCAAGTTATATTTCAGGCATCTTTAGCTGTGGTGAGGCTCAGATATTTCTGAAAAATGCAGACACTGCAGCTTCTCCCACTGCAATACAGAGAATGCTCAGTTGTTATAAATGAACGCTGACCTTTCCATTTAGAAACGAAGGCCCCTTTCACATGTGAAAAGGAAATTTGTACATCCTGTATATTATCATATTTTATTATGTATGTATTGCACACTGCACTCATTGTGCACATGGCACTAATAATGTTTTCATTACGTTTGCATTCTTTCCAGTCCTAAATAGAATTAGCCTGCCTATGTCCCAGTTTAGGAGATATGCACCCTGCATGCAGCCGCTGACATCTGCCACGCATGCGCACTTAAAGCCCAGCCTACCATGCCAGAACTTTAGCGCTTCTACCCGGAACCGTGGGCTCCTGCGTGCATGCACAGGATTGACGTCATTGCGGCTCCGGCCACTCACAGTGCCAGAGCCTGCCATCCGAGAAGAAAAAAATGAAAGAAGATGCCAGCCCTCTCAGCAGTGACTGGGCACCACTGAGAGGGCTTCATTCTAAGGTATTTCATAATGTGCTATGCCTTGGTCTTACAGGGTTTTTTTTCCAGCTGTTTGCAACTGCTTTAACAAAACTGGGGTTACACTGGATATTTTTGCTACCTCTCCTAGATGCCAATCTTCTGGACAGCTGTGTTTTGTCGGAAATAAATTCTTGACACTTGTAAACACATGTAGCACGTTTAGGCCCGAATGTCGAGTGGCATCAGCCGGTTCAATAGAAACCATCCGATATTCGGGCTGTGTGAACTGGAGTCGGTTTGACAGAAGCTGGTTGTTTGTGTAATGGTGCTGGTGGCTGAGCCTGACATGCAGAGGTAGCCTCGTGGGATCTGGTACAACGGGAACACGGATGGGTCACACTGGTGGTAGACACGGGCTAGTCTGAGGTGCGGAGTCTAAGTGCCAGCTGGTTTTCCCTAGAGCCCCTGATGATGGGGATAGACTGCGCTGCAAGCTAACACCCGGTCGCGGACCCCAGGGCTGCCCCACCAGGAGGTGAACACATCCAGAATCGGAAGCAGATAAGCCGACAAGGATAAGACAGGAGAGTGGTCACAGGAACGAGCCAATGTCAGGGCGGGCAGCAAGCAGACGAAGTAGTGGACAAGCCGGGAGGTCGATCAGGAAGTCAACAGGAAACAGCAGGTTCAGGATCAGGAAGTACAGGTAAAGCTGAAGACAAGACAGCAAAGGCTCAGTGCTGCTGTGGTGTTTAAATAGGCCAGCCTTTTGCCAATTAGTGCAATTAGTCTGCACTAAGTTAACTCTTAACTGGCAGATTCATGACAGCACTTTAGTGTACACAGGGAGTGTTCCTAACAGTTTGGCTGGCTTCTCACGAAGGGTTGTGACCAAAAAACTTCTGCCGACCGGCTCCCAGTTGGCGCTCTCAGCCAATGGCTGGGAGCACTGCCCAGGGTGTTCTGGTGGGGGGGGAGGGGGGCATCCCCCTGTCAATTTTTTGGTTGAACAAAAACAAAAAATCTCTAGTGGTGTACATTAGGCTTTACACTCTAGGCTCACAGGAAGTGGACTGAATGATGCTGGGGTCCATCAACCCTGAAGCAGACCGATAGACCAGCTCTGGACGACTCAGTCAGTCTGTGAGAGTCCACACCAGATAAGAGGTGAGAATTGCAGTGAGAGCTATATTAACTAATGCAAGGAAATGCATTTTGTATTCTTTTTTGTATGTTTGATTTGTGCTCAAACTTCTCAAATTTCTCTGCTGGAAAGCTAGATTGGGTGCTAGGAAATTTTTGCATTGTTTTGCGTACTGCCTTACATAAGTGCACCTTTGCTGTACTAGTGTAACATTGATCTGAGCAGCTGGCATTAATTGCAATGGCGGAGCTGTTACCAATAGCTCCCAGAGTCATTTTTTGAACACAGGTTACAAATTCAAGGGAAGTTTATGACTAGTTTCCATAGACAACACCCTCTACATTGGTATTACCAGAAAGGTTAGAACAAAAAATGATTACTCTATATATAGTCGGGTGCTGGGTGAGGTAGAATGGTGCTCCCTCTGTGCTTTTCTCCCTCTGGGGCAAAATGTTGCATATCAACAGCCAGAAGCAGCTAATCAGAAGCCTGGCTCACCAACGTACTGAGCCGAATACACTCTCAACAGTGTAACATTCAATCATATGCCTGAATAAAGTCTTAAAGTGGAACTGCACTACATCTGGGCACCACAAACAAAAAAACACTATTTCATTTATTTGTAATATTTAAAACAAACTCCCCCATCCATCCATGTCTCCATGCTTTATTATGCTGTGAAATTATTTTGAAAAACGCCCCCTGGCATTTCTGGCCTTGGCCATCTTGAGTAAGGGCAGGTGATTCAGGTTTCATTTACTTCCTGGACTCCATCTCAAGCATTGGCTGAACTGAGAACCCTCTCTCCCCTCCTGAAGACTCCTGGGATGTAGGACATCATTTGTCGAGGCATGGAAACCAGGAAGTAACTGAAGACATGCAAAAAAAAAAGAGTAAACCAGGAAAATATGATATTTTTCCTATCTATTAACTAATGCTAGCAGCATAAGGATTACAAATAGTCCATGTTGATTGAGAGAGTGAAGTTCCACTTTAAGCTAGCCATATAAACATAGACATCTAACTTGTATATAGGAGCAAAGTATGGCGCTCACCGAACCTACAGTAAAACTTCACTCACCCGGCGCCAAAGTATTCCAGAAAATTAAAAAATATATAAAAAATATATAGGAAAGCTGCTGCTATAAATTCATACATGTATATAGGTGCATTTAGACTCAAAACAGCTCAACGCTACATATTCATTCACGCACTAGCAGCGCTACAGTCCATGAAATAAACCATGAATCAAATATTGAATGTATGGATGAACAAAATCAATGAAGGAAAATCCATGCATGCAGTCCCACTTACCAGAACCAATCTGTATATAAGCAGAATATAGTAGGTAGCCCTGAGCCCACCATGGCAATACACAGAACAGTGTGGAAGATGAGGGGATATACATGAGATACTTGCTGGTGGTCCCGGTTGGTGTTCTCCACGCAGAGGAGTAAGGCGTCCAAGGCATTCCCGCTTACTATATTCTGCTTATATACAGATTGGTTCTGGTAAGTGTCCCCACTACTGGGTGTACACAGCGGTGTGGTGAAGGCTTTTTTGGGGGTCTGCAAGGATATACCCACTGACATCATCTTCTCACAATCTGGGACTGCATGCATGGATTTTCCTTCATTGATTTTGTTCATCCATACATTCAATATTTGATTCATGGTTTATTTCATGGACTGTAGCGCTGCTAGTGCGTGAATGAATCTGTAGCGTTGAGCTGTTTTGAGTCTAAATGCACCTATATACATAGACATCTAACTGAATACCATAGTCGGCTATTGTATTTTGACAACTGGTGCCTGCAGCTCACAGAATAGCCCAAAAGTGACTGCATATTATTGGCTGCAGACGCTGTTCTCCCAACAATTAGCTGCACAACCCCTTTAATCTTCAGATTGAAATTCAGCAAGCTGGGTGGTGCCGGCAAAACTACCCACAGAACAAATTTACCTGACTGCACCAAAAATGCTCCAAATATGATCAGCGTATGGATAGCTTAACGCAGGAAAAAATTGGATTTTTTTCTACTTACTTACCTGTAAAAATCAATCTCTTGGAGTACAACATGGGGCACAGAGCAGGTTATAATCATTACCATCTGGGTTATGAAAAACGAAAGAGAGCTGCCAGCTCAGGAACCCTTCTCAATTAAGTAATGGCAACCAAAAAAAACACATTCTGATTCAATAGGAATAATGAAGTATCATGGAATGGTTCCAAAGGTGGTTTCTGGAAAAAAAAAAATAGGCGGAACCATACGATTCACACCATAAACGAATCCAAGAATGAAAAGCAATCGGCTACTGGCAAAAAAGCGGATAGAGACAATATCGGGCCTTTAATGGTACTCAAAGCACAACTTTCGAGGGTGCCACTTCCTGGCTTCACACCAGGACACATAAGACAGCCAAATCCTCCTGGATACTCGTTTTCTGACCTTCAGCAGAATAGGCCCAGAGACAACCCAATTTTCAGCACCTGGGCTTCAATGGCCAGGCCAACAACAGAGCAAACGTAAAGCAGGGTGAAAGATTGGTCCCTGCAACAGAAGGTCTGGCCAGACCAGAGATGCTCAAGGGCCATCCACTGTTGGGCTCAGCATACTAAACTCACCTGGGCCAGGATACTGCCTCCCGAAACCTGTGCAACAAATGCAGAAGGAGTTGAGCCGGGAGAAAGGCGGAAACTAGGCAATGCAGACAGATTGTAGTGAACAACTCTGGAAGAAGTGAGCATTCCCCTGGAATCAACAGCTGGCGGAAAACAAGGACCGCCTGCCAGATTTCTACCCTTGGGGCATGAACAGCTGATACAGCCGGAACATGAAATTCTGCCCATATCAGAATCTCACACAGCTTCTCTTGGGCAGCCTGACTTCTCGTGTTGCACTTTACTGAATGACATACACCCCCGTGGTGGCATAATCAGACTGACCTGTTACTGGAAGACCCCACAACAACTAGTCTGTCCAGTGAAACAGCATAAACCAAACAGCCCAACGCTCCACAATGTTGGGAGGACCAACACATTACCTGAGAAGACAAAACTACAGTACTGAAGCAGACCCAAAAATGGCTCAGCAACCCTTCAGACTGACGTTGGTAGCCATTACCCCACAGACTTTTGGAAGGAAAGACTTTCCCCGCCCCAGGTTGTGTAGAAGCATCCACCAGGCTAATGCCCATAATACACAGGGAGATAGGGACATATGCAAATCCAGACACTAAACACCCTGTTCAAACGGACCGAATATTCCTTTGTAATGGCCTGGAGCAAAACTAAGCTTAGGGAAAAAGCCTTAAACACCATCTTTCCCAGCAGCCTCCTATAAAAGACATAGCGAAGGGGATCTTAGCTTCCAGGATCTGATTTTTGAGAGGCCTCCTACTGGAGCCGTGGCCAGAACCCTGGCCCTGTGTTTTCCCTCTGGATGCAAAAGCCTGAGGTGCTGGAAAGACTGCTTGGATAATGAGAACCCAGCTTCTGAACAACAGTTCCTGAGTGCAGCTCTATACAGATTCCCTCAAAGGTTCTGGCTGCTCACAGGCCCCAGTACAACAGCCTGCTTTGTTCTTCCTGCATCAGCCTGCACCTTTCGAGAGGCTCCCAACATAGCCGCCAATGGGGCAAGCCGAGCTGTGCGAGACCCAGGCAGGCAGCCGGGGCCGATCCATCGGTACCATTACTGACAGCAACTGGGCATGCACAGGTGTGCAACATGCATGTCTGTGCCCCCCTCACTTGTTGGCCAGCCCAGCATACAGAAAAACCAGATACTCCCTCAATTAAAAAAAAAGGCAGACCTTACAATTTTTTTTTTCTTTTTTAAAAAGGGACCCCTTAATACTTACCAATCCAGTCACAGGATGCAGTCTATTGACAGACATCCAACCTTCACTAATCATGGCAGGCTTTGTCAACAATGACCTTCAAGGTCCCCCTTTCTTTCAGGGTCCACTGCCTTGAACCTGTATAGCACCATGCCAGAAAAACACCTTGGTCAGATGAAACTACACAGGGTTCTGTAACGCAGGGTCCAGCGCCAAAAGGTCGCATTACATTTACAGACAATCCTTGTCGAGTCTTCCATTGCGAGGCTTGGGTACCATCCATTTTAGCTTGCAGCTAACCAAACGAATACAATTAACAGTCTCTTGATTACCATTAGAATCATTCTGGGACCTTAGTAATCTCACAGGAGGCTTAACTTCATTGACCATCGCATTCAAGACACTGGCAAAAAAAAGGAAGTTCCTGTATGGGAGGGGTTATATGGGGGATGACTTCCTGTTTGATCGGCCAGTGTCCATTCACCTATAGGTGGCGCAAAACCCAGATAGTAATGATTATAACCTATAACTTGCTCTGTGTCCCGTGATGTACGATAAAGAAAAAGTCTTTGTTGTCCATTGGAGTTCAATTTTAGCTGTAGTTTTTCTGACATTACTTTGAAATTGTAAGCAAGTAGGTCATAAGCCGCTAAAACCAGCACAACCATTGGTCCTCTCTTCTAGTATTAAAAATAATAATTTTTTTTTTCCTCCCCCCAGTGTTTGGGAGCTTCGAGCTATAACCCCTTCGCCTTTTTCTGACATTTGTTGCTTAAAAGTTAAAATCAGTATTTTTTTTTTTAGCAAAGGCCTTAGAAAATAAAATGGCCATCGTTGCAATATTTTTTGTCACCCGGTATTTGCACAGCCGTCTTTCAAATGCAATTTCTTTGGAAGAAATACACTTTCACGGATTAAAAAAAAACAAAACAGTAAAGTTAGCCCAATTGTTTTGCATAATGTGAAAGATGATGTTACACCGAGTAAACAGATACATAATATGTTATGCTTTATAATTTGCGCACACTTGTGGAATGGTGACAAACTATAGTACTTAAAAATGTCCGTAGGCGACACTTTAAAAAATTTTAACGGTTACCGGTTTAGAGTTACAGAGGAGGTCTTGTGCTAGAATTATTGCTCTCACTCTAACGATTACGGCGATACCTCACGTGTGGTTTGAACACTGTTTCCATATGCGGGCGAGACTTACGTATGCGTTCGCTTCTACGCACCAGCATGGAGGAATGGAGCACTTTACATTTTTTTTTTCTTATTTATTTTATTTAATTTTTCACCGTCCCTTAAAAAAAACAAAAACTTTTTTGATCCCTTTTATTACTGTCACAAGGAATGTACACATCCCTTGTGACAGTAATAGGCAGTGACAGGTAATCTTTATGGAGGGATCGAGGGCGTAAAAGACCCCAAACCTCTGCTCTACACTTAAAAGCATTCAAAACGCCAAGTTTGGCTGTTTTGAATGCTGTCATTTTTTTTTTTTTAATCTGGCGCCTTTTAAGGCTCCAGTATCTGGAAGTGATGTCATGACATCACTTCTGGGTTTTTACATCGGAGACCCGATCAAAGCTGAATCTGACTTTGTTTGGGTGTTTGGCCAGCCGGCGGACGTATCGGCTGATCACTCGGGTCTCATGATGGGATGGGAGACCCGGACGAGCTACAGAAGGCAGCGGGAGGGGGGGAATTTTTTTCTATAAAAAATGTCTTTGCAATTTTTTTTTTTTACATACAGTGACCACAGCAATACAGTTTTAATCACAGTACCACTGTACTATTCTAGTAAGGTGATCAGTGTTTGTTAATTTTGTTAATTTTTTCACACTGAGTGCTCATAACTGTGCATTTTGCAGTTTTTTAAGCAACCAAAGTAGAGTTACCCTTAAACCGCTTGCCAACCGTATCACTTACATGTACAACGGCAAGGCAGCTCTGCTGCGCCGGATCACGTACTATTTATGTGATCGAGCACTTCAGGGTGGGGGGGAACGCACACCGCTGGCCGACCAGGCTCTGCTGTGATTTTACGCAGCAGATGCCGATCAGTGGGTGCTGACCAATGGATGACCACCGGCATCCATCGATCGGGAAGAAACACAAGACAGAGCTCTGCCTATGTAAACAAGACAGAGCCCTGTCCTGTCAGCAAAGGAATCCTTACCTGGAAAGCAGGGAATAAAATCCATCACTTTCTCTAGTAAAAGCACCATACATAGTACACCAAAACACTGGTTAGGCACACATTCGACCCCTAGATGTTTAATTCCTTCCCAGCCAGTGTCATTAATACAGTAACAGTGCATTTTGTTTTTAGCTCTGTATTGATGTCACTGGTTCCCAGAATGTGTCAGTTAGTGTCCCGACTGTTTGCCGCAATATTGCAGTCCCGCTAGAAGTTGCTGTTCACCGCCATTGCTAGTAAATAAATAAATAAAAATTCCAGTATACGGTATATCCCAATGTTTGTAGACTTTTGGGAAACCAATCAATATAGGCTTATTGGGATTTTTTCCCAAAATTATGTAGCAGATTACATATTGACCTAAATTTATGAAGCAATTTGATTTTTTACATTTTTTTTTATTGGATATGTTTTGTAGGAGAAAGTAAAAAAAATTTTTTTTTTTTTCCCGAATTGTCTTGTATTGTTTATAGCTGAAACCAAAAAAAAAAAAAGTAAGGGGCAATCAAATACCACCAAAAGCAAGTTCTATTTGTGGGAAAAAGGAGATACAAGTGGTGGTCAAGTGGAGGTCAGGTGCTTAAACAAAACATGCAAGAGGTTGGGTTTCTTCAGTTTTAGTAAACTAAGTGATATTATCTGTTAGTTGTGCTTTGTTCCTTTTACCTTTTATTATTAAAGGATTTCATATTCATATTCAGTACATGTTGTAGTTTGGCAACACGCATCTGTCACAGATTACCGGGTCCTTTCTCCGCGTGTAGTCATTGTGAATCCAGTTCTCTGACAGGGCTATATATAGTGAGGTGCCATGGTTACAATATGCAGTCGTGCAAAACTGGCTGCACTGTAAGATTTAATAAAACCATCCACCTTCGCAGTCCATCAACTAGAATGATAGTTTTCCTTCAGAGCTCCTGGAAGTGCCTGAAGGAACAGCCATTGTCTCTTATCTTAGCCAATTAGATTATCTCCTGCATTCTTCAATGCTGCCCTGCTAACATGTTATGAAGAATTTGATTGGCTGTCATGGCCAGTAACAACTATTTCTCTACCATCTCGACTCCAAGTCGCCTGAAGCTCAAAAAGTTCTGGAGTTTTTTTGATAGCTCGAATCAGGCAGATTTGAGCTTTTTTTTGGTGCGTTTTTATTCCCATGGAAATGAATGGAAACGCATTGTTTGCCCGTTTTGTCGTGATTTTTTGCTCAAATGCAAAAGTTAAAAATAAAATAGTAATAATATATGAATAAATAAATGTAAAGTAAATACACAAATAATAAAAATCATCATAAATAAAATAAATTATTATGTAATAATACATTAATAATAAATAACCCTAAACCTTAAAATATATTACATAAATGATTAGCATTAGTAGGATTAGTATTAGTAGTATTAATATTAGTATTAGTGGTATTATTAGTAGTAGTATTAGAACTAGTATTATTAGTCATATAAGTAGTAGCATTAGTAGTAACACCCTAACCAAAAAAAGAAATAACCCTAACCCCCAATTTTATCCTTAACGCTAACCCAACCTTAAGGCTGCATTCACATGTCAGCTTATAATCGTGGGCAGAACCGCCGCGGTTCCGTCCGCGATTCGGAGATTTATTGCAAATCGCGGGACGCCTAGCGTTGCCCGTTGATTTGCAATAGCCCCCCAAACGCCGAGCGATGTTGCCGCGATTTACGCCCGCCGAATCGCGGCAACATCGCGCAAACAAAATCTTGGAGCGTATTGCGTCCCGCGATTTTGTTTGCGCGATGTTGCCGCGATTCGGCGGGCGTAAATCGCGGCAACATCGCTCGGCGTTTGGGGGGCTATTGCAAATCAACGGGCAACGCTAGGCGTCCCGCGATTTGCAATAAATCTCCGAATCGCGAGCGGAACCGCGGCGGTTCTGCCCGCGATTATAAGCGGACATGTGAATGCAGCCTAACTCTAACCCCTTACCCTACTGAAAAAAATAAAATAAAATAATATTAATAAAAAATAAATGAAAGCAAATAGAAAAGCTAAAAAAGCTGAAATACCTAGCAACAAATGATGCAACAAATAATAATTTTCTCTATTGGCTAATAAAAAAACAACAAAGCACAAAAAGGCTGTATAAAAACATGCAAGTCGCCCATAAAAACGCGCCAAAATCTTGCATAAAAACGTGCAAAAAAAAGTCAGAAAACCGCTCAAACACGCTGTGTGAATGCAGCCTAAATAAAATAAGATGACAGCTGGAAGCTGATTGGTTGTTTCTGGCAACGACTCCACTCCTTTCCTCCAGTTTTCATTTATAAAGCCCATTATTAGGGAAAATAAATGAAATTTGTGCAAGAGCATAGAACTGTGCAGAGAAAGGTGGGCAATCAATGACTAAGTAAAAGGCATGCTGGAAGTTGGTGAGGTGCAGGTTGCACATTCTGGCTGCTGACATAAATAATTCACGTACTCTGGAAAAATAAAACAAGCGTAGATCAAGAGACATCCATGTCACCAGTGAACATATAATATAGTGTGCCTAGCTACAAATCCCTGCAGGACCTATTAAGCAGAAGTTGTCAGGTTGGGGACACTGCATCCCTGCGTGCGGTACAGGTGCACCTGTCACAGGCTGCGGAGAGCGGTCATCGCTAGTTAAAAGTACATTTTTCCCCCCATGGAAATCATTAAAGTTGAAAGAAAGAATAAAATTTGTCTTCTCTCTGAAACACTATAAAAATTTATTTTTCTCTCCCTTTTCTTTTTGAACAATTCTATGAAAATACACACCATCGAGCTTATTTAAAGCCCACCTCATTTTTGGATATATTAGGATTGCATTTTGATTTCATTAATTTCCTCTTCCCTGTCATCAGGATGTAAAGCCTCGTACACACGCACCGATTGCTGGCCGACCGATCGGCCATCTTTTGTCCAGTGTTGTGTTGATTGAAATGTGCCTAGACTGCACACGAATTTTGTCGGCCAACAACAACCAACTGCAGAAGTGATGTCATGTTCTGGTCTACTTTCCGTGTGTTTTTTCTTCTCTGAGCATGCCCAGTCTTGATCATCTGATTTTTGTCAGCCGAAATCTGTACTGACTGACGAACAATCGGCCATTCTTTGTTGGCCAACAAAAATTTTAAAGCCTGCACACCAGATTTTATTCGGCCAAAAAGTCGCAGTCGGTTGTCGGAATCATCATACTAACAAGCCGACAATCGACCGATCGGACGTTGGCCGAATATTTATGGCCGACAATTGGTACGTGTGTATGGGGCTTCAGGCACAATCTCCTCAATGAGGAAAAAATCAGATACTCTTTCACTTTCCTATTGATGTCCCCACCGAGATTTCCTCTCCCGACTAGTGTCAGGGTGAAACAGGGTGTCCCTGGAGAAGAACACAAAGGGAAATCTCCCAATGAAGGCACAATCAATCTGACCTATCAGAACCTCCAACCCTTTCTTTCAACCCAAAAAACAAGGGTATAGCCAGAGTGGGTTTAAATAACGACTTGACCTCCGGAAGATTTACCCCCCTTCCTGTTCAGGCCATATTTTGTAATACGGCACGGTGTTACTTTAACTGACAATTGAGCGGACATGCGACGCTGTACCCAAATAGAAATGGTGTCCATTTTTCTCACTAATAGAGCTTTCTTTTGGTGGTATTTGATCATCTCTACGTTTAAATTTTTTTTTTGAGCTATAAACAAACAAAAAAAAAATGTTGAAAATATAAAACTGCTTTAAAACACATCCAATTAAAAAAAACTGAAAGAAAATCAAATTTCTTCATCAATTTAGGCCAATATGTATTCTGCTACATATTTTTGATAACCTAAACAAAAAAAAATTCCAATAAGCGTATATTGATTTTGCGCAAAAGTTATAGCATCTACAAACTATGGGATATTTTATTTTTTACAAACTATGGGATATTTTAGTGACATTATTACAGTGATCAGTGCTAAAAAAAAAAAAAACAATAAATGCACCGTCACTGTACTAATGGCACTGGCTGTGAAGGGGTTAACATCGAGAATCAAAGGGTTAAATGTGTTCCTAGCCAGTGCAGGAACATAGGATCAATGCTTTCCCTACTAAAAGAATGGTGATCTGCCTTGTTTACATAGGTAGATCGCCGTTCTGCCTGTGTACTGAACAATCAGTGGGTGCCAGTGGACATCATGTAAATCATAGCCCGAGGTTAAATCGCTTCTCCTCTAATCGCATTGTATGGCCTCCTGTCCTCTTACATTCGTTGCGACTGAATAGTTTTTTTTCTATGCTGAGATCACCGCTGAGGTATTTATAAATCGCTATCATGTCCCCTCTGAGGTGTCTCTTTTCCAGGGAGAATAAATCAAGCGCTTGTAAACGCTCTTCATAATTAAGGTCCTCCAATCCCCTAATTAGTTTAGATGCCCTTCTCTGGACTCTCTCCAGCTCCAACACATTCCTCCTGAGGACTGGCGACCAGAACTGGACAGAATACTCCAGATGCGGTCAGACCAGAGAAGTGGTAGGATTATAGTTTTATCTCTGGAATACATTCCCTTCTTTATGCATGCCAATATTCTGCCAGCTTTGGCAGCCGCAGCTTGACATTGCATGTTATTGCTTAGTCTGTCTTCTACTCCCAGATCTTTCTCCATTTTTCACTTGGGGGTGTACTCACTTTTGTTGCCAGCGGTTTAGACATTAAGTGCCGGTTCACACTGCAGCGGCACGACTTCGGGGGCGACCTGTGAAGTTGCGTGCACCGCGACTTCGGCGCGACTTGCACGGACTTCATAAAATTAATGTCTATGCAAGTCGCTCCGATGTCGCCCCGAAGTAGTACAGGACCCTTTTTCTAAGTCGGAGCGACTTGTGTGTCGCTCCTATTAGAACGGTTCCTGTACCGAACAATGGGAGCGCGACGGACCGCGACTTGTCAGGCTGACAAGTCACGGTCCAAGTCGGATCAGTGTGAACCGGCACTAATGGCTGTGTGTTGAGTTATTTCGAGGGTACAGCAAATTTACACTGTTATACAAGCTGTACACTCACTACTTTACATTGTAGCAAAGTGTCATTTCTTCAGTGTTGTCACATGAAAAGATATAATAAAGTATTTACAAAAATGCGAGGGGTGTACTCACTTTTGTGAGATACTGTATAAATACATGATGTGGCACGCACACAGGTGCCGCCCTGTAGCAGTAAAGTGATTAAAGCCCAAAAAAATCCTTGCAGTGGGGTTGTGCCTAAATGAAATGCTAATAATACGCCTAGGAAACAAAAATAAAAGGAGATTTACTTACCCGATCCTCCGCCCCACCCTGAAGCTAGACCGCTCCCCTCAGGATCTGCACTCCTAGTTCCAACGGCCTAGAGTCCTGACGTCATCAAGACCATAACCCTCTTCTGGGTGTGAGGACGCTGGGGGACACTCCACCGTCGCCTGCCAGGGGAGCAGAGGATTAGGTAAATATAATGGCTTCTCTTCTCCCCTAGACAAAACAAGCTATCCCCCCCCCCCCCAGTGTTGGAGCAGCCCCACAGCAATGGATCTTTTTTTTTTATTATTAGCTCAGAGTTGATCTTGAAGACCCAATTCGTCTGGTTAGAACTTTAAGTACAAAATATCACAATGCATTTTGCAGCAGCCCTGAAATGAATATCAGCATACTGTATATCTAAGGTGTGGTCTGCATGACTTTTTCTCTTTTTTTGATGCCGGTTTAATGACTTGTCTTCACTTGATTTTGTTCGTTGCATAAACAGCAATGTATTAGCATAGTCATTCATTAACTCTTTAATATGCAGAAATAGGCCAGTTTTTTAAATAAACCTAATACACCGACATGTGAAAACCCAATGGAAATTGCTCATTTAGAGCCGGTTCACACTGGGGCGACAAGTCGCCGTGGGTCGCCTGCCATAGATTAGCACAGGACCCATTCTAATAGGAGCGACAAGTAGCTCCGACTTAGAAAAGGGTCCTGAGCTACTTTGGGGCGACCTGGAGGCGACTTGCATTGACTTCAATGATATGAAGTCCGTGCATGCCGCTCCGAGGTCGCGGTGCGAGCTGCACACAGCGACTTCACAGGTCGCCCCGGCAAGTCAGGTCGCGCCTATGTGAACCGGCTCTTATTGCAACATATTGGTAAACATTAAATCTTTATTCAAACAGAACCCACAGATAACAAAAAAAATAGCATTTTCAATTATTTGAAAAAAGTTGTGTTCAACTTTAACGGCTCATTTGCACTACCTGTACGGGAAAATGATCCATTTTTCTGAGTAGGCTGCTTTCAGATTCAGGGCACAGTGCCTTTTATACTTACAATATAAGACACCTTCAACCTTCTTTTTTTTGTTTTTGTTAAAGGAGAAGTACAGCCAAAGCTCGTTTGGCGGATCTGCTGTCGGCTGACGTCACAGAGTCGGCCCATGCTCTAGCAAGGATGCAACAATGAAGTCGGGATCCACCCACATTCCTGGACTGGCTCAGCCTCTAAGCCAGCCATTGAGAGGCTGAGCCACCGAGCGATCGGCGGTGTTTGATTGCTCGGTTCTTAGCCTTAGAGCTGGCAGGGGGCCGATGCTGCATCCACCTAGGTAAGTATGTTTCTTTAAAAAAAAAAAACATACTTCTCTTTTAACTTGCAATGTACAGTCTTAGGCCGGCCATACACTATACAATTTTCTTCATCAATTTTCTATTAGATTTATCAAAACCATATAATATGAGGTCAAACCCAAACTCTTTCAATTTGTATGGAATCAGGCCGGCCCTTGCACTATACAGTTGAAGGTAAATCTAAAGGAAATCAAACAAGAAAATTGTATAGTGTATGACCAGCCATACCTCACAACTTTTTTAAGATGGGAATAAGGGACACCTATTAGCAAAAGTATGTAGGCCTAGGACACACCCCCTGCCCTAATGGAGAATTATGCAATAAGTGATTAGGTAAATCCACAAGCGATTTTCTTTACCACTAATATTCCTTTATATTGGCTTTTGAAACTAAAAAAATGAAGCAATTTAGATATTGGATGAAAGATTTAGCACTGGGAAACACTTTTTGAAAGATACAAAGTTCATTTTATATACAACTCTATAGACCAGACCAAAATGAGGGACAAATGAGGAGGAAAGAGGGACAGAGGGTCTTTGTTCCAAATCTGGGACAATCCTTCGAAATCAGGGACAGCTGGGAGCTATGTACAGTGGATGTATTAACCCCTGCAGAATCAGAAGATTACCACTGTGGATGAATAAACGAGGATAGGAGGGTATCAGAAGACAGAAGAATTAAACTAAGGTAGGTCATAGATGGTGGTTGCAGGAACGGAATTTGCACGATTCCCCCATCAACACACACACAGTATTGACAGGGGAATCCCTCCTGCCGAGTAACTGTCTTCTCCCAATGTAGGGGGCAGGGGTAGCCATCCCTGCCGGGACAAAGATTATCGCTAGCGGATCCGGCTGGCTGGTTGTTCCAAAGTGGATGGATTAATCAACTTGGTACATTCAGCCTGACTATTAATGCGGTAGTATACCGCTTTTTTCCACTTTTAACTACAGGTAAGCCTATAATAATGTATAGTACAATTAATATCTAGTAAACCGGCACGGTTTAGGAGATATTTGCACTGCATGCAGCCGCTCACGTGAGCGGCGCATGCGCTCTGAAGGTCCGGCGGACCTTCAGCTTTCCTTGCCGGGAGCTTGCCGGAAAATGACTCCCGCGCACATGCGTGGGAGTGACGTCATCGCGGCTCCGGCCAATCACAGCGCCGGAGCCGCCGAACCCGGAAGAGACGCCGAGGGATCATGTCAGCTCCCACAGCGGTGTCTGGGGGTCCGTGTCGGGGCTTCGTTCTAAGGGAAGTAATTCATAATGAGCTAGTATGCGATGCATACTAGCTCATTATGCTTTTGTCTTGCAGAGTTTTTTTTTTTTTTTTTTAGGTTTACAACCGCTTTAATGGGTCGAATAATTATAATACAGTCTATGGCCGGCTTTAGACTGGGGCCACCAACAGGGAACACTTTTCACTGAATGCAAGTACCGTCCCTTGTGCTGATTTAAAAAAAAAAATAGGCTTTAATTATGAATAGTGCTTTGTAAAATTCTAAATATAGAAGAGATAATATAAAGTCATAAAAACATGATTTTCTACCTTATTAAAGTTGTCACCCAAGATAAAACTACTCTTAGTAAAACAAATACATAGTTCTTCAGTTACGAGACCTGCTAAAAAGAAATAAAGCTTGATCGTGAACAGATTACATAAAATTAAAAGATACTGCAAGTAGCATTTATAGTTTCTGTATTTCAGCCATAAAATAAGACTATTGGTTACTTTATTATCATATTTATAAGATGAAAAATTCCATGCTAATATAGAAGGTCAATCCAAGAAAGAGAACATTTTTACGAGTCTCTGGTGCTCAAGCGGTAAAATCTCTGAGCTTCTATTACCAGGCCTGTACATCTGCTATGGCCAATACAAACCCAGGCATCTTGTCATTTACAAGGGTACCTAGAGGTCGATGACTAGCGCTTTTCAGTTTGCTGTAAAATCTATGAGGACCAATGCTGAGAAAGAGGAGAAAAGGGGGCACTGACCATGGAGTGCTCTGCTGCTTATCATTAGGCAGTCGCATTATAATAGGTGTCAGGTCCTGCTGCAAGCAAAGAGACGTTTGTCTTTCCACCATTAGCTCAATGAGAAGTCTGATCATCTATGACCAGCTTAAACCCTAGTACACACCGCTAGGTTTTTTTTTTCATTCAACCCAGTGGGCTGAACAAAAAAAAAAACTGACAGCTCAGGTTGGAGCAGCTGTACTAACAATCCGATGTTAGTACAACAATCTCCCCTGCTGTTCTATTGTGTACCGACAGGGGGGGCGGCCCCCCGACAGAGCATTCCAGTCAGCGTTCTTAGCAATTGGCTGATCAGGAGCCGGTCAGCAGACTTTTTCCGCCCATGCCCCTCGACAGAAGCTGGCCATTCGGACCGGTTGCAGTACACAGGGGCCGAATGTCGGCCGGTTTCTACTGAACCAGACGATGCCACCTTACATTCGGCTCGTGTGTACGAGGCATCATCCCGGTACCGTGGTTTACAGCCAACGGTCGGCTTTCCGTCCGTAACGACTGATGCGGCTCGGGAGCTGCTCGATCGTTACCCAGGTGAGCGGGAGGGGACGCCCCCCCCCCCTTCCGCCGCCTTCCGTGACTTTTCTGGGGGCTCCTGTCCCACCGGGAGCCCCGAGCACCCAGCCGCCGGCTGGATGGAGTCCCGATCAATGCCGGAAACGGCTTTGATCGGGTCTCCGATGACGTAACACGGAGGCAGCGTCCATGACGTCACTTCCGGGTTACAGTGCTGCAAAAAGCAGCAAATTAAAAAAACGGCTGTATGCAAAGACGCAGTTTTCGGCGTTTTGCATACATGGAAGTGTAGTGGAGGGGTCGATCCCTACATAAAGAGTACCTGTCACTGCATATTGGTGTCACAAGGGATGTTTACATTGCTTGTGACAGCAATAAAAGTGATCAGATTTTTTTTAAAAAAAAAAACCTGTAATAAAGTTAAAAAAAAAATAAATAAATAGGAAAAAAAAAATAATAATTTTAGCCGCCCCCGTCACCGTTCGCTCGCGCACAAAAAAAAACGTATACGGAAGTCGAGCCGCGAATGAAATTGCTGTTCAAACCACACATGTGAGGTATCGCCGTGATAATTAAAAAAAAAAGAGCTACACTCTAACTCTAAACTGGTAACCGTTAAATAAATTTAAAGCGTCGCCTATTGAGATCTCTATTGACCGTAGTTTGTCGCCATCCCACGGGGGGGGGCGCAATTTTAAACCGTAACATGTTGGGTATCTATTTACTCGGCGTGACATCATCTTTCACAACATACAAAAAAATGGGCTAACTTTACTGTTTAGTATTTTTTAAATGCAGTGAAATGTGATTTTTCAAAATTTTTCCAAAAAAATGGCGTTTTAAAGACCGCTGCGCAAATACCGCGTGACAAGAAATATTGCAATGACCGACATTTTATTCTCCAGAGTCTTTGCTAAAAAATATATATAATGTTTGGGGGTTCCAAGTAGTTTTCTAGGAAAAAATACTGGTTTTACCTTGTAAACAAAAAGTGTCCGAAATAGGGCTGGGGCTTAAGTGGTTAAGACTTCAAATGCAATAGAACATATCTTGGAGCTATGTTTGGTAAATCTTGCTGTTGGAGACCCCAAAAGAGTTAAAATCAAGTGGGAGAGTCAAACTACCAGAATCTATTCGCGACAAAATCACTTTTGGATGGACAAACCCTTTAAACCAGGGATCCTCAAACTACGGCCCTCCAGCTGTTGCGGAACTACACATCCCATGAGGCATTGTAAAACTCTGACATTCACAGACATGACTAGGCATGATGGGAATTGTAGTTCCTGAACAACTGGAGGGCCATAGATTGAAGACCCCTGCTTTAAACTGTGTGATGGTATTAAATGTAGTCATGTACAGGTGCAACAACCTCCAAAACCTTCTTGTTCTAATCTAGATGAACCCTGGGTCGCTCTGACAGGCAAGATCCATCACTTCTGGAAAGTGTTAGGGTTTTCTTCTAAGATTATCCCCCACACATTCCTTTAGCCAATAACTAACAAAATTAATTTGCAGGAGGTAGGAAGAGACTGGCGAGCTTCATTACTATCAGAATGGCTTGACATTAAGTTTTGGGAGGACACTTCAGGTATTTGCACCTCTAAGTGCCTGCACTTGTTACCTTCATTCTTTTTATTTTTTGTATTTTGTTTTTTTTTCTCTTACTCTTGGCCCCCTGACAGAGTCTAAAAAGCAATCCTTAAAAAGAAGCCATGTAACTAAAATGTATCTGGTGGGATTGCGCCAATATCGATTCCTTTGTGGTGCAGTTGGAGCCCATACAAAATGAATAAGCATTGGGGGAAACCGCATGGGATTCAGACAGGAATCGAACCACATTCCTGCTCAAATTACGTGATTTTTACAGAGCGATCTGAGCCCATTCCTTTTGTATGGGTTCAAATAGCACCGCAAAAGGTATGGGTTTTTAGGTATTGGAGCATTTTCACGAGTATTTGTGCAAATGCTTAGTATCGCTGCCCATACCGATACTGGTATTGGTGCAACCCTACTATGTGATTTGTTTTATATCCTTTGAGAGAATGAAACTAGAACGGAACGCAAAGAAAAAAGGACCATGCTCTGATAGAATGAAAAAGTCTTTCCTCAGTGAATAAAACAAGCACCATCCTTTGAGAGAATGAAGCAAGGACTATCCTGAGAGAATGAAGCAAGGCCTATCCTGAGAGAATGAAGCAAGGCCTATCCTGAGAGAATGAAGCAAGGCCTATCCTGAGAGAATGAAGCAAGGCCTATCCTGAGAGAATGAAGCAAGGCCTATCCTCAAAGAACGAAGCAAGGACTATCCTGAGAGAACGAAGCAAGGACTATCCTGAGAGAAAGAAGCAAGGACTATCCTGAGAGAACGAAGCAAGGACTATCCTGAGAGAACGAAGCAAGGACTATCCTGAGAGAACGAAGCAAGGACTATCCTGAGAGAACGAAGCAAGGACTATCCTGAGAGAACGAAGCAAGGACTATCCTGAGAGAACGAAGCAAGGACTATCCTGAGAGAACGAAGCAAGGACTATCCTGAGAGAACGAAGCAAGGATTATCCTGAGAGAATGAAGCAAGGACTATCCTGAGAGAATGAAGCAAGGCCTATCCTGAGAGAATGAAGCAAGGCCTATCCTGAGAGAATGAAGCAAGGACTATCCTCAAAGAACGAAGCAAGGCCTATCCTCAAAGAACGAAGCAAGGACTATCCTGAGAGAACGAAGCAAGGACTATCCTGAGAGAACGAAGCAAGGACTATCCTGAGAGAAAGAAGCAAGGACTATCCTCAAAGAACGAAGCAAGGCCTATCCTCAAAGAACGAAGCAAGGACTATCCTGAGAGAACGAAGCAAGGCCTATCCTGAGAGAATGAAGCAAGGACTATCCTCAAAGAACGAAGCAAGGCCTATCCTCAAAGAACGAAGCAAGGACTATCCTGAGAGAACGAAGCAAGGACTATCCTGAGAGAACGAAGCAAGGACTATCCTGAGAGAACGAAGCAAGGACTATCCTGAGAGAACGAAGCAAGGACTATCCTGAGAGAACGAAGCAAGGACTATCCTGAGAGAACGAAGCAAGGACCATCCTGAGAGAACGAAGCAAGGATTATCCTGAGAGAACGAAGCAAGGATTATCCTGAGAGAATGAAGCAAGGCCTATCCTGAGAGAATGAAGCAAGGACTATCCTCAAAGAACGAAGCAAGGACTATCCTGAGAGAATGAAGCAAGGACTATCCTCAAAGAACGAAGCAAGGACTATCCTGAGAGAACGAAGCAAGGCCTATCCTGAGAGAACGAAGCAAGGACTATCCTGAGAGAACGAAGCAAGGCCTATCCTGAGAGAACGAAGCAAGGACTATCCTCAAAGAATGAAACAAGAACCATCTGAAACAAGGAAAATTATTAACTGTTCCATCTTCAGTCACGTTTTCATAAATCAGGGGTTGTGAACTACGTAAACTGAAACAGGTTAACTATTTTACTAAATTCTTAATGCTTCCAGAATACTTTGTTGATCATAAAAGACGAGCAGAAACACAAGACAATCATTGCCTAATAGGACTCATTTTGATAAGATTGATTGTATTTTCAACAGAAACCAGAAGACTAGATTTTATTGTTTTAGGAGAATCATCCCAAGGATAATTCTGAAATTGCGGGAGGATTTGATTATTTTCTGCGGGTCCATACATCTGCCCAATGCCAAAACCAGACAAATGTGGTTCCTGCGTGTCTACTGCCAGCATTTACTAGAGCAATAAATAAAGGCAGTAGTACCCACTGAATACAGATCCCACAAAATATAATAACCACTGAATACAGATCACCACAGAATATAATTAACCTGTGCTTTCCTGGCCAGATGAGATGTACTTGGGCCTGTGTTCCCTGTATATAACATCTACCTTTTCCAACTATAAACATTGAATGAGTACTTGTGCCACCGTACCATAAAGATTCATGATTGCACAGATGCATCTAATCCATCTCTGTGCTTAGGATGGCCGCAGTGATGATTACCTAACTGTGTACAGTAACTGCATTTTATTGTGTGACTTATTACTTCTCTAGAATTGACCGTGAAATGGATCCATCTTATGTTAAATAATTAAGAGTCCTCTAGCAGGCATGGGGTTAAGAGGCTTGCCAGCTCTTGAAATTACCTGAACTGCTCACCCAAGAGGTGTTCCTTGGCAAGAAGCCTGGAACTGGCACTGAAGCCAGCCCAATCTATGCGGCAGTCTTAGATAACGATTTCACATGGAGGAAAGTGAGAAGGCAAAAGCATTTTTTTACTTGCCATTGAGGACAGCAGCAGTATACTTAATGTGGAACTAAACCCATCAAATTATTTAATCCATCAAATGGCTGGTGTCACAACTGATCACATGTGAAGGATCATGGCAGCTACAGATCAAACACATGCATGTACCGAACATTGTCCAGTTCAGCAGAGACCAGACAAAATTCGATGTGTGTGTTGCCTTCTCCGTCCGAACGGTTCTCCTGAAAAACTACCATACAATCCAATAATTCAAATTCAAAACATGTGTGTTCCAGTGCATTTAGGTGCGTTTTGCTGCTTTCCAGTTCCATATAACCTACTATTCATGTGTTTTTGATGCAGAAAATAAACGCACAGGACTGCATGTGGTGTGAACTGGTCCCAAGAAAAGAAGAAGATAACAGAAAATCATAAGACAGGTAAAGGTAACAAACCATCTCCAATGAGGTTCATGTTATTATTACGGACGTTAAGCCTAGTACACACAGAAAATTGTACGAAAAAAACACTTTTGAAGCGATCATACGATAAGTATAAGTAGCTTTCGAGAGGCGATCGCCTCAGTTCATCTAAAATTTTCCAAAAGGGACAAACATGACAATTTTCTCAATACCAGATCATACGATTTTTTTTTTAGTTATCTTCCGGAAAAAAAAAAAAAAAAAAAATCGAAGAGCAAGACTACACATGCTCAGAAAGGAAAGAATATATTACAATACATCACTTCCGAAGTTATATTCTGTCATATGAGAATTTTCCTAAGTTGAGTAACTTCTTCATTGTCGATATTAAACTAGTGTGCAAAAAAACAAAAACCCGAAAAATCATTTGTCCGATATTCTCATCGTGTGTACGAGGCTTTAGTAAGAACAGAAAGTTTAGGGTCCATGGGACTTTAAATCAGTCAACCTAGATGTAGCTGCAAATGAGAATGGATCTAATCTGACTTCCAAGACCAACTTCAGCCAGAATATTATCCGCCCCCAGTTCCTCTTCTGCGCCACCATCTTTGGATATCCCGCATATGTGCACATGTGCCGCAGGAATATGCTAGCTCTCAAAGGCCTAGCTCAATGATGGCGAACCTTGGCACCCTAGATGTTTTGGAACTACATTTCCCATGATGCTCATGCACTCTGCATTGTAGTTGAGCATCATGGGAAATGTAGTTCCAAAACATCTGGGGTGCCAAGGTTCGCCATCACTGGCCTAGCTGATACCTGTGGCACATCTGTGCATATGAGGGGGGTACTGCCATGAATGTGCACACACATATGTGCTGGTTTCTGGTATCAGAACTTGCACATGTGCAGGAATACCCATACACATGACGTGCCCCAGGTCTGAATGACCTGCAGCTTGTGAGCGCATGCACAAAGTCTTGATGCGTGCATGCGCCCTTAGCAAAGCACTGCTCCCTGGGATGTGTCAACTGGAGGCAGTGGGGTCAGAAGAAAGTGATGTGGTACAGCACTAAGAATGATAATAATGGGGAAAAATACACAAGTAAAGGGGGGGGGGGGGGACAAGGGAAATAAGATATTGAGTGAAGGTCCAGTTGAAGTCACAACATCAATTACTATCTGAAGACTTCTGGACACTGACTGACACCCCCTGTGTAAAAAAAAAAAAAAAACTGTGAGGACTGCACCCCCCTTGGTACGCCATTTTAGATTTGGTAAACAATAGCGCTCTTTCATGTGACAAACTGCAACTGTCATCATTTGCTTCTATAGGGTCTCCACTGTCAGATAATATGTAATGTATTGAGGGGTACAGGTGAGCTAAAGCCTACAATGTGCAGTATAACGTGTGCAAAAATAAATGAATAAAATAGCTCTGGCAGTGAAAGGGCTGAGCCATTCAACTGGATTCTTTTGTCTTGTCTGGCACTTCCGAGTGTCTACATGCAGAGATGTATAGTAACGAAGTAGAACTACTTAAGTACTGTACTTAAGTACCGAAATGCGGTATCTGTACTTTCCTAGAGTATAATTTTTTTCTCCTACTTCTACTTTTACTTCACTACATTTTTTCGATGATTTCGATACTTCTACTCAAGTATTTTTTTTCTGTGCTGCATAGTTACTCGTTACTTTTAAAAAAATTACCACTGCCAGAACAGTAGATGGCAGGTTGCATAAAGCTCAAAAAAATGTGTATAATGTCATTTGTAAATCAGCGCATACGAAAATAAAGGCTGTGTATAATAAAAGCTGCTATACCAAATCTTTCCAATAAAAAGAAAATATGAAACAAACAAATAAATGGTGCTACAGCGCTTAAAGTGCATCAAGAAGCTACTAACAAACACAGGTTAATCATTTGAATAAATCATTTGAAATAATAAAAACAATATGATGTTCATACTTTTGACTTCTTTCTTTAATAACTACATAACACAGTACTTGTACTTCTACTTTCAGTACTTGAGTAGAAATTTTTTTTCAAAACTACTGGTACTTTTTACTTTTAGTACTTAAGTAGCAAATTTTTTGAAAAAACTACTTGCAATACTTAAGTAAAAAAAATGTTGAATACTTTAGTACTTCTACTTAAGTAACTTTTTCTGCGAGCACTTCCACTTCTACTCAAGTAATTTTTTGATCGAGCACTTGTACTTTTACTCAAGTAGAAATTTCGAGTACTTTATACAAGTCTGTCTACATGACAGGAGAGTATAAAGAAAGGTACGGGAAGGTAATTGAATTACACCCGACTGAATCACTATCTTAAGTCTGAACTTTTGGGTGCCTGAGTGACAAGGAATTACATGGCTGGTAGACAGGTGGATTCTATTCATTTTATTACATTTAATTGAATCACTTTGTCCAGCCTAGTCTTGGAATGCCTCTAGGGCAGTGTTAAAAGTATATCTAAAACCCAAACTTTATGTTTCATACAGAGGGGAATGGTAAAACCTTTGTCAGCAAAATGTTTTTTTAGTTGACCAGAAATCAAAGAAAATGGATACCAACCAAAGTCCTAATGTGTTATCCCAGCTGACTGGCCACCATACTTGCAGGTGTTGGTTGGGTTGAATACTGGCACATTGAGAACTACAAAATGATGCCCTCGCACACACTGTCTGAGCATATAGTGAATTCCTAGTAAAAAATGGCTTCAGCTTCATCTCCTAACCATGGGAGAACCCCCTCTATCATGTTTCGCCTTCATTGTAAAGGCGTTCACTATATGGCGAGGCAGTATGCAAATAAGCCTCATTTTAATCTAGATTTTATTTTTTGCTATCAGTGTGCCATTTAAAAGATTTTCCATAAATTCCTGTTCTGTAGACACAACAGGAAGTGATATAGTTAGATAAATCTATTCTATAACAGTTGTCCCCAGTGGAAGAGTTTCCCTCTAGTCCTGATCCTGTTGACTACTCTAAATTTTAGAGTTTTCTTTGCTTTCAGTGGTCACCAGAAAAAACATAGCTACTAGCAGAATATATCTGCTAGTGGGTACAAAGGTAGCAATAACATCCTGACAGATGTTCTAACCCCTCCCTACTGTATCCAGAACTAAAAAAGTTTGATCTCAAACACAATAAAAAAAAAAAAGCAAAGTGATATATTTATGGACTACAGAAAACCGGATTATTTCGGAAAAAGTAGAGGGGCACCAATACCTTTGATCATGACTGCACTGCAAAATATTTGTGATCCGCGTCCTTCGGCCAAACAGTACATCTAGGTCAGTGCTCTTACTTTATGCTTTGCATATAAGGGCATAGTTCACCTAAAACTACCTATGCAGATAGGGGACGTTTGTAGATAAAAACTGTGCAGCTTAGACCAAAGTTGAATGAGGCTTTTGCTATAGGTATAGGCCGTTTACATACCTCATGAAACCTGACTGGGATTCTTCTAGGACATTGCTAAGGACATTAAAGCGGTAGTATACCACTTTTTGACACTTTTAACTACAGGTAAACCTATAATAAGGCTTACCTGTAGGTACAAATTAACATCTCCTAAACCGGCACGGTATAGGAGATATTAGCACTGCATGCAGCCGCTCACACGAGCGGCGCATGCGCTCTGAAGGTCTGGCGAACCTTCAGCTTTTCATGCCGAGAGCTTGCCGGAAAATGCGCATGCGCGGGAGTGACGTCATTGCGGCTCCGGCCAATCACAGCGCCGGAGCCGCCGAACCCGGAAGAGATGCCGAGGGATCATGTCAGCTCCCACAGCGGTGTCCGGGGGTCCGTGTCGGGGCTTCATTCTAAGGTAAGTAATACATAATGAGCTAGTATGCGATGCATACTAGCTCATTATGCCACTGTCTTGCAGGTTTTTTTTTTTCTCAGGTTTACAACCGCTTTAATAGGAGAAGCCTAGTGTGTTACTGCTCACCTCGACCATGACAGGAGTGAGCTCTTTCTCTGAGACAACCCCCCCCCCCCCCCCAACAATAAACACATGCGCCTTTTTCTCCCCTGATACACCAGCTCTGAGCTCAGCATTTGAGAGCTCATTCCTGTGATGGTGAAGGTGAGCAGTAACATTGGGCCTCTCTTAGCAATGTCTTTAGCATAGTCCAAGAAGTTTCCCAGTCAAGCTCGGGCATTAATCAACTTAAGTCACAGCTACACAGTTTGTTTTTATTTACAGATGTCCCTTACCTGCATAGGCAGTTTTTTGGTAAAGTTGAACTAAACCTTTAACTCAATTTCATAGAGGGCAGCATCAGAATTATGGTTGCCCTTAAAGGCCTGGGTGTATCTGTAAGTCTATGCATCTACTCAGATGCATAGGAGTACTCAGCATGCAGAGTTTAGGGGTGCGCTGTGTACAGAGTGCAGAGTTCAGGGGTACGCTGTGTGCAGAGTTCAGGGGTGCGCTGTGCACAGTGCAGAGTTCAGGGGTGCGCTGTGTAAAGAGTGCAGGGTTTCGGGGTGCGTTAGGTACAGAGTGCAGGGTTCGAGGGTGAGCTAAGCACAGAGTGCAATCCCAACCCCCCTCCCCCAAAGCTTCCATACATCTCTACTTTATTGGCCCAGCTCTAGTACCTCCCCGTGTAGGCTCCTCTACTTCCAGTGTATTCAACTCTAGTACCTCCCTGTGTAGGTGGCTCTGCCTCTACTTGCAGGGAGATTGTTCTCTCTTTTAGATTCTGGAGATCTGTCCCCACTGTGTCCCAGCCCCCAGTGCGTCCAGGGATCGGTTAGACCCAGGAGCCATGGAGAACAAACCTTTCCCATAGCTAAGACAGCTGGGAGCAGGAGCAGGAGCGGAAGGGGGAAGAGCCGGAGGTGGCAGATTGGAGTTGCACCACATTCCGGCTGCATGGCAGGGCCACATGACAGGGCCTGGCGAGACAGATTTGGCCAGCGGGCCTTGTGTTTAACATATATGCTTTAAGCAATACAACTTGGAGCCTTATTGGTTGGGAGGTCAGTCTTTTCTCCCCAGGTCTGTGTCCTACTGTGCAATGTGGGTTATGGAGGCTGATATAAAGATGGATTGGGTAGTAGTAGTTACACATAAAATTACAATTAATTGCACAGCCAACACTGCTCCCAACCTCTGTTACTTAACCGGGCTTTTATCTTGTTACACTTGCCCTGCCAAAAATCTGGTGTAGGCCCTGGTTCACACTGCCGTGACCTGTCATGCACCAAAGTCGCATGACAAGTTGTGCCCTATTAACAGCAATGGAACTATTCTAATTTGTGCGACTCAAGTCGCTCCGACTTAGAAAAAGGTTCCTGTACTACTTTGGGGTGACTTCAACTCGACTTGCATTGACTTCTGGTAAAGAAGTCGTATGCAAGCCGCAATGAAGGCACCCAGGGATGTCAGCTTCAAAGCCATGCTTGTGTGAACCCGCACTTAGGGAGAGAAGAGAAAGCTGCAGGTAGACCCTGTAATCAGTGGAGAGTACTGAAGCACAGAGAGAGCAGCAGTAGGCATCTCTCCAATCAAAGAACATACAGCCAGCTCATTCTGAGGTTTCTACTTTTGGTGCACTTCAGTATGAAAATTTCACCCAAAATTTTAGATGCATTTACAAAATAAAAAGAAAACGTTGGGGGGTTAAAGTCCTGCTTATAATAAGCCTAGAATGTTTGGTAAGAAAATTCCATAATAAGTGTGATTAAACACAGAGGCAGCTATTTTCCCACACTGTGCACACACCTTCCATCCTACACCTACGCGTACTGCAGCAACACCGCGTCAAGTTTTTTTGTGTGTTTTTGTTGCGTGTTTTTGGAGCAGCACCATTCACTTTAATGTGCCTCCCTCCGTTCGAAAAACGCTCCAAAGAAGCTCATGTACCAAATTTTGCGCACAGAGCCAGGCGCGTTTGGCAATTTTAGTGCTCTGCGCATTCGCACTGCTCTGTGTGCGGAGATGGAGCTGTCAGATCCCTGCTGTCCTCTATGGGAGATCAGATGAGAATGGACCGCCTGTCCGTTCTCATCCGATCCGATGCTCCAGACAGATGGAAAATAGGGTTTCCATCTGTCCAGATTTCATGGACAAGATCGGAAGCGGATAGCAGCGGGTGTCAGCGGACATGTCTCCGCTGACATCCGCTGCCCCATAGGGATGCATGGAGCATCCGATCAGGTCCGCCTGAAAAAAGTGACAGACGGATCGGATCGCCCGTGTGAAAGGACCCTTAGTGTTGTGGCCTTGATAAACTGGGGCCCTGGGTTCTAAGCCCTATTAGGGGTGCTATCTGCATGGAGTATGTATGTTCTGCCTGTGTTTAAACAAAATTGGTCCCAGTACAGATCCCAGTGGGGTACCTCAGGGATCTGTACTGGGACCAATTTTGTTTAATATCTTCATAAGTGATATTGCAAAAGGCCTCGATGGTAAGGTTTGTCTTTTTGCTGATGACACAAAGATATGTAACAGGGTTGATGTTCCTGGAGGGAAACGCCAAATGGAAAAGGATTTAGGAAAACTAGAAGAATGGTCAGAACTCTGGCAACTGAAATTTAATGTGGATAAGTGCAAGATAATGCACCTGGGGCGTAAAAACCCAAGGGCAGAATATAGAATATTTGACACAGTCCTGACCTCAGTATCTGAGGAAAGGGATTTAGGAGTAATTATTTCAGAAGACTTAAAGGTGGGAAGACAATGTAATAGAGCAGCACGAAATGCCAGCAGAATGCTTGGATGTATAGGGAGAGGTATAAGCAGTAGAAAGAGGGAAGTGCTTATGCCGCTGTACAGAACACTGGTGAGACCTCACTTGGAGTATTGTGCGCAGTACTGGAGGCCATATCTCCAGAAGGATATAGATACCCTAGAGAGAGTTCAGAGAAGAGCTACTAAACTAGTACATGGATTGCAGGAAAAAACTTACCAGGAAAGGTTAAAGGACCTTAACATGTATAGCTTGGAAGAAAGAAGAGAGAGAGGGGATATGATAGAAACTTTTAAATACATAAAGGGAATCAACTCGGTAAAGGAGGAGAGCATATTTAAAAGAAGGAAAACTACCACAAGAGGACACAGTTTTAAACTAGAGGGGCAAAGGTTTAAAAGTAATATGAGGAAGTATTACTTTACTGAGAGAGTAGTGGATGCATGGAATAACCTTCCTGCAGAAGTGGTAGCTGCAAATACAGTGAAGGAGTTTAAGCATGCATGGGATAGGCATAAGGCTATCCTTCATATAAGATAGGGCCAGGGACTATTCATAGGATTCAGATATATTGGGCAGACTAGATGGGCCAAATGGTTCTTATCTGCCGACACATTCTGTTTCTATGTTTGTATAGGTTTCATTTGCAGACTCCTATTTTCTACAAAAACATGCTACTTTATTAGGAGACTTGTACTGAAATTGGCCACTGTATGACTATGGTAGGGGCATTACACCATTCTAGAAGTGTAGGCCTTTATGAGCAAGCTAAACATGTATTCACGCCAAGGAATACTAGTACAATATAAATACGCTGAATAAATATGTTTGCACATCTTAAACAACAGATGATCACCAGATTTGGCATATGTTTTTATAGAGGTTTTCTTCACTTCCGTGTTCTATTAACACAGTGCTGAACATCACAGTCTAAACAGAAATCAGAGTGTATGACATGTCGGGTTTGTTGAGGACACAAAATGAGTACCAGCTGAGAGCACAGGGCATATTTGATTGCCTGCATTAAAAATTTTATGAACTCCTTTTGACAGTCTCAAAAACATTTCCCAGAAGGTTCAACAAACAGACATCTACTGAGTTCCATACAACTTACAGTGAAAGGGACTGAACAGGAAAAAAAACCTTGTACTAAGCACTCTCTGTGCTCTTGCGATGTAATGCCAGCTTTCCCCATACTATGCAGGAAGTCATCCTTACATAGAGGAAGAAATGAGCAGATCACTGTCCACCAGAATCAAATTATTAAATAATATAAATCTTTTCCAGGGTATGTCTGGCTGATATGATAATGTATGCTAAAAATATTTTTCTTTAAAGCAGATCTTCGCTGCATCTGGTCACCACAAACCATAAACACTATTTAACTCATCTTTAACCACTTTACCACCGGAGGATTTTCCTGCTAAAAGACCAGGGGTTATTTTGCGATTTTTTACTGCGTGACTTTAACGGACAATCGCGCGGTCGTGCGACGCTGTACCTAAACGAATTTCACGTCCTTTTTTTCCCACAAACAGAGCTTTCTTTTGGTGGTATTTGATCACCTGTGCGATTTTTTGATCACGCGCTATAAACAAAAAAAAGAGCATAATTTTTGCAAAAACAACAATATTTTTCACTTTTTTTTATATGAAATTCCCCCCAAAAAAAATGTAAAAATCAAAATTTTTTAAAATTTTCGGCCAATTTGTTTTACGCTACCTATGTTTGGTAAAAAAAAAAATCGCAAAAAGCGTATTTTGATTGGTTTGCGCAAAAGTTATCGCGTTTACTAACAAAGGGAAAGATTTTTGTCATTTTTGGTGTTTTTTTTTAACGAGTAATGGCGGCGATCTGCGATTTTTTTTGCGGTACTGCGACATTGCGGCGGACAGATCGGACCCTTGACTGACATTTTTGACACTTTTGGGGGTACCAGTGACATTACTGCAGTAATCAGTGCTATATATATGCACTGTTACTGCAAAAATGACACTGGCAGGGAAGGGGTTAACAGTATTGGACAGGGAGGGGTTAAGTGTGTCCTAGGGGCGTGTTTCTAACTGTGCAGGGACAGGTCTACTAGTGTAAAAACAAAGATCAACAGTTCTACATAGTAGAACTGTTTGATCTTCACTTTTACACAGGGAGAACTGACAGGCGGCTTGTTTACACAAGCCGCTCTGTCTTTCTCCCGCTGTACCGGCGATCCTAGTGTGACCGACGGACATCGGGTCCGCCAGTCACACTCCCGCACTCCTCCGTGAACGAGCCGAGGCGGGCGCGCGCCCGCCCGCTATTGGCTCTGGAAGGAGTGACAGGCGAGCGACGTAGACCTACGTCACTCTGCCTGGCCCGACTGCCGCAGTAAATATACTGTGCGCAGTCGGCAAGCGGTTAATTTTCAAAGCAAACTCCCCCGTCCATCCATGTCTCCATGCTTTATTTTGTTGAGAAATCACATTGAAAAACACCCCCCTAGCATTTCTGGCTGTGGCCATCTTATGCAAGGGCAAATGATTAATGTAGCATTTACTTCCTAGAATCCATCTGCCCTAGCTCAGGCATGCATGCGGGACGGTAAGCTTAGCTGAAAAAAAACCCTCCTCCTCTCCCTCCCCTCCTGAAGACTCCTGGGATGTATGACATAATTTGCCTAGGCATGGAAACCAGGAAGTAACTGAAGAAAAGTAAAAGCAAGTAAAAATGATATACTTTTTATATATTTAATAATGCTAGCAACATAAGGATTACAAATAATCAATGGTAATTGGGAGAGTGAAGTTTCACTTTAATAAATAAAATATTATTAAAATAAATATAAAAAAAAAGAAGGGATTATTGACTTACCGTAAAATCCATTTCTCTGATGTTCATTGACGGATACAGCTCCTGATATTCTTAACCATTGGGTTGTACTGCCCCATACAGGAGTAGGACACAAGGCAGAAAAAAAGTGTCTGGCTACGCCCATGGGCAGTCCCAAGAGGTATACTCCCTCCCTCTCTCTTTGCTATAGGCACTCAGTTTTACAAGCTGTGTCAGGAGAAATATAACTCCACAGAGGGGTGGGTGCTGTGTCCGTCAATGAACATCAGAGAAATGGATTTTACAGTATGTCAAAAATCCCATTTCCATTTCCTCTTTTCAATCATTGACGGACACAGCCAGGGCCATCTTATCGATTGGGCACGCTGGGCAGTTGCCCGGGGGCCCCAATTGCCCAGGGGGCCCCACCTTCCCCAGCCAAGCATTAGTCCTGATTCCCGTGTGCATCCTGCCACCGAACTTAGCAGGTGGCAAGCGCCTTTCGGCCCTGCGCTGCTGTCAGACCACTTGGGTCGTGGAGGGGGAGCCCACAACTGCAGGAATGCCTGTCCGCATCCACGGGAACAGGCACACATAGGACAGTCAAGTCTGACTCCCGTCCGTGTGTGTGTTCACTGGACCCAGCCGCCGAACTTGGCAGCTGTCATTAGCCTGGCACTGCTGTACCAATAAATATCTCCTTATCGATAATTTGCATTTTTTTTCTCGTGGGTGATCATGTAGGCAGGGCCCCAAAGCGCTGCATTGCCCAGGGGCCTATAATGCACTTAAGATGGCACTGGACACAGCTCCTGATATTCTAAACCATTGGGATGTCCCAATGCTCCAGGCAGAACCCCTACTTTCAGGGCAGGAGGATAGTTCTTTAAAGTGGTTGTAAACCCTTACATATACCCAGTGAAGTGACTGGCAGGTGACCGGTGATACACAGAGATAAAACAAATTCTCCTACATAATTTGTACCTGTTTATCTGCAGTCTTCTTTTTTCTACATCCATTCAAAGTCCAGAATTTTAAAAGCTTGTCTGAGCTGTCAGAAAAAAAGGTGCGGCCAGCTGAAGTCACACTCTGCAAAGCTAAATAAAAAGAGTTCAGACAGCCGATTGCCCACAGGAACAGAGCTGTGGCTGTCAATCAGCTTTAGATTCCTCCCCTGTCACCTTTTTTCTCTTGGAGTCAGGAAACTTGTCACAAGTGATTCATGCTGATAGTAGAGGAATGAAGCAGCAGACAGAAATGACACTTAGTGCTCCTAACTGAGGCAGGTACACGCTAAAGAAGGATATGCTGTGTTCATATTTAATTTCTGAGGTTTGCAACCACTAAGCACTATTAAATACTGCAGTATTTGGACAAAAGTTTGAGCTGACTGCATACATAGACAGCACAGAGTATGACTGGTTTCTGAGTTCCTAAAATGATTCAGGTTACCCAATTACACAGAGCCTATTATCCTTGCCTAAAAGTGTAGATTCATCAGTAATGTATTATAGATTAAATTCACTGTATGCCAGGGGTGTCAAACTCAATTTCATCGCAGGCCACATCAGCATTATGGTTGCCCTCAAAGGGCCAGTTATATCAGTAGGATTAGATGTGCAGAGCACCCCACGCCCCCTTACACCCTTACATGTGATGTCAAGAACCCCCTTCCCCCACCATCAGAAGTCAAGAGTCACCCACCATTCCTTACATCACAATGCACCCTCTTACATTGTGCTGCTGCCAGGAAGAAGATGTGGGTGGATCTGGGAAGGAGTGCAGGGTCTGGATAAGAACCAGAGGAGGGCTGGAGTCAGTTTCCAGTGTCTGCTGAATGCTGAGACCAGGGGAGGCAAAGGCAAGGTGTTGTTACAGCTGCACAGCGAGGTGCAGAATCTGCAGGAGGAGTTCTGCCCTCCTCTCTGCTGCGGACAGCTAAGAAGGGGGGGTGGGCAAAAACGAGCATTTCTGCAGCTGCACAGAGGAGTGCAGGATCTGGCAAATGAATTATGTCCTCTCTGCTGCCGACTACAGAGACAAGGTCGGGGCAGAGACGAGGGGGGTGCCGCAGCTGCAGGAGAAGTGCGAGGGCCACATGAAATGGCCTGGGGGGCCGCATTCGGCCCACGGGCCTTGTGTTTGACACCTGTGCTGTATGCCATGCTGAAGTAGTGATAAACCACAACAGGATGACTTTATAGCTTAAGCTTATTATGTATAGGTAAATCATTGGCTTTGCCAATAACCCATCACATTTTCTCCTGCTGTTCTGTGAGAGCTATGTTGGTATTTTCATTCTTCTAGATAGTAATTCCTGTTTGATGCCTTGAAAGGGCATCTACTGAGATTGTCTAACACTGAGGGGACCAAGCTAAAGACAGCATCCCACCATCTTTCTATATGTGCATGCTCCCAGCTTCTAATTTCTTTTGAGGATGAGCAGGCACACTAGACCAGTGTTTTTCAACTCCGGTCCTCAGGGCACACTAACAGGCCAGGTTTGCAAGAAAACTGAAATACATCACAGGTGATATAATTTGCTGCTCAGTGATTGCAGTATTCTAGTCGGCATCTCCCCAAGGTAATACTTCAAATCTGGCCTGTTAGTGTGCCCTGAGGACCGGAGTTGAGAAACCCTGCACTAGAGGGATGCCAGGAATTCTAACTCAACAGAACTGCAAGCAATCTGTATCTCACCCAGCGCACCACTGACCTTTGTTGTCTTCAAGAGCTACGATGGCCAAGAATTCTCTTTATCTGACACTTTTTTCAGGAGTTTTAGATTTTTTTTGTCTCCCCAACAGGCACTGTGGTTCCTTCCAACAACCCCAATATCACTACGGTGTTCTGCAGGGATGTAGGCCAGTGGATGAAACCATATTGCTTGGTGGAAGACCTGAAATACAGAACTCCTAGAATGTGAGAGATAAAGAGGAATCACTGGGCACCGCCGCTTACGAAAAAAGTAGTTGCAAGACAGGTAAGAATATTCAATCTTCAAAGGGTAGCATTTCTAATTTTGTGACAGGGGCGCATTAAAATCAGATATTTTACACAGATAGTTACTAGACAAATCCTTGCCTGGATTGATGGTGTCATTAGAGGATGAGGTCACTACTTGTATCCTGACTCAGGCAGTATAGCTGTCATCAGACCAGTATTTATCCCCATCCTGCAGTTTTATGGCTGCCCTCACCAGCCATCTGGCCATTCAGTCATGTTTCATCGTAAGCCAGTTTTGTTTGTGTCATCCCCATTTCGAAATGTCAGCTAAATAATATGCCTGGCCTGCCCAAGGAGGATGTCACTTTTGAAAAATCTCCTTAATCAAGTTTATGTAGGTTTTGAAATTTCTAATTTACTTTCATTCCTACAAATTGCTAATTTCAGAATGACCTCTTTTTACAATTGGCCTGACCCTCTAACTGAAAGTCTTCCAATAGGTCCAGTTTTACAACACTCTCCTACAGATTTGGTCTGCATCGGTCTTTCTTATAATCTTCGTAAAGCCTCCGACCTTCTTGACTCCCACTTTTCATAATATCACCTAAAATTGAAAACACAAAAACCCCTCCACGCCCACTGATCCACCATAAAGATAGGACATCTCTGACAACCCTGTTGTCCTAAAATAGGGGCCTCCAAACGTTTTAAACAAAGGGCCAGTTTAGTGTCCTTTGGACTTTAGGGGGAGGAATAGTGCCCCAGTGTAAGTGGGAGGAATAGTGCCCAATCTTTGGTATCAGTGGGAGGAATAATGCCCAGTCGTGGTTGTCAGTGAGAGGAATAGTGCCCCATTGTTGGTGTCAGTAGGAAGAATAGTGCTCCATCATTGGGAGGAATAGTGCCCCTAATAATTGAGGGTACCTAGCTTGTGTTGAAGACTACACTGGACTGACTGGATTGGTAATTTGTCCTGAGTGGGTATTCATGTGAGCAAAAGGAAGATGGTGGATAGTGCCCAGTGATGGATGGTGGCGATGGGCCCGCTCAGAGACTGGGCTTCTGCTTTTTCTGTTCGACCTTAAGGTAATTTTAGCATGTAGATAAAAAAAAAAGAAATGCCCAGTGTCCAGAGAAATGAGACTTCCAAAATACGGTTCATGGACCTTAAATAAAAATTGCAACTTGTGCATTAAGCCAATGCATTTCAGGGAAATAACCTTCCTTTTCTTCAGGGCTGTTGCTGCTTACTATTTGGTGGGAACGATCCCCATGAGTGCCTATGTTGGATTAAGGTTTCTGAATGGCAGGATGCTGGCTTCAGTTGTAAAGGCAGCAATGAGGATTTTTCATCAAACCTCATCAATGAGAGGAAAAGAGCCCCAAGGGCCGGATAAAGGCAAGCATAGGGCTGCTTCTGGCCCCCAGGCTGCAGTTTGGAGACCACTGTCCTAAAATAATAATAGCAAAAAGCCTTCCAATGCTTATCTGTTTTGCATAACAAACTCCAAGGGGACAAGATCATATAGTAGCTAGTTAGGGGATCATATGCCTAGGGATCTGGTCACACAATGTCTGCCTAAAGCAAGAGTTCCACCCAAAAGTGGAACTTCCGCTCATCTGCTCCCCTTCCCCCTCCGGTGCCACATCTGGCACCTTTCAGGTACCCTCCCCCACTTCCAGGAGACAGCGCTGCGGCACTGTTCCTCGGAAGTTCCATCCCCTTCACCTTTCCCCGCTTGCCGAGCCAATTAGAATGCGCAGTGCGCTTTCCGCATGTGCAATAGGGAACCAGCTGTGATGCTAAAATCGGCTGGGGTGCCAACATCGCGGGCTCCCTGGAACACCTCATTGAGGTGGTCATCATACACTGTTCGTCCAGTGGGTTGAATGAAAAAATAAATAAAAAACAGATGTGAATGTAGAAATCTACTTTGCCAGGGTGTTGTATTCTGACAGTGGCACCCGCCACTGTCAGAATGAACAGATCAGTGACTGTAGCTGCTGATTGTCAAAAAAGCTTTCCACCTATGCCTTAGACTTAAACTGATTAAAACTACTTTAGTCAAGCCGGGGGAAGGCCACATTCTGGTAGAAATTCCACTGGTCCCTGCTGGACCAGGCAAATTTCCATCAGTGTACAGCCAGCTTAAGTGTCTACATGACTGGCTATCAGATCCTCAGCCTCCCAAGCATCTTTAGCTAAGATCAAAGGACCAGATACCCAATCATAATTTAAAAAAAAATGCAATATGTCAGGCTTCAGCAGTTCCTGGCTTTTGCCCACCACCCTTCCGCAACAATCTTCTGCTTGGCTACTTTGATGTTTCCTAGGATGTTGGGCAAGAGGGGCTAACAGGGCCAGCCATTGAAAAAGTTTGCTCAGTGTATGACCAGCCTTTATATCAGCCTTTATATATTCAGATGCAGACACTATTCAGGTATTTTAACAGCTGGTGCTGCAGTAGCCGCAGTGGGAGATTAGTTCAGCCATACTGTTTAATGTGAATGGAAAAATCTATTGGTTTATGGCCAGATTAAATGGATCTTTGGGGCAGGGGGTGCTTTTCACAGCTACTGTGGCTTAACCCAGCATGGGTTGGGTAAGGCCGTCCATACACCGTTCGAACTGTTAATGGGCAGGTTGAATGTACCAAGCTGATCAATTGATCGATCAACTTGGTTACAACCAGGCTGCTGGATTCCCTTTGCGATTATCGCTAGCGGCTGCTATAGTTGCTAGCAATAATCACTCCTTGGCAAGAGGGATTCCCCTGCCTGTCTGTGTTAATGGGGGAATCGTGCAAATTTCTTTTCTGCTACCCGCGGTTGCTGGAAAGAAATTTGCACCATGTATGGCCAGCCTTAGGTGACGGTGTCTCTTTAATCCTATATATTAGCAGGTTACCAAAAGCAGAGTACCAATAGCCTTGCTCTGATCTGGTACTTTCCTTGTGATAATTACAAAACTTATGACCGATATGGAGAAAGGTTAGCACAAACCAAATGTAAATCACTCTTATCAATGAGTCTAATCCCAAACAGATGTTTTGCCATTCACAACACCCCACCCTCATTAGTTCTGATTGTATTCCTTTCTCTCTGCAGATCACCAAGGCAGATGGCACAAATGCTCCGGCATAAAAATCAAAGAACTTCCTATTGTCTTCAGACTGACACTAATCTCAAACAGTAGCAAACTGTTGTCTGCTGTGTAGGAAATGTGATTTCTGTGTCATCCTCAGCCTGCACGACAGGCAAGCAACACAGCAGGCATAACGACATACGAGCCGGAATATTCCATAAATGACCTTGTTTCTTGTCTTTTATGAGCCACTTCAAAGAAAGTCGCTGTGCTTGTGGGAAAAAAACATCCCGAGCCATGTAATGTAATATAGATTACTGGTAAAACGTGACCTAGGCGCCCACGATAACACACGGCTTCTTGTTTAAAGGATCCGTATTTCACTGAATTATTATCACAATGCTAGTAAATCACTTTGCAGAAAATGGTTTCAATAAAGCTTCTTGACAGTACCGTTTTTTATGTAGACTCTGGAGATACAGAGCAAGAGGGAGAGAAAGTTCCAGCTACAGAGAAATGTATGAGTGAGTCGGAGGGAGCGATCTTCAGAGAGGACTGAAATAAGAAAAATTAGAGGGTTTAGGAGAGAGAAAGGTTATGGCTGACCATAGATGGTCCGGTATCACCTTAAGATATCTGCCTTGGGATACCTAAATTAAATTGATGTATTTTTTTCCCCACACATAGAGCTTTCTTTTGGTGGTATTTGATCACCTGTGCAATTTAGATTTTTTGCGCTATAAACAAAAAAAGAGCGACAATTGTGAAAAAAAAAAAATAATAATAGTTATTACATTCTGCTATATAACATTTCCAAAAAAAAAATTAAAAAAATCAAAATTTTTTAACATTTTGGGCCAATTTGTTATCTGCTACATATTTTTGGTAAAAAAAAAACGCAATAAGCGTATTTTAATTGGTTTGCGCAAAAGTTATTGCGTCTACTAACTACGGGAAAGATTTATGTCATTCTTATTGTTTTTTTTTTCCTAGTAATGGCGGCGATCTGCGTTTTTTTGCGGGACTGCAACATTGCGGCGGACAGATCGGACCCCTGACTGACATTTTTGACACTTTTGGGGGGACCAGTGACATTACTACAGTAATCAGTGCTAAAAATATGCACTGTAATAAGGACACTGACAGGGAAGGGGTTAACATTGTGGGTGATCAAGGGGTTAAATGTGAGCCTAGGGGAGTGATTCTAACTGTGGGGGGGGCCTGGCTTGTGAAATGATCATAGAGACCTGTAATCCTATATAGAAGGATCACAGGGGCTCTATGATCATTCCAGAGAGGACGGTCGGCTGTGTTTACATCAGCTAAACGCTCTTCTCTCTCAGCGGGGGAACGATCGCAGGTGTCAGGCGGCCATTGGAGCCGCCTGCCCCGTGCATTTCCTTTCCCGCTGACAAGACCGGCCCCCCCCCCAGCGCGCGACCGACGTATACCTACGGCGTTTTGCGCAGGAGCGGCAGGGCAGTTGTAAAGTGGTTCAAGTGATACTAAACAGAGAAGTGTAAATTGCCATCAGTAAACAACATGAAAGCATGGATCCATCCTGCCTTGTATCAACGGTTCAGGCTGGTGGTGGTGTAGTGGTGTAGGGATTATTTTCTTGGCATACTTTGGACCCTTTAGTACCAATTGAGCATCATTTAAACGCAACCGCCTACTTGAGTATTGTCGCTGACCATGTCCATCCCTTTATGATTATAGTGTACCCATCTACTGATCTACTGATGGCTCCTTCCAGCAGGATAATGCACCATGTCACAAAGCTCAAATCATTTCTAACTGGTTTCTTGAATATGACAATGAGGTCACTGTACTCTAGAGCTGCACGATTCTGGATAAAATGAGAATCACTATTTTTTTGCTTAGAATAAAGATCACAATCCTCTCACGATTCTCGGCGAAACATCGTCTTTTACATGATACAAAAAAATTGGGCTAACTTTACCGCTTATTTATTATTTTTTTTTAATTAATTAAAGTGTACTTTTTTCACAAAAAACTGTGTTTGAAAGACTTCTGCACAAATACAGAGTGACATAAAAGATTGTAACGATCGCCATTCTATTGTCTAGGGTCTCTGCTTAAAAAAAAATAAATATATATATATATATATATATATATATATATATATATTTGGGGGTTCTAAGTAATTTTCTAGCAAAAAATACAGATTTAAACTTGTAAGCAACAAATGTCAGAAGGCTTAGTCTTTAAGAGGTTAAAGAGGTTGTAGACCCCCAAAAAAAAACCCTGTAGGACAGAGGCATAATGAGCTAGTATGCATCACATACTAGCTCATTATGAAATACTTACCTTAAAATGAAGCCCCCGAAGTGCCGTCCGCTCAGCAGAGACACGGCCAACATGTTCGGCCGCCCTGCTTCCTGGTTCGCATCCTCCAGCTATCTGATTGGCCGGAGGCGTGATGACATCACTCCCGTGCATGTGCGCAGGAGCCGCCTCTCACGGCACAGAACTCTGAAGGAACGGCACGGGTGGCCGTTACTTCAGAGTGCATGCACCAATGACGTCATTGGCTGCATAAAAAGTAAATATCTCCTAAACGGTACATGTTTAGGAGATATTTACAGTACCTATAGGTAAGCCTTATTAAAGGCTTACCTATAGACAAGGCTTACCTATAGACACAAGTTATAAGAGAGGGTACAGCCTCGCTTAGTCCCGGTTCACACTTGTGCGATGCGGGAAGGCTGCGAATTTGCAGTCTGTTCCCGCATCACAAACGCACATCTGGCAGTTCACACTGCCATATGCGATACGCAGGGGGTGTCAATTAAATGTTAACGACACCCCCAGTTTGATCGCATATCGCAGTGCGATCTGACAGTTCGCACAGGATCGGATCGCACAAGTGTGAACCACTGAGCGATCCGATCCTGATGCGGCTGGAAAAAAGGGTCATGTGCGCGTTTGGTGCGGATACAGTGCGAATTCAGCCATACAAAGTGTATGGCTGAATTTGCATCCGCACCTCCGATCGCATGTAATGAAGGAGCAGTGCGCTCTGAATTACATGAGATCGCTGCACTCGCAGTAATGTGAACCGGCCCTTACAGACGGAAGTTCGTTCCTTTGATCTAAAAGAACAAATAGATATATTGTAAGCCCCCGTTCACACTAGGGCGACCTGTGAGGCGACCTGGTCGCCTCACAGGTCGCCGCAGGTCGCCTTCCATAGGGAAGCTGCGGACCCGTTCTAATAGGAGCGACACAAGTCGCTCCGACTTAGAAAAAGGGTCCGGAGCTTCTTTGGGGCGACCCGGAGGCAACCGCCATAGACTTCAATGTTATGAAGTCTGTGGCGGCCGCTCCGAGGTCGCGGCGCACTGCTCGCACCGCGACCTCGGAGGTCGCCACCCAAAGTCGGATCGCCCCTATGTGAACGGGGGCTTAAACACTGTGTTGATAGTTATCTCGCAGCCTTAATGATGTTGATAAACATTTGTTGGAGGCTCTGACATCTCTGTAATCTGAATCACAATTTTTTAACAAGTAACTATGCAGCTCCACTTTACTCCACAGTCACCAGATCTCAATCCAATAGAGCAGATTTGAGATGTGGTGGAACGGGAGATTCGCATCATGGATGTGCAGCCAACAAATCTGTAGCAACTGCGTGATGCCATCATGTCAATATGGACCAAAATCTCTAAGGAATATTTCTAACATCTTGTTGAATCTATACCAGAAGAATTAAGGCAGTTCTGAAGGCAAAAGGGGGTCTAACCCGGTATCAGCAAGGTCTACCTAATAAAAAAAGGGGTACTAATAAAGTGGCCAGTGAGTATATCATGCCACCGGAATTTGTTTTTGGTTTTTTATTCCTTATTCCTGCAGCACTGTTGTGTGGTCACATGATCTTTTCCTGTTCTTTGGTATCTGCAGGGAAAGATGGTTGGAGGGGCTTCTATTGCTGCTGATGTATGCTCTCTACAGTATGAGTCTGTGTCTGGCCAGAGCCGATTGGTGCTGTGCCCATCACATGACTTAAAAAAAAAAAAGTTTCAGAAGAGCTATTCAAATTGGATTATAAATATCAAATAACTATTTTGCGGCTCCCTATAAATCGTTATTGAACATCAGATGTGTATTTTTAGTGCATTAATACGGTGTAAGCAGAGGCAGAGGACTGACACTAGCTTTCATTTCGTTCAAAAAGCATCTGCATCCAAGGCTTTTTTCTTTTACTTTGCAGGTATTAGCAATAACATTTGTTATATTTAATACTTATTTTTAGTAAAACTAAGCTATTTTAAAAGTTTCTTAGTGAATGTAATCAATCAGCATACTATATTTCACCCCCCATAGTGTTTAGCAATAGGAGGACATGGAGGAGGGAGGGAGGGAAAGGAGTGTCACTTACAGTGCATCCGGAAAGTACTCACAGAGCTTCACTTTTTCCACATTTTAGTATGTTACAGCCTTATTCCAAAATGGATAAAATGTATTATTTTCCTCAAAATTCTACAAACAATATCCCATAATGACAACTTGAAAGAAAATTGTTTGAAATCTTTGCACTGATCATCCTTCAGATGTTTCTACAACTTGACTGGAGTCCACCTGTGGTAAATTCAGTTGACTGGCCATGATTTGAAAAGGCACACACCTGTCTATACAAGGTCCCACGGTTAACAGTGCATGTCAGAGCACAAACCAAGCTATGAAGTCCAAGGAATTGTCTGTAGACCTCTGGGACCGGATTGTATCAAGGCACATATCTGGGGAAGGGTACAGAAAATTTTCTGCAGCATTGAAGGTCCCAATGAGCACAGTGGCCTCTATCATCCATAAATGGAAGAAGTTTGGAACCACCAAGACTCTTAGAGCGGGCCACCCGGCCAAACTGAGCGATCGGGGGAGAAGGGCCTTAGTGAGGGAGGTGACCACTAACCCGAAGGTCAGAGCTCCAGCATTTTTCTGTGGATAGAGGAGAGCTTTCCAGAAGAACAACCATCTCTGCAGCACTACACCAATCAGGTCTGTATGGTAGAGTGGCCATACGAAAGCAACTCCTTAGTAAAAGGCACATGACAGCTCACCAGCAGTATACCAAAAGGCACCTGAAGGACTCTCAGACCATGAGAAACAAAAATCTCTGGTCTGATGAAGCAAAGCTTGAACTCTGTGGCCTGAATGGCAAGCACCATGTCTGGAGGAAACCAGGAAATGCTCATCACCTGGCCAATACCATCCCTACAGTGAAGCATGGTGGTGGCAGCCTAATGTTGTGGGGAAGTTTTTCAGTGGGACTCTCTAAATGTCCTTGAGTGGCCCAGCCTAAGCCCAGACTTGAATCTGATTGAACATATCTGGAGAGATCTGAAAATGGCTGTGCACCGACGCTCCCTATCCAGCCTGATGGAGCTTGAGAGGCCCTGCAAAGAAGAATGGGAGAAACTGCCCAAATAGGTGTGCCAAGCTTGTAGCATCATACTCAAAAACACTTGAGGCTGTAATTGGTGCCAAAGATGCCTCAACAAAGTATTAGGCAAAGGCTGTGAATACTTACGTACATGTCATTTTTTTATAAACTTGCAAAGATTTCAAACAAACTTCTTTCACGTTGTCAATATAGGATATTGTTTGTAGAATTTTGAGGAAAGTAATGAATTTAATCCATTTTGGAATAAGGCTGCAAAATAACAAAATGTGGAAAAAGTGAAGCGCTGCGAATACTTTCCAGATGCACTGTACATACATACACCCAAATGTATGACTCTATAGTCATGTGAGCTTTACAGATAAGAAAAAGGAGGAAATGAAGAGCTTAGAAGGGAACAGAAATCGAGCGTGCTCCATAGAGGACACCAGCTGGTCAACGCAATCTCAGCCTGCACTGGGGACACAGGGGAAATGGGAGGGATAGCTAAAGGCAGGGTCAACCAGGTATATTTCACTCTACACAAAACAAATGCTTTAGTGGCTCTAAGAGTATACACAGTCTGTTATATAGGATGTAATGACAAATTTTCTTAGTCTGGCTTTAAGATAGCCATAAATGATAGGTTTTTGTTTTTTCAGCCAGCGGGACAACTTGCCTGCCCGTACCTCACTAAAAGCAGACAGTTATAAAGTTGGAGGAAGTTTCAGTGAACTACGAGGGCGCTCATCAGGGCCCTCACAGTTCACTGAGAACTACAAGCCATCTGCTGTGGTGGAAGACGGGACTTGTAGTTCATTCATTCACACATTGCTGTAAATAAACAATATGGCTGTGTGGGCAGAGCCCCGTACAGAAGAGGGGGGACCTGGAGCATGTAACATGCTCCATACCTTAAGCTTATCCTTTAAACTTGTCACTGCTGAAAGAGTAAATTTTAGTACAGGGTATCCTACTATTTTTTTTAATAGCACTGTGTCTACAATTATATATTAGGGAGATTTACTAAAACTGGTGCACACAGAACCTGGTGCAGCTGTGCGTGGTAGCCAATCAGCTTCTAACTTTGACTCCACTAACGACAACTCATTATGTGTATAAAAGAGTCCACATAATCTCTTTCTTCCATTCAAGCCTCACCATCATGGGCAAGACCAAAGTGCTGTCAAAGGATTTCAGGGACAAAATTGTAGACCCGCACAAGGCTGGAATGAGCGATTTTTCGCAAATGGAAGAAATACAAAAGTAACCATGAACTGCCCTCGGTCTGGAGCTCAATGCAAGATTTCACCTCATGGGGTAAGGATGATCATGAGAAAAATGAGTGATCAGCCAAAAGCTACATTGGAGGAGCTTGTGAACCATCTCAAGGCAGTTGGGACCACAGTCACCCAACAAATCATTAGTAACACAATACGCCGCTATGGATTAAAATCCTGCAGCGTCCTCAAGGTCCCCCTCCTCTAGGAGATACATATACAGGCCTGTCTGTAGTTTGCCAATGAACATCGAAATGGCTCAGAGAAGGATTGTGAGAAAGTGCTGTGATCAGATGAGACCAAAATTAAACTGCATTCGAGGGGCCAATGGAAGGGGCCATGTATTGTAAAATCTTGGATGAGAGCCTTCTTCCCTCAGCCAGAACATTGAAGATGGGTTGTGGATGGGTCTTATAGTATGAAAATGACCCAAAACATACCATCAAGACAACAAAGGAGTGGCTCAAGAAGAAGTACATTAAGGTTTCGGAGTGGTCTAGCCAGTCTCCAGACCTTAATCCTATAGAAAATATATGGAGGGACCTAAAACTTTGAGTTGCCAATCAACAGCCAAGAAACCTTAAGGATTTAGAGAAGATCTGTAAAGCAGAGTGGACCAAAATCCCTCCTGAAATGTGTGCAAACCGGGGGGCGTGACCGGAAGCGGACCGAGGCGGACGTCTTTGTGAGGAGCTCCGCCGCTCAGGTACAATCGTCCGCAATCCTCCCTCCATGCTCAGCCCAACGGCTCATCCGCACTCCATCACGACTCTCCGGACCCTGGGGGACCTGCCAGACCAAGAATTTTTTCAATCGGACCAGGATTTCCGCTCGCGGCCTACCTAGGCCTGAAGCCGGGGACTTTCCTGAGGACCGGACCCCGAGGCCTGCGCGGCCGCCGCGGCCGCCATCCGGCGCTTCAGAGGGGAGGTAGGCACTATTCAAGTACCCACTCACCATCCTGCCCTACAGACCTACCCCCCTCTGCCTTAATCTGCCCCACAGCACCTCAGGGACCATCTCCACAGCCAGACAGTCAGCACCAGGCCGCCATCTTCCCGGCCCCCCCACGCTCGCTGGGCATCCCTGGGTCTCCATCCCCCGGCCAGGACTCCGGACCCCAGACCTCACCTTCACCCTGGGTAGGTCCGAATGACCGTTGGCCCCTCTGAGCAGGACATGTCCGCCTAGTGCTCCGCATCTCTGGGGGCATTACAGCCTCTCCGCAACGAGTCACAGCTACTAACCTAACCACATACAGACCCACCGGCTGCCAGGGACCTCTGGGGTCCACCCACGATGGTCTACGGCGGACCGAAGAACAAATTTAAGAATAAATCCATCAGGGACGCTCTCCTCAAAACCGCTCCTAAGATGGCGGCGGGGCCATCTACCCGCTCGCCTCACGCAACTCCTCACACCAAGCCTGTGGCGCTGCACCCAGACGGTGAGACAGACTATGATTTTGGCCTCACACCCCTAACTTTTAGGGGAGACATGCTGCAGCCAGACCTGCTCCAGCAATTTGAACGGATGCTCACTAGAGCCCTCAAAAACACCTCGGATGCCATTACTGACAAGCTCACCAGGGAAATCAGGGAAGTGGGCCACCGCACTACTCTCTTAGAGCAACGCACTGAGGTACTAGAACTCACAGCAGGCAATCATTCTGAGGACTTGGAAGCCCTTCGAGAGGAGAATTCATCCCTACACTCCCGCTTGGAGGACTTTGAAAACAGGGCCAGAAGATCCAATGTCAGGATCAGAGGTATCCCAGAGTCTGTGGAGGACCTTCAGTCCACCATCACTGCCTTATTTCAGGAACTATCCCCATCAATTCCTATAGAGCGTTTGGAAATGGACAGGATCCATAGATCACTGGCCCCGCGCTCAGATGACGGTCCCCCTAGGGACATCATAGTGAAACTTCACTTTTTTCGCACTAAAGAACAACTCATGGTGGCTGCCCGTAATAGGGATTCCCTAATTTTCCAGGGTCACCGTTACCAACTCTTCCAGGATTTATCCCAAGCTACCCTGGCTAAACCTAAGGCTATGAAGCCGCATCTCCTTGTTCTTCAACACCACAAGATTACCTACAGATGGATCTTCCCCTTTGCTGTCCGCTTCTCCTACAAAGGCTCCTCTTACCAATGTAAATCTCCTGAGGATCTCCATGGTACTATTCGTGAACTCCACCTGCCACCCCCCGATCATTCTCCTGAAGGCTCCAAGCGCCGTGCTGCATCATCCTCTCCACAGAAGACCCAAGCTCACCAGGATCATATCTCCCAGCACGGGATCCACAAGAGAGGTCGCTATTCAACACTAGCTCCAGCCCCGGCTCCTGAGGACACCATGGACTGAGGACACCCCGCGGTGTTCACCTGCTCTTTGTTACTAGGACGGTTGTCTAGCTGCCCTGCTGATCCCTTTCTTTGATGCCACCTTTTTTGGTATCCTCCTGGAACCGTAACTATAATGTTTTCATATATTTACATATGCGTTTTTTTTTTTTTTTTTTGGTACCTACCAGGACGTACCACTTCTGTAGGTGAGACTGGTGGCAGAGTTTCCCTACATTGGATTTTTTTTTTTTTTTCTTTTTCTTCAATTTTAAAATTTTTTTTTTTTTTTTTATTATTTTTCTCTCATTGTTGCTTCTATCGTATTGCCCTGATTTGTATTACTGTTTGTGCTCTGATATGTTATTGACTCGTTACCTCCACTTGCGTTATGCTTGCTACTAGGCTGTCCCTACCCCAGAGACTGCTCATTGCACCCCACTTGTAGTCCTTCAGTACCCGACCTTTTTGGACTGGTATCTCTTGGACAGGTTGACTCCTCCTGGCGGGAAGTTTACTTCCTTCCAGAGGATCCTCTTTTCTCATTTCTCCTTCCCTCCCCTTCCATTCTTGAGTTTTTTCTCTCCCCCATTTCCCTTCCTCCCCCCTTTCCCTCCCTCTTGATCCTGCTCCTCCTGTCTTCCGTCCCCACCCGGAGAGAGTCCCCCGCCCGCCGTTCCTGCCTCCTACCCCTGCCACGCTACACTTGCACTCCATTATGTCCACCTTAAACATTCTTACTCTAAATGTACAAGGCCTAAATTCCCCCTCCAAACGTGTGAAGGCATTCCGATCGTTCTCTTCGCTATCGGTTCATGTGGCTTGCCTTCAGGAAACGCACTTTTCCACTCATTCGACTCCCAAACACTTTGGTCACCAATACCCACAGGTCTACACTGCCTCTGCTCCCACGAAGCAACGGGGTGTGCTGATAGCATTTCACAGAACTACCCCATTTACTCTACAGAAGGAAATAAAAGACCCTGAGGGTCGCTACCTCATACTGCTAGGACGGCTCCTTGACTCGGATGTCACTATAGTTTCATACTATGCTCCTAATAAGAAACCCCAGGCCTTCCTTTCCCACCTATTGTCTGTCACGGATACCCACAAACGGGGTACCCTCTTGCTTTGTGGCGACTCCAATCAAGTACTCTATCCTCTGCAGGACAAATCTCCCGCTCCACTATCCGCTCAGCGCCTCTCTTTCCAACAACTCCTAACTCAACATTCCTTAGTGGATACGTGGAGTGAACACAACCCACGCCGACGACAGTACACGCACTATTCCCATCCACATAAGCTGTTTTCGCGAATTGACCACATCTTGATCCACATGGGCACATCTCCTCTCCTTTCCACCTCCACTATCATCCCCTGCGCCTGGTCTGATCATGATGCGGTCATCTCCTCCTTCTCTTCCTTGGTACCTAAACCCAACCTTCGCTCTTGGCAGATCAATGACGGTATGCTGGCTAACCCGACCCACCGTCTTGAATTGGAGCACGCAATTTCTGACTATCTGTCCACCAACACTCATCCGGACACGTCCCCACTCCTGTTGTGGGAAGCCCACAAACCGGTTATACGGGGGGTTTGCATTAGCCGAACCTCTCACCTCCGTAAGGAACGTCGCCTCTTACTACAAAACTTAGAAGCTGCCTTCTATAAGGCCTCCACAGACTTCCAAGCCGCCCCCTCGCCCTCCAGGAAACAAGCCCTCGATAAAGCTCGACTTGAGCTTGATCTTCTCCTTTCAGAATCGGCGGAACAACTACTCCGAAAGTCGAAACACACTTTATATATGAAAGCTAATAAACCTGACACCTTTCTTGCCTTGACGCTTCGCAAAGCCGATTATACTCCCAAACCTATACGCCTTAAGCAGGCTAAGGACACATACACCTGTAATCCCCTTAAAATTCTCCGCACCTTCCGTGATAAACTATCCACGCTCTATAAGGACCCCTCCACATTTGACCGCACTCGCTTAGATGCCCTCCTGTCTTCTGTCCATCTCCCTGCACTGTCCGCTTCCCACAGGGAGAATCTTGATAAACCCATAACTGCTAAGGAACTCTTACAGGCAATTAAGACTTTGAAACCACGTAAGCGTCCGGGCCCTGACGGCTTTTCTGCTACATACTATAAACGCTTTGCCTCTGTTCTTATCCCCCCGTTGGTAGGGGCACTTAACTCCCTGCTGGACGGTCACTCCTTTCACACGGATTCGCTCATGGCTGCTATTTCCATGATTCCTAAGCCCAATTCGGATGATACCTCCTGGTCCAATTATAGACCCATCTCTATACTCAACATTGACATCAAACTGCTTGCCAAGGTCCTGTCCTCTCGCCTCAATGTGGTCATAGGCACTTTGGTCCATGCTGACCAGACGGGTTTCATCCCATCCCGCCAGGCTGGCGATAATATTCGTCGGGCCACCCTGCTGGCACACATTGCCAGGAAACGCCGAATTCCCTCTTGCTTTCTCTCCCTGGACATTAGCAAGGCATTCGATTCTCTGTCTTGGCCATACCTCACCTCCATCCTTGATCGCTGGGGTTTTGGCTCCCACTTCCTGCAATGGGTGAATGCCCTCTACAAGAACCCTAGAGCGTACGTCTATTATTCAGGCTATAGGTCGGACCCTTTCCCCATTGAGCGCGGCACGAGACAGGGTTGTCCCCTTTCCCCCCTGCTATTTGCCTTGGCCATTGAGCCCCTTGCGATCCTCATACGATCCAATCCGAATATTCGTGGAATTGAACTGGGGGGTCACTACCATAAACTCTGCCTTTTTGCAGACGATGTCCTGCTTTTTCTTACTGCCCCTCTCACGTCTGCCCCTAATCTCCTTGATACCCTAACTAAATTTGGATCACTTTCGGGCCTTGTTGTCAACCCACGGAAATCTCTAGCCCTCAATGTATCCCTCTCAGCCGAAGACCTTAACCACCTCAAGTCTTCCCTCCCGTTCCCTTGGGCCAACTCCTACATCCCCTACTTGGGCGTCAAGTTCACAGCTGACCCTGTTGAGCTCTTTTCTGCTAATTACCCTCCCATGCTATCAACGCTTACATCGCTTATGAACAAATGGTCCTCCCTACCTCTTTCCTGGATGGGGAGAATTACAGTCCTCAAAATGTCGATCTTACCCAAGATCTTGTACCTGTTTCGGGTTCTCCCGATTGGGGTACCAGCTTACTTCTTACGCATTCTACAGAAACGGGCTTTGGAATACATTTGGGGTAACGCCAAACCCCGCTTACCCCGACCGACGCTGTATCGACCACGTATCCGAGGCGGGCTTGGGGTGCCACAGTTCTCCAAATACTACTATGCTGCACAGTTGGCTCAGCTCCCTAAGTATCATGCAACAAAGGAAGTCCCATTGTGGGTCTCCATAGAAGCAATGGACTGTGATCCTCTCTCTGTGGCTAACCTCCTCTGGCTCCCACCCTCACAACGGAGATGTGTTACCAATCCTATCACTAAGCACAGCCTAACCCTTTGGGATAGACTTAAACGTCGTTTTCACCTTCAGTCCCCCCATAATCCCCTACTTTCTTTTCTCCGCAAACCCCTCGTTCTACCCAGCCTGGTACTCCCGGACTTCTTTCTCCGAGTGGACTAGGGTTGGCTTGATACGTGCTTACCAGTTCTTCACTCCCCGGGCTTTTCAAACCTTCCCAGCCCTGCGTGAGGCCCACAACCTCCCTCCTGGCGAATTGTTTCGCTACTTGCAACTGAAACACTTCTTTAGCCAGAACGCACCGGCGCGCGATAGCTCCCATGCGTTCTCCACCTTTGAACAGGCTTGCAAAACAGACCCGCATAGGAGGGGGCTCATTTCTGATCTCTATGCCCAACTCCTGTCGGTTCAAGAGACTACCCCCCCGGCATATGCTTCCAAATGGGAAAGGGACCTACACCTCTCCTTGGAAGACTCTGACTGGATCCAAATTTGGCAAGCCACTAAATCGGCTTCCCCAAATATTGTAGCCTTGGAGACAAATTACAAAGTCCTTACCAGATGGTACTTGGTCCCAGCCAGAGTCTCCAAGTATGTGCCACAATACTCACCTCGTTGCTTTCGTGGTTGCGAGTCTCTAGGTACCCATGCACACATTTGGTGGGAATGCCCCACGGTCCGTACCTTTTGGTCCAAAGTGTATCGGGTTTTATCTACAATCTTCCACACACCCCTTACCCCCGATCCTGCTTCTGCGCTCCTGAACCGCAAGCCACCTGACCTCACACATCGCCAATTTAAACTTTTCCTGTATGTCACCACAGCTGCCAAACAGACCATAGCGAAGGCCTGGAAAACTTCCTCCCTTTGTTTCCTGACCATGAAAAATAGAGTCACTCAAGCTATGATCCATGCTAAAACTGAAGCTATCCTGCTGGATAAACGTATACCTTACGAAAAGCTCTGGAAACCATGGATTGACAACTGTCTTCCGATAGGCTTTGATGAATCTCTTGTACTAGCTTGACCTGTGGTTACCGACTCCCTGATGGCTTTGTCGATCTGAACCACATCAGTGGCCCAGGACTCCCTCCGGGCACCCTTCCTCTCCCGCATAACCCCCCCCCCCCCCCCTGTTTTGCCCTTCCTCTCCCCCCCGTCCTTCTTGCCCCCCTTACTCCCTTCTTTTTCTCCCCCCCCCCCCTTGTTGCCTCGAGTTGGCCGCTACCTAATTTGTTTCCCTATTGTGGCTGGACCACAAACTTTTGCTGCACTACGGCCTCCCTTTTTGCCCTACCCCCAGCCGCCCCTGTGCACTGTGTTTATCCCTTGTACCTGTATTCCGGGCGCCCAGCTTGCCCCTTTCCTATTCCTTAACCTGATTGTTATGCTACTACTTGCTGTTCATGATGTCATTTTGACGTGTATTCATCTGTTATGCACCACTGTTACCTATTGGTATTGTTTTGTACTACATTCCTTCTGCCTTAATAAAAACCGTTTGAACAGAAATGTGTGCAAACCTGGTCACCAACTACAAGAAACGTCTTAACTCTGTGCTTTCCAACAGGGATTCTCCACCAAGTACTAAGTCAAATTTTGCTTAGGGATCAAATACTTATTTTACTATTTTATTTTTACTTATTTCACTCACTTTTACTAAACTGCAACTCAATTTATAGCATTTGTATCATGTGTTTTTTTCTGGATTTTTGGTTGATATTCTGTCTCTATCATTTAAAATACACTATACAAAATATTATAAAATATATACTATAAAAATAAAAAATATAATTAAAAAAATTAAAGACCCTTCACTTCTTTGTAAGTGGGCAAACTTACAAAATTGGCAGGGAATCAAATAATTATTTTCCCCACTGTATTGTCGGCAATGGAAATGTTCAAATCAGTGCAACTCCGACTTTAAAAAAAGTTGCATTCAGTGTGAAGAGGGGCTAAAACCTGGAAGCTGATTGGTTACTATGCACTGCTGCACCATGTTCTGTGTGCTCCATTTTTAGTGAATCTCCCCGTTGTTGTCCTAGAAGTTACATTGCTGTTTGAACATTTCAAATGGCATGTAATAAAGAGATGGATTATATATATATATATATATATATATATATATATATATACACACAGTGGCGGCTGGTGCTCAAAATTTTTGGGGGGGCGCAAAAAGAAAAATGTAATAGGTATTGCTTCGCGCCAAAAAACGCAGTAAAAAAATTGCGTGACTTTGAAGCTGTGCCCCCTTCAATGCAATGAACACTGTGCTGTGCCCCCTTCAATGCAATGAACACTGTGCTGTGCCCCCACAATGCAGAGTTCAGCGTGCATGCCCATTTCAATTCAGAGCGCCACAGCATTGTCCCCAATGATTACAGAGCGCCACAGCATTGTACCCCAATGATTGCAGAGTGCCCACAGCATTGTCCCCAATCACTGCAGAGCGCCACAGCATTGTCCCCAATGATTGCAGAGTGCCACAGCATTGTCCCCCAATGATTGCAGAGTGCCACAGCATTGTACCCCAATGATTGCAGAGCGCCACAGCATTGTACCCCAATGATTGCAGAGTGCCACAGAATTGTACCCCAATGATTGCAGAGTGCCACAGAATTGTACCCCAATGACTGCAGAGTGCCACAGCATTGTACCCCAATGATTGCAGAGTGCCACAGAATTGTACCCCAATGATTGCAGAGTGCCACAGCATTGTACCCCAATGATTGCAGAGTGCCCACAGCATTGTACCCCAATGCAGAGTGCCCACAGCATTGTACCCCAATGATTGCAGAGTGCCCACAGCATTGTACCCCAATAAATGCAGAGTGCCCACAGCATTGTACCCCAATAAATGCAGAGTGCCCACAGCATTGTACCCCAATAAATACAGAGCGCCTCAGCATTGTACCCCAATAAATGCAGAGCGCCACAGAATTGTACCCCAATGATTGCAGAGTGCCACAGAATTGTACCCCAATGATTGCAGAGCGCCACAGCATTGTACCCCAATGATTGCAGAGCGCCACAGCATTGTACCCCAATAAATGCAGAGTGCCCACAGCATTGTACCCCAATGATTGCAGAGTGCCACAGCATTGTATCCCAATAAATGCAGAGCGCCACAGCATTGTCCCCCAATAAATGCAGAGTGCCCACAGCATTGTCCCCCAATAAATGCAGAGTGCCCACAGCATTGTCCCCCAATCAATGCAGAGTGCCCACAGCATTGTACCCCAATAAATGCAGAGTGCCAACAGCATTGTACCCCAATAAATGCAGAGTGCCAACAGCATTGTCCCCCAATAAATGCAGAGTGCCCACAGCATTGTCCCCCAATCAATGCAGAGTGCCCACAGCATTGTACCCCAATAAATGCAGAGTGCCACAGCAATGTACCCCAATAAATGCAGAGTGCCACAGCAATGTACCCCAATAAATGCCGAGTGCCCACAGCATTGTCCCCCAATCAATGCAGAGTGCAGCGTGCGTGCTCCCTTCAATTTAATGCACTTACCTGGCGGCGGCGGCGGGTTCTTCCCTCCTCGATCCAGTCCGTCCTCTCTGCAGCGGCGGCGGGAAGGAGAGCGGCTTCTCCCTCGTCCTCCGAGCGGCGGTGACGGTGAGTGACTGACTCACGCACCGGCACCGCCCCCATTGTGACGTCAGGGATCGGATGTCCTGGATGATGATTGGTCCAGGCTGGAGACTGGACCAATCACAGCCAGGATATCCGAAAGTGGGGGTGTCCAATCGCAAGGACTTGCGATCGGGTTACGCCCCCAGAAGGCTGCCGATCTGCGCCTCTTCTGGGACGTAACCCCACCCCCCCTCCCTAGCCACCACTTCCATTACAAAGGCCGGCGTACCCAATTTTTTTTTTTTGTAAAACTTTATTTGTTCGCTTTGTCATTTTTTTTCTTTTTTTTAGGGGTAGGGGGGCGGCGCTCTTGCGCCCGCTATGCACGGGCCGCCACTGTATATACATATACACACACACACACACACACACAGTATATTTACAGTATATTTGTTTCTGGTATGTTTGTAAATGCCGTAAGATCCATCACTGCCTCCCAGCCTTCCCAGAGTAAAGTTGTGCAGTCGGCACAATCCCTTCCAGTCTATTTCCCTTCAGGTGTCTCCTATCATATACATTAGCAGAGGAGCCTGCTGGAATCTGGGTTATATCAAATGTACCTCTATCTGAGCCAGCCAGCACATTCTACATTTAGTGACTGGCGGCTAATGGAAATGGAGATGTTCTCTGCAAAGAATCACTCAGGAGCCGCTGTGATCACTGGAGCCCTAAGAGCAACCCCTAAATGTAAGGAGTGTAATCTACATTTTAAATGCCATTTACAGGATTGCATATGTGTCAGGCAATATATTTAAAGCTGTACTCCAAGCAAACCGATACAGTTGTGCTAATAAGTTTTCATACCCTGGCAGAATTTATGATTTCTTGGCCATTTTTCAGAGAATATGAATGATAACACAAAAAGTTTTCTTTCACTCATGGTTAGTGTTTGGCTGAAGCCATTTATTATGAATCAACTGCATTTACTCTTTTTAAAACATAATGACAACAGAAACTACCCAAATTACCCTGATCAAAAGTTTACACACCCTGGTGATTTTGGCCTGATAACATGCACACAAATTGACACGAAGGGGTTTGAATGGCTATGGTAACCATCCTCACCTGGTTACCATAGCCATTGCTTGTAATTAGTGTGCGTGTATAAAAGGTCAATAAGTTTCTGGAGTCCTGACAGACCCTTGCATCTTTCATCCAGTGCCGCACTGACGTTTCTGGATTCTGAGTCATAGGGAAAGCAAAAGAACTGTCAAAGGATCTGCGGGAAAAGGTAGTTGAACTGTATAAAACAGGAAAGGGCTATAAAAAGATATCCAAGGAATTGGGAATGCCAATCAGCAGTGTTCAAACTCTAATCAAGAAGTAGAAAATGAGGGGTTCTGTTGGAACCAAACCACGGTCAGGTAGACCAACTAAAATTTCAGCCACAACTGCCAGGAAAATTGTTCGGGATGTAAAGAAAAACCCACAAATAACTTCAGGTGAAATACAGGACTCTCTGAAAACATGTAATATGGCTGTTTCAAGATACACAATAAGGAGGCACTTGAAGAAAGATGGGCTGGGCTGCATGGTCGAGTCGCCAGAAGAAAGCCATTACTACGCAAATGCCACAAAGTATCCCGCTTACAATACGCCAAACAGCACAGAGACAAGCCTCAAACCTTCTGGCACAAAGTCATTTGGAGTGAAGAGACCAAAATTGAGCTGTTTGGCCACAACCATAAATGCTACATTTGGAGAGGAGTCAGCAAGGCCTATGATGAAAAGTACACCATTCCTACTGTGACACACGGAGGAGGATCGCTGATGTTTTGGGGAATGTGTGAGCTACAAAGGCACCGGAAATTTGGTCAGAATTGATGGCAAGCTGAATGCAGTATGTTATCAAAAAATACTGGAGGAAAATTTGCATTTATCAGCCCGGAAGCTGGGCATGGACATACTTGGACATTCCAACATGACAATGATCCTAAACACAAGGCCAAGTTGACCTGATATTGGCTACAGCAGAATAAAGTGAAGGTTCTGGAGTGGCCATCTCAGTCTCCTGACCTCAATATCATTGATCCACTCTGGGGAGATCTCAAACTTGCAGCTCATGCAAGACAGCCCAAGAATTTACAGGAACTGGAGGCTTTTTGCCAGGAAGAATGGGCAGCTTTAATTTTTTTTTTTTTTTACTGATTTATTTCACTTTTTTTTTAAACTTATCCTTTAGAAAAAAACATTTTTGATCACTTTTATTCCTATTACAAGGAATGTAAACATCCTTTGTAATAGAAATAAGCAGGACAGGTCCTCTTTAATGTGAGATCTCAGATCTGGGGTCAAAAAGACCTCAGATCCCACATTTACCCTAAAAGCAATAAATAAAAAATAAATAAAAATTGTCCCTTTAGGACCATTGGGGGAAAGTGAAGTATGAGGTCACTCTGGTCCACCAAGGGCATAGAGTAGTGTGGGGGCCATCTCAAATTCCTGCCTAGCAACACAGGGGATCGGATCAGGAGGCAGCAGAAGGTTGGTGGGGGATCTCTCCCGCTGCCCATAAAAGTGATCCCATAGCGAATCTGCCACCGGGACCACTTTTATGTGAAAGAGGACCGCCGGCTGTGTAAGAAAATAGCGGGGTTATGGCAGGTATCTGCTTCCATAACTCCAGTATTTAACGTCAAAGTAGCGATGTAAATGCAAGGTGGGCAGTCCAGAAGTAGTTAACATTTTCCAGGAACAGGCATACCTTGAATGAGAACACTAAGGCTCCATGTACACGGGACGCTGGAAATGGCCGTTTAGGAGCAGTTGGGCGTTTTTTTCAGAAGCCCCTGAACCCATCTACATTTTATCTTATCTGTCCATGTACACAGGGTCGTTTACAGTCATTTGCAGGCAGTTGCGTTCAGGGACTGTTTTTAGAACGCAATTATTTGCGTTTGAATGTGTGTTTTTCCGGCGTTTTAAACGCACAAACGCGTCCGAACGCGATGACCCGCGTTTGGCGTTCGCGTTTTTCCATTTTAAAGGGGAATAATTTTTATGACCTCTAGGAACGCTTCTAAACGCAAACGCCCGCAAACGCTGCTAAACGCGGGTACAAACGCGACTGAACGGACGTTTCAAACGTCCTAAAAATTCCAGCATTCAAAGGGACTTTTAACAACGTCCCGTGTACATGGAGCCTTACAGTTATTAGTGTGTTTATGTTCGCTCTCCACCCAACTGTCAAGACATCAAATGGTTGGTGTCATAGCTGATCACATATGCAGCACCATGGCAACCTTGGATCAAACAGAGGCCAAGATGGCAGCTTCCTTGTCTGTAAATTATAGGAGGGCTTAGTTCCACCATTACAGCGTGGTCCCATTTACTTCAATGGGTGAATTGGACAGACAATGCCGCCTGTCAAACCTGAGCAGCCAAGATAAAACTGCTGTACTTACCTGCGGTGGACTTTTAGACCCCGTTCACACTGGGGCGACCTGGTCGCCTGACAGGTCGCCGTAGGTCGCCTGCCATAGAGAAGCGGTGGACCCATTCTAATAGGAGCTACACAAGTTGCTCCGACTTAGAAAAAGGGTCCGGAGCTTCTTTGGGGCGACCTGGAGCGACCTGCATTGACTTCAATGTTATGAAGTCCGTGCCGGCCGCTCCGAGGTCGCGGTGCAAGCTGCGCACCGCGACTTGTGAGGTCGTCCCGGCAAGTCGGATCGCCCCAGTGTGAACGGAGTCTTAGAGAAGAAAGGCATTTTGGATACTATTCACCCAATGCCGTTCAAAAACACCCTTGAATAAACAGCCGTTACACCCAACGAGCCAATGTACCAAGCTAGTCTGAGGGGGCTGGATACCATGCGATTGCTGTGGTTGGTTATCACATACATGTTTGATCCCTCCTCTTCTTACAGATTTACCAGCAGGTTGGCAAAAAAGGAAAATTACCTTGTGGGGTCTACTTTCAAAAAAGGGTCATGTTGGGGGTGTTTACACTGTCCTGGCATTTTAATTTTAACAGAGTAAGAAAAACAGTTTTTTGTTTTTTATTTTTTTCCCCCCTTTTTATAGTTAAAAAACTGAATCCCAGCAGTTTTAAAATATCACCAAACTAAAGCTCTAGCGGTCTCAAAAAGTTATCTAAAATTTATTTGGATACAGGACTACATAAGTGAGTAATTAAGTGCTGCATAAACTGTTGGCGCTATATAAATCATCTATAATAAAATTGTCAGTCAAACAATCACAGCACCAGCAACTGAAAAATGCCCCGGTAAAGAAGGGGTATATACAGGCTGGTACTCAAGTGGTTAAGATAGATGTAAATCTTGAATTAATAATATTAAGTCCCGGTTCACACTACCGCGACCTGTCAGGCGACTTGTTGCCTGACAAGTCACGGTTCATTCTGTGCTACAGGAACCGTTCTAATAGGAGCGACTCAAGTCGCTCCGACTTAGAAAATAGTTCCTGTACTACTTTTGACACAAGTCGGAGCGACTTGCATTGACTTCCATTATGTGAAGTCCGTGCAAGTCACGCCAAAGTCGCAGTGCACGGCGACTTCACAGGTCGCCCCCGAAGTTGGATCGCCATAGTGTGAACCGACACTTAGCTTGCTGTTTATCAAACATTTGCTTCTTTCTGTTTTTATTTCTTTGCATCGCAGTGCTCCTGATCGCCTCCAGCCTCTATACAGCTACTTCCTGCCTACTTGCACTTACTCCAGCATAAACGGGATGTCTTTGCTCAGAGCTGGCTTTCTGGTTTTGACAATGGTGACAAAAGCAGAACGTGCCTTCATAACTAGTATTGCTACAGCCACTTACAGTCTTCACCTGAAACGCATGTGGGCAACTGGAAAATCGTTACAGTGTAGTCACCGTATAACAGGAAGTGCCTGCACAAGAATATTCATGGCAGGATCGCCAGCTATCATTTTAACGAAGGCTGTCATTTTTAAAAACTTGAAAACAACGTTTGAAAGTACTTTTACATTTTTAAGCTTATATAAAATTTCAGCGATCAGGATACATCTACTTTAAAGTAAACCTTTTCCCCAATCTGGTGGTACATGGTCATGTTGGGGAATGTCTGTAATCCAACCTGAAGTCCCATGGCTGCTTGTGCCATGGAAAAATTCAACTGAATGGAACGTTCCCATCCTATCACTAATGTATTCCTCTCAACCAGGGTCTGTAGAACTCCCCCATCCCTTCATAGGAATATACACCAATCAGCCATAACTTTATGACCAACCACCTAATATTCAGTAGGTCCCTCCTTTTACCGGTAGAAAAGCCCCGACTTATCCAGACATGGACACCACTAGACCTGTGAAGGTTTGTTGTGGTATCTGGCACCAAGCTGACAGTAGTAGATCCTTTAGGTTGTGGTGTGGGGCCTCCATGGATCAGACTTGTTATTCCAGCACATTCCGCAGATGCCCGACTGGAATGAGATCTGGACTAAATGGAGGCCAAGTCAACACCTTGAACTCTTTGTTGTGCTCCTCAAACCATTCTTGAACCATTTTTGCAGTGTGGCAGGGCACACTATCCTACTGAAAGAGGCCAATGGCATCAGGGAATTCCCTTTTCATCAAGGGAGTATACTTGGTCAGCAACTATGTTCAGGTAGGTGGTATGTGTCAAGTAACATGCACATGAATGTCAGGACCCAAGGTTTTCCAGCAAAACCTTTCCCAAAGCATCACATTGCCTTCACAGGTGGGCCTACTTCCCATACTGCATCCTGGTGCAATCTCTTCCCTAGGTAAGCAAAGCACATGCACCTGGCCATCCACATGATCTAAAAGAAAGTGATTAATGAGATTAGGCCGCCTTCTTCCATCGCTCCAGAGTCTACTTCTGATGTTCACATGCCCTTTATAGGCGCTTTTGGCTGTTGACACGGGTCAGCGTGGGCACCCTGACTGGCCTGCAGATACACAGCCCCATACACAAGGAACTGCAGTGCAAATATTTCCTACTTTCAAAACATTACCTTCAGGGACAACATGTTTATTTGCTGCTTAAAGCGGAGTTCCACCCTAAAATTAAACTTACCTCCATCTTCTCGCTCCGGGTCACCTGAAAAACAAATGGATAATCGCAATTTTTTTTTTTTTTTTTTTACTTACCTGGTTTAGAAGAAAATATACTTACCTTACTTCCTCTTCCTCCCCTCGGCGGCCACGGCGATTCGTCACTTCCTGGCTTGCAATGATTCCTGGGAGCTGAACGTCATCGCTCCCAGGAATCAATGCGCCTGCACCGGCCCCGACGTCAGTTCCAGGGCGGGCGCCGTCATACCTTGCTAAACAGCTTCTGGGCATGCCCAGAAGCTGTGCAGAGATGACGCTGCGGCACCGGAAGTGACGGCGGGGCCGGTGCAGTGCATCGTGGGACTGAAGAAGATGGAAGAGGGCACAGAAGAGGATCGCGCTGGCTTCAAGCTGCCCACACCTGAGATGGCAGCGCTGGACAATACATTTTCAAGCTAAGTATTTCTTCTTGCAGGTAAGTGCGACCCGGGACAGATCAGAGGCTATTCATTGTGGAATGCACTAGCCCCGACTGTCCCGGGGGTATTTTTATAAAAAAAAAACGGGGTGGAACTCCGCTTTAATATATCCCACCGAATTGCAGATGCCATTTTAACACGATAATCAAATTTATTAACTTTACCTGTCAGAGGTTATAAAGTTATGGCTGATCGTGTATATGCCCCATTCACCCGTCCTGTCTCATCTAGTCTGTAGGCACCTTCAGACATTTCTGTGTAAGGCACACGGGTTATTGATGGGTCTCATTCTCCCTAAGAGCAGGGTCTCCTCCTCAAAGTCTAATAAAGAGGGAGCTGAATAACAGGACTAATCAGAAATCACTGTGCTGATTCGTCAAGTGACAGATCCTGCAGACATAATGTGATTTACCGCATGATGATTTAATAAACCACAGAGGAGGACTGAATTATTTTCAATCTATTCTTTCCGCCCAAGACATACACAGATGACACAAAGTGATGTCTATAATTTCCTGAGTTCCTGAGAGGGAGAAGTCACATAAAAAGACAATTAAAGTAGAACTCCGAGCATCTGCTGATGCAATCCAGTAAATGGGAGAATGGGAAAACAAAGCTAAATCCAGAGAGTAGTCTCAATTTTTCCTAAAGGAGACCTCCAGATTTATGCTAACAGCCAGGAACTGGCTGATCTTTAGCTTTAGCAGAACTAAACTCTCTAATTACTTACCTCCTTATGGCAGCCATGGAGTGGTTAAATCCTTCACTGGCCGCTGTAATCTTCCCCCATGGCTATTTCCAGGTGCTGGGCTTTCAGCCTCTTGATTGGCCGGTGGGTAATATAGAGATATATACAGTGGGTACGGAAAGTATTCAGACCCCCTTAAATTTTTCACTCTTTGTTATATTGCAGCCATTTGCTAAAATCATTTAAGTTCATTCTTCTTCCTCATGAATGTACACATAGCACCCCATACTGACAGAACAACACAGAATTGTTGACATTGTTGCAGATTTATTAAAAAAGAAAAACTGAAATATCACATGGTCCTAAGTATTCAGACCCTTTGCTCAGTATTTAGTAGAAGCCCCCTTTTGATCTAATACAGCCAGGAGTCTTTTTGGGAAAGATGCAACAAGTCTTTCACACCTGGATTTGGGGATCCTCTGCCATTCCTCCTTGCAGATCCTCTCCAGTTCTGTCAGGTTGGATGGTAAACGTTGGTGGACAGCCATTTTTAGGTCTCTCCAGAGATGCTCAATTGGGTTTAAGTCAGGGCTCTGGCTGGGCCATTCAAGAACAGTCACGGAGTTGTTGTGAAGCCACTCCTTCGTTATTTTAGCTGTGTGCTTAGGGTCATTGTCTTGTTGGAAGGTAAACCTTCGGCCCAGTCTGAGGTCCAGAGCACTCTGGAGAAGGTTTTTGTCCAGGATATCCCTGTACTTGGCCGCATTCATCTTTCCCTCGATTGCAACCAGTCGTCCTGTCCCTGCAGCTGAAAAACACCCCCACAGCATGATGCTGCCACCACCATGCTTTACTGTTGGGACTGTATTGGACAGGTGATGAGCAGTGCCTGGTTTACCGCTTAGTATTAAGGCCAAAAAGTTCTATTTTGGTCTCATCAGACCAGAGAATCTTATTTCTCACCATCTTGGAGTCCTTCAGGTGTTATTTAGCAAACTCCATGCGGGCTTTCATGTGTCTTACACTGAGGAGAGGCTTCCGTCGGGCCACTCTGCCATAAAGCCCCGACTGGTGGAGGGCTGCAGTGATGGTTGACTTTCTACAACTTTCTCCCATCTCCTGACTGCATCTCTGGAGCTCAGCCACAGTGATCTTTGGGTTCTTCTTTACCTCTCTCACCAAGGCTCTTCTCCCCCGATAGCTCAGTTTGGCCGGACGGCCAGCTCTAGGAAGGGTTCTGGTCGTCCCAAACGTCTTCCATTTGAGGATTATGGAGGCCACTGTGCTCTTAGGAACCTTAAGTGCAGCAGAAATCTTTTTGTAACCTTGGCCAGATCTGTGCCTTGCCACAATTCTGTCTCTGAGCTCTTCAGGCAGTTCCTTTGACCTCATGATTCTCATTTGCTCTGACATGCATTGTGATCTGGAAGGTCTTATATAGACAGGTGTGTGGCTTTCCTAATCAAGTCCAATCAGTATAATCAAACACAGCTGGACTCAAATGAAGGTGTAGAACCATCGCAAGGATGATCAGAAGAAATGGAAAGCACCTGAGTTAAATGTATGAGTGACACAGCAAAGGGTCTGAATACTTAGGACCATTTGATATTTCAGTTTTTCTTTTTTAATAAATCTGCAACAATGTCAACAATTCTGCGTTTTTCTGTCAGTATGGGGTGCTATGTGTACATTCATGAGGAAGAAGGATGAACTTAAATGATTTTAGCAAATGGCTGCAATATAACAAAGAGTGAAAAATTTAAGGGGGTCTGAATACTTTCCGTACCCACTGTGTATATATATATATATATATATATATATATATATATATATATATATATATATATATATATTATTTATATTTATATTTATATATACACACATACGGGAGTCTGATGTTACAGCACAGCCCAAGTGTGCCGGGAAAGCACGCTGAGCTGCACAGTCACAGCTCAGTGCTCATCCAATTGAAGACTGCGAGCAAACAGCAAGTGTTTGTTATTGCAGAAGAGATTATAGCATGTCTCTTTTGCAACAAACAGCTGCTTCCTGGTAATTATTTGTTAGTGTCACTACACCCACATCACGAAAAAAAAAAAAAAAAACTTATCAACAAATGATGTACTTACATGCTGTTGATACTCTACTCAGTCACTATGAGATTCATTTTCTGGATTCTGCAAAAACCCTGGTTGATCCTTCTGCTCTCTATCTCCACCTTTTGTCCATATCCTCAATTCAGCTAGGAATTTTGCAGCTGTAGTGGCAACTTTGCACATGCTTAGTTTTCAGTGAGTTTCTATGCTAAGCATTTCCCCAGTATCACATCTGAGCAGCCCATGTGACTATAGAGTCACACATGTGGGCGTATACACAGTGGTCAATGACAGGCCACTCCCTTCCTCCTTCTCCATGCCCACTAACCAGCTAAACACAATTGGGGCAGGATATTACCTGTAGATTAATAGTGGCTTCACCTCCCCTTATTCTAATACACAGGGTGGAGGGGCATGACATAGCCTGCGACTGGCAGAAATCCACCCACACCATGTTATTTTCACAAAATAATAAAGATTTAATTTCAAATATATTTTTGTATGACAATTTAAAACATTTATTTATTTTTACCCCGCATTCCAAAGGCTGTTTTTTTTTTTTTTTTTTAATTGAACATGTGACCAGCAGCAAAGGAATAGATGGTCCTTCTGCTTACGTTTCTCTTCGGCTGGGAAAGAGCCGGGTCATGTGACAGCTGTATATTGATTAGGAAAAAAGGTACTTACATTTTTTCTTTTTTTAATTAAAATAATTACAGTGCCATTATCCATATACAGAAATAAAAGGGACAATGTCAATTAAACAGTGTGTGTGTATGTTTAGTATCTCTCTAAGAGTAGTTCTGCTTTAATTGGCTGCTATTGAATCCCTTAGCAGTGGTTTCTGCAATGAAGGTAGACTTTTTGCTGTTGTCTGAGGTATCCTGTAACCCCAATCCTCTCTCCACTGGACAACTCAAACAAAAAAAAATTCAAAAAAGATGAAGTGGAAGTCTGTCTGTCTGCCTCCTTCAGAGGATCAGTGAGTGTGAGTGTACGAGTGCAGCTACAAAGCAGATCTCCAGAAGAAAGGGCCCATACAATCCAGCAGCTGTCTCTGGATCACCAGCAAAAAGGCCTTGTAAAATCCTATGATCACCAGTAGAAGTGGAACGTAAAATCCAGCAACTTTTTTCTGAATCACAAGTGGAAAAGGCCCATACAATCCAACAGCTCCTTCTGATCACCAGTAGAAAGGCCCATACAATCCAACAGCTCCTTCTGATCACCAGTAGAAAGGCCTATACAATCTAACAGCTCCTTCTGATCACCAGTAGAAAAGGCCATACAACCTAACAGCTCCTTCTGATCACCAGTAGAAAAGGCCATACAACCTAACAGCTCCTTCTGATCACCAGTAGAAAAGGCCATACAACCTAACAGCTCTTCCTGATCACTATTAGAAAGGGCCCATACAACCCAACAGCTTCTTCTGACCACCAGTAGAAAGGACCCCTAAAATCCATCACTTTCTTCTAGATCACTAGGAGAAAGGAGCCAGAAAAAATTAGCAGCTTCTTTGGGATCACTGGTAGAACGGGCACATAATAAACCTGATTTTCTTCACCCTTAATAGAACTATAGGCTAAACATCACTTTGGGTAGAGTAAGGGAAGGTTATAATCCCTTGTCTTTTTTTTTTTTTTGCCATTGGGTAGATTTACCTTCATGTCCTGTCTCATAGCCAAAACAGGAAGTGAAAGGAAATACCTGCAAATTAGGGGAATCCAGTGGATATATAAATAGTGTCCCCATTGGAATATTACTGTTTTGAGCACAACTCAAAATTTGTGATTTTCTTTAAATTTCACTTTCAATGATAATGGTAAACAGGGTGAATAGAGAGTATAATTCTCCCTAAAGAGGGCAGTGATAGCAATAAAAACGGACAGATGTTCTATTCCTTCTCAACTCAAAAAAAAGTTTTGTCTTTAGTCATACTTTAACCCCTTCCTGCCCGGCCTATAGCAGAATGACAGCCTGGCGGAGGATTGGTTATCCTGACTGAGGGTCATCGCTTTGACACACCGTGTCTCCGATCTTGGTAAAAAGCCTATGACATAGGCTCTTTACCACATGATCAGCTGTGGGGGGGCGGGTCTGCACTGATTATCAGCACAGCCCCCATCAAAGGTGCCCACCTCAGATGCCAATCAGTGCCCATCACAAATGCCAATAAGTGCCCATCAGCAATGCCTATCGATGTCAAACAATGCGGATCAGTAATGCCTCAGTGCCTGTCAGTGCAGCCTCATTAGTGCCCATCGGTTGTAGGAGAAAACATACGTCTTTTATAACAGAAAAAAAACGTTAGTTTAGCAAAAAATAAAAAAACCAAGTGGTAATCAAATACCACCAACAGAAAGCTCTCTTTGTGGGGAAAAAATTATAAAAATGTAATATGGGTACAGTGTGGCATGACCACGCAATTGTCATTCAAAGTGTGACAGCGCTGAAAGCTGAAAATTGGCCTAGGCAGGAAGGGGGTGAAAGTGGTTAAAAGGATAGTTTACCTTTACAAAAACCTGCCTATGCAGGTAAGGGTTGTCTGTAGATTAAAAAAAAAAACGCAGCACTGACTAAAGATGAATAATACCCTTGCTATAGGTGTAGGCCAGCTACATAGCTTATGAAGCCTGACTGGAACATTCCCAGGACGTTGCTAAGGCTCCATTCACATACTGGCATCTCAGGCGATTCTGCCCGCGATCCCGAATCATTGCAAATCGCGGGAATCCCGTGCGATTCCCGTGACTTGCAATGGCACCCCAAACGCGGCACAATTTAGCCACGATTTTCACACGACAAACAGAATCGCGAGATGCCTGTTGCCCAAAAAAAGCCAAAGAACTTCTGCCGCGTTTGGGGTGCCACTGCAAGTCACGGGAATCGCACAGGCATCCGGCGATTTGCAATGACTCAGGATCGCAGGCAGAATCACGGCAGTTCTGCCCTGCGATTCAAGACGCCAATATGTGAACAGAGCCTAAGTGAGGCCTAGTTGTCCCTGTTCATCTTCACCATCACAGGGGTGAGCTCCTTCTTTGATTCAAACCCCCTCACATTCTCTTTCTCTCCCTGATGAAGAAGCTCTGAGCTCAGCATTTGAGAGATCACTCCTGTGATGGTGGAGGGGAGCAGGAATGACTAGGACTCACTTAGCCAATGTCCTGGGAGTATTCCAGTCAGGCTTCATAAGGTATGTAAATGGCCTCCACCTATAACAAGGGCTTTATTCAGAGCTGCACAGTTTGTTTTTATCTACAGATGCCCATTATCTGCATAGGCAGTTTTGTGGTAAAGGTGAACTATCCCTTTAAACACCACTTTCGACACTCAAGTTTTAAAAACCTGCTACAGGCCGTACTTCCGATACGCAGCTCTAATTATCTTCTCATGTGGAGTTATCTCTTCACGTTAGATGGTAGCAGATCAATATCTGCCAGAACGGGGCGCTCCAAATGTGAAGGAAAGCAGTTTCGGCTCAGCACTGGCATGTGAGAGACAGACAGCGCCCAAGGCAACTTTCCAAAGAAAAACAATCATAGAAGAAATAATAAAAGAGCGATGTCCTCAGAAGAAGAGAGGAATGTGGAACGATGATTAGAAAATCCCAACATTCCATACAAACCATGACAAGAGGAAGTCAACGACAGCTATGGGAACCGACACAGGCAGGTGGCTGACCCCAGAGACAGGACATAAGTTATATTCTATGATATTCTCTGGGGAAATCTCCCAGCCAAACATCTCTAGGAAAAATTTGGTAATAAATGGGGTTAAAGAGCAACTCCAGCAAAAGTAAAATCAATCGATCAAAACTATTCCAAGGTAAGTAAGTCCACTCAATTAAAGGGAAATTGCTGTGGAGACATTTGAGAACTTGCCTTTTTTTTGAGAGCACAAGCAACTGTGACTGCATGCCATGAATTTGGCTTTTTTTTTTTTTTATCAGTCTATATATGTTGACACGTTAGCCTATGTATCCATACACACATAGATGTTTCAGGCGTATTAGAAGAGGAGTGTTCTACAGACATAACAAAAAAAAAAAAAAAACACCACCCGTGCAACGCACTCAGGAGAGGAGCTTAAGAGCAGGAAAATGGCAAACAAGCAAATCTAGAAATGCATCTAAACACCTAAATGCTAGACGTCTTTAGTATGCATTCATTCCAATGGCCAGAATAAAATTCAGTCAAATCCTTGAAGCGCCCTAAGATGTGTGCAAATCATGCCTTTTAGGGTCCTTTCACACGAGCAGTGTGCCTGGCGGACTCCGTTTTGCTCAGCGGGGATTGATCCGCTGATCCCCGCTGAGCAGGTGGATGACAGGACCGTCTCCGCTTATTTGCAGAGACAGACGGGTCAGATCCCCGCTCTCCTCTATTGGAGATCGGATGAAAATGAACTGCCTGTCTGTTTTCATCCGATCCCATCCTCCAGACGTATGGAAAATACGATTTCCATCTGTCTGGATTTCACAGGCAGGATAGGATTGGATAGCAGTGGGTGTCAGCGGACATGTCACCACTGACATCCGCTGCTCCATAGGGATGCATGGAGCATCCGATTAGGCTTGCCTGAAAAAACTGACACGCGGACCTGATCAGAGAGGACGTGTGAAAGAGGCCTAAGAGTTTTTTTTTTTTTTCTTAAGCAGCTTTTCCCCTTTCAGAATTTCCGGGTGTTCTGGGGAGCTGAGCAATGCCCAGTGTGCAGGAGGCCTTTAAAGTATAAATCCTAACGGCAGATAGAACACTATGCCAAATATCCCCTTTAATAATAAGAAAATAATTGGTGCAATGTCTGATCATCGTATAATTGTTATCACAAAATAAAAACAATGGAAATGCCGGCTTTCAATATAAAATCCTCCCTGCTGTGCTCCGCTGTCAGATTCCAAATATCAGCAGTTCCGCTCATGAACACATTCTTTATTTATAAAAAAAAAAAAAAAGCAGAAAAACTGAATCTAATCTGCTACACTCTAAAGTCCGCTGTCAGCTGACATCAAAGAACAGCTCCTGGTTCTGGAAGGATCCCGACCAAATTGTCAAGATTCACCCAGCTGCCTGATCAGCAGCTGATTCAGCTTTTCAGCTCAACACCAGGAGCCTGAACCAACAGCCCCCCTTATAGTCCAGTGCTCAGTGAGCTGACGGTCACCACTCTCTGTTTAAGGCAGACTGAGAACGGAGCGATCAGGGGTCATGTGATAGCTCAGTTTTTGGGCTTAAAGCTAGCAGGAGACAAATGCAGCATGGAGGCGAGTATGTATGCTTGGTATGTTTATCACTCCCAAACTTCTCCTTTAAAGTAGAATTCCAGGCTAGATCTCGTAAAAGAGCGCCTTGTGGCTCAACATCCTTCTCCCTACTGCGCAGGCACGGAGCGTGCTGCGATTTGTGAATGGCCCGGTGGTGGGAAGAGGAGGATGGGGGCTGAACCTCCGAGGGACCTCCCCGCGGCAAGGTCTCCTGGAAGTAGGGACGGGTACCTTTCAAAAAACAGCCCCCACCCCCCCTCCGTGGCAGCGGAGGAAGCAAACAAGCGGCGCTTCCCCTTTTGGGTGGAGCTCCGCTTTAAAGACACCAGACATTTGATGGTTTGACAGTTTGGTTTAAAGAACAATCAATGTAACCGTTTTTTGAAATGGTTAAATTGATGGGTTTACTGGTGCTTTAGTAAATAAAAACAATAAAAGACTGAAATAATGTCATATAAAGGCATGGCACCAATGATTTTTATTTCCCGGGGTGAAAAGATCTCTGCGCCCTCATTCAATTCAATAGTTACTGAAGGGCACCCACAACGCTGCCATGACCTGCAAGAAGCAAATCACTGGAGCTATTAGCACTCTCCACTCCCAGCACAGCCTGCCAACACACGGCACAAATGGATAAATCACAGCCAGACAGTCCAACAATAACAATGTCTGATCGCTGTATAATTGTTATCATAAAATTTGCTTAAGAAAACAATGGAAACGCCAGCCTTTAATATAAAACCCTCCCTGCTGTGCTCCACGGTCAGATCCCGAATATCAGCAGATAAGCTAATAAACGCACTCTATTTATATAAAACAGAAAACTGGATCTAATCTGCTATATCCTGAGATCTATAATCCGGGGGGCTACCGTATACAGCGCCAGGTTACAGAAACTGCAGGCGTCCTACATAAAACAAAAGACTCAAGATGGCTATATACTAGTTGATTTCCAAACATTCGTACAAAAATTTTTTGTACATTTGAGGACTGGGCGAATGTCGTTCCAAAGTACAACATTTTATTTCAGAATGAATAGGCTTTCCAGAAGGAAAACTACATACAAGAATAATGAAATTTGTTTGGGAAAAAAAAAAAATTGTCCATCCTGCTCCTTCGAATTTGAACTTGAATCTTTCAACATATTATTATTATTATTATTATTATTATTATAATACAGAATTTATATAGCACCAGCTGTAACATATTGAATTCTTTTGAATGTTTTACCTTGAATTCACTGATAACATTCAATGTATATCTTCCATATGTTGCATACAGTATATGGGGAGCTAGCCCATTAGTCGTGCCGATGTGTCTATTACAATGTAAGCTATTGTCATTGAATTCATAATTGTAACTTTTTGTGCTTTGTTAGCACAGTGATTGCTTCTCAGTCATTAATTCTCCCTGAAGAAGCCACAAATGGCGAAACATGTTGGAGTTTTCACCTGAAGCTTAATGTGATCACTTGAATTATGGGTATATGTAATGTTTTTAACACTGTGATTGAACTTTTATAGATTTAATACATTTGGATTTTATTTTAATGGTTTTTGCCAGGGGTCTCCAAACTTTCTAAACAAAAGGGCCAGTTTACCGTTCTTCAGACTTTAGGGGGGCCCGACTGTGGGAGTAGAAAATGCCACATACTTGGGGGTCAGTGGGTGTAAAAAAAAAAAAAAAAAAACAATGCACCCCTGTGGTTAGGTGGAAGAGGAATAGTTTCCAATCATTGGCATTAGTGGGAGGGATAGTGCCCCATCGTTGGTGTCAGTGGGTGGAATAGTGCCCCATCGTTGGTGTCAGTGGGTGGAATAGTGCCCCATCGTTGGTGTCAGTGGGAGGGATAGTGCCCCATCGTTGGTGTCAGTGGGAGGGATAGTGCCCCATCGTTGGTGTCAGTGGGAGGGATAGTGCCCCATCGTTGGTGTCAGTGGGAGGAATAGTGCCCCATCGTTGGTGTCAGTGGGAGGAATAGTGCCCCATCTTTGGTGTCAGTGGGTGGAATAGTGCACCATCTTTGATGGCAGAGGAAGAATGTTTGCTCCTCCTCTTCAGCATTGTCATTGCTAATTCACAAGTATGTATCCTGTCAATCAGCACATGGCCACACCCAGTCCTGCCCACTGCTTTCTGGATTGGCAGCACTGACTGCCACTGAAATCCTCCCACTGTGAGCTGCAGTGTCTAGGAGAGGGAGCATGTGAAACACAAATGAAGGAGGATTTGACTCAGGGGAAGTAAAGGAAGTTTTTGTTTATTTTTTAAGTAACTGGATTTGGAACTCATCTAGGCATGGTTCACATCTATGCAGGTGGTTGAAGGTGTGCGAATTGCAGCGATCCTCGCACCCGCAACCACCTGCAGTGAAAATGCGCTGCTGTGAGAAAACGCGCAAAGCTGTCATTCATTATGAATGGCACCCCTACGCATGTAAAACCGCAGCTTGTTTGCGGGTGCAAGAACCACAGGGAAATCACATGGTTAAGTGCCGGTTCACATACGTGAGGCTACGGCGATCGCATGTAATGTCGGAGCGCACTGCTCCTTCATTACATGCGATCGGCTGTGCGGTGCGAGTTTAGCCATACACTTTGTATGGCTAAATTCGCACTGCACCCACAGCAAAGACGCACAGGATCCTTTTTTGCAGCCGCATCAGGATCGGATCGCACAGTGGTTCACACTTGTGCGATCCGATCCTGTGCGACCTGTAAGATCGCACTGCAATATGCAATCAAACCGGGGATGTCGTTAACATTTCATTGACACCCCCAGCGTATCGCATATGGAAGTGTGAACTGGCAGGGGTGCGTTTGCGATGCGGGAACAGGCTGCGAATTTGCAGCCTTCCCGCATCGCATAAGTGTGAACCGGCACTGAAAGGGTGATGCAAATTCTCTTTGGGCATATTTTGAAAAAGGTGCATGCACCTTCTTCTGCAGGAAATGCAGGCACGGCAGCCCATTTGCACACACAAAGGAGTGAACCAGGCCTTAGACTGTCTTACAAAGACCTTTAGGCTGCGTTCACATAAGTGCGATTACTGTGCGAGTTTCCGCATCACATGTTTTTCGCAAGCAGCTCACACTGCCCTATGCGAACCGCTGCAGGTGTCAATACAAAGTTAATGACACCTCTAGATCAGTTCGCAGATCGCAGTGCGAATTGTCAAATGGTGCAGGAATCGGATCGCATAGTTGTGAACACACATGCAATCCGATTCCAGTGCGGACCAAAAAAGAGGTCCTGCATCATTTTTGTCCAAATACGATGCAAATTCAGAAATCACACTGCACAGACATCATATGTAATCTGCACAGCTATGCAGTGCGAATCACATGTGATGTCTGACACCGCAATAGTGAACCCAGCCCTAACACGGTCTTCCTCCCAGTTTCTGACTTTTTGGCTGATAGCAGGCCAGGACACCATGATGTCACTTGTGCATGGGAGTGACATCATCATAGCACACAGTGGTGCTGTAAATGTACGCATTCGCAGCTCAGTGTACACAAATGCTGACATGCAGGGAGACATTTTTATAACAGAAGTGAGCAATTAAAATTCCCATACGTCAGGGGTTTTTATGATTTAAATTCCACTTTAGGTATATACATTTTAGCCATGTGACTAACTCTCAAATTTCATTGGACTCGACTAATTATAAAAATGGCATCCAGTGTTAGCTTTGTTATTTAGCATTGGGGCAGACCGATCTTTGCTTTCAGTGGTGCAACGTCATCATTACACAGCAGTATTCTGATCACACAGACAATGGGAAGGGTCATGTACACACAGGTATGAGAATTAAGGTGGAAATTCACCCCTTCACCCATAAGGTCATCTGCTGTCTTTGGCGTGTGACCAGCTTTAAACATCTGAAACACGTCCAGCCTCCCGCACTTATCAATCCATCGGCTGCTGGTTACAGGTGCATTCCCTCATTCCACAGGGTGCGGGAGGAGGACACAAGGACAAACCACTTCGTCATTAAAGTGATTAGTGAATACAACATACTTCAATGTCCCCTGGCCCCAGTATAAAGCAAAGCACAATGTCACTAAAAGTTTAAACAATCAAGACATACAGTGACTAATGGAGGACTGTGCTCAGAGACAAAAGCTGGCCAGCCAGGCCAGTGGACTGTTTGTTCCCAAGAGGACTCAGATCATCACCAGCCCTCAATCAGAGACAGGTGCACACCGGGGGCCGCCTCTCATTTATTTACCAGATACCGCCTGATTATAGGGATGGAGTCTGCATCTGGGCACAGCACACCACAACAGAGAACGTGTCATCAATAAACTGGGCTTTAACCCTTTACTGATGGAAGGCTTACAATGGCCGCAGCATGGATTTTTACATACACTCCTGGTCGATTTTACAGCTAGTATATATATATATATATATATATATATATATATATATATATATATATATATATATATATATATATATATATATATATATATATATATATATATATACACATACATACATACATACATACATACATACACACACATATACACACTATATTACAAACAACTATATTACCATCATATTATTGTGACGCCTGCCTTTACACGTGAATCTTAATGGCAATTCAGTCTTAAGCCCCGTACACACGTGTCGAAAATTGGCAGGGAATTTTTATCCGACGACCGATCTGCCGATTTTCGGCTTGTTAGTATGCTTCCGACAACCAACTCCGACTTTTCGGCCGAAAAAAATCTGGTGTGCAGACTATAACATTTTTGTTGGCCGTCAACACAACGGCCAATTTTCGTGCAGGTAGTACAGATTTCGACAGGGAAAAATCTGATGAGCAAGACTAGGCATGCTCAGAGAAGAAAGAACACAAAGAAAGCAATCCAACACATGATATCACTTCTGAAGTAGAATATTGTTGGGCGAGAAAATTTGTGTGCAGTCTAGGCACATTCCAAAAAACAAAACACAACTCTGGACAAAAGACGGACGATCGGTCGGCCGATAATCATTGCGTGTGTACGAGGCTTTAGTCTGTAGGGTACAATATTGAGTTGGCCCACCCTTTGCAGTTATAAAAGCTTCAACTCTTCTGGGAAGACTGTCCACAAGGTTTAGGAGTGTGTCTATGGGAATGTTTGACCATTCTTCCAGAAGCGCATTTGTGAGGTCAGGCACTAAAGGCCTGGCTCACAGTCTCCGCTCGAATTCATCCCAAAGGTATTCCATCAGGTTGAGGTCAGGACAGTCAAGTTCCTCCACCCCAAACTCACTCATCCATGTCTTCATGGACCTTGCTTTGCATACTGGTCCAAATCATTTGGTGGAGGGGGGAAATATGGTGTGGGGTTGGGCTTTGCCCATAGTTCCAGTGAAGAGAACTCTAAGGCATCAGCATACCAAGACATTTAGGATAATTGAATGCTTCCAACTTTGCGGTAACAGTTTGGGGATGGCCCCTTCCTGTTCCAACATTACTGCGTACCAGTGCACAAATCATTACTGGCTGGAAAATTTTGCATTTCATTTGGAAATCAAGGTCCCGGAGTCTGAAGGAAGAGTGAAGAGGCACAGAATCCAAGTTGCATGAGGTCCAATGTGAAGTTTCCACAGTCCGTGATAATTTGGGGAGGCATGTCATCTGGTGGTGTTGTTCCACTGTGTTTTCTCAAGTCCAAGGTCAGCGCAGCCCTCTACCAGGGAATTCTAGAGCACTTCATGCTTCCCTCTGCTGACCAGCTTTACGGAGATGCTGATTTCATTTTTCCAACAGGACTTGGCACCACCCACACTGCCAAAAGTACCAATACCTGGTTTAATGATCATGGTATCACTGTGCTTGATTGGCCAATAAACTCGACTGACCTAAATCCCATAGAGAATCTGTGGGGTATTGTCAAGAGGAAGATGAGAGACACCAGACCCAACAATGCAGATGAGCTGAAGGCCGCTATCAAAGCAACCTGGGCTTCCATAACAACTCAGCAATGCCACAGGCTGATCGCCTCCGTGTCACACTGCATTAATGCAGTAATTCATGCAAAAGAGACTGCAACCAAGTATTGAATACATACTATACTGAACATAATTTTCAGTAAACCAACATTTATGCATTATTCTTTTTTTATAGGTTCTATGTAATATTCTAATTTTCTGAGATACTGAATTTTGGGTTTTCACTAGCTGTAAGCCATAATCATCAAAATTAAAAGAAAGAAATGCTTGAAATATAAAACTCAACTAGAACATGATTATTTTATTCAAAATAAAGCTTTACAATACGGGTCTTCAAACTACGGCCCTCCAGTTGTTTAGGAACTACAATTGCCATCATGCCTAGTCATGTCTGTGAATGTCAGAGTTTTCCAATGCCTCATGGGATGTGTAGTTCTGCAACAGCTGGAGGGCCGTAGTTTGAGGATCCCTGCGAAATCACACTTTAAGCCAGACACCGCTGGTATACAGAGTGTGTACAGGCATACAATCACTGGCAATGCCCATCATGTGACAGCAGGCAGCTCATAAAAAGGGGACCTGTACTGAAAGCAGAAACTAGGCTGCCACTGTGACAAGTAAGCAGATGAGGAATTCTGACTTCACTGGCTGCATGCTTGTTCTTACTCTATGCCTATATATTTCTCTCAGTACACGGTTCCTATCATTCACGTTACTCCCTTCCTCGAAGCCCAGTTTCTAGACAGGTTTAGCAAAATTGCTGCATGAGTCTGTATAGGAAGGTCATTACACATCTGCTCATCGCTGGCAGTGATAGGACAGAGGCACAGCTATCAGGAACTTAGTGAATCTTGTGAAGGATGCATTCTATTTAAAGCGGAGTTCCACCCTGGATTTTTTTTTTTTTTTAATACCCCCGGGACAGTCAGGGCTAGTGCATTCCACAATGGCTAGCCTCTGATCTGTCCCGGGTTGCACTTACCTGCAAGACGAAATACTTACCTTGCAAACGTCTTGTCCAGCGCTGCCATCTCAGATGTGGGCAGCTTGAAGCCAGCGCGTCCTCTTCGGCGTCTTCTTCCGCCTTCTGTGGTCCCACGATGCTCTGCGCCGGCCCCGACGTCACTTCCGGGTCGCGCGCGTCACCTCTCCACAGCTTCTGGGCATGCCCAGAAGCTGTTTAGAAGGGGATGACGCGCGCGACCCGGAACTGACGTCGGGGCCGGTGCAGGCGCAATGATTCCTGGGAGCTATGACGTCCAGCTCCCAGGAATCATTGCAGAGCCAGAAAGTGACGACGGGCCGCGGCCGAGGAAGGAGGAAGAAGGAAGTAAGGTAAGTATATTTTCTTCGCTACGAGGTAAGTAAAAAAAAAAAAAATATGCGATTATCCATTTCTTTTTCAGGTGACCCGGAGCGAGAAGATGGAGGTAAGTATAAAAATAGGGTGGAACTCCACTTTAAGGCCAACATAATATTACACAAACACAGCCGTCCGTCATGTAGAAAGGTTACAAACCTTGTAAAAAGAACTGTCTGTGTTGCCTAGGAGCCCTTATTTGTGCATGCGTTAATGAATGCGAGTTTGCATGCATTGCATTAAGGCGCTGCAATCGTGAACCAATCACTACACTTGCGGTTGCAGTTGGGTATTTCCATTGAAAAAGGCCATCTGTGTCATTTAGGAGGCAGCAATGTCAATCGTGCCTCCACCGCTCTCTGAAAAGCTATCCACTGTGGATCGCTTTTTACAGACTGACGCAGGTGTAAACAAGCCCTAAGCCAGCCAATGAAACAGATGAACCTTCGACACACAAAAATGTCGAAAAAAATTGGGACGTCATCTATTTTTGCTGCATGTTTCAGTGCATGTTTAAAGAGGAAGTAAACCCTCCTCTGACACTTTTACCTATATGTAAGCGTATGATAAGGCTAACCTATAGGTACTGTAAATATCTCCTAAACATGCACCGTTTAGGAGATATTTACCTTACATGCAGACAGTGACATCACTGGCGCATGCGCTCTGAAGGAACGGCCGCTGGTGCCGTTCCTTCAGAGCCCAATGCCGTGACCGTCGTCTCCCACGCATGTGCGCGGGAGTGACGTCACCGCGGCTCCGGCCAATCAGATGGCCGGATGCCGGGATCCCAGAAGAGATAGAGATATAAAGAGATAAGCGGGCTGCACGGCGGGGGCTCGTTCTGAGGTAAGTATTTCATAATGAGCTAGTATGCGATGCATACTAGCTCATTATGTGTTTCTCTTGCAGGTTGTAAAAAAAAAAAAAAATATGTGGGGTTTACAACCTCTTTAATGCCTTAGGCCCCTTTCACACTAGCGGACCGTTCAGATCCGCCTGTCAGTTTTTCAGGCGGATCTGAACGGATGCCCCATGCATCTCTATGGGGTATCGGATGTCAGGGGAGACATATCCGCTGACATCCGATACGTATTTTCCATCCGTCCAGCAGATCGGATTGGATGGGATCGGATGAGAACGGACAGACGGTCCATTCTCATCCGATTCCCCCATAGAGGACAGCGGGGACCTGACAGCTCTGTCTCCACACACAGCGCAGAGACAGAGCTGCCATCCACCTGCTCAGCGGGGAATTGGCGGATCGATCCCCCGCTGAGGAAAACTGAGTCCGCCGACGGACTCCGATGTGTGAAAGGGGCCTTATGCTGGCCATACACGTATAGAATTCTGATGGAAATTTTTGTTTAAAGAAAATTTTTTGACTTTCTAATCGTTAGTGGGGTCAAATCGATGTCCGTTTTTGTCTGCAGTGACGGGAAAATTCGAAGGGGCAGGAAGGAAAACTTCTCAATCAATGATTTTTTGGGCGGTCTCTGGGGTTATCGCTCAGAAATTACATTCATTTTAAAATTGAATGTTCAAAGCAAAAGACAATTTTCGAACGACATTTGTTCATTCATCAAATGTTCAAACGTTCGTACGAACATTCCCGTCCAAATAGCTATACGTGTATGGCCAGCATTAGTGTGCTGGGGGGTTGCTATTCAAAATGATCAATGCCACAATGCGTCAACGCATTAAAACACACATTTCTGCAACGAAGAGGTGTAAGGAAAGCAGCTCTGCTCTTTTCATTTTTAGCTAACCCCTATATGAGGAAAATGTAATTGCTCACTATGGGCAACACAGACAGGACAGCTTTCTGACATTGCCATTCGGGACAATTTCCGCTATTAGACAAAGTTTTTTTTCACTACTAACTGAACCCTGTTCATGTACACAACGCTGACACAGAAATCAATAAAAGATCCCTAGAAATAGAAACGCTGTAGTAGGCAAAGTCCAACTAAACTGACATGCAAGATGGAACAAAAATGACAGTTCTATGCAAGATGCAGTCATATGGATTTAATGTCACCATACATTATACAATCTTCTTTAGATCGACCAATGGAGAGATGGTCTTCTTCAAGGGGTCTACTAAGTTTGATGGAGTTAATATGCTGGTTTACATCGCATGTTTGTAAGTAGACATTTTTTAATATTTTATCAATTAAAGCCTGCTGAGGATAAAGCGCTAGGCTGGTGCACCCTTCTTTTTGTCTTTGTCTACAGTGTTTTGTCGCCCACCCCGGGCGTAGAGGGCAGCAAGGCTTAGCCATTAGTGGATGTCAAGTGAGAGTCCCGGGATAGAGGCAGTCTGAGAACCAGGTTCTGAGTGCAGGAGCAAGGTGCCAAGCATCGCTATTTTCTTTTTGGAGTCTACTAAGGGCTCTTTCACACTTGCGGACCATTCAGATCCACCTGTCAGTTTTTCGGGCGGATCTGAACGGATGCCCCATGCATCCCTATGGGGCATCGGATGTCAGCGGAGACATGTCCTCTGACATCCGATCCATCAAATCCAGACAGATTGGAAACCCTATTTTCCATCTGTCCAGCGGATCGGATGAGAACGGACAGGCGGTCCGTTCTCATCCGATTCCCCCATAGAGAGGAGCGGGGACCTGACAGCTCTGTCTCCACACACATCACGAAGACAGAGCTGTCATCCGCCTGCTCAGCGGAGAAAAACGGAATCCGCCGATGGAGCGGCAAGTGTGAAAGGGGCCTAATAGATTCCGGCATATCACAAATTCATTAACTGGTTGCCGACCGCCGCAAGTACATATACTGCGGCGGTCAGCCCCGGCCAGGCAAAGTGACGTATGGGTACGTCACTAGCCTGTAAGCCAATAGGGGGTGAGCGCGCACCCCCGGAGGCGCGCTCCCGCCCCAGCTCGTTCACGGACACCTCCGTGCGTGTGACCGGCGGACCCGATGTCCGCCGGTTACTCGCGATCGTCCTCTGTGAAGGGAGAAAGGCAGGCGGCTAATGTAAACAAAGCTGCCTGTCATTCTCCCCTGTGTAACAGCACAGATCATACGGCCCTGCTATGTAGGACCGTTGATCTGTGCTGTTACATATAAAGCCACATCCAATCACAGTAAGAAACACGCCCCTAGGGACACACTTAACCCCTCCTTCCCCTATAAAGTTAACCCCTTCCCTGCCAGTGTCATTTTTACAGTAACAGTGCATATTTGCTGGTTGTCATGGCATACCGCACATCACTGTTAAGCTGGCCATACATTATACAATTTTCCTATTCAATTTCCTTTAGATTTACTTTCATCTTTATTGTACAGGGCCTGTCTGATTGCATACAAATTGAAAGTGTTTAGGTTTGACCTCCTATTAAATAATTATGGTAAATCTAAAGATAATTGTAAAAGAAAATTGTATAATGTATGGCCAGCCTTATGCCCCGTACACACGTTCCGATAATCGTACGATAAAACTCGCTTTCGACCTGATCGCACGATAATCTGATCGTTAGTACACAGCTTTCGACAGCCGATCACAACAGTTGGTCCAACAAAATCCGAAGGGACAAACAGGAAAACTTCTGTCATACGATAGCTCCGTGAACGACAATCGTTTCATCAGTACACTATGCGTCCGCTAAAAATCAATCAACAAAGACCGCGCATGATCAGAAACACTAAAATAGCACAAAAAAAGCCTGGCTGCCATTGTTTTTGTTTTGCACCATCTGATACGTAGCTAAGCAACCAGGAAGCTTTTCCGGAATCGTACGACAAAAATCATACGGTTAGTACGCATTGTTAAAATTTGATGTTAGTATCATGCAACAAAATGCGAACGATTAGTATCTGAATGTGTGTATGAGGTTTTAATCTCTGTAGTGTCTTACCCAAAAAAAATAACCCATGTGATTGCAATCACAGTGGAAACGTACCGGACCAGAATCCAATTAATGAGCTGTACAATGCAACTGCATAGGTGAGAGATATGAGAATCCACATCAGAATGCACACAGAGAAGACACATACAGCCCAGGAGAGGATACCATTACAGAGGATGACACATGTCACATCACATGACAAAGTCATTGTTCACACTACAATAGAACACACCAAGCATGTATGAGTGTAATGAGCTTAGTGTATAGTACATGGGAACACACTATGTATACTTTTATCAGCCTAATGTCCTGCTGGACACCTATTTAATCACTTCTGGACCGGAAGGATTTGACCCCTTAAGGAGAAGGCCATGTTTTCCGATTCGGCTCTGCGTTACTTTAACGGACAATTGCGCGGCCGTGCGACACTGTACCTAAATAAAATTGATGTCTTTTTCTTCCCACAAATAGAACTAGGCGCTCTGTGATCATTCCAGAGAGAAGATCGGTCAGCTGTGTTTACAACCGTCGACCGTCCTTCTCTCTCAGCAAGGAACGACCGTGAGTGTCCGGCGGCAATCGGAGCCACCAGCCCCGTGCATCGGAGTACCAGCTGCCGAGTGGGGGCGGGAGGGCGACCAACGCAGAGGGCCAGCCTGCCGCAGTAAATCTGTGGCAGGCGGGCTTTAAGTGGTTAATGAATAATTAGATTCACCTGTAGCTGAAATCTTGTTAATTATGATTTTATTGTCTAAAATGTAGCTTTGCTCCTAAGAGCCCCTTCACACTGAGGTGCTTGAAAACTGCCCATAAAACTGTGTTTTGTTTTTTTTAGAACACGTGACAAGAACTGCTTCAAGAACCATTTTTTGGCGCTTTCCATTCATTTCAATGGAGGCACTTTTTTAGCACTCCAAACCTGCTGCTTGCAAGATTGTCATGAGCTTTTCAGATAATTTCCTTATTACCAAAGTGCCTCAGTGTGAAAGGATCCTCAGACTTTCATTGGACTGTATTCATTATGTATACAAGTGTGTGTGATCGGAGGATACAATGTATGAGTGTGTGATCGGAGGATACAATGTATGAGTGTGTGATCGGAGGATACAATGTATGAGTGTGTGATCGGAGGATACAATGTATGTGTGTGTGTGATCAGAGGATACAATGTAAGAGTGTGTGATCAGAGGATACAATGTAAGAGTGTGTGATCAGAGGATACAATGTAAGAGTGTGTGATCAGAGGATACAATGTAAGAGTGTGTGATCAGAGGATACAATGTAAGAGTGTGTGATCAGAGGATACAATGTAAGAGTGTGTGATCAGAGGATACAATGTAAGAGTGTGTGATCAGAGGATACAATGTATGTGTGTGTGATCAGAGGATACAATGTATGTGTGTGTGATCAGAGGATACAATGTATGTGTGTGTGATCAGAGGATACAATGTAAGAGTGTGTGATCAGAGGATACAATGTAAGAGTGTGTGATCAGAGGATACAATGTAAGAGTGTGTGATCAGAGGATACAATGTAAGAGTGTGTGATCAGAGGATACAATGTAAGAGTGTGTGATCAGAGGATACAATGTAAGAGTGTGTGATCAGAGGATACAATGTAAGAGCGTGTGATCAGAGGATACAATGTATGTGTGTGTGATTGGAGGATACAATGTATGAGTGTGTGTGTGTGTGTGTGTGTGTGTGTGTGATCAGAGGATACAATGTATGAGTGTGTGATCAGAGGATACAATGTATAAGTGTGTGATCGGAGGATACAATGTATGAGTGTGAGTGTGTGTGTGATCGGAGGATACAATGTATGAGTGTGTGTGTGTGATCAGAGGATACAATGTATGAGTGTGAGTGTGTGTGTGATCGGAGGATACAATGTATGAGTGTGTGTGTGTGATCAGAGGATACAATGTATGAGTGTGAGTGTGTGTGTGATCGGAGGATACAATGTATGAGTGTGAGTGTGTGTGTGTGATCGGAGGATACAATGTATGAGTGTGTGTGTGTGATCAGAGGATACAATGTATGAGAGAGTGTGATTGGAGGATACAATGTATGAGTGTGTGTGTGTGATCAGAGGATACAATGTATGAGAGAGTGTGATCGGAGGATACAATGTATGAGTGTGTGTGTGTGATCAGAGGATACAATGTATGAGAGAGTGTGATTGGAGGATACAATGTATGAGTGTGTGTGTGATCAGAGGATACAATGTATAAGTGTGTGATCGGAGGATACAATGTATGAGTGTGAGTGTGTGTGTGATCGGAGGATACAATGTATGAGTGTGTGTGTGTGATCAGAGGATACAATGTATGAGAGAGTGTGATTGGAGGACACAATGTATAAGTGTGTGATCGGAGGATACAATGTAAGAGTGTGTGATCAGAGGATACAATGTATAAGTGTGTGATCAGAGGATACAATGTAAGAGTGTGTGATCAGAGGATACAATGTAAGAGTGTGTGATCAGAGGATACAATGTAAGAGTGTGTGATCAGAGGATACAATGTAAGAGTGTGTGATCAGAGGATACAATGTATGTGTGTGTGATTGGAGGATACAATGTATGAGTGTGTGTGTGATCAGAGGATACAATGTATAAGTGTGTGATCGGAGGATACAATGTATGAGCGTGAGTGTGTGTGTGATCGGAGGATACAATGTATGAGTGTGTGTGTGTGATCAGAGGATACAATGTATGAGAGAGTGTGATTGGAGGATACAATGTATGAGTGTGTGTGTGTGATCAGAGGATACAATGTATGAGAGAGTGTGATTGGAGGATACAATGTATGAGTGTGTGTGTGATCAGAGGATACAATGTATAAGTGTGTGATCGGAGGATACAATGTATGAGTGTGTGTGTGTGTGTGTGTGTGATCGGAGGATACAATGTATGAGTGTGTGTGTGTGATCAGAGGATACAATGTATGAGAGAGTGTGATTGGAGGATACAATGTATGAGTGTGTGTGTGATCAGAGGATACAATGTATGAGAGTGTGATCAGAGGATACAATGTATGAGTGTGTGTGTGTGATCAGAGGATACAATGTATGAGTGTGTGTGTGTGATCAGAGGATACAATGTATGAGAGAGTGTGATTGGAGGATACAATGTATGAGTGTGTGTGTGTGTGTGTGATCGGAGGATACAATGTATGAGTGTGTGTGATTGGAGGATACAATGTATGAGTGTGTGTGATTGGAGGATACAATGTATGAGTGTGTGTGATCAGAGGATACAATGTATGAGTGTGTGTGTGTGTGTGTGATCGGAGGATACAATGTATGAGTGTGTGTGATTGGAGGATACAATGTATGAGTGTGTGTGATTGGAGGATACAATGTATGAGTGTGTGTGATCAGAGGATACAATGTATAAGTGTGTGATCGGAGGATACAATGTATGAGTATGAGTGTGTGTGTGATCGGAGGATACAATGTATGAGTATGAGTGTGTGTGTGATCGGAGGATACAATGTATGAGTGTGTGATCGGAGGATACAATGTATGAGTGTGTGTGATCGGAGGATACAATGTATGAGAGAGTGTGTGTGTGTGTGTGATTGGAGGATACAATGTATGAGTGTGTGATCAGAGGATACAATGTATGAGTGTGTGATTGGAGGATACAATGTATGAGAGAGTGTGTGTGTGTGTGTGTGATTGGAGGATACAATGTATGAGTGTGTGATCAGAGGATACAATGTATGAGTGTGTGATCGGAGGATACAATGTATGAGAGAGAGTGTGTGTGTGTGTGTGATTGGAGGATACAATGTATGAGAGAGTGTGTGTGTGTGTGTGATCGGAGGATACAATGTATGAGTGTGTGATCGGAGGATGTAGGAGTGTGATCGGAGGATACAATGTATGAGTGTGTGATCAGAGGATACAGAGGATACAATGTATGAGTGTGTGTGTGTGTTTGGAGGATACAATGTATAAGTGTGTGTGTGTGTGATCGGAGGATGTATGAGTGTGACACCTGTCAGTAGGGATGATCGGTGATGATCGGGGGATGAAGGAATGGATGGTTCGGTATACGGAGGGAACACTATACAATATATATACAATGTAAACAATCCCGGGCTGAGTATTGTGTAGAGGAGGTTCCGGCGGTGGGGGGCGCCCCATGTGCAGAGCCCGGTTCCCCCCGATCTGCTGACACCCGGAGAAGCCGATCCTGCCCTGATCTCTCACCTCCATCCCCGGGGCCAGGAACCTGTCACCGCCTGGGGCGCCCCGCCTCCTACACACACCTCTGACCAGCGAGTCCGGTGCTGCACCTGTAGACACTCCCCCCTCCTCCTCCCCTTTACCGATCCCTTACCGGAACATGGAGGGTACCGATCCGCGCGCAGTACAATCCCGGATCCCGCAGCGAATAGAGTACGGAGGAGAGGGCGGGCACCACAGCATGCTGCGTCACTCCCTCTGTCCCTCTAACCACGCCCACCCCACGCCATTACCGCCTACACTGGCTGCTCCTGCCGGGGACACGCCCTCCTACTTGGGATACTCTTTCTCCGGAGGGCCACGCCCCTCTCTCACCAGACGCTGCACAGCACGGCAAGGTGACGTCACTGATAGGCGGTCGCTGGTCCCTGGAGTGGAGGAGAGCGCACGGAACACGCTGCACCTGTCCGCCTGGCCCGGGGAGGGGGGAGGGGCTGGGTGTACTAATTTGTATATTTCATTGTGTGTCTCCTAAAGGCTGATAGCTGAATACATATAATGGATTTGTATTCCTGTCCATCCAGCTCTCAGATTTACACATCTCAGTCGGCCAGTGACCTGACTTTTTTCTACTGCAGCTAAGCAAGTCAGCTTGGTCTCTCCCATCCCCGCACTGTGATTGGAGAATAACCCAGCTGTGGGGATGGGGATCAGATTCATGGCAGTCCCTCTGGAAGCAGCAAGAAACTCATTCATTGATTGGCTGTGATACTACCAATAATAAACAACAACTTCCTGCTGTTCAGACTGCTATCTTCATTGGTTGCTAAGATGCTAGCGGCCACTGGCGTCCTAGCAACCACTACCCCTCTGCCTGCTGGGTGGCAGACAAGCTGGGGGCCATCCCATTGGAGGTCTTCATCATATTGGGTCAATGATGTCAGCAAGCGTCCCCCCCCCCCTCTATGTTTACATCCAGCGTTTGGCAGGAGGAGCTGTCAATGACTTGAGGTCCTGCCAGGGACACCATGGGAGCAGCTCCGGGCTCCGTGTGTTTTGTATGGTCACGTCATTGGACGAGGTTCCTGGTGATTGGCAATGGATCTTCATCGCTGGATGATGGATTTACATTCCGGGACTTTATTTTTTTAACCACTTGCCCTCCGCAAGATTTTACCCCCCTTGTGACCAGGCCATTTTTTTTCTCTTTAGCACTACACTACTTTAACGTAATTGCGCGGTCATGAAATGCTGTACACAAGCAAAATACTGTATATATATATATGTCATATACGGTATGTCATTTTCCAGACAAATAGTTTTCTTTTGGTGGTATTATCACCACTGGCATTGTTATTTCTTGTGCTATAAACGTTAAAAGACCGTACATTTTGAAAAAATAAAAATCTATTTTTTTTACTTACTGTTATAAAAAAGAAATATCCAATAAAAAAAAAAAAAATTTAAATCAAACTTTTTCATCAATTTAGTCCAAAATGCATTCTGCTACATGTCTATGGTAAAACAAAATCCAAACAAGCGTATATGAAAGTAGAACTAAAGGCAAGTTTTCGTTTTGGATAGAGTGGAGATGAATTAGAACCCCTGTCAGATTTTTTTTGTATACAAACTTTTATTGTCCCTGTCAGATTTTAATGCTGTCTGTGCCCCCCGTTAAAATCCCATATTTTGGGTTGTCCCCAGAAAAGTAATAGAGGAGAAATATACCAATGGGGACACTAGTTCTGGTGACTTGGCTGTCCCCAAGGAATTCAGATTTGAATTCGGCAATACAATCTGTGTGGCTGGGTTTGCATCGCACAGACATCGCATGTGATTTTAGGAGCAGTGCGCTCCGGATCGCATGTGGTGTCTGTCATCGCATGAGTGTGGACCGGCACTTAATGTTTAACCACTGTACCACGAGAGGATTTTGCTGTCTTACGTCTGGGCCACTTTTTGCGATTCGGCACTGTGCGACTTTAACTGACAATTGCGCGGTCATGCAACGCTGTACCCAAATAAAACTTATGTTCTTTTTTTCCCACAAACAGAGCTTTCTTTTGGTGGTATTTGATCACCTGTGCGATTTTTCGATCATGCGCTATAATTAAAAAAAGAGCGACAATTTTGCAAAAATAACAATATTTTTTTTATATGAAATCCCCCCCCCCAAAAATGTAAAAATCCAAAAATTTTTTAATTTTTGGCCAATTTGTTTTCTGCTACCTATGTTTGGTAAAAAAAATCACAATAAGCGTATTTTGATTGGTTTGCGCAAAAGTTATTGCGTTTACTAACTAAGGGAAAGATTTCTGTCATTTTTGGTGTTTTTTTTTTTAACGAGTAATGGCGGCGATCTGCAATTTTTTTTGCGGGACTGCGACATTGCGGCGGACAGATCGGACCCTTGACTGACATTTTTGACACTTTTGGGGGTACCAGTGACATTACTACAGTAATCAGTGCTATACATATGCACTGTTACTGTAAAAATGACACTGGCAGGGAAGGGGTTAATTTTATTGGAGAGGGAGGGGTAATGTATGCCTGGTGCTTACTAACATGTGGGGGGGGGGGGTGACTGAGTGACACAGGGACAGATCGCATGTTCAGCTCAGCTGAACCCTGCAATCTGTCCCTGCCTGTCACTTAGGAGATCCGCCCTCTCTGTTTACACAAGCGGGCGGATCTCCACACTCGATTCCCCGACGATCGGGGAAGAGCAGCAGCGATCGCCGCCACTCCTCCCCTGGCCCGACTCCCGCTGTGACTGAATAAAGCGGGAGCGCGCCTCCAGCGGCGCGCGTGCGCCGCCAAGAAAGGGGGATGTCTGGGGACGTAGGTCTACGCCGTCAGACGTTATCGAGCCACTTTGCTGCAGTAGTGCTCGAGTGAGCAGACGGCAAGTGGTTATTTTCCTATGGGACACCTTTCTTGATTTTTGACCGACTTGAACACACCACCTCTCCCCTGCTGTTTTGTATTGATGTTTATTGCAATTAAGTATGTACCGCCCCTAGTTTTAGGAGCAGCTTTCACATTATACAAGTTTGATTTTATTGTACATGTACATGCTATGATGAAGGCGTAAAGCCGAAACGCGTCAGAATTTGTCATGTCACCGCTATCCATGCTGGAATAAAGAATTTTACTTGGAAGAAGCTTTTTCGTGTGCCGGCTTTATTCATATAACATTTGGTTCGGACGTTCAGCCTGAGCACTGACGCTTAGCTCTTTATCTTCTCACAGTGCGGTGGAGCTATAGTGAGTTGTTGTTTGTCCCCAAGGAATTCTCTTCATTTGCAGGGATTTCCTCTCACTTTCTGTTTGGCTATCGGATAGGAAGTGAAGGCAAATTCCCACAATGGGTCACATATGGCAAAAAAAAAAAATATATAATGGATTGTCACGGAACCATGAACCAGACGTACAACAACAGATAAGTGAAAATAAGAAAGCTTTATTGAAAAACAAGCTGTAAAGCAAAAGTCCAAACGGATGGCGAAACAGATGCAGAGTCTTTTGCGAAGCCAGGGGTCAGGAACCAGCAGGGTAGTCAGACGAAGCCAGGATCAGGAACCAGCAGGGTAGTCAGACGAAGCCAGGATCAGGAACCAACAGGGTAGTCAGACGAAGCCAGGAACAGGAACCAGAAGCAGCAACAGTCTTAGAAGCATGTGAACACAGGAGGACCAAGCAGGGAACTGAAGCCACAGACCTCCTATATATATGAGCTAGGCATCCAGCTCCTCCCAGTGGGAAGGAGGAGCCGCAGGGTGGGAGGCTACAAGAAACCCAGAAACCAAGATGGCCGCCAGCACATGTCAAACGAAGGAGAACAGCAAGAAGGTAAGACCATGACAGTACCTCCCCCTCAAGGGCCCCTCCTCCGCGGAGTAAAGAACGGTTTCTGAGGGAAGCGTGCGTGGAAGGCTCGGAGCAAGGCAGGAGCATGGACATTTGCGGAGGGAACCCAGGAACGCTCCTCTGGACCATAACCACGCCAATGAACCAAAAACTGCACCCGACCGCGGACCAGGCGTGAGTCCAGGATATTGCTCACCTCATACTCCTCACGATTGCCCACTCGGACCGGACGAGGCCGAGGAACCGAGGAAGTGAAACGATTACACACCAGTGGCTTCAACAGGGAGACATGAAACACGTTGGAGATCCGCATGCCAGGAGGAAGCGCAAGGGCATAGGCTACCGGGTTTACCCTGCGAAGCACTCGGAAGGGACCAACAAAGCGAGGCGCCAGCTTGGGAGTGGGCACTCGAAGGTTGAGGTTGCGGGTGGACAACCATACACGGTCTCCGGCCTGGTAGGAAGGAGCAGGCGCTCGTCTGCGATCAGCCTGGAGTCTCTGGCGCTGCGCAGAGACCTCAAGGGACCTCTGGATCTGTACCCAAGAAGCACGTAGGACGGAAAGGTGATCCTCCACAGCCGGAATATCCTGGGGAGAGAATACCTCCGGTAACACGGCAGGTTGGAACCCATAATTGGCCATGAAGGGAGACGTCCCAGAGGAAGAGTTCACCGCCGTGTTCCTGGCAAACTCAGCCCAAGGGAGGAGGTCAACCCAATTGTCTTGGTGATCGGAGACATAGCAACGAAGGAATTGCTCCAAGGCCTGATTGGATCGTTCTGCGGCCCCATTGGACTGAGGGTGGTAGGCCGAGGAGAAGGAGAAATGAATCCCCAACTGGGAGCAAAAGGCGCGCCAGAACCTGGACACAAACTGACTCCCCCGATCCGACACAATCTCCTTGGGCAAACCGTGCAACCGGAAGACCTCCCTGGCAAAAATCGTGGCCAACTCCTGTGCAGAGGGTAACTTCTTGAGAGGAACACAGTGGCACATTTTGGAAAACCGATCCACAATCATGAGAATGACCGTATGGCCTCGGGATGCAGGGAGGTCCACAATGAAATCCATCCCCAGGTGTGACCATGGGCGCTCCCCAGTGGCTAAGGGTTGCAGAAGGCCCAACGGAAGGTGCCGAGGAGACTTACTCTGGGCACAAACGGAGCATGCCGCTACATATGCGGCGATGTCGGAACGTAGGGAAGGCCACCAGAACAGACGTGAAACAGCCCAGGACAGCTGATTCTTTCCAGGATGCCCCGCGGTCTTGGAGTTATGGTAGGTTCGCAACAACCGGGTGCGCAACTCCTCAGGCACAAAACATCTGCCGTTGGGTCTCCCAGAGGGAGCACCAGATTGAGCCGCCAAAATCTGCTCACCCAGGGGAGAGGTCAGGCTGGTGCGAATGGCGGCCAGGATCTGATTCGGAGGTATGACCAAAGTCGGAATCGACTCCTCCCTGGACAGGTCGGAGTACTGCCGTGATAAGGCATCCGCCCTGATGTTCTTGGAACCGGGTAGGTAGGAGACCACGTAATTAAAACGTGACAAGAACAGAGCCCATCTGGCCTGACGTGGTGTCAATCTCTTGGCCTCAGAGAGGTAGGTCAGATTCTTGTGGTCCGTCAGGATGAGGACCGGAACCACCGAACCCTCGAGCAAGTGCCTCCATTCTTTAAGAGCCTGCACGATGGCCAATAACTCCCTGTCACCAATCTGGTAGTTGCACTCCGCGGAAGACAGTTTCCGGGAGTAAAACCCGCAAGGAAGCAGAGGACCCTCTGGTGTTCTACGCTGAGACAGAAGGGCGCCTACTCCCGTCTCAGACGCGTCCACCTCGAGGACAAAGGGCAACCCAGGGTTGGGATGCGACAGAATCGGAGCTGACACAAAGGCGGACTTTAGAGCCTCAAAAGCTCGGATGGCCTCGGGCGGCCAGACCTGGGAATTACTGCCCTTCCTGGTCAGATCCGTGAGAGGCTTGGCTAGCATGGAAAAGTCCCTGATGAACTTCCGATAATAATTGGCGAAGCCCAAAAAGCGCTGCAGGGAGCGAAGACCACTGGGCTGGGGCCACTGTAAGACAGCCAAAACCTTCTCAGGATCCATGGAGAACCCCTCAGCGGAAATTATGTAACCTAAGAAGGTTACCTGGGATCGGTGAAATTCGCATTTCTCAAGCTTACCGAACAGCTTGTTCTCTCGTAACCGTTGCAACACACGTTTGACATCCAGAATGTGGGTCTCCATGGACTCAGAATATACCAAGATGTCATCCAAATAGACCACCACACACTGCTGCAACAGGTCACGGAAAACATCGTTGATGAATTCCTGAAAGACTGCGGGCGCATTGCACAGCCCAAAGGGCATAACCAAGGATTCATAATGACCGGTCCTGGTGTTAAACGCGGTCTTCCACTCATCGCCCGCCTTGATCCTTACGAGGTTATATGCCGCCCTCAGGTCGAGTTTGGTAAAGACCGTGGCCCCTTTAAGGCGATCGAACAGCTCAGAAATCAAAGGTATCGGGTAAGCGTTCTTGATCGTGATGCGATTGAGACCCCTGTAATCGATGCAAGGCCTCAACTCCCCGCCCTTCTTTTTCACAAAGAAAAATCCAGCCCCTGCCGGGGACGAGGATTTGCGAATGTGTCCGCGTGAAAGCGCCTCCCTCACGTACTCCTCCAAGGCCTCATTCTCCGCTACCGACAGTGGATAGACTTTGCCACGAGGAGGAACGGCACCAGATTGTAACTCGATGGCACAATCGTATGGGCGGTGCGGAGGTAGGGCAACCGCGCGCACCTTATCGAATACATCCCGGTACTCCTCGTATTCAGGGGGCAACAGAGAGTCCATGGAAGTACACAGCAACTTGACAGGCCCATGGATGCAACTAGCCCCACACTGCGGTGACCACGAGAGGATCTCGGCCGATCTCCAATCGAAAATCGGATTATGCTTCTGGAGCCAGGGGTACCCCAAGACCACCGAGTAGTGTGGAGACGAAATAACCTGGAAGCAGACCGACTCTCTGTGGACGGCACCAACGGCTAACCCCACTGGAAGGGTCTCATGAGTCACGTGTGGCGGCAGAAGGGGTCTGCCGTCTATCGCCTCAAGAGCCAGAGGAGAACCTCGAGCCTGCAGAGGAATGGAATTGGCGGCAGCGAACACACTATCAATGAACAAACCACCAGCACCAGAGTCCACCAACGCCTGGGTCGTCACCGAGCCCCCGACCCAGGAGAGGACAACAGTGATCAGTGGTTTGTCAACACGGGAAACCGGGGACGAGGAGACTCCACCCAAGATCTGCCCCCGACAGGATCTCAGGTGCGAGCGTTTCCCGGACGGTTCGGACATGCCAACCGAAAATGCCCACCGAGACCACAGTACATGCATCGGCCCTCACGTCTCCGGAGTACCCTCTCCCCCTCGTACAGGCGAGCAAACCCCAGCTGCATGGGTTCACCCCCAGACAAGTCATCCCCAGGAGGCGTGGGAGGAGAGGGAGGCACGGGTGGGACAACAAAGGTAGGCGCCAATCTGTTAGGAGGCCTCCGCAGACTCTCCTTAAAGGAAAGTCTCTCCCTGAGTCTGGTGTCAATCAAAATCAGGAAAGAAATAAGAGACTCGAGCTCCACTGGTAGGTCCTTAGCTGCAACCTCATCCTTCAAGGCATCCGAGAGACCATGAGAGAAAGCAGCGACCAGAGCCTCATTATTCCAGCCCACCTCTGCTGCCAGGGTACGAAACTCAATGGCGTATTCAGCTACGGATCGTGAACCCTGTCTGATGGACATAAGGAGCTTCGCAGCAGAGGCAGCACGAGCCGGCACATCGAATACCCTCCGAAGAGAAGCAACAAAACCGGAAAACTCGGCAACCACCGGATTGTTGTTCTCCCATAAAGGGCTGGCCCAGGCCAAGGCCTTGTCCGAGAGCAGCGAGATTAAGAAGCCCACCTTTGATCTCTCAGTAGGAAAGGCATGTGGCAGCAACTCGAAATAAATGCCCACCTGGTTAAGGAAACCTCGGCACTGAGTTGGCTCTCCCCCAAAGTGCTGTGGAAGGGGGGCAGAACCGGACATACCCCCGAAACACCGCAGGCGCAACAACAGGTGTCGGGGTAGACTCTGGCGCAACAACCGGAGCGGCAGTAGGATCGGGCCCAGGAGCGACAACCGACCCATCGGCAACGGGAGCGAAATGAGCCGTGCGTTCAAGCAGGGTTTGCAACGCCACGGCGAACTGACCCAACAGGTGATCCTGCTGATCAAGTCTGGCAACCAGCGAGGGTAGTGAGGATGGCCCTGTACCGTCAGAATTCATGGCCTGTGGTACCGTGCGTTCAAGCAGGGTTTGCAACGCCACGGCGAACCGACCCAACAGGTGATCCTGCTGATCAAGTCTGGCAACCAGCGTGGGTAGCGAGGATGGCCCTGTACCGTCAGAATTCATGGCTTGGTCCTAATGTCACGGAACCATGAACCAGACGTACAACAACAGATAAGTGAAAATAAGAAAGCTTTATTGAAAAACAAGCTGTAAAGCAAAAGTCCAAACGGATGGCGAAACAGATGCAGAGTCTTTTGCGAAGCCAGGGGTCAGGAACCAGCAGGGTAGTCAGACGAAGCCAGGATCAGGAACCAGCAGGGTAGTCAGACGAAGCCAGGATCAGGAACCAGCAGGGTAGTCAGACGAAGCCAGGAACAGGAACCAGAAGCAGCAGCAGTCTTAGAAGCATGTGAACACAGGAGGACCAAGCAGGGAACTGAAGCCACAGACCTCCTATATATATGAGCTAGGCATCCAGCTCCTCCCAGTGGGAAGGAGGAGCCGCAGGGTGGGAGGCTACAAGAAACCCAGAAACCAAGATGGCCGCCAGCACATGTCAAACGAAGGAGAACAGCAAGAAGGTAAGACCATGACATGGATAAACCCTTCCTTACTCTATTCAAAATTGAAAAAAAAAGTTTTGCCTGTTATTCTACTTTAATTCATTTGTGTGAAAGTTATAGCTTCTACAATCTATAGTATACTGTATATACTGGAATAATTATTGTTTTTTTATTCTAGTAATGGCGGTGAATAGTGACTTATAGCAGGACTGCAATATTGCAGCGGACAATTTGACACTAACTGACACTTTCTGGGAATTGGCTAACTGACTGGAATACGGTGATTAGGGCTAATACTATACACTGCACTGTACTAATGACACTGGCTGGGAAGGGGTTAACATCTAGGGGCGATCAAAGGGTTAAATGTTTGCCTAACTATGTGTAAAGTGCCCGTTTTTATTTCCAGCTTTGCCTTGGCCATTTTTAACGGACAATTGCTCGGTCATGCGACGCTGTACCCAAATAAAATTGATGTCTTTTTTTCCCACAAACAGAGCTTTCTTTTGGTGGTATTTGATCACCTCTGCGATTTTTATTTTTTGCACTATAAACAAAAAAATAGCGACAATTCTGAAGAAAAAAATTTTTTTTTCACATTCTGCTATATAACGTTCCCAAAAAATAAAAATGTAAAAAATCAACATTTTTTAACATTTTAGGCCAATTTGTTTTCTGCTACTTATTTTTGGTAAAAAAAATCGCAATAAGCGTATTTTGATTGGTTTGTGCAAAAGTTATTGCGTTTACTAACTACGGGAAAGATTTATGTCATTTTTATTTATTTATTTTTTTCTAGTAATGGCGGCGATCTGCGATTGTTAGTGGGACTGCGACATTGTGGCGGACAGATCGGACCCCTAACTGACATTCTTGACACTTTTGGGGGGGACCAGTGACCCCTAGCTGCAGGCGCGCGACCGATGTACAGCTAAGTCGGTTCGCGCAGGAGGGTCAGCCTGCCGCAGTAAAACTGCGGCGGGCGGTCGTTAAGAGCTTAATAGGTGCAAAATAACATGAATATTACCTGAAATTCATTGTGATTAAACATGCTTTAAACAGTCCATAAAGAGCAAAAGGTGCTAAAGTGAAAAAATGCTTTGAGTGCTGAATAAATAAGGTGCTTGTGCTATCCTCCACCTCCCGCTCCGACCCCTGTGCTACCAGCGGGTCAGAGCTAGCCACTCCCCTCAGGGGATAAAAGCAATCCAATCTCCGTACACCAGGGTGACGTCAATGTCCGATCAATCCTCCTGCTCACCCAAGTTTCTCGATGTGAATGTATAAGAAATAATGGGAACATCTAGTGCTCCCCGTTTTAAAAGTTTAATAGCCAATATAAAACAGTAGTAAACTTACAAAGAAGGCACATCAGCTGTGCGAGCTGGGACAGCAAGACAATCACAGGCTAGGTGTCCGTCAGATACATCAGATATGAGGCTCCGCCCCCTTATACGCGTTATGTCACACACTTGACTTCTTCACCTATTGATTTAATTATTAGCAAAGCTTATATATGTTTTTTCCCCACATGTCATTTTTTTTTAATAGTAATACATTTATTGTTTGCACTAGATTCACTTTGGCGCAGCACCACTGCAGACTGACGGCGGTGAGAGCCGGCGGTGCGGAGGATGGTGTATATGGACAGCTTTACCCCGGATGCCTGCATTCTTAGACTTGCCTCTTTAACCACTTCCCGCCCATCATATAGCAAAATGACAGCCACAGAGGGGTTGCACTATGCTGACTGAGCGTCATAGGGGGCGCGCAGAGCGGCAATCGGTGGTGCGGTGTGTCACTCTGACACGCCGCATCTCCGATCCTGGTAAAGAGCCTATGACGTAGGCTCTTTACCATGTGATCAGCTGTGTCCAATCACAGCTGGTCACATAGTAAATAGGAAGTGCCGTTGATCGGCTTTTTTCAGGTCGCACCTGACAGGCATGAGTAGAGGAGAGCCGACCGGCGGCTCTCCTGACAGGGGGGTCTGTGCTGGTAATCAGAGCATTGATTACCAGTGCAGACCCTTGAGGGATGCCACTAGAGCCACCAGGGATTGCCCACCCATGGGCACCAGGGATGCCCACCCATGCCACCAGGGATGCCAATCATGCTCAGGGAGCCTGTCAGTTCCCTCCTCATCAGTGCTGCCCATCATTGCCATCTATCAGTGCCGCCCACCAGTGCTTATCCCATTACTGCCGCCTATCAGTGCCCATCAGTGCTGCCTATCAGTGCCCATCAATGCTGCATATCAGTGCCCATCAATGCTGCATATCAGTTCCACCTATCAGTGCCACATATCAGTGCCCATAAGTGCTGCACATCAGTGCCACCTATCAGTGCTGCATATTAGTGCTTCTTTAAAAGCGCCTCCTCATCAGTGCCTGTCAGTGCAGCCTCATCAGTGCAGGGAAAAAATATTTATTTCCAAAAATTGATAACATAAACAAAAAAAAAACTTTTCGGTGTTTTTTTATTTGTTTAGCAAAAAAAGAAAAAAACCTTGCGGTGATCAAATACCACCAAAAGAAAGCTCTATTTGTAGGGAAAAAAATGACATACATTTGGTTTTGGTACAGTGTTGCATGACCGCGTAATTGTCATTCAAAATGCAACAGTGCTAAAAGCTGAAAATTGGCCTGGGCAGGAAGGGGGTGGAAGTGCCCTGTATTGAAGTGGTTAATAATAAACCATGTGAGTTGCTAAATGTTGAACCTTCATTAAATGTAACCATATTGCTACACTTAGAGGCGCCTCTCTTCTCTTTTATACTCTGTAGCTCCTGCTGGACTTTGCTTCCAATCCCCTTGTGGAGGCGCCATTTGTGGATGGACATTTTATGGATACACAACCTATCACATTGCTATAATCTTTGTATATAGACAATAAACTGAAGGACTTATGAATAAATGGTTGTGGAACGAACCATCTGAGTTTCCATTATTTCTTATTGGGAAATTTGCTTTGATATAAGAGTGCTTTGGATTACAAGCATGTTTCCGGAAGGAATTATGCTCATAGTGCAAAGTTTTACTGTATATAGAAACTCTATTTTTTCATCTAGCCATGTAAAAATCTGCAAGGCTGGGTATGAGTTTGACCCCCCATAGCTGCCCCTATTTGCTGTGATCAGAACTCCCCATTGAACCAAAATAAATGGTGTCAGTCTACAAGTCTACAATATATTGAATTTGTACACCACATAGGTCTTCCCCCATAGGGCCAACTGTACTGTCACTGCGCCTTCTTTGTGTTGGATTATTCTATATAAATATCAGCTGTAGCAAATATAAACGGCTTATTATATTCAAATCAAGTCTATATATTCTCCCACTCTGCTTTTATACCACTCATTGGTCTCCCTGGTGATTGCTTTTGGTTCTTATGTACTTTTGGTATACTGTATAATAAATGATCAGTATTTGTAATTAGATGGGGCCAGATATGAAGACTTCTTTCCCATCTTTGCTAACCAAAGCTTTTAACTGTTTGTAATAATTTGATGTTGGATTTTATTCAACAGAGAATATGTAGAGTATTTTTATGTTCATTTCTGTTTTATAATCTGATTTATCCAAGACTAATATGGCCCACCCTTTATTCACCAGATGGATTAACACTTCCTTCCTTTGTTCTAGTCCGTGCATACCTTGTTTTATATATTCAACATCTCTATGATTTTCCTTCCAATTATCCAAATCTCTTTCAGTGCTGGTTCACATTTGTGCGATCACAGAGATTGCATGTAATTCAGAGCGCACTGCTCCTAAAATTACATGCGATCTCTGTGCGGTGCAAATTCAGCCATAAGGTTTGTATGGCTGAATTCCCACCGCAATCGCATTAAAGACGCACGTGACCCTTTTTTTGGTCCGCAGCAGAATCGGATCGCATGGTGGTTCACACTAGTGCCATACGATTCTGTGCGAACTTTCAGATCGCACTGCGATATGCGATCTAATCTGGGGGTGTCGTTAACTTTTAACTGACACCCCCAGCGTATCGCATATAGCAGTGTGAACTGCCAGGGGTGCGGATGTGATGTGGAACACGCTGTATATTCCCAGCTTTCCCGCATCGCACAAATGTGAATTGGCACTTACTGTATATACTCGAGTATAAGCCGAGTTTTTCAGCATGTTTTTTCATCCTGAAAAAGCCCCCCTCGGCTTATACTCGAGTCACTGGCTTCGCTGTCTTTTTAAAAATGGCGACGTGTCACTGCGCATATGCCGCATGCCCGGGAATAGCCGAACCTGTTTGGTTTGTGGTGACGTATTGGCGCCAGGCAGCACGATTTTTAAATCAAAGGCGCCTCACTGACAGGTAAGTGAGACTCCTCCACAGTCCCTGCATTTCCTCATGCAGTGCTGCGGGCATGGTACAGGACATTCTCCTGTACCATGCCCGCAGCACTGTATCTCCTGTGCCATGCCTGTACATACTGTGCCATGCCTGTACTTACGGTGCCATGCCTATACCTACTGTGCCATGCCTGTACATACTGTGCCATGGGGTACTTTGACGTAGTGGTGGGCTTGAGCACGATATGGCCATATGGTGGGACTAAATCCCCATTTTTATTTATGGATTGTCTTCATATTTAATAGTCATTTCTTTTGCATGTGTCCGCTATTCTTTTTTAATATACATGTTGCTTGGTCCATAGCTGCACTGGCTTTAGATATACATGTTCAGGGTTTGCTCCCCCAATTTTTTGCTTGTTTATTATGTATTCGGTCTGACCAGACTTCTGAGGTTGAGCATCCCATCCCCCACACACACCTGTACTCTATCGGTGTCCACTATCAAGTAGATATAGGAGGAGTCCCTTGTAGTGCATTAGCACATCTTTCCCAGCAAGGAGTGTTGTCTCCAAGGGTTAGAGAGGCTGGATTCACCCCTTTTTTATGGATAGTGTAGGACCCACTGATAATGGGGTACTTTGACGTGGTGGTGGGCTTGAGCACGATATGGCCATATGGTGGGACCAAATCCCCATTTTTATTTATGGATTGTCTCCATATTTAATAGTCATTTCTTTTGCATGTGTGCACTATTCTTTTTTAATATACATACTGTGCCATGCCTATACCTACTGTACCATGCCTTTACATACTGTGCCATGCCTGTACACACTGTGCAATGCCTGTACATACTGTGCCATGCCTGTACTTACTGTGCCATGCCTATACCATCACCTGTGCTATGCCTATACCATCACATGTGCCATGCCTATACCATCTCCTGTACCATGACCTGTGCCATGCCTGTACCATGACCTGTGACATGCCTGTACCATCACCTGTGCCATGCCCTTACTATGACCTGCGCCATCTCCTGTACCATGCCTGCAGCCCCTGTTTTGTGTCTCGTGGTGGTCCAGTAGCTGCTGCATTTCCAACCCTAGGCTTATACTCAAGTCTATAAGTTTTCCCACTTTTTTGTGGTAAAATTAGGGGTCTCGGCTTATATTCGGGTCGACTTATACTCGAGTATATACGGTAACCATATTTTTTGAAAATGGAAAGCAGGTGTATAGGTGCTACAACCTTCCCACATTAAAGCCCAGTGCTCAGACCTTGAGGCTGCTGACACCTCCAACGTACCAGAGTACGGAAAGGGATGGTCGGCACTCAGGATGACATCCAAAATATTATTTCTTCTATGACTAAGGACTAACCTCCGAAACGCGTAGGCTGTTTCACAGCATTGTCGATGTTTACCTAATAAGTAAGTGCTGACCACCTCTTTTCTTACTCTGATATATTTGAAAACCTCTATAAATTGTTTGTCAGTGTTTTAGGGGCTACAATTATTATATTAGAAAGTCTGCTACTTTTATATTCACCTATTGAAGTTGTGATTTTACTACTGACATTCAGACTTGAATTGCTAGGGAAATATTTATTTGTGTTTCGTTTTCCAATATGTTTTTGTAAATCAACATATACATTCAATTTGTTAATCTTATTCTTAGGAGCAAGTTTTAAACCGTTATTCGTTATTGGTAATTCTTTGGCGCACACATTTACATTATTGAGATTATGACTATGGGGGAGATTTACTAAAACTGGTGCAGCTGTGTATGTAACTAATCAGCTTCTAGTTTTTATTTTCAAAGCCTAATTGAACAAGCTGAAGTTAGAAGCTGATTGGTTACTATGCACTGCTGCACCAGATTCTGTGTGCTCCAGTTTTAGTAAATTCTCCCACAAATACCCTTACCTATTGATATATTTTCCTTATTACTCTGTATTAGTGATCGACCAATATCGTTTTTTTAATGCCTATACCGATATTTTGGTCATTGGATATCGGTATCGGCAGATATTTTCGGACATGTAAAAAATTGTATTTATTTATTTTTTACCAGGTACTCCATGTGGAGGGATCTGGGGATCTAAAAGATCCCAAACCCCTCCTCGGCACTGAAAAGCATTCCAAACGCCATGTTTGGCTGTTTTGAATGCTTTCAGTTTTCTGAATGTAGCGCCGAGTACCCGGAAGTGATGTCATGGTCATGAATCCAGTTTTTTTTACATGGAGACCCGATCAGAGCCGAATGCAGATTTGATCGGGTCTTCGGCGGCCATGCGGGTAGGATGCCCGGGTCTCCTGGTGGAACGGGAGACCTGGGCGAGCCGCGGAAGGCGGCGGGAGGGGGGGACATCCCCTCCACTCCTTGTAATGACAGCCGAGCGGCTTCTCAGCCGAATCGGTTGTCATCATTATTATTATTATTATTATTATGCTGCTGTGTGGGCCAATGAGGAGAGAGAGACCCCCGAAGAGCTGAGGCTCTCATGCACATCGCTGGACTGAGATAGGGTTCAGGTAAGTAATAAGTATGGGGGGGGGGCTGGGGGAGGAAGCTGCAACCAGAAGGTTTTTACCTTAAAGTATTATGAAACCCATGACCCTGAATTCCCTATATCTGGTCTCTCAAATTACACAGAACATGGAAATGCAATTATTTTAGTAAATATAAACTGATAAATACCTTTTCTCATTAGCACTTAGAGCAGTCTTGTGACTTCTATCAGTGTCCAGCAAAGCATTGGTTACCCACTTACCGCAAAGTGACGTAGGGGTACGTCGAGTAACTTTGCGGGGTTATACCCACCGGGAGACCCGAGCACCCAGCCGGCATGTCCGCCGGCTGGATGGAGTCCCGATCAAAGCCGGAAACGGCTTCGATCGGGTCTCCGATGATGTAACCCGGAGGCGGCGTCCATGACGTCACTTCCGGGTTACTGTGCTGCAAAAGGTGGCAGTTTTTGGCGTTTTGCATACATGGAAGTGTAGTGGAGACTTAAGTCACCAGTTTGAGGACTTGAGACTTGCTTGACTAGAATTAATAAAAGACTCGACTTGACTTTGACTTGGTATTCATGACTTGAGACATATGACTCGACATGACTTATTAAAAAGTTATTAAATATTTGCATTTTCTCAAGATGTGTTAAAGCAAAATTAATGTGCCTGTTATGTTTCTGACACCACAGTCACTTAAAACACCTCAGTGTGTTTTGATTATTAGGACACTGGCTGTTTAACAATGGAAATACTTAACATGTTTTTAGTGACTGTGGTGTTGAAACATGACCGGACAAAGGATTTTGAGCTGTTTGGGCATTCAAAGTGTTTCTTTAATATGCCAAGAAAAACTAAGCACTAAGCAGTTTTGGTAAAGCGGAGTTCCACCCTCAAAAACGTTTTTGAGATAAAAATACCCCCAGGACAGTCAGGGCTAGTGCATTTCAGAATGGATAGCCTCTGAACTGTCCCAGGTTGCACTTACCTTTTAGAAGTAATACTTACCTTGAAAATTTCTTGTCCAGCGCTGCCATCTCAGGTGTGGGCAGCTGAACCCAGGGCGTCCTCTTCCGTGTCCTCTTCGTCCCAGAATGCCCCGCTCGTCCGTTCCAGGGCAGGCACGTCATCCCTGCACAGCTTCTGGGCATTCCCAGAAGCTGTTTAGCAGGGAATGACGCACCTGCACCGGAACTGACGAGCGGGGCCGGTACAGGCGCATTGAGTCATGGGAGTGATGACGCTCATCTCCCACAAATCAACGCAAACGGGAAGTGGCGGCGGCGGCGGCCGTGTCCGCAGAGGGAGGAAGAGGAAGGAAGGTAAGTATATTTTCTTCAAAAACAAGGTTAGTAAACAAGAAAAAAAATCGTCATTATCAATTTCTTTTTCAGGTGACACAGAGCAAGCGGATGGCCCAAAGTCACTTTTGAGGGTGGAACTCCGCTTTAATGTTGAAAATAAAACAAAACCTTTCCTGACCACTGACTTTTAACTGATTTAAAGGTGAAAATTGGGGTAGATCAGTATTTTGACTTGATTTGTGACTTGGCCAAAAATAAATGACTTGACTTGTTTAACTTCTAGCAGACTTGAGACTTGAAGGTTAAGACTTGAGACCTGAGACTTGCTTGTGACTTGCACATTAGTGACTTACTCCCATGTCTGCCTGTCACTGCATATTGGTGTCACAAGGGATGTTTACATTGCTTGTGACAGCAATAAAAGTGATCAGATTTTTTTTTTTTTTTTTTTAAAAACCTGTAATAAAGTTAAAAAAAAAATTTTAGCCGCCGCCGTCACCGTTAGCTCGCGCACAAAAAGAAATGTATACGGAAGTCGAGCCGCGAATGAAATCGCTGTTCAAACCACACATGTGAGGTATCGCCGCGATCGACAGTGTGTGAGCAATAATTTAAAAAAAAGAGCTACACTCTAACTCTAAACTAGTAACCGTTAAAAAAATTTAAAGCGTCGCCTATTGAGATTTCTATTGACCGTAGTTTGTTGCCATTCCACAGGTGCGCGCAATTTTAAACTGTAACATGTTGGGTATCTATTTACTTGGCGTGACATCATCTTTCACAATATACAAAAAAATGGGCTAACTTTACTGTTTAGTATTTTTTAAATGCAGTGAAATGTGATTTTTCAAATTTTTTCCAAAAAAATGGCGTTTTAAAGACCGCTGCGCAAATACCGCGTGACAAAAAATATTGCAATGACCGCCATTTGATTCTCCAGAGTCTTTTATAAAATAATATATATAATGTTTGGGGGTTCTAAGTAGTTTTCTAGGAAAAAATACTGATTTTATCTTGTAAACAAAAATTGTCCGAAATAGGGCTGGGGCCTAAGTGGTTAAAGTAATAGGAGGATTTTTCTGACTGACCTATGAGACCCCTGACTCTCTGTCTGAAAAGTGCTGATTGGCCCTGTGCTGATTACCTGCATCCTCCCTAGAAAAAAAAAAACTTCTTTAACAATACACACCAAACTGAGCATGTGCAGCCGGACTCCATAGACTTTGTTATCAGGAAATTATTAGGAGTCAGTGGAAGAAGGGGAGGATCAGAGAAGACAGGGATTAACCCCTTAGGTTCCACGGTGAGTATAACATGCATGCTTTACTGCAAATACAGACTGATTTTACTGTTGTGGGTTTAGTAACACTTTATTGCATACAATGCATTAGGGTAAAAAAAAAAAAAAAAACCTTGACCAACTCCGCAGCACTGTGACATTTGTTTTGCTGTGTAAACATGCATGGTGTAAACCGAGCACAGAGGAAACAATTTTGTATGTGCCGTTGTGTTGTAATAGAGGACATAATGTTATTGTGCTCTAACAGTTATTAATAATGTTTTTTTCTTAAACGCAATTTTTCAATAGTGCCGCCAACGGTTTACACAACACTTTACAACAGTTACAATACAATTCAATACAAGAGGGTTATGAGGGCCCTGCTTCTGAGAGCTTACATTTTATTATCCAGGAACAAGTGGTAGAAAAAACATACAAACTGTGAGTGGTGAGCTGATGGAGAAAGCAAAAGTTCAGTTTTTAGGGGGAGGCGGAAAAGGTCTCTCTGAAGCAACACTTTTCTAAGGATCGCCTACAAGTGGGCAGAGTACGAGATAGCTGTCCTGATTGGGGTAGGAAGTTCCTGGGGATGGGAGATGCTCTGAAGAAGTCCTGGATGCAAGCACGCGAGGAGGAAACATGGGCTCTATAGAGCAGGAGGACATAGGAGGAGCAGTGAGGATGGTTTGGATGATAAAGCATATTGGGAAAGTTTGGTGATGTAGCATAGAGTTGTAAATGTTGGAATTAGGGGTGTCTGTGTCTGCCTCTGCGGGGGTCCCCCGATTTTTTAGGACCGGTTGGCTTATACCCGCCTCAGCCCTGGGATAGACCTTTTTCTTCACTGTGCTCTCATTCCCTTATGATCACAGGGTCGACTTCAGTTTGTTATATGTATGTAGTAGTATCCTATGATTTTTTCAGGGGAGTAATTTGGTGTATTCCTTTTATTTATATGAGATTTTTTTATTCTAAAATTTGCCTGTATTTACAGATATTTTTAATCAAGCTCCTGATGAGTGGATGGAAGTTCCACGAAACGCGTAGAGCCCATAGACGTGAAGACATATTTATCTGGATATTAACCATGTATTATTCATGAAATATATATATATATATATATATATATATATATATATATATATATATATATATATATATATATATATGTGTGTGTTTTTTATGATATTTATTTATTATTGTATATTAATTTATTATTATAATATGAATTGTGCAAATGCATGTCCAGATAATCCTTTTTTATGCCAGTCCTCTATATCATATGTCTGTATTTTTATCTGGATTATGTGATGTCTTATTTGTTATATGTTTGTGTCCGTTATGAATCATGTAATAAATCAACATTTTCAGACTTCACCCTATCTGGTCATTTAAGCAAGCAACCTACCTCATCTAAAGTCCCATGACCACTTTTCTTTCCTTTTGGAAAAAAGAAACATACAAACTGTGAGAGTGGTGAGCTGATGGAGAAAGCAAAATTTCAGTTTTTAGGGGAAGGCGGAAAAGGTCTCTCTGAAGTGACACTTTTCTAAGGATCGCCTACAAGTGGGCAGAGTACGAGATAGCTGTCCCGATTGGGGTAGGAAGTTCCTGGGGATGGGAGATGCTCTGAAGAAGTCCTGGCTGCAAGCATGGGAGGAAGAGACATAGGATCAGGGGAGGACTGGGCCAGGGGACAGGGGGGCAATTGCCCCCCAGGCCACTCTGATGATCTGTAAAAAGGTTGCACTGCTTCTGCCACAGACATGCCTAAAGGATTTCTGGTGAAGAGAAGTAAAAAGTCTCCACCGCTGACCCACTGAATGTGGGATTAAGACAAGGACAGAGTGCAGACCTCCCCCCCAGCATGAATGGTGTAGACTGTGTTTGAGCAGAGGCCGGTTCTTTGCCCCAACTGGAGACTCTCCTCTCCCAGGCAGTCCTGACCGTGCTGTCCCAGCTCCCTCCAACTGCCCCCTGCTGACCAGGTGGGGAACCTGGATTCTGGCAGTGAGTAGAGAGTACCTGGAGCAATGCTTCAGCCTGGAATGGGGGTCAGGAGGAGGCCAGGAAGAGAGAGAGTGGGAGGGGGGCCAAGTCTCTGCACCATGGGCCTCTGGTTTGTACTTGTCCCCTGGGCTAAGAGTTGCCAGTCTGCCTCTGCATGGGATCTATAGAGCAGGAGGACATAGGAGGAGCAGAGAGGATGGTTTGGATGATACAGTATATTGGGACAAGTTTGGTGATGTAGCATAGGACAGAGTTGTAAATGGATTTGGATGTGATTTTTAGTATTTTATTAGTTGGGTAATTAGAAGCCAGTACAAATATTGGTTACCTTAATGCTTGCATTAGGAACATAATTCAAAACTATGACATATATTTAAATTCCCATTTGCTGACGCAGATGCCGATTTTGAGAAAATGAGTGAGAGTTCAGGGAGGAAGCCGGGTGCAGGCATAGTCAGGTTTGTACAGAGTATACAATACTTACATAACACAGAGAGGCTTAGGAGTCTAATACACACTGCTGGTTTACATGTTATTGTGTTCACAGCCTGGTTATGTAACACAAAGAAAACATTTTCTATTCAAACAAGGAAGTACATTAGGCTCAGGTGAGGCAGAAAGGAAAAAAATAAGTATGCAAAGAATGGTTTTATACCAATTACACAAGCATCTAAAAAAAAACAACACTCTAAAAGGTCCTATGTATAATCAACGCACAGATACATCATCACATTTCTATCTTACATATTAGTCAAAAAGAGCAAGAATATGCATCATTCCAATAATACCATATGGAATACTTTCCCCTCCCTATTAGATTGTAAGCTCTCATGAGCAGAGCCCTGCTCACCCTCTTCTATTAATTTATGTTGTAACTGTCTCCCTTGATGCGTTGTGCAAACAGTTAGCGCTAAATATCCTGTGTTATAAAAATTTTATAATAGTAGATTAAACAAAACGACAAACCGATCCCATAATGCATATACACAACGGTAGGGCGTATGGGCCCTATTGCCCAGCCCATTCACATGTGTGTCCATGGGGGCTCCACGGTTTTGTGTATAAAGCGAGCTCACTGCGCACTTCCAGCACACTGACTGATCACACCAATCATGTAATCGGGAAGCCACCTCCACCTCCCAGATTTAATACCCCCTTGAAGAGCCGCTGGGAGGCAGTGGGAAAGCATTAAATATAATGTGTGCTTATACAGAAAGAATATTTATCTTTTGGACTGCTACCCATGCCACGTATATACTTGCTTGCTTCCTTAGAAAACCTATAGTGCTCTGGGAATTCTTGTCTTTTTTTTTTTTATAATAATATATATATATATATCATATATTTTAATTATATATTTCTATCAATTTACAAAATGGAAAGTGAGCGAACAGAAAAAAAAATCGAAATCAAATAAATTTTGGTGTGACTACTGTTTGGCTTCAAACCAGCATTCATTTGCACACTTGCACAAAGTCTGGTATTTTTTAGGATCAGAGTCAGGTGTATGATTAACCAAAATTATACCAAGCAGGTGCTAATGATCATCAATTTCATATGTAGGTTTAAACACAGTCATTAACTGAAACAAGAACAGCTGTGTAGGAGGCTTAAAACTGGGTGAGGGACAGCCAAACTCTGCTACTAAGGTGAGGTTATGGAAGACAGTTTAATATTATGGGCCATACACCATGGCAAGACTGAGCACACAAGGTAGGTGTATTGCATCAGCAAGGTTTCTCCCAGGCAAAGATTTCAAAGCCGACTGGGGTTTTAAGATGTGATGGTTAAGTTCTTTTGAAGAAGCACAAAGAAACAGGCAATGTTGAGAACTGTAGACGTAGTGGGTAGACACAGTGGTTGGCCAAGAAAACTTAAGGAAGCAGATGAAAGACTTGATTCCCTTTGACATAGAAAGATGTCCAGCAGTGCCATCAGCACAGAACTGGTGGAAGCCAGTGGGACTCAGGTACACCCATCTACTGTCCGGAGAAATCGGGGCAGAAGTGGTCTTTATAAATGAATTGTGGGCCAAATGCTATACCTCCAAAGTGGAAACAAGGCTAAGCGATTCAACTACTGTATGCACAAAAATGTAGGAACTGGGGTGCAGAAAAATGGGGTTCGAAAAGGGCTTGAAAGTGTCTGCAGGCAACAGTGAAGAATGGTGGACGTTCCTTGCAAGTTTGGGGCTGCATTTGTGCAAATGGAGTTGGAAATTTGGTCAGGATCAGTGGTTTCCTTAATGTTGAGAAATACAGGCAGATCCATCATGCCATACCATCAGGGAGGTATGCAATTGGCCCCAATTTTATTCTGCAGCAGGACAACAACCCTAAACATGCAGTCAATGTCAATTAATGATTTGATTTATTTTTACTTCTGTTCATTTACTTTTTTACAAACCCAATTCCAAAAAAGTTGGGACACTGTACAAATTGTGAGTAAAAAAGGAATGGACTAATTTACAAATCTCATAAACTTATATTTTATTCACAATATAATATAGATATATCAAAATGTCGAAAGTGAGACATTTTGAAATGTCATGCCAAATATTGGCTCATTTTGGATTTCATGAGAGCTACACATTCCAAAAAAGTTGGGACAGGTAGCAATAAGAGGCCGAAAAAGTGAAATGTACATATAAGGAACAGCTGGAGGACCAGTTTGCAACTTATTAGGTCAATTGGCAACATGATTGGGTATAAAAAGAGCCTCTCAGAGTGGCACTGTCTCTCAGAAGTCAAGATGGGCAGAGGATCACCAATTCCCCCAAAAATAAAATAGTGGAGCAATATCAGAAAGGAGTTGCTCAGAGAAAAATTGCAAAGATTTTGAAGTTGTCATCATCTACAGTGCATAATATCATCCAAAGATTCAGAGAATTTGGAACAATCTCTGTGCGTAAGGGTCAAGGCTGGAAAACCATACTGGATGCCCGTGATCTTCGGGCCCTTAGACGGCACTGCATCACATACAGGAATGCTACTGTAATGGAAATCACAACATGGGCTCAGGAATACTTCCAGAAAACATTGTCGGTGAACACAATCCACCGTGCCATTTGCCGTTGCCGACTAAAACTCTATAGGCCAAAAAAGAAGCCATATCTAAATATGATCCAAAAGCGCAGGCGTTTTCTCTGGGCCAAGACTCATTTAAAATGGACTGTGGCAAAGTGGAAAACTGTTCTGTGGTCAGACGAATCAAACTTTCAAGTTCTTTTTGGAAAACTGGGACGCCGTGTCATCCGGACTAAAGAGGACAATTACAACCCAAGTTATCAGCGCTCAGTTCAGAAGCCTGCATCTCTGATGGTATGGGGTTGCATGAGTGCGTGTGGCATGGGCAGCTTACACATCTGGAAAGGCACCATCAATGCTGAAAGGTATATCCAAGTTCTAGAACAACATATGCTCCCATCCAGACGTCGTCTCTTTCAGGGAAGACCTTGCATTTTTCAACATGACAATGCCAGACCACATACTGCATCAATTACAACATCATGGCTGTGTAGAAGAAGGATCCGGGGACTGAAACGGCCAGCCTGCAGTCCAGATCTTTCACCCATAGAAAACATTTGGCACATCATAAAGAGGAAGATGCGACAAAGAAGACCTAAGATGGTTGAGCAACTAAAAGCCTGTATTAGACAAGAATGGGACAAAATTCCTATTCCTAAACTTGAGCAACTTGTCTCCTCAGTCCCCAGACGTTTACAGACTGTTATAAAAAGAAAAGGGGATGCCACACAGTGGTAAACATGGCCTTGTCCCAACTTTTTTGAAATGTGTTGATGCCATGAAATTTAAAATCAACTTATTTTTCCCTTAAAATTATACATTTTCTCAGTTTAAACATTTGATGTGTCATCTATGTTGTATTCTGAATAAAATATTTACATTTGAAACTTCCACATCATTGCATTCTGTTTTTATTCACAATTTGTACAGTGTCCCAACTTTTTTGGAATTGGGTTTGTACTTATTTTGTTAATTGATAAAAAATAAACTATTAACATTAACATAAGCTTTCTTAATTTACAGTATTTTTTCACACCTGCCTAAAACTTTTGCACAGCACTATATATATTGTTTTTAAGTTTATAATCTAAGGGTAAAGTATGTATAATATAATACATAATATATAAATGCAGGAAATAAGGAAAACATAAAAAGGAATCAAGCATTACACCAACTGGTTGGATAAAAGGCTATATGATAATCACAGGTGATAGTTCATATTTTCATAACTAAAAGAAAAAAAAAAGTGTATTTTTTTATCCTGACCATAATAAATAAAATGTATGTTACTAGATATGCCCTTTAATCACTTCAGCTCCAGAAGGTTTTACCCCCTTAATGACCAGGTTATTTTTTTGCGATACGCAACTGCTTTGCTTTAATTGACAATTGCGCAGACGTACGACGCTGTACCCAAATAAAATCAATGTCCTTTTTTCCCCACAAATAGAGCTTTCTTTTAGTGGTATTTGATCACCTCTGTGGTTTTTATTTTTTGCGCTATAAACAAAAAAATCCTGACTATTTTAAAAAAAAAAAAACAATATTTTTTTACTTTCTGCTGTAAAACATTAGAAATAAAAAAAATTAAAAATCAAATGTTTTCATCAGTTTAGGCCAATATGTATTCTGCTACATATTCTTGGTAAAAAAAACCCTAATAAGTGTATATTGATTGGTTTGTGCAAAAGTTATAGCCTCTACAAACTATGGGATACATTTATGGACTTTTTGTTTTTTTTATTGTTTTTACTAGTATGGCAGCGATCAGTGATTTTTAGCAAGACTGCGACATTGTGGTGGACAAATCTGACACTAAGTGATCTTTTTGGGACCAGTGACACCAATACTGTGATCAGTGCTAAAGAAAATTCACTGTTACTGTATAAATGACACTGGCAGGGAAGGGGTTAACACTAGGGGCGATCAAGGGGTTAAGTGTGCTCCTAGGTAGTGAATTCTAACTGTAGGGATGTACTAAAGGAAAAGAGCTAAAGCACAAGATCTCTCTTTTCCTCCCTGACAAAACAGCGGTCTGCCTTGTGTACATAGGCAGACCGCCATTCTGTCATTCCGCCGAACGATCGGTGGGTCATAGTTGAAAACATTTGAAAAAAATTTCCAGGGACACTTTGCAGCCCAACTATCAATTACTTACCACACCCACTTCCCTGAAGCTCCGCTCACTCAGCATAATTAATCTACTTATCAGATTATAGGGTCTACTCAATAAAGAGAGAATTACAGGAAATTGAAATGGGAATTTCAAACTTAAGGCCAAAGTAGCAGAATTTGAATAATTCTCCCATTCAGCTGCACTACTTCTGCCTAAAGTTTAAAATTTTTATCACAATTTCCTGCAATTCTAAAGTGTCAAATGTGCTCAGGTGTGACCATACAAAAAATTGAATATGTAAATATGAATAAAGTGCAAGGTGTAAATAAGTAGGATAAAACCTAATTATACTATCTGGTATAATAAGGTTTCATCGTACTTATTTACACCTTGCACTTTATTTATATTTACATATTAAATTTTTTGTATGGTCACACCTGAGCACATTTGACACTTTATTCCCATGTTATGTTACCAGATATTTTTGCACATAAGATTGTTGTTTTCACCCTACCTACCTTCATGTCTTCACTTTCCAAGGGTCCTTCTCTGCTCTGCTGTAGCGGCCGGCGCCGGCGAGGCGCTGCCGAGAACGAGTGCCTTTGATTTAAAAATGGCACCAGGCGGTGCCATTACGTAACTGTGCATGCGTCCGCCCAAGTGAACTTGTGCAAGCTTTCCTGAGCCCGGCAAGCATCAGAACTGTGCATGCGCAGTTACAATGTCTGCCTGCAACCATTTTTTTAAGGGCACCGGCTGCCCGTAATGGGCATTTACGGGCAGCCTCTTTAACGGGTGATGGCCGGGATAATGTAAATTACCTGGGACAGGCTCCTATTTGCAGGGATTGTCCTGGCAAAAACAGGACAGTTGGCAAGTATGGGTGGGTCCCGGTGGCCATGGTGGCTGCTGGACCCGCTGATTGGCTCCCGCTGTGTCCAATCACAGCGGGAGCGGCGGTGCGCGTGCCCCCCCCCCGAAATCTCGTGCACAAAATCACGTACATGTATGTGATTATGGGCAGCCGGACTGCCCAGCTGCAGTATATGTGCGGTGGGCAGTCCGGAATGGGTTAACTGACAGTCTCTAGTGTGGCAGAACATAAGTCTAAGCTGGAAGTTAATGCTTATCTTTTGAATACATTTATATAGGCATTGTATTTATTATCCTATTGATTTATACAAAATCTGAAAACATCAAAGTTATTTTCAGGGCCACACAGGCAAGGATAGAGGGTCCATCGTCTGAAAACACCTTTATTATCAAAGCATGTGAGCCTTACAGTAAGAGAATGAATTGTACCCAGGAGCTGTTGAATGGTTATCTATAATGTATGTAGCTGAGTCCAGGCCTTTGATGGCTAGATGTGGGATTTTAGAACTGTAGATCTAAGAAGACTGAGATTGTCCTGAGGGAGATTATTCCAGCTGACAGTACTTTGGAAGGTGCTGCTGATACTGAAAGCATACAAAGATGAAAAGAAACAAAACATTGCTAAATATATGCATTATGCATGCTAAAGGGACACTTTTCTAATTCTTTATTGGTTTTCTATGCATTTACTAATTTTTTCTTTCGTGTTTATGTCTGTTATTTTAATATCCTTCTATAATTGAAGAAAATGATGACATCTTGGGGGGCACTCTTTACTGCCTCCTACACCAGTCTGCTTAGATGTTGGTCTTGCTTGGCAGCTATTTGATTTTTTTGTTTTTATATAGACAAGGCAGTCTGCTCAAAAAAGTGCTTCATTTAGATTTTGTAAGGTTAACCTTAGCTATGAGATGACATGGCGACAGCTTTTTATGAAAATAGCAACTGGACAGATTTATGTCAACTGTCATTTGTTTATTGAATGTACCTTGCTATAAGTTGTGTCTCTTGGCCGGGCCAGTTGAACCTGTATCAGCTCCGGAGTCGGTTATTTAGCACTGTGGCCTGGTAAACGGTTCCTAAACTTGGGAGTCCGGAAACTAAAATAATTTTATGACATGATAAGTTTGAAACAAGATGTAATGGTCTAACAGTTACTGCAAACATATATTAGTTATGAGAGCTATGCTGTGTGCCTTTGTGCTTACGTTTTGTCTGTTAAAGAGGTTGTAAACCCCCCCAAAAAAAAACCTGTAAGACAAAGGCATAATGAGCTAGTATGCATCACATACTAGCTCATTATGTAATACTTACCTTAGAATGAAGGAAGCCCCCACAGCGGCGCCCGCACATCGGTGCCACCGCTGACATTTCCCCCGGAGTTACTTCCGGATTCGCGGGCCCCGGCGCTGGGGTTGGCAGGAGCCACGATGATGTCACTCCCATGCATGCGCGTGGGAGCCGCCGTTAACGGCACAGGACTCAGAAGGAACCGTTCTTTTTCAGAGCACATGCGCCAGTGATGTCACTGGCTGCATGTCATGTAAATATCTCCTAAACAGTACACATTTAGGAGATATTTACACTACCTATACTTATGCCTTATTATAGGCTTACCTATAGGTAAATGTTTGCAGAGGAAGTTTCGCCTGATGTTCAGGCTGTTCTTAAATGTGTGTTTTCTGTTCTTGTACTGTTTTGAAAACTGCAATAAAAATCATTTTCCAAAAATGTACCTTGCTAGTGAAGCTATTGCTTTTCATTTTCTCTGGACCTTTAGGTGTAGGTGCTCTATTGTAAAGTTCCTGTCTTGACCAAAGATGGCAGGCACTGTCTAAAGCCAAATATAGCTTTATAAAATCTGAGACAGGGTAACACTGAAAGGGGGTGAAGATAAACACAACACAAAACTACAGGGTTGAGACATTCCCTTTCAGATCCATTTAGGATGACTACAGGGCCTCTTATAAAGGATACCTTGTATTACGTGTGTTACATACTCTATTTAGCATGATCTCACATTGCTGCCTTTATTCTTTAGGAATATGATTCTGCAATGTACAGCCTAGCGTCTTTCTAAGCTGTTCGCTTATGTTTAGCTCTTTAGCAGTCAGTAGATAGCAGCTGTGAAATTATGAGTAAAAATCAACTTTATCTTCAGATATCTGCTTGGATACAATGACATCATTCCTCCAATGCTGGGAAAGTTGAGGCAACACATGGATCATATTCACAATAAAAACAGAGGACAAAAGTTATAATTACCAAGAATAATGACATTAAGGACATTCACGGGATTTCGATCTTTACTGCTGTTTACGCAGATGATGTTGTCAGGAACCATTTACCAGAGTTCAGGAACTTAGTAAAAAAAAAAAAAAATACAGAAGCCAGGGTTTGGATGCCAGAGTGGGTAATCAGACGAGCCAGGGTCAGGAAGCCAGAAGTCAGCATAGTCAAGAGCAAAAATTAGGAACAGGAATCGGAAGGGAAGTCAGCCAGGCTAAGTCATACACAGGAGCACAGGAAGGAATGCATGCAAGGGCAAGGAGGAAATAAGCTAAGCTGCTTCAATATCAAAAAGGGTCTGGTTGTAGGTTGGACTAATGAGGCAGGTTAAAGGGAACCAGGTGAGTCACTGTGGTAACAATGAGTGGCTGGTAATTAACCGACAGCTGAGCAGCTTCTGAGTACTGAAAGAAAAAAGATGCTAATTGAGTAGCAGAAGCCAGCCCTGACAGCTGCTGGCTAGTAACGCTTCTGTAGAAAGATTATCGGCACACCGGTAGTTGCTCTTAAAAAATTTTCATTTTTATTCAGGAACCTTCTGGTTCAGGAGGTAATTTCCTTATATAGATTCACAAAGGAAAGCCCCATTTTGAGTCCATTCAAGTTCCTTTAACTGAAGTTCTGATGAAGGGGGGAGAGTTTCTGACCTCAAAAACACATTGGACTTGATTTACTATAGTAGGGTACACACTAGTAGAAAATCTGCCAAAAACTCCCATCCGAGGTAAAATCGTACGATTTTCGGCTAGTGTGTACACCACTTTCAGCAGCCGACATTTTCAAGGAAAAAAAACAGAGGGACAAACACCAAAATTTTTATCTTCTTATTCTTTTATTTTCGTTTAATGTGTATGCAGTACGTCCGTGAAAAATCGGATACGAAAGACCGCGCATGATCTGAAGTTGCTGACGACCCGGAAGTCTAGGTACAAATGTCCCAAAAAAAAAAAATCGGACAAGAAATTTCGTGAACATTATGCACTGTCAACTAAAAACGGTTATGACCGCTGAGCATGAGAGACAAAAATCGGAGGATATTTCTTCCGATTTTCATCAAGTGTGTACAAGCCTTTAGACGGGAGAGTGCAAAATGTAGTGCAGCTGTGCATAGAAACCAATCAGCTTCCAGTTTTGCTTTTCAAGGCTTAATTCAACAAACTGAAGTTGGAAGCTGCTTGGCTGTTATTCACAGCTGCACCAGATTTTGTATCTCCAGTTTTAGTAACTCAACCCCATTGGCTGTTTTCAAGTGCAAACCAATTAAACTATTTGTACACTTTTATCATTTTGTCCAGTGCTCCTTTTAGTAGTGCATGTTTCTTTATTCATGGGATTATAGCATAATAAAATGGTAAATACTTCCATGGCTGCAGTTAAACATTTAAAACAAAATTCACATTACAATGCATGGCATGTTATCTGCATCTGGTATTTCAACTTCACAATCACCGACTTCAGGTGTTGGATCACGGTTAGCAGATTGCTTCGCTTCTGGATATTTCTTGGCTATTTTTGATTCACAGTTATTGGAAAGTGGTTGAAATTTAATGAAATTTAACATGTACATGCCCAGCTGAAGACTGCTTCTAAAATTTGCTACAAATAGATATAACCACCTTGGTAGTCATCTTATTTGCAGCACGGTGCAATCAATAATGAAATAACTGTCAGCAAGTAGTTAAATCTCATAGTAGCATAAAGATGTAACCGCTGGCATAGCCCTAGGGTTAGGGTGCACAGCAGCAGGAACAGCAAATATTGTGGGTGGGCAAGGAGTCAAGGATGCAATTTCAGAGCTGTCTCGGAAAGCAAAACGAACTGGAATGTACATGAGGCAGATGACATATCGAAAACAGTAGGAAACCCCATAGTAAAATGTAATCTTTCACTTTCCATTTCTAGTCAATGTATACAACCACTCTTTAGACTAGCCATTCTCAATCAAGGTTTTTTGGAACCCAAGGGTTCTTCCAGAGGTTGCTAGGGGATCCTTCAGCTATTGACCTCCCATCTGATACAGCAAATGACATTACACCAATTATCTTTTTAGATGTCTGTAGGTGTGGCATTCTGAACATCACTATAAGGGGGGCATACTTCCCACTGGCCACAAATGTAACGGGCATTCTTCCCAATGAATCGGTTTTCAGAAGGGGTTCCCTGAAATCTTAAAATTTATTTTAAAGGTCCCTCTAGAGGTAAAAAGGTTTAGAAAGACTAGAGTATAGACTTATTACCTACATTTAAGAAGGATTATCTTCATCAAGTAAATCTATGAACATTTAGGGCTCTCGCTGTTATGTACTGTTTTTGCTGAACTGTATATATTTGACTTTGTAACTATACATACTTATAACAACAAAGAGCAGAGCCGCTCAGGTGTCAGTTCAATGGGTGGTGCTGGTCAGATCCGCCGTCCAAGCAATGAAGAATCCAAAAAAGTAGACTGCACTCAGGAAAAGTAAGATGAAAACAATCAAAACTCCTTTATTCTTCTTCGGTGCAACAGACAGACAGTACAATGCACATAACAGACGTGCCGGGTTGACGCGTTTCACAAATTGAATCGCTTACTCATAACCATACACGTATGTATGGTTATGAGTAAGCGATTCAATTTGTGAAACGCGTCAACCCGGCACGTCTGTTATGTGCATTGTACTGTCTGTCTGTTGCACCGAAGAAGAATAAAGGAGTTTTGATTGTTTTCATCTTACTTTTCCTGAGTGCGGTCTACTTTTTTGGATTTTTCAACTATACATACTTGTCACTTTTATATATTTGTATGTGTTTGTGCCATGTGTAGTACTTGCATATCATGGTAACACAGAGTTTATAAAGCACCATGGGACAGGATGGCACGAAAAAATATTTAGTACTAATAAAGTTCCAGTTGTCCAAGCCCATTTTCATCTGCATTCACAGATCTTTCTTATTCCTCTGACATGTGTCTAGATAAGAACTGTATTTGTTTGGATAATTAATCACTATCTCAGTGTTTTGCAATGGGAATTATTCACAGCTGTGGTATAATATGCATACAGATTGAGATGTGTACTGTCTGATAACAAGAGAAAATGTACTTGTCTAGAACAGAGATTGACAAAGCCTATCAGAAATATAACACTGCTCAGCTCCCTAAAGTATAACACATTATACAGGATTTATATAGCGCCAACAGTTTGCACAGTGCTTTACAATGTAGAGGGGGGACAGTACAATTTCAATATAGTTCAATGCAGTAGGAATTGGAGGGCCCTGCTCATGGAGCTTACAATCTAAACACGTGCAGAATTGTCTTTATTGTGCATTAGGGATACTTTTTATGATCAAAAATGTATTTTAATTCAATACATTTTTATCACATACATACAGTGGGTACGGAAAGTATTCAGACCCCCTTAAATTTTTCACTCTGTTATATTGCAGCCATTTGCTAAAATCATTTAGGTTCATTCTTCTTCCTCATGAATGTACACATAGCACCCCATACTGACAGAAAAACACAGAATTGTTGACATTGTTGCAGATTTATTAAAAAAGAAAAACTGAAATATCACATGGTCCTAAGTATTCAGACCCTTTGCTGTGACACTCATATTTAACTCAGGTGCTTTCCATTTCTTCTGATCATCCTTGAGATGGTTCTACACCTTCATTTGAGTCCAGCTGTGTTTGATTATATTGATTGGACTTGATTAGGAAAGCCACACACCTGTCTATATAAGACCTTCCAGATCACAATGCATGTCAGAGCAAATGAGAATCAAGAGGTCAAAGGAACTGCCTGAAGAGCTCAGAGACAGAATTGTGGCAAGGCACAGATCTGGCCATGGTTACAAAAATATTTCTGCTGCACTTAAGGTTCCTAAGAGCACAGTGGCCTCCATAATCCTCAAATGGAAGACGTTTGGGACGACCAGAACCCTTCCTAGAGCTGGCCGTCCGGCCAAACTGAGCTATCGGGGGAGAAGAGCCTTGGTGAGAGAGGTAAAGAAGAACCCAAAGATCACTGTGGCTGAGCTCCAGAGATGCAGTCAGGAGATGGGAGAAAGTTGTAGAAAGTCAACCATCACTGCAGCCCTCCACCAGTCGGGGCTTTATGGCAGAGTGGCCCGACGGAAGCCTCTCCTCAGTGTAAGACACATGAAAGCCTGCATGGAGTTTGCTAAAAAACACCTGAAGGACTCCAAGATGGTGAGAAATAAGATTCTCTGGTCTGATGAGACCAAAATATAAATTTTTGGCCTTAATTCTAAGCGGTATGTGTGGAGAAAACCAGGCACTGCTCATCACCTGTCCAATACAGTCCCAACAGTGAAACATGGTGGTGGCAGCATCATGCTGTGGGGGTGTTTTTCAGCTGCAGGGACAGGACGACTGGTTGCAATCGAGGGAAAGATGAATGCGGCCAAGTACAGGGATATCCTGGACAAAAACCTTCTCCAGAGTGCTCTGGACCTCAGACTGGGCCGAAGGTTTACCTTCCAACAAGACAATGACCCTAAGCACACAGCTAAAATAACGAAGGAGTGGCTTCACAACAACTCCGTGACTGTTCTTGAATGGCCCAGCCAGAGCCTTGACTTAAACCCAATTGAGCATCTCTGGAGAGACCTAAAAATGGCTGTCCACCAACATTTACCATCCAACCTGACAGAACTGGAGAGGATCTGCAAGGAGGAATGGCAGAGGATCCCCAAATCCAGGTGTGAAAGACTTGTTGCATCTTTCCCATAAAGACTCCTGGCTGTATTAGATCAAAAGGGGGCTTCTACTAAATACTGAGCAAAGGGTCTGAATACTTAGGACCATGTGATATTTCAGTTTTTCTTTTTTAATAAATCTGCAACAATGTCAACAATTCTGTGTTTTTCTGTCAGTATGGGGTGCTATGTGTACATTCATGAGGAAGAAGAATGAACCTAAATGATTTTAGCAAATGGCTGCAATATAACAAAGAGTGAAAAATTTAAGGGGGTCTGAATACTTTCCGTACCCACTGTATATTGCATCTACAACATTCAAATTATAGTATTGATTTTTGAAGTATCGCATATGCAAGAGGCAATTCACAAAAATTTTGGGGTTTTCACTCTTTAAAGCGGAGTTCCGGGCACAGATGTCATTTTTTGCTGAACATACCTCCGGGACAGTCAGGGCTAGCACATTCCACAATGGATAGCCTCTGATCTGTCCCGGTTCGCACTTACCTTTTAGAAGAAATATTTACTTAGAAAATTTCTTCCACAGCGTTTCCATCTCTGTTGTGGGCAGCTGAAGCCGGCACGGTCCTCTTCTCTGTCTTCTTCCGCGTCTTCGTGTCCCAGAATGAACTGCACCGGCCCCTCTCGTCACTTCCGGTGCGGCGCAGCATTCCTAAACAGCTTCTGGGCATGCCCAGAAGCTGTTTAGCAGGGGAATGCGGCGTCGCCCGGAAATGACGAGCGGGGCCGGTGCCGTCGCATTGATTCCTGGGAGCTATGACATTTAGCTCCCAGGAATCATCGCAAGGCAGGAAGTGACGGGGTGAGCCTCGGCGCTGGAGGAGGAAGCAGTCATAGGTGAGTATTTATGATCTTCAATAAAAAGGTGAGTAAACAAAAAAAAAAAAAAATAACTATCCAATTCCTTTTCAGGTGAGCTCTACCTAGCGGAGGGGCACAAAAAAAAAAAATCGTTTTTGTGCCCGGAACTCCGCTTTAAAGCCCAACTGAAGTCATAAATTGTGTTATTTTTATGCAGTAAGGCAGTACACCAAGTAAAAATTAAATGTGTATTTTTTTTTATTGTGTTAAATGTGTTTTACTACTATATCAACCTACTCAGTGGCAACAGCAGGATGGAGATCCGGATGTTTTTTTTTTTCTTTTTATGATCCTGATATGAGTGGGTCCTTGTACAATAGTGTGAATAGCATTACAGTATGAAGGACTATGCTCCGTGTACAGGCTTCTTCTCTCCAGTGTCAGGTGACAATTATAGAATCAGATCGGTTGGAAGCTAAGAGGGTGCCAGTGTGTATGGAGCAGAAATAAGTAAAAACAGTAAGCAGGCAAAGGAAGAATTTAGAAGTATAAATACAGATGTGTAAGTATTAAAAGTATTTGTTTTTTTTATCTGAAAAATCATTTCTCACTGATATTAGACAATAGGATTTAAGCCATTACATATTGGACAACTCCAGTCAAACCATAAAGAAAACAATAGAAAGTTTGCATTTAAAAATATCATAAATATCTGTTATGTGTCTAAAAGAAGGAAAATGCCAGTTCCCTAGAAGAGATGTAGTGGAGTTGATTCACTAAAGGCAAATGGGCTGTTGACTTTGCAAGGGAAGTTACCCTTTGCAAGGTATTAAGCCCCGGAGTTTAGTGAAAGTGGTGAAGTTCTACTTTGCAAAGAATATCCAATTGTGTGCAAGGTAAATAAAAAAATGCATTTTTGGTAGCACACGATTAGATGATGGAAGTCTGCAGAGCAACCGCCCTTGCAAAGTGAACAGTCTGTTTGCCCTTAGTAAATAAACCTCAGTTTACTCAGCTCTCTGGTAGCCCCTAACTCTAAGGCTTCATGTACATGGGATGTTTGAAAACCTCTCCCGAACGCTGGAACATCCGCTTTGCCGTGTTTACATGCCGCGATCATGCGCGTTTACAGGTGTTTGCATTTAGAAGCGTTTTTACATTGTAAAATGGTCAGAAATGTATCTCCATACAAAACATCCATAAACTAAACGCTTATAAATGCATGTTACCGCGTTTAGACGCGTTTGCACGCTGTTACACGCATTTGGCGTTTCAAATGCCAGTAAACTTCCTGTCTGAACACATTAATTGCTTTGAAAAAATGCCACAAAGCTCAACTGCCTCTAAAGGACTATAAACCTCTCAGTGTACATGGACAGATAAGATAACATGCAGGAAAGTTCAGGGGCTGCTGAAAAAAACACCCAACTGCTCCTAAACATCAGTTTATCAGCAGCATTGTGCATGAGGCCTTACCTCTCCTCCATTTCAGTGCTGCAACCCTCCAAATTCCCTTTGTCATCCAACACTTCCATTTGTGTCTCTAGTGGTAGTTAGTCGCATTTAACTGGACTTCTTCTGTAATGTTGAAGGCATTTAATGCTTGTCCAAACCACATTTTCAGTTCCTATGAGTGTCAGGAAAATACCCCAGCATTTATATCCAACCAAGTAGAACCAACACCTTCGTCCAATTACCACCAAAAGGCAGATGTTGTTGTCTAAGGACAGGATGGGAGGTGTGAAAATTGAGGAACCACCCTGTTCTAGTTACATAGTTCTATACATGCTGTCAGGAATGTTTTATAAATATTAATCCTTCCAGGGACGTTGAATGCTTGTGACCCAAGCCATGTGCTGGTACCTTCTTCTGACCCCTATGTCACTCTATGGTCCTGTATTGACATAAAGGTGGGAAGAAGTAATCAGCCCAAACCCAGGGACATAGGCATTCCACATTCCTGCAATGGGCCAAATTCCAAAGTTGCTGACAGAGGCTAACTCTGAGCCATAAATTGCAGGCCATTGGGTTTTTAGGTTTCTGACATCATCCTCTCAATGAGGCAGATGTACAGACTGAGGTTATTATTAAGGACAACTATGAGCAAGGATATATAAGGGGGCAAAAGGGGAAAATTGCCCTGGGACCCCAAGACAGAAGGGGTCCCCCTCTATGCAAATAAAATGTAAAACAATACAAAAAATTGTTTATCAAATAATACAAAATAAATAATAATATTAAAAAATGCATAATAAAAAACATACTCTCTTTTGTTAAATGTACCTTGGGTAGTAATATTTTGCTGGCCATCATCTTTAAGCCCCGGTTCACACTTATGTGATGCGGGAAGGTTGCGAATTCGCAGCCTGTTCCCGCATCGCAAACGCACCCCCGGCAGTTCACACTGCCATATGCAATACGCTGGGGGTGTCAATGTAATCTTAACGACACCCCCAGTTTGATCGCATATCGCAGTGCGATCTTGCAGTTCGCACAGGATCGGATCGCACAAGTGTGAACCACTGTGCGATCCGATCCTGATGCGGCTGAAAAAAAGGGTCCTGTGCGTGTTTGCTGCGGGTGCGGTGCGAATTTAGCCATACAAAGTGTATGGCTAAACTCGCACCGCACAGCCGATCACATGTAATGAAGGAGCAGTGCGCTCCGACATTACATGCGAACGCCGCAGCCGCATGAGTGTGAACCGGGGCTAAAACTCTGGAGTGGTATATTGTATCCTTTTTCAAAAATGAATTTTGGCGGCTCAACATAGAGCACTATGATTGCGTGTATGTGTGTGCATATGTACAGTAAGCTCAGAATTACATTGTGTCATGCAGTTTAAAAATGTATGACTGTCATTGAGAATGTAAACCAACTCTGTGTATAAGGGGCCCCCAAACCTAAAGTGCCCCAAGTCCTCCAAGGTCTAAATCTGACTCTGACTAGGAGGGGCAATTATTAAATCTTACCCCAATTTATTGTGGTGATGCAGAATTTGGAACCAGGTACAACATCATAGTAGGGAAGAATTTCGAACTGTGGCCTTTACATGTCTAGACTAAATCACAATCTGTAGCATTGGTGTGCTAGCTGTATCTGGCTACATTGCAGAAGTGCATGGGCAGACATCTATGAAACACTGCACAACACCTAATTTCTATCTACTCAGCCCAGTGAAAATGCTGGTCAAAAGACTCAGCACGTACATTTTACCTGCCCTTTGGAGTCCATTGCAGTATTTACCCATGTCCACTGATCATGAGATGAAGGTTGCACAGACTCTTGGAATAAGAGTATAGTACCACCCAGAAGCTCTTTCAAACAAACTCCTCCTGCATGAGATTCCTGACTTTAGCATTGCTGCCTGACTATTTTTGTAAACAGTTCCAATCCTACTCCATGTGGCTTTTTCATTTCAATATAAAGTATTTCTAAAACCAAAATTTTGTTTTGGATAGAGCGAAAGAATAAAAGTGAAAGACCCTAACAGTTTTTGTTTTTCTGCCATCTGTATTTTATTGGGGAGATTCACATTCTGTATTGTATAAATTTCTCCAAAGTGAGGGAAATCCCCTCTTGGTTAGTTGTCACCAGAACAATGGTCCCCATATAAAGATTTCCCTTCTATTACTAATCCAGTGACAACTCAAAATTGCGAAATTTCAATAATTTTTAGTACTGAGGACAATGGTCAACATTATGAATAGAGGGGTGAATCTCTCCATTGGTTACAGAAGCAATTCAAACATAAATGAGGTTGCAACCTTTATAGTAAACCCTTGCTTTAATCATGGAGGTGTAGCGCTACCCTAGATGGAGCCACTGGAAAATACCCGGATTCCTTTTCCCAGTAGTTGCCACACAGCCAGGCACGTGGTCACAGTTACTTTTTGATTCAATAACAAGTGTTGGTTTGTTCTTTTTAGTGTTTTTATTTTTTTGGGATAACTTGGACAGGCTTTGAGTATTGAGTGGGATACTCCAAAAAGAACTATGTACAAGTTGAGGACAGTAGTAGAAGAAGTTAAAAGCACACAAGCTTCTTTTCTTTAAGAGCAATTAGAGCAGAGCCCCTTCACAAAAATACTAGATAGACTGAGCTCTTTAAAACACCAGCCGATATCCCCATTAGGCCCCTTTCACATTTGTACCACTCCAAAGTTGTGCCAACTTTGGAGTGCAACTTTGATGCAACTTTGGTGCGACTTTGATGCAACTTTGGATGGGTGCAACCTGAATACAACTTTGGCTTTGACCAGTTTTAATGGACAACTGTTGCACACAAGTTGCATTGTATAACATTCAGGTATGACTTTCATGCAACTTCTGAGGGTTAACATTGAAGTCTATGGCCCTTTAAGTTGCATGAAAGTCGGACCAAAGTAGTGCAGGAACTACTTTGAAGTTTTTGCAACTTTAACTTGCGCATATATGAATGGGTATCATTGAAAAACACGTACAATGACATGTCGTGCAACTCTGATGTCCAAAGTTGCATGACAAGTTGCACAAGTGTGAAAGTGGCCCTAGACTAACACACAGCTGACTCTCTAGCACAAGAGGGGTGGCAGCAGCCCAAAAGCCTCCAGGATCTCTCGCAGCAGTCTGTACTCACAAATGTCCAAGGGAAGTTGGTTGCCTCCTTCCAACATCCATTCAACACCTTTCTCCTCCGATATCAGACTAGATACTCACACGGCAGCTCTTCATTCAGCTCTCTGTAGCTTCAGGATCCAGGCCTGTGGATGCTGGGGCCTCACGAACAGCAAGCACATGGCAAGGCTGCCCGGAGGGCAGCAAGACCTCCAGGCTGTGTTCCTCTCCAGAAGGAACAAAATCCAATAGTTCTGTGTCTCAGAGTATTTATAAAGATACCCAGCAGCCTTTAGGGCCACCCTCCCTGGGACTGGCCAGGGCTGTATAAATATTCATGTTGCAATTTGCATCAGGGCTCTTTCACACGGGCGATCAGTTTTTATTCTCCGCTCCGGTTCTTTTTTTTTTCACGGAGTCCATATGTCCGCATATCATCCCATCCGTTTGCGGATGATATACGGACATAATGTAAGTCTATGGGCATTGCGCATGTCAGCGGATGACACCGCTGACATCCGATTTTGCTTCCTCTCCGTTTTTTGAATGGAGGAAAAATAGGGTTCTGTTCCGTTCCAAAAAATGGAACAGAACTGAAAGGAAGAAAATCGGATGTCAGCGGATGGTATTCCGCTGACATCCGCAATGCCATTGACTTACATTATGTCAGTAAATCATCCGCACATACGGAGCGCCCGTGTGAAAGGGCCCTTACTCCACAGCTATGTTCCAGAGATTTCTACTATTCTCTGGAAAGCAGAGGAAGCAATCAAACCAGCAGCAGCTGAAACACTGAGAAGACAACGAATCACGCTGCACTGATTACAGTGAGCTAGAACTAAAATTGCCCAACCCAGCAATTACAGGCACACGGGTTACAGTGAGATACACGTAATTTATCTAGCAACAAAAATACAACTCCAGTGAACACAGTGAGCAGAACTAAATCTACCTTATCCCATAGCTCTCAGCTTTTCCTGATTTTGAGGAACTGTCAATGAATGGAAACAAACTCCCTCTTCCCCTCTTTCCTCCTCATTTGTCCCTCATTTTGGTCTGATCTTTATAGTTGTATATAAAATGCATTCATCCAAAAAGTGTTTCCCAATCCTTACTTTTCATCCATTTTCTAAGTGGTTGCATTTGTAAATTTCAAAATCCAGTATAAAGGAATAGAAGTGGTAAAAAGAAAAGCATTTGTGGGTTTAACTGATCATTTTTCTTGTATAATTCTACTTTAGGGGTGTGGCAGGGGGTGTGTCTTATGCCGACATACTTTTGCTGATAGGTGTCCCTCATTCTCCCATTTAGGAAGGTGTTACACAACGTTAAGCAACAGGTTTAACTAAAATTCCTCAAATTCACCTCCCATCAGATAACTAAAGAATAGATAAGGGTGTAAACATTTTGAATAAGAATCTGCAAGTCCAGTTGTGTTTGATTTACTACTACCAGACAACTCAAATCTTGCTATGAACAGTAAACGATTTCCCAAGCTTTATAAAGCAGTCTGACCCTGTGTTGTGTATATTACATTTTTTAAATTTCGAGGGCAAGCAGATTCAAACAAAAGAAGAAACTGACCAGATGCAGAGCATTCCTAATACAATAGATAATTTGTTGCTTAACATAACAATTTTGGTAAGCATATATAACATTTAAAACCAACTCCATATTTTGAACATATAGGCTATAAACTGATTGAAATTCCACTGGTTCAGCAGGGACCGGTCAAATTTTGATCAGTGTGTGGCTGTTCCTGCTTGACAGAAGTTGATTGTATTTTCAACTTCTGTTGAAGGGGCGTGCTGGAAAATTGCTGTTGATCCGCTTTTGCAGCAGGTCCCTGTGTCAGAATGCAATGTCCATGTGGGGGGGGGGGGGGATTCCTCCCTCCACCCAATTTTTGTGAAAGGAGGAATCTCTATTTTTTTTTCTGTTCAGCCCCTGGATGAAGAAAAAACAAAACAAAACAAAACAAAAATTACTATGTCCAGCTTAAGGTTACCCATATACATTACTGTTCAAAAGTTTTAGGCAGGTGTGAAAAGATGCTGAAGGCATGATGGATAAGTATCTGTCTGTATTTCTCAGCATTGGGGACACCATTGATCCTAACCAAATTTCCAACTCCATATGCAGAAATGCAAACTTGCACGGAACCTCCACCATGCTTTACTGTTGCCTGCAGTCACTCATTATTGCACCATTCTCCCCCCTTCAGCAAACAAACTGCCTCCTGCTACTGCCAAATTTGGAATCATTAGTTCAGAGTACCTACTGCCACTTTGCTGCACCCCAGTTCCTATGTTTTCCTGCATAATTGAGTTGCTTAGCCTTGTTTCCACATCGGATGTATGGCTTTTTTGGACGCACTTCTTCCATGAAGACCACTTCTGGTAAGACCTTTTCAACCAGTAGATGGGTGTACCTGCGTCCCTCTGGTTTCTGCCAGTTTTGTGCTGATCACACTGCTGAACATCTTCCAACGTCAAAGGGCAGTAAGCATGATGTGTCTTTCATCTGCTGCATTGTTCCTTTGGACGACCAGTGCATCTACGGTCCTCAACATTGCCTGTTTCTTTGAGCTTCTTCAAAAGACAGCACATCTTGAAACCCCAGTCTGCTTTGAAATCTTTGCATGGGAGAGACATTGCTGATGCAGTATAACTACCTTGTGATATTAAACTGTCTTCCATAATGTCACCTTAGTAACAGGGTTTGGCTATTCCTTACCCAGTTTTAAGCCTCATTGTACACCTGACTCTAATCCTACAAAATCCCTGACTTTGTGCAAGTGTACAAAGTGTGCAAGTGTAAGAATTGATGCTGGTTTGAAGCCAAAGGGTAGTCACACCAAATATTGATTGGGTTTAGATTTTTCTTCTGTTGGCTTACTTTGCATTTTGTGAATTGATAAAAATAAACAATTAAACTATATATATTTGAAGGCATTCTTACTTTACATCATTCCTTCACACCTCTTTAAAACTTTTGCACAGTACTGTACATTAGGATTTTTCTCCCCAACTATATCCCCTGCATCCACCACAATACTCCCACCATACACAATGGCTCCTCCAGAACACCCCTACCATGCTCCCTTCAACCTTCAGAATACCATAAATGTACATCCTGCATCCCCCAGAATCCCCTATACACCCGGAATCCCCCAAGTTTTTCGCAGGCGGTGGGCTGACTTTTCAACTGTGCAAGTGTCAACCCAAAAGCCAAACTGTTCAGACGCCACCCCAATATGTGGAGGGTGGTGGGCTAGCTTTACAACTGCGCAGAAGCCAACCCAACATCACATTGTACAGGCACATTTATTTATTTTATTTTTGTTTATTTCAGGTACTTATGTAGCGCTGTCAATTTACGTAGCGCTTTACATATTCATTGTACATTCACATCAGTCCCTGCCCTCAAGGAGCTTAGGTCCCTAACTCACATACATACACAGTAGGGCCAATTTTTTTTTTTTATACAGGATCCAATTAACTTACCAGCATGTCTTTGGAGTGTGGGAGGAAACCCACGCAGGCACAGGGAGAACATGCAAACTCCAGGCAGGTAGTGTCGTGGTTGGGATTCGAACCAGCGACCCTCTTGCTGCTAGGTGAAAGTGCTAACCACTACACCACTGTGCCACCCTACATTCCATTATGTGTGAAGGCGGTGGCTTCGGTGTCAGCTATGCAAGCTCCAATGCCACTATTTTGGACTGGGCCTGCAACTGCTGGGTTGTGATCCAACCACATACTGTATAATGTTTACACAGCTGCTAGGGACAATGCTGGGGAAAAAAAGCTAACCATATGTTTGAATGAATAAAAGTGGGCAAAACACTCTTAAACACATTTGGAGCTAAATCTCACAATTAATATATACTATATTGTCAAAAGTATTGAGGCGCCTGCCTTTACACGCATATGAACTTTAATGGCATTCCAGTCTTAGTCTGTAGGGTTCAATTTTGAGTTGGCCAACCCTTTGCAGCTATAACAGCTTCAGTTGTTCTGGGAAAACTGTCCACAAGGTTTAGGAGTGTGTCTATATGAATGTTTGACCGTTCTTCCAGAAGCTAATTTCTGAGGTCAGGCACTAATGCTGGGTGAGAAGGCCTGGCTCGCAGTCTCCACTATAATTCGTCCCAGAAGTGTTCTATCGGGTTGATGTGCAGCCCAGTCAAGCTCCTCCACCCCAAACTTGCTCATCCATGTCTTTATGTACCCCTCTTTGTGCACTGGTCCAAATCATTTGGGGAAGGGGGGATTATGGTGTGGGGATTGTTTTTCAGAGTTTGGGCTGGGCCCCTTAGTTCCAGTGAAGGGAACTCTTAAGGCGTCAGCATAACAAGACATTTTGGACAATTTCATGCACCCAACTTTGTGGGAACAATTTAGGGATGCATGACCGTGCACCAGTGCACAAAGCAAGGTCAACTGTCAGTGAAGTCGGGGATCCTGAAAGTGATAGCTACCATAGTTATCCCAAGCATTCCCTTAACCCAGTCTACCTACCGCTATAATTGAAGCTACAAATGATGCTCCTCAATGTCTTTGTCTTCCAAAAGTTTTACATATTTGTAGGCTTTTCAGGGAAAACTTGTCAGGATATACAATATATCTTTTATTTCGAAATCCTTTAAGCTGCTGTGCAAAGTGTGGCTGGAACAGGTCATTAATTCCCTTGTTTAACTGGAGGAAATACTGCGGGAAGATTAAGTGTAGAGTGAAAGCAGTCTGTTTTTATAAAAGTATAGAACATAGGCTGACTTTCAGCTTAATCCAGGAAAGAGGATGGGGTGACTGAGATGTATTTTCATCGCAATTTGAATGACAAAACAGAAGTTACCAGGAAATGCACATGGAAAAGTCTTCACTATGTGGAGGTGGAACATCAATTTCTACTTTATGAATCATGAAATTCTTGAATGGTCCAAGTGCAAGATTAGAGAATATTAGAGGACAAAATGTTGGTTTTAAGAAAAATGTTTGTGTTTTTTTTAATGACAGAGCTTTTTAATTTCCTAAATTCTAGCTCTTTAGCTGTGATGCCAGGGAGACTCTCCTTTATACAAACTAGCTGATATCCTAAACCAGACATCCAGAATATGTTGTTGTTTGTGGTCACCCTGGCTAAGGTCATAAATGAAAGTCAGCGGGAGCCATAAAAGTGTAAAATAATTCTGCTAATGTAACATATAGTTCAATTGCAGCCAGAGTTTTATTTTTAGTATACTGTAATTAGATTGATTTCTTCTTTCATCCAGTGTGGCCACTGCAATTGGAAGTGAGGGGAAAACCCACAGATGGGGACACAGGCAGAAAAAAAACCCAACAAAGGCTTTAAAGAGCAAATAAAGAAAAATGATATAGCGTATACAATTGTGCCACAAATCATGTAATTGAATGTTATTTAAAATTACCTTTCTTTTTCAATTTGCAGCTACTGTAATTTTCTGAAAATGCAATGCAATATGGCTACCTGGAGCTGTTCTGTACACAAAATGTGTACTGACCACACCCCAGGAACATAATTTCCTGCTTGTGTGATTGGCTCACCAATTTTCCCAGAAGTCTGCCTAAGATACAAGTCATATTTCTGGCATCCCCTAGAACAAAAATGTCATTTTTGGTGAGATACTCCCAATAGGAACACGTCTAAAGGGATGCAGGCCCAGCAGCTTTCCTCATTAGAGCTCTGCAGCTGCCACAGCTGATAGATAATTATGAAACCACTCCCATTAGACCCACTAAGCACAGAGAAACAAACATGTATTTCTTCAGAATAACAAAAGGTAGGACTCTGCAACAAAGTTTGTTATAATCCTTGCAATGTACATAGATCATCTAGAGGGGCATGTTTTTCCCCAACAAAAGTAGAGTTACACTTTATTGTTTCTCCATCAAAATTCACATACAGTAAGCCTCATCAGGTACTTGGAGGACCAGTCTCACCCCTGTCAGGAGCCTTGCACCCTGGGGGGGTTCAGAGATTGAGGCGTTTCCTCTTTGGAGGTTGGACTAGCAATCTACCCTAATGATCTTTTTTTCTGTGTGCTGTAATTTCTCAGTTCACTTTCTTTTGTTCGCAGGGTTTGAAAAAGTACCAGGCTGTATAGCTCCTTAAAATAAAAAAAAAAAGAATGCTATACATTTGAAAGGGTCTGCATCCCTTTAGATAAGTGTTTAACCCATTGGGAAAATGTAATCAAAAATTACATTTTGTTGCTGCGGATGCCTAAAACCCGTCTTAATGCAGACTGGGAAAATCAGTGAGTCAAGCACACAAGCAGAAAATTACATTTCTGTGGACGTTTTGTGCACTTATTGTATGCAGAAGGTCTGCAGGTTGTCAATATGCATTGAATCCAGAATACAGAAAATTACAGCGCTACAGACTGAAAAGGAAAAGTAATTTTGAATAAAATTCAATTACAATATGGTTTGTGTAGCAATTGTATACACTATATTATTTTTTTATCTGCTATTTTTCTTTACCATGGAAGTGGATTTACCCTTTAAATTCCAACTCCAATGTTTAAAAATAAATCCTAACTAAATTGCCCAGTACCTGTGTAGCACCCCCCAAAGGAGCCGCAAGTAAACTGGGATCCCCCACCCCGCACAGCCCGGCACACCGAATTTTCACAAGCACTCCAGGGACAGAGAACAGTCTGTGACTTTGTTTTTGTGGTTTATTGGGGGTAATAACTTGGATGGGGATTGGAAGTTATAAGAAGCCCACTTGACTTCAGCAACAAACTTGGCAACAATGTCAGGGACATCTTTCCTCTACACAGTCTATATGGAGACCCTCAACACTCCTCCAGCACTTCACTCACTTGCAGGTCCAGCTGAAACACTGTTTGTGGATCTGACAGACAGTCAGATTTTTAGCAATAGCCCTTTGCAGGCAGGAACTCAAAAGCCTCTTGTGTAACAGTTTACAGTGATCCGCTTGCATTACTTATCCTGTGGCTACTGGTCGCAGCACCACCTCTTCAGGCACTGCCAACCCACCTGTCTGCAGTTGCCCCTTTCACTAGCCCTCCAGGCTAACTTTCCACCACAGTCCTCCAGAGTGTCTCACACCAGCCCACCCGGCTGACTCTCAGAAGATTTCCCAGGGAAGGGATGAAGACTTGGCACAACGCGGTCTTCAGGAAGAACTGGTTAAATGTGGCAGTCTTACCCCTTGTAAGTCCCCAATAGTGCTGTTATACTCACACTGTCCTCACACTTGCTCCCATGCCCCCTGGAAGGACTTCCTCTATGTGTTATGGCAGGATCCTTCCAGCACCTGAGTACCGGTCCAAGGTCGCCCTCCCCCCCAGACTAGGGGGCACCCCAGAGGTCCACTGACAGTCTCCACAGCACTAAATCTCTATCTTCCACCTGACTGCCCCTGCTGGCGTGGCTCGTGCCTATTTATGAGCTGGCCTGCCCCCTGCAATCTTTTTACTGGGGATTGCCTATACCAAACAGCCCCTCCTCACTTCCACCCACCAGCTCTAGAAGTTTCTACAACCTTCTAGACCAGAGGGAGGCACCAGAGGAACTGTCAGGATGAGTCATACAGCCTGACTTACTGAACCCTGACCAAGACTCATATATTCAGAAAATCTAATTTTCTTACACTATACTAAAAAAAATCCTTACATTTAGCACACACTAGAGGGTGCTACACCTGTGTAAAGATAAAATGCAGCTTTAGGTTGCAATACTAGCTGCAGCTGTCCCCTGCAAGATCTGTTCATTTATTCTCCATCATTGGTCTTCTTCTCGGTTGAATGACAACCAAGGTCATTCAAATCACTTCCTGTGAACCAGGGCCAATATGGTCAAACCCCCTTGGGGATGGGTCATCACACTGGCCTGGGCGCTCTGAACAGAACGGTTAACACATTATTACAGAAGAAGCAAATCTGGAGAAAGGTGGACCCCCTTCATCATCTGATCTGCTGGTATTCGCCTGGACATGTATGCAGTAAATTTAAAAAATATTGGGGAGGAGAGCCTTTTGAGGAGGCTGAGGTAAATAAAAAATTCTTGAGCTTTAAAGCAGTATTAAACACAAAAGCAAATATTTATTATACTGCAGCTTACAAATTCTTAGATGTGGTGGCTGCATTAGTGTTCTTTTTTTTTAGGATTTCTTTCTTTTATGTTTACCCTGTGATCTGGCCAGTAAGTCTGTTGTTTTTCAAAAGACCAAGCTCTCTTACGAATGTAGCAGTTCAGAGAATAGAGATAAACCATTTACCACTTACAGGGGTGCTTACAATAGTCAGTTTTTGTTTATTTTTGTAAAACCTTTATACCAAAAGCAAAAAAAAATGTTTCTGTATCTGCTTATAAAGTGTGAGCTGGAGTATGGCTTCAATTTGTTAGTGTATTCAAATCAGCTAGTAGACACGTGTCAAACACAGGGCCCATGGGCCGAATCTGGCCCTCCGGGCCATTTCACGTGGCCTTCGCACCTCTCCGGCAGCTGCGGCATCTCCCTCATCTCTGCTGCCACTATGTCTCAGCAATCGGTAGGAGAGAGGAGGACAAATCCTCTTGCAGATCCTACGAGTCCCTGTGCAGCCGTGGAGAGGCTCATCTCTGCCCCCTACTCCCCCCTCTCAGCAGTCGGCAGCAGAGAGAAGGACAAGACTCCTCCTACAGATCATGAGCTGCTCTGTGCAGCCGCAGCACCACCTTGTCTCCGCCTCCCCTGGTCTCAGCATTCAGCAGACTCTGGCAGCTGACTTCTGCTCTCTGCGGGTTCTCCTCCAGATCCTGAACTTTCTGATTCCCAGCTCCAGCTCCAGCCCTAGCTTCTTCACAGCAGAAGCACAAGGTAAAGGGGGGGGGGGGTGCACTGTGTTGTAAGGGAGGGTGGGGGACTCTTGACTTCTGATGATGGAGGGGGGGGCTTGCTCTTGACATTTGGTCTTAGAGATACAACCGGCCCTTCGAGGGCAACCATAGTACTGATGTGGCCCACAATGAAATTGAGTTTGACATCCCTGAGCTACTACATCTTAAACTCCCCTCCCCCAGACTGCCAATACTGATGTCCAAAGGTGCCCCCTGTGCTTCTCCAGAGTGGAGGAACTCACCAAATCAAAACAAAGCCTAAAATAGAAAAATGAATGCAGCCACCACATCTAATGATATGTAAGCTATAATATGTTACATTTTTGATTTGGGGTTTAATTCCACGTTAAAACTGAATTTTAGGTAAACCGATAAATACCCAGTTGATAACATACACACATAGGCTCTACCCTCAAAATAAATCTGACCCTAGGCCATTCAGAAACTTTTACATACAAGGTGCCAGTTCTGCCAACAGTGCTACTATAGACTAGCATGGATTGAGCAGATGTTGGATCTCCCTTAGGCACCGGGGAAGATAACTCCGCGGCCTCCTGACACCGACGGTAGTTAAAAAGTGCAGGAGTGAATCTCGCTGCAGCATTAACTACAGTCTGTGTCAGGCGGCCGCGGAGTTATCTTCCCCTGACAGGTTCCTCTGATTGTCCCCCGCTGCAGCGATCCCGATGGCGCAGCGGCGCTGAGAGGCAGGATCGGGAGGTGGAGCTGGGAGGAGGAGGGGGGAGCAGAGATGGCCGGCCAGATTTTACGGGACTTCAGCCCGGCTCCGCGGGACCGCGGGACTCACGCCAAATTGCGGGACAGTCCTGCGGATTCCGGGACAGTTGGGAGGTATGCCCTATTGGTGTAAAACATACTTAACCCACTGGGAGATCCTATAGCTACCTAAGTAATGAGATCCTCTGCCCCTGACAAGTAATGTTTTGTATTTCCTGGCATCCATAGTTCTGAATACCATATAGCACCCCAGTTCTAAATTGTTTACACGTTGTTGTGCATCCTGTCTTGTACAATTTGGTGTTGCTCTTGTATATCTCACAATTATTTCCTACCCTATATGTGGTTAACTAAACTCTTCTTTACTAATAAATACTTTGAACAAGAAAAGAAAAAACATAAACACAAGCTGTTTTACATGCCAAATTATTTTGAATTGTGTTCAGCCAATCGTGTGATCCAGCACCCACCCCTACCCCAGTAAAAGTGCTTGGAATAGGGGGCTCTGCGTTGTAAGACAGGGAAGCCAGAGAGCACATTGACCCTTCATCCTGAAATCTGAGTGTAGCACCCTCCTAGATAGGTGCTAGGTAAAAGCCTAGTTTTTTTTGGCTCTGCCTGCTCATTAGGAGAGTCTGATTGTTAGTTGTTCCTGTTACATGTGTCCATGTGTGATTTTCTTGGTCTGAGGGAGTGTCCCCACTGAATCCAATAGGGGAGCCAGTTGGACAGTGGAGGAAACCCAGCCAGTGACACACAGGCTTTTGTGACAGTCCCAGTGGGAGGGCACAACCGCAGTGCATCCTGGAATTGGACATAAAAGCTGAGGGCACATGTGACAGGGCGTCTTTGGCCGGAACGTAGAGTCCCAGGAGGAGGATGACGACTGTCAGCAAGGAAAGTGGTTACAGGCGGTCGGCCTAGTGAACCAGGTGTGGTGCTGAGCCAGAGAAGTCCAGAGGATACTGACTGGGAGCAAGTGGCAGAGTGACCTGAGGAAAAACAGTGTCCCTGGGTACCAGGGAGCCTGCAAGGGGTCTGCCCAGGAAGGGGACCACTCCAGGGAGAGTCAATGGACAGGAGCCTGCACACACAGCAAGTAAGAAAGGGGGTGCCAAGTTAGACCCTGAAGAGTAACTTAAGATATAGTTCGCCTTTCATATCTTCACTTCAGTGGCGAGGTGAAGCACCTTCAACACAGTTAGAAGTCCTCAAGATTGTGCATAGTTGTCAAGTTGGAGTATACTACACATCTCTTCTCCTATCCAAGTTCTAATAAAAATACAGAAAAACACCAGAGGGCCCCAGCCATGCCAGGGTGACCGGCATTACCACAGGGTAACCACTTTTTACCATGCCAGGGTGACCGTATTTTAGGGATTGGTGGGCCGTTGCTCCCGACCATGGGTCCCAGGAGCCCTAAATTTGGCACGCCCATATAGAAGCCCCTCGGCTACCACTGGTGAAAGTTTGGGGTCTCTAGCACTGATGGTCGCCCAGTACCGACTCCCTAAAGACCGAACCCCCAGCGATGGGCAAGAGACGGCCGGTAGGGCCTCGGTTTTTGCCCAAATCCCTTGGACTGTTCATTGACAGAGCCAAGGACTTAAAGTGTCAAGATTAACAGACAGTTGCTATGGGTAACCCAGGGGAATCCATTCTCAGCGGCTCCAAAGGGGGCAGTGCTACATGAGTTTTTAGGTGATGATAAAATATAGATGGAGTGGCGTTAAATCTATTGTGTACCGCTGTAATTAAATAACATACCATTCCACTTACTGAGGAGGCTATGGAGGGAGGAGCCTGCTAATGGAGCTGATCCCGACGGCCTGCTGAGTCTCTGAGCCACCGCCCAGAGAGATGTGAGGGAATGCTCTCTCACCTAGCCTCGATGCCTGCCTAGCTGGATCCCGCTACCCCCCTCCCCGCTACCCGGAGGCCCCGACCCGGTCCTGGTTGCCGACCCTCCCTGAGGCTTGGAGGAGGGAGGATGAGCACCTCGCAAAACCTAGCAAAAATCATGAAAAAGAAGAAAGGAAAAAATTTTGTAGATAAAATTAAAAATAAAAATGGGGAAATAATTCAAACAACGACAGGAATAGCCAAAGAATTCCAAAACTATTATGCTAATCTTTATGCAGTAAAGAAAGGTGAGATACAGGGGAATGAAACAGAAAGGAGGGAGAAAATCAAAAAATACCTTGTAGACGCAGGACTGACAAAGATAGATGAGGAAAAGTTAACATTCTTAGAAAGACCAATCTCAGAACAAGAAATAGAGAGAGCCATTAAAGAAACGAGCCTAGGTAAAAGCCCAGGACCGGATGGGTTTACCATAGGTTATTATAAAAAATTTAAGGACATTTTAATCCCAAGATTTAAAGAATATATAAACGGAATTGGGACTCAGTACGAGATGAGTAGAGAGGCCCTGTCAGCATCAATCACAGTTATACGGAAAGAGGGAAAAGACCCGTTACTATGTTCTAGTTTTAGACCCATCTCCCTACTTAATGTTGATACTAAATTATTCACAAAAATTTTGGCCACTAGAATGAAGAACCTAATGGGGGAGTGGATACACAATGATCAAGTAGGATTCATCCCGGGGAGACAGGGACGGGACAATGGGATAAAAACTATACTGTTGATAGACCATATGGTAAAAAGCAGAGCTCCCAGTCTACTCCTGTCAATAGATGCGGAAAAAGCATTTGACAGGGTAGACTGGGAGTTCATGATAAACACCCTAGTGGAGTTGGGAATAAAACCTAGAATGTTGGCCTGGATCAAAACTTTGTATAATCAACCAACTGCAAAGGTAAAGGTCAATGGAACTTTGTCAGACTCGTTTAAAATGCTCAATGGAACAAGACAAGGATGTCCCTTGTCTCCGATGTTATTTGTCTTATCTTTGGAATCACTACTGGCAACTATTAGAAATAGTGTGGACATCGGGGGCATAAAGGTGGGACAAGTGGAGCATAAGGTATCTGCCTTTGCAGATGATATCCTGCTTTACATAAGTAATCCGAGGATCACTTTGCCCAACATAATTAAAATAATGAAACAATATGGAGAACTATCCAATTTAAAAATTAATCAAAAAAAATCAGAAATATTAAATATTAATATCCCTAAACAAGAAGAGGAGATGTTAAAAAAAGAATTTCAGTTCAACTGGAGAAAAGATGAGATTAAATATTTAGGGATAAAATTAACCCCAACTCCAGAAAAACTCTACAAAACAAATTTTCTAGAACTTCTGAATGAAGTAAGATCAGAATTAAATAGATTATCCCCGAGAATCTTTTCCTGGATAGGGAGAATAAATACGATAAAAATGATAATCCTGCCCAAAATTATATATAAATTCCAGATGATTCCGATTTCATTACCTCAAGTATTTTTAAAAACACTTAAAAGATTAATATCCCGCTTTATTTGGAAATACAAAAAGCCAAGGGTAAAGTACACTACACTATGTAAAGGTAAGGGACAAAGGGGATTAGCCCTACCCGACTTTAAAAATTATTATTTTGCAGCAATACTCACAAGGGTGATAGAATGGACAAAAAAAAATAATGATAGAAATTGGGTGGTAATAGAAAGCACGATGAGTGGTTCACACCTAGCAAAAGTTATATGGATACCTGAGAGGTTTAGAAATCTGGACACTAACACGCATATAATCACAAGACATGCTATTAAGGTTTGGGATAATATACATAAAAAAGAAAATTGGAAACACAATTCACCACTGATCCCGTTACAGGGCACAAAATTTTTTGCACCAGGGGAAGAGAAGGAATTAGGTAAATGGATAGAAGAAGGAGAAGCACAATTAGGGGATATAGTAGAGAAGGGGAAAATTATAACCTTGGCGGAGCAGAAACAAAGGAAAGAAAACTGGAAGATAAATGAGTGGAGGTATATCCAACTAAAGCACTTCACATTGTCACTACCGCAGCCATTGAGAGATATAAACGACCTCCGCCCTTTTGAGCAATTATGTCTTAAGGATAAGATAATAAATAATATTTCGAATGTGTATAAAATACTGTTAACAATAACAAAAGAGAGAGGAATATCATTAAAAGAAAAATGGGAAAGAGACCTCGGCCCGTGTAGTAACAACAAACAGTGGGATAAGAGCCTTCAATTAGTACATAAATCTGCGATAGACACCAACACGGAGGAGATGAACTATAAATTGATCACAAGGTGGTACAACACTCCTGATAAGATGGGAAGAATTCAGGTGGAGAGTTCAAGACTTTGCTGGAGGGGATGTCAGATGGTAGGGACTATAGCCCATATATGGTGGGAGTGCCCAAAAATTAAAGTATTCTGGAGTAAAGTTATAGAATTAATAAGTAAAATTACTAAAATAGATATTCCCTTGGATCCTTGGAAATGCATGTTTCATGGAACCCATATGTCAGTGAAGCAATATAAAAAAACATTACTCCCTCACTTATTAAACTCAGCTAAGAGCTTGATTCCCTTTAATTGGCAAAAAGAAGAGGCCCCCTCCAGGAAAGATTGGCTGTTAAAAGTAGAGAAAATAAGAAAGTTGGAGCAGCTGAGGACCTGGGAGGAGGAGGAACAGGGGAATGAAGAGGAGATTTGGGATGAGTGGCAAGAGTTTAAGGACACAAGGGAATACAGAGAAATAATAGGAGTCGAATGATAAGAAGAGACGGGGGGGGGGGGGGGGGGGGAGGGATAAGGAAGGGAGGGGAAAAAAAAAAAAGGATAAAAGGTAATATGTGTAAAATGTATATGAAAAAATTCTCCAGCGATTGGAGTGTTGTAAATAATTTTTTACCTGGAAAATTTAATAAAGAAATATAAAAAAATAAAAAAAATCTATCGTGTACCAAATAAGTGCACAAATAACATAAATTCATAAACATTGAAACATAACAAATGAATGACACAAAAAAGTGACCACAAAATTTAAAACAAATGTGAATAACCAAACAAATAAAACTGAAATAATGTTCAGTAGTGACCACAATACTGTGGAATAACAAAAAGTCCAGTGAAAAAAACGTGAATATCATATATCATACTGCAACACAATTTTTAGTGAAAGTGCAAGTAAAAGCTCCAATCCTCCAGTGATGAAATACAGATTTATACAATCCGGTGTTCAATCCAAAAAGGATAAATCCACTTCACCAATAAGTACCATGGCCGCTCACCTCAGTTATTCAAGTAACAGGCATTGTCTAGGTATAAACCTCTATAGGATATCTATCTGGATGATGATTGGATGGCTCACACATGGAAGATAATGAAAGCTCCTCATGGTGTAGTAGAAAACTGGATTTTATTGAAATAAGTAAACTTATAATTTATCCACTTCTGGACCGGAAGAATTTACCCCATTAATGACCAGGTCATTTTTTGCGATACGACACTGTGTTACTTTAATTAACAATTGCACAGTCGTGCAACGCTATACCCAAAAAAAAATGATGCCCTTTTCTTTCCCACAAATAGAGCTTTCTTTTGTTGGTAATTGACCACCTGTGTGATTTTTATTTTTTGCGTTATAAACAAAAAAAGAGCGACATTTCTGAAAAAAACCCACATTTTTTACTTTCTGCTAAATAACATTCCCAATAAAAAATAATTTTTTTTACAAACTATGGGAAAGATTTATGTAATTTTTATTTATTTATTTATATTTTACTAGTAATAGTGGCGACGGACAGATCAAACACCTAACTGACATTTTTGACACTTTTGGGGGGACCAGTGACATTACTACAGTAATCAGTGCTAAAAATATGCACTGTTACTCTACTAATGACACTGGCAGGGAAGGGGTTAACACCAGGGGCGATCAAAGGGTTAAATGTGTTCATCACTCACTGAACAGCGGTCTGCCGTGCTTACAATGGCAGACCGCTGTTATGTCTCCATAGAGAGCGATCGCAGGTGCCCGGCGGCAATCACGGCAGCCAGACCCGCTGATTCGCTTCCCCTGTGGCCATAGGTGTGCGCAGCCTCTTACATTAGGGTGTGCACCTCAAAGCTCAAACACATGTGTGTGTGCATGTATATATATATATACTGACAGTGTCAGAAGGGCAGTTGATGGTGTCAATAGTTTTTATTTTTATTATTTATTTATTTTTCCTGTTAGGGGGGCTTTGGTGAAATATCAGGGGTTTAAACAGGGGGATTCTGTGCCACACAGGATGATTAGGTTGTGCCCAGGCACACCTAGCACACGCTGTTTGCATGCCTATGCCGGTGGCGAATTGGTGCTCGCGCCCCCGCTAGCAGTCCAGTTGTACATCATTTTGTGGGACAGAGCTGACCTGCTGCAGTAAAACTACAGCGGCTGGTCGGCAAGCAGTTAAAAGAACTGCATCCAGCGTGGTCCAAGACCAAGGGGTCACACATGGGCTAAACACTATGCAATCTGAACTTCCGGTCTCGTCCATGACTGGAAGTGATGTCACCCGGCGTGCAATAGAGCGCCACTCTATCTATATTTTATTATCATTGATTATGTAAGTGGTGACACTACAAGGAATGGCAGCTTTACCCACTGATTAGTAGCTTCATATTCACTAATTAGACATGTGGTTTGACATTTCGTTTTTCAAGTTTTTTCAAACACAGTGTAGTGCGTGAGTAATTTTTTGACTTTACATTTTGAGTATTTAGGTGACCTACTTGAGTGCGGCAGGCAAGATAAGATACAGCATTGCAGGGTACCTGCTATATAGCCATAGGGTAACTTTGCTTTCCATCAGCCTGTGGCAAGTATATTTTACATTGTAAGGGAAGATATCAGGCTTGCAGTCATTTATTTGGTTTGTCATAAACAGGCAGGCAATTGTAGTTGATTTCCCTGCCTTTCATGTGGTGTCCATTTCCCATGCCACTAGAACATTTCCTGGGGTACGGCCTCTGCAGATTATTTTTAATTCTTCAAATTCATTTCTGGAAATTATGCGACAGTTTGTGCTGATTTAGTGGAAGGAGACAGAAGCCCATCTGTTTGAAAGGCCTCAGCTAATAATACTGCTTTTATGGAAGTCATAAATTAGATTTCTAATAAGGAGAAATGGGTGTACATTGAGTGGAGCTCTGTTCATAGTACGGCCAGCACAGAGGATTCTGCTTCTTTCATTCACTGACAAATGACAAGTTATTATATATTTATAGAACTCCAGACAATCACTTTGTCTTCAGCTGTGATTACACAATGCTGTGAGAAAGAAAACAGCTTTGCTCTGAAAGATACAATGTTATATTGAAACCCTTTACAGGGTAAGGCCCCTTTCACACAGGCGGTTGTTGTGCCGTTGGTAAAAACATGTTTTGTTATTTTTGAAATTCCAACACTCCTGGCACAAAGAATATTCACTGTAATGGATCAACCGGCACCCCGACTGGGTACCTATGTTGATGGATGCTCCTAGTGCTTCCTGAGGGCTCCAAGCACTCCACCAGACACCATAACTACCTCAGACCCCACTAACCGCCGCAGCTTTGTTGGGGTCTCCCAGTCTCCTACCCACCCTGGACCTACGACAAGACTCCAGGTTCCAGTGGGTGAACCTCTCTTTCCCCAGAGAGTGGAGCAGGAACAGGAACAAGCTCCTACAAGTGCTTAGTGATTATCCAAGGGAGTATGAAGAGCATAGCAATCCCTTGTAGCAGATTCCCCCAATGAGAGACAGGACTCTAGCTTGAGGGTGAAGTAGATCAAAAACGAAGGGATTTCCAGTCACTACTTACCAACCAGCCAGCAACCAGCCAAATTAACCTGTCTAACAGTATGCGTTAAAAACAGGGGTTTAGTTGCACACATTTGCAAATACATGCGTAAGCTGCAGGCCGCGCCAAGGCACCCTGATATCTGCAGTCCCTAACTCTACCTTTAAAGAGTCTCCACAATGGGAGCACATGCATTCTGATGAGATAGATGGAGGACAGGTGACTGGAGGGAGCCCACCCCTCCTTAAAGGCGCAGGGTCACACTGAACACCCAGCACATCGCACAATGGCAGCAAAGGTGTCAGTGCGTTGCCTGACCAATATAAACGTTATACGATATTGCAAAAAGTGGCCACCTCCTCCACCTATAACTGGTCTTTATAGTAAGGAGCACTGGAAGGGCAAACGCAGATCAAAAACGAAGGGATTTCCAGTCACTACTTACCAACCAGCCAGCAACCAGCCAAATTAACTTGTCTAACAGTATGCGTTAAAAACAGGGAAGTAGAACTCAAACTGTTTATTCAAACACAGGCACAAAGAGATATACACAGTGGGACAATCCCACCTCTGCCTTAGCAGCCAATCCACATACACATATACATTCCATTATAGGTTTATCTTAACCACTTACCGCATACTAACGTAGGTCTACATCGGTAAACTTTGCGGTAGTGTACCGGGATGATGCCTCTAGCTAGAGGCACCATCCCGGTACCTTGGTTTAGAGCCGACGGTTGGCTTTCCGTCGGTACCGACCGATGCGGCTCGGGAGCCGCTCGATCGGTACCCGGGGGGGCGGGAGGGGACGTCCCCCCCCTCCCGCCACCTTCCGTGGCTTTGCCCGGGGCTCCCATCCCACCGGGCTGGATGGAGTCCCGATGAATGCCAGAAACGGCATCGATCGGGTCTCCAATGACGTAACCCGGAGGCGGCGTCCATGACGTCACTTCCGGGTTACTGTGCTGCAAAAGGCGGCAAATTTGAAAAACGGCTGTATGCAAAAATGCCGTTTTCGGCGTTTTGCATACAGGGAAGTGTAGTGGAGGGGTCTAGGGTCTTTTAGACCCTCGATCCCTCCATAAAGTGTACCTGTCACTACATATTGGTGTCACAAGGGATGTTTACATTGCTTGTGACAGCAATAAAAGTGATCAGATTTTTTATTTTTTTTTAAAACTTTAATAAAGTTAAAAAATAAATAAAATAAATGGGAAAAAAAATAAATAAATTTAGCCGCCCCCGTCACCGTTAGCTCGCACACAAAAAAAAACGTATACGGAAGTCGAGCTGCAAATGAAATCGCTGTTCAAACCACACATGTGAGGTATCGCCGCGATCGCCAGAGCGTGAGCAATAATTAAAAAAAAAGAGCTACACTCTAACTCAAAACTGGTAACCGTTAAATAAATTTAAAGCGTCGCAGATTGAGATCTCTATTGACCGTAGTTTGTCGCGATCCCACTGGGGGGCGCAATTTTAAACCGTAACATGTTGGGTATCTATTTACTCGGCGTGACATGTTCTTTCACAATATACAAAAAAAATTGGCTAACTTTACTGTTTAGTATTTTTTAAAATTAGTGAAATGTGATTTTTCAAAAATTTTCCAAAAAAATGGCGCTTTAAAGACCGCTGCGCAAATACCGTGTGATAAAAAATATTAAAATGACCGACATTTTATTCTCCAGAGTCTTTGCTAAAAAAAATATATATATATTGTTTGGGGGTTCTAAGTAGTTTTCTAGGAAAAAAATACTGGTTTTAACGCGTGAACAAAAAGTGTCCGAAATAGGGCTGGGGCTTAAGAAAACCTTAGGGTTAAGGCAGACAGAAACAATAGAACAATGGAATACAGCCACTTACCAATAACAAACCCCACCCCATCTCACTATCTAGCAAGGGTCTATGAGACACTCCTGCAATATTCTAGCAATCTGAAAAGTCAAACCATTAATCTTCATACATTTCCTGAGAGATATTGCTGACAAATATTACTGTCCCATCTGAAGCCATCCAAACCATTATCTCAGTGTCCCCCAAGTATCTGTCCCTCACTCCCAGTGACGGTGAACATCGTCACATTCACATTTGTACATTGCGATTACCTACATTTACATGCGGCTGCGTTTAGCTGCAGTTGCAAATTCTTACCTTTTGTATAGTGACTGTTTATCTATTTTTTCTTTGTACTGCGATTAACTGCGTTTATATACAGATAGCTGCGGTACATCGCTCCTGGACGCTGTCTACTTTATTTTTCTTAAATGCACAAAACCTGGATGTTATGAAAAAGTTGCTAAACCCAGTGTGTGAATAGGGCCATAGGGATGCATTGTCTGCATTTAGCTGCTGTAAATAAGTTTCTCTATCCGCAGCTAAAAGCTGAATTCTAACTGTTGGTGTGAAAGGGGCCTCATGGGAACACAGACTGTAAAGCTCCTTTTAAATTGGAGCTTAACTGTATCTGAGCACCACAAACTGAAAACATGTTTTCATTAATTTTATACTCAAAGCAAACCTTTCATGGTTCCATGGTTTGTTTTGTTGAGAAATAATTTTGAAAAACACCCCCCTAGCATTTCTAGCTGTGGCCATCTTGAGTAAGGGCAGATGATTCATTTATTTTTTGGAATCAATCTGCCCTTAGCTCAGGCATGGAGGCAGGAGGGTGTGCTTAGCTGAGTAATCTCCACCTCCCCCTCCTCCAGATGAAAGAAGAAAAAAAAAATATGTATGCATTACTTTCTGAGATGGGAATGAGGGACACCTATTAGCAAAAGTATGTAGGCATATGACACACCCTCTACCACACAGCCTTAACTACTTCCCAACCGCCCGCCGCAGTTTTACTGCAGCAGGCAGCCCCTCCTTCGTGAACCGACATAGACCTACGTTGGTCGCGCACCTGCAGCTAGGGGGGCGAACGTTCGCTGCCGCCTCCACTTATCAGCAGGGACTCTGATGCACGGGGCAGGCGGCTCTGATTGCCGCTGGCCACCCGCATTCGCTCCCTGCTGTGAGAGAAAGACGGTCAGCTGTTGTAAACACAGCTGACCATTCTTCTCTCTGGAATGATCACAGAGCACCTGTGATCTTTCTATTAAGGATCACAGGTCTCTATGATCATTTCACAAGCCCCATCCCAATACAGTTAGAATCACTCCCCTAGGCTCACATTTTACCCCTTGTTCACCCACTGTGTTAACCCCTTCCCTGCCAGTGTCATTAGTACAGTGACAGTACATATTTTTAGCAATGATTACTGTAGTAATGTCACTGGTCCCCCCCAAAAGTGTAAAAATAAGTCAGTTAGGGGCCCGATCTGTCCGCTGCAATGTCGCAGTCGCTAGTAAAAAAAAAAAAAAACAATAAAAATTACATAAATCTTTCCCCTAGTTTGTAGACGTGAGACGTGATAACCTTTGTACAAATCAATCAATATACGCTTATTGCGATATTTTTTTTTTTACCAAAAATATGTAGCAGAATACAAATTGGCCTAAAATGAGGAAAAAATTTTGATTTTTACATTTTTTTGGCGAATGTTATATAGCAGAAAGTGAAAAATATGTTTTTTTTTTTTTCACAATTGTCGCTTTTTTTTTGTGTATAGCGAAAAAAATAAAAATTGCGCAGGTGATAAAATACCACCAAAAAAAGGAAAAAAGGACATCAGTTTTATTTGGGTACAGCACTGCAAGACCGCGCAATTGTCCGTTAAAGTAACGCAGTGCCGAATCGCAAAAAATGGCCTGGTCATTAAGGGGGTAAAACCTTCCGGTCCAGAAGTGGTTAAAGGGGAATTGTACAAAAAAATTGTACAAAAAAATGATTGGTTAAATCCACAAGTGCTTTTTGACCATTAATATTTCTTTATACCGGCTTTTGGAGTTTACAAATGCAGCAATTTAGAAATTGGATGAATGGTTTAGCACTGGGAAACACCTTTTGATAGATAAAAAGTGCATTTTATATACAAGCAAAAGAGGAAAGGAGTGTGGGACTTTGAATGAGTGCAGCTAGACATGTTCTTATCTTTGGATGAGTAACACGAATCACATATCCGATCCAAAGGGACCTATGGATAGCTGACATGTATTCAATTGTATAATTATTGATTCATAATAGAACGTATATATGTGTAATAAATAAATAAATCACATGTACCAATCATATAGATGAGAGTAGGTACACTAATGATATATCCAATAATAATTTATAAATAGCAGATTTATTATGACACCTTATTCTCCATAGGTACACAATCTTTCAATTAAAAAACTTTATAAGACCCAAAAAGCAAGGGGACCCATAGAGAGATGACATAATCAAATGTATAATTTATAATTCATAATACATAATATAACATATATAAATACAATAAATAAATTACATATACAATTCATATAACTGAGAATAGATACATTGATAACATATGCAAAATAATAATTGATAAGTAAACGATTTAATATAACACCATCTTCTCTATAATTATGCAATCTTTCAATATAAGAAGTTTGATTAAAAATGTCTGAGTAATTGTAGGCTCGACGCGTTTCATGGACCTTACACAATCTATCTCTAAAGCTCCTGATGAATGGACGGAGGTCCATGAAACGCGTCGAGCCTACAATTACTCAGACATTTTTAATCAAACATATTGGCCTAAATTAAGAAATTAGATTTTTTAAATTATTTTTTTTGGATATGTTTTAATCGCAGAAAGTAAAAAAAATGTATATTTTTTTTTCAAAATAGTTTTTTGTTAATAGCGCAAAAAATTAAAAAACACAGAGGTGATCAAATACCACCAAAAAATAAAAAGCTCTATTTGTGGGAAGAAAAGGATATACATTTTATTTGGGTATTGTTTCGCTCAACCGCACAATTGTCAGTTAAAGTAGTTCAGTGCCATATTGCAAAACATAAGGGGGTAAATCAACTGGAGCTGAAGTGGTTAACAACCCAACCAAAATAGTAATAGGGCAGAAAAGGCAGAGTAGAATACAAAGAGAGCATTGGAAAGAGAGGAAGGCGGGGGGCATATGGAGTGGGGAGGTGGGGAGAGGAGGACTGGAGCAGCGGCCCACGGTCACCTCCTATAGAAAGGTCCGAGCGAGTAGGAGGGAAAAATATTATGGGGGGGGGAGTGGTGTACCCAAAGTTGCTGAAAATGAATGTAGTATTCAAGCTTATCATAGATAGTATTCAACCTTATCATATTATAATAGATCCAATGTAGCATGAATAATGGCCATAGTGACTCTATCTTTGGTTTCTATGATATTAAAACTTTCCGCCGGAAGGCCGTCATACGATGTCCTTAGGATGAAGTGGTGATATGATCTAGATGATACCTGCAGCTACAGACCTTATACAGATATCTTTGTTTTCAGCCAGCGATTCCCTATCTTGTAAAAGCCATCCTAGGGGCTCATAAGCCGCTGGATTGCTTTTACAGGCTGCAGGAGGGGACTTCCCCCCACTCCCCGCTGGCCTCCAGTGGCACTTGCTCTCCCGTGGAATTGGAATCTGGAAAACCGATCCAGTGGCAGCGCCTGATTACTATAGAGCTGGTTGTTGACCGGATTATCCCCAGGCTAACTCTATGAGCCTGGGAATGCGGAACCGATGCCACCAATTCCAGTGCTGGCTGGTATAAACACTGCAAGTTTTTCAACCTGAAAAGCAGAGATCAATGTTTTTTTTTTTTTTTTTCAAACTCATGCTTTTAATGTAGAGATCTGGGGTCTTATTGACCCCAGATGTGTCCATAACGAGGACATAAAAATGACAAAAAAGGACACACAGCGCAAATCGGAATATATAAAGTGACTGGTGCCAAAATTCTTGTGTAGGTGGGTAAAAACTCTGCAATATTGCAAATAAATAAATGAATAGTAAATTAATAAATGAAATAATTCATCCTAATCTGAATCATACAGTGCTGTGAAATCAAGTGCAAATACATATGCGTGATAGAAGGCAACTCAATATACCATACAATGGTGCATAAATAATTTAAATATGAATAAATCAATAAATCAATAAATAAAGTTCCAAAAAAGCCAGTGAAAGTGCAATGTGCTTAAGTGCTCTTTATTATACAAACTGGTGACAATCCGTGCCAAAAAGATAAGGTGCAATGGTGAGGGGGTCCACTCCCCGTGGATACTTCCACTTACCAGACTGCCAGGACCCCTTAGCAATATTGCATGTGGGTCAAACGCACTTAGTCCGGTGTGGGTCTTTTCTTTTCCTTTGAGACTAGTCTTGTGGACTCCAATACCCAATCTTTCCTCAATAAGCCAAAGAATGTGGGACCATAGGAAGGAAAAACTCAAGATAGTGTAATCCTGTTTCATAAGCTTTATTAAATAATGCAGAAAAAAACTCACATTTCAGGAGTGATAACAAGCCTTTAGTGAAGATACAATCTGCTATGCAGAAAGGGCTTCTGGACTTGCGGTGACTGCACGGGTTGCGCTGGTCCCGGCTAGCGTTCCACCGAGACCGGAAGTGACATAAGCTTCAAACGTGATCCGGAAACTGCATCGATGCGTTTCGCCCTGGAGGAGGGTGAAACGCGTTGACGCAATTTCCGGCTCACATTGTCCCTGTCCCTTGTGCTCGCACGCAGAAGCAAGCGCATATGCAGGTTGTGCCCGCATATGTAAACGGTGTTCAGATAACATGTGAGGTATCACTGTGAATGTTAGAGCAAGAGCAATAATTCTAGCACTAGACTTTCTCTGTAACTCCAAACTCGTAGCCTGTAAAAATATTTAAAATGTCGCCTATAGAGATTTTTAAGTACCGGAGTTTTGCGCTATTCCGCGAATGTGCGCAATTCTTAAGCCTGACATGTTTGGTATTTATTTACTCAGTGTAACATGATCGATTATATTTTACCACAAAATGGGGATATCTCTGGTGTTTTAACAAACACTTAACAAATAATAAATTAAAGTGAAAGTTTTCCCCAAAAAGTTGTGTTTGAAAAATTGCTGCACAAATACCGTGTGACATAAACAATTGCAATGACTGCCATTTTATTCTCTAGGGTCTTTCAAAAAAAAAAAAAAGATATATATATATATATATATATATATATATATATATATATATACTGTGTGGGTATATTATATATACAGTAAATTCCCGTTATATCGCGGTTCAGTTTCCGTGGTCTTGGTATTTTCCGTTTTTTTCTGTAAGACCTATTACTATTGTTTTATTAAATAAATCATTGTTAATTCAATATTTTTTGTGTTTTCCATTGCTCTTGCTCTGTCTCTCAGTATCTTTTATGTGTTTAAATGTGTTTCTATTGTATTAAAGGTGTGTTTAAAGACCTTAAAATGCTTTTAAAAGTGCAGTGTAAGTTATAAAAACCTGCCTAGAGTGTATTTAAATAGGGTATTTCTATTTTGTGGGTTTTCACTTATTGTGGGTGGGTCTGGAACATAACTCCAGCGATGGAGGGGGGTTTACTGTGTATATATATATATGTGTTTATATAATGTTTGGGGGTCCTGAGTAGGTTAAGAATTTTTAAGCGAGTTATGGCTAGTACACACTGGCAGAAAGTTGGGGGGGCATCGACCAGTTCAATAGAAACCACCCAACATTCGGCCCGTGTGTACTGTAACTTCTGTCGAAGGGTCATGACCGAAAAACGTCTGCCGACTGGCTCCCAATCAGGACTGTCCCCCTGTCAGAACACAATAGCACAGCAGGGAGATCGAAGTACTAACATCGGATTGTTAGCACAGTGGCTCCGACCTGAGCTTGCAGTTTTTTTTTTTCGTTCAACCCACAGGGTTGAACGAAAAAACAAAAACTAGTGGTGTGTACTAGGCTTTAGTCTTCCAGGCCTTCGCAATGGTTTGTTTGGCAGCAGTAGTCACTTGAAGGAATAGTTAATGTGTAACCAGTGTTAATCTGTGAGCTTCTAAGCTCAATAGGTCCGAGAGAGGATCTGGGGCCAATCCAGTTACCATAAGGTGGAAATGTACACGTTGGTCCAGTTACCATAAGGTGGAAATGTACACGTTGGTCCAGTTACCATAAGGTGGAAATATACACGTTGGTCCAGTTACCATAAGGTGGAAATGTACACGTTGGTCCAGTTACCATAAGGTGGAAATGTACTCGTTGGTCCAGTTACCATAAGGTAGAAATGTACTCGTTGGTCCAGTTACCATAAGGTGGAAATGTACACGTTGGTCCAGTTACCATAAGGTGGAAATGTACTCGTTGGTCCAGTTACCATAAGGTGGAAATGTACACGTTGGTCCAGTTACCATAAGGTGGAAATATACACGTTGGTCCAGTTACCATAAGGTGGAAATGTACACGTTGGTCCAGTTACCATAAGGTGGAAATGTACTCGTTGGTCCAGTTACCATAAGGTGGAAATGTACACGTTGGTCCAGTTACCATAAGGTGGAAATGTACACGTTGGTCCAGTTACCATAAGGTGGAAATGTACTCGTTGGTCCAGTTACCATAAGGTGGAAATGTACACGTTGGCCCAGAAGCGTTGTACTATGGAGTAGTACATATATGGAGGTGTCGGTTTCATGAAAACATTTGGGTGAGTAATTAGGTATATATTTGGCCAGACTAACAGATGAATATATTTTTTTTTAAACAGAGTTTATTGTGGCTTTAAAGTGGTATTAAACCCAAAACCCAAAATGTATTATATTGCAGCTTACAAATCATTGGATGTGGCGGCTGCATTAATTTTCTTTTTCCATGCTTTTATCCCTTAGTTACCACCTGGTTATCTGGCCAGTAACACACCTCCTGTATTAGAGTGCCTCTACTCTGGATGATGGAGTACAGGGGACACCTTTGGACAGCAACATTGTTAATCTTGGGGGAGGAGAGTGTTAGATGTACTAGCAGATTTAGGTACACTAACAAATTAAAACCAAACTCCAGCTAACACTTTATAATCAGTTACAGCGAACAGTTTTTTTTTTCTTTTTGGGATAAAGGTTTTTCATGAATAAATAAAAGCTGATCATTTTAAGCACCCCTTCTAGTGTTAAATGGTTTGCATCATCCATGTAAACTAATACATTCTGCAGGTGAGCTTGAGCTTATGAAAAACAGCAGACTTGCTGGATCACCAGATGAAAACAGAAGAAAGAAAATGAATACAGCCATCACATCTAAGAATTGGTAAGCTGCAATGTAATAAATGTTTGTGTTTTTTAAGACAATGATTATTGTCACTTTAAGGTATCTAGGCAATAAATTTACCTAAATTTAGGTACTTGATATGAAGTGACTCATACCCTGGTGAACACTGGACTTTGCATAATGGTAAATAATTTATCAAAGCTGAGAACATTTTACAGGATCTCTGATATTACAGAATATTTAATACCTAGATCACAATTTACAAAATAAAAGAATACAACATATCACTGTAAAGGCCCATTTCATCCAGAATTAATATTTCAGTACGGGTGGGAAATGATGGGTTAAATCATACTGGATTACTTTATGCCTCAGGAATTACAGTGGGAAATGTGCCCACAATATTCACCTTCACCTCCTCCTACACGGCTTTAATGAACTGTCACTCTTACCCAGCTGGACTTCCCAATTAATGGTTTTCATACCATCAGGGGGCAGAATTTCCAGCTCTGCCCAGTGACTGTGACCATGGCTAAGCAGGGCTGGGGGAATATGGTCTCTGGAGTATCAAAGAGATACAAGGAAGAAGCATTTTATTTAGCTTGTGTACAATCATGTTGTAGATCTTATTTGTGGAGCCGACCTTTCAGAAAGCCATAGATATTTCATTAGCATTTTTGTTTTGGAGACCATAAACAGAGAATGAATGGCCCCAAATCCCATGCATTGGTGAAATGGTCTCTTTGTGTGAAATGTGTAATCATCTATTTACTGGAGAGAATGTACCGTAATGTTCGTTCCATAAGACGCACCTGACCATAAGACGCACCTAGGTTTTAGAGGAGGAAAACAAGAAAAAAAATATTCTGAACCAAATGGTGTTCTAAAATATTTATTAAAATGTAACAGAATAATATTTCAACCATGTAAAGTGAAGTGCTGGCTGGTACTGCTGGCAGGTATTGCTGGCTGGTACTGCTGGAGGGCAATGCTGACTGGTACTACTGGCGGGTAATGCTGGCGGGTACTGCTGGCGGGTAATGCCGGCTTAATGCTAGTGGGTACTGCTGGCTGGTACTGCTGGCGGGTAATGCTGGCGGGTAATGATGGTGAATACTGCTGGCGGGTAATCCTGACTGGTACTACTGGCGGGTAATGCTGGCGGGTAATGCTGGCGGGTAATGCCGGCTTAATGCTAGTGGGTACTGCTGGCTGGTACTGCTGGCGGGTAATGCTGGCGGGTAATGATGGTGAATACTGCTGGTGGGTAATCCTGACCGGTACTACTGGCGGGTAATGCTGGCGGGTAATGCCAGCTTAATGCTAGCGGGTACTGCTGGCTGGTACTGCTGGCGGGTAATGCTGGTGGGTAATGCTGGTGAATACTGCTGGCGGGTAATCCTGACTGGTACTGCTGGCGGGAACTGCTGGCGGGTAATCCTGACTGGCACCGCTGATATGTACCGTACTGCTGGTAGCCAGGTAATACAGGTCTCAGTGGTGGGTATAATGCTATGTGGGTATTTATGGTACACCACAGTATATAGTGGTGGGTATAATGCTGTGTGAGTATTTATGGTTGGTACACAGTAGTAGATTTGCTTGTAGGTCTGTGCTATGGTGTGGCTTAGGAAGCATGCGGCTGCAGTATTTATTTATTATTTCAGGTACTTATAGAGCAAAGCCACTGCTTCCTGTATATGGCTCCTCCTGTCACAGGCAGAGTGCATCTGATATCACTCCGCCTGGGAGCCAGACCTATACAGGAAGTAGCGGCTCCGTTTTAGACTTATAGCTGAGCCAGGAGTTGGGCCCCTGCACCGCGGGGAGACTCGGATACACAGCGGAGACCCTCCTGGGAACTGGCCAGTATGTAGGGATTTAGTCAGTATTCGCTCCATAAGACGCACATACATTTCCCCCCCCCCCATTTTTTTTTGGGGGGGGGGAAGTGCGTCTTATGGAGCGAAAAATACGGTAAATTGTATAACCAGTGGATGGAGATTTACAATCTCTGCAGTAACAATGGGTACTTTTAGTTGTAATGTAAAATTTATATTACCAGATAACCACTTGACTTCTGGAAGATTCCCCCCCCCTGCCCCCCCCCCCTTCATGACCAGGCTCTATTTTGTGCAAGACAGCACTGCGTTACTTTAACTTTTCATGCAACACTGTACACAAATAAAAATGTATGTCCTTTTCCCCCCACAAATAGAGCTTTATTTTGGTGGTATTTGATTACCATTGGGTTTTTTATTTTTTGTTGTGATAAACAAAAAAACTGACAATTTAAAAAAAAAAAACTATATTTTTTACTTTCTGCTATAAAACATATCAAATATAAAAATGTAAAAAAATCAAATTTCTTCATAAATTTAGGCCAATATGTATTCTGCTACGTATTTTTTGGTAAAAAAAAATCCTAATATGTGTATATTGATTGGTTTGCGAAAAAGTTATAGCGTCTACAAACTATGGGATATATTTATGGAATTTTTATTTATTAATTTTTTTTACTAGTAATGGCGGGGATCAGGGACTTTTAGCAGGACTGCGATATTGCAGCGGACAAATCAGACACTAACTGATACTTTTGACAATTTTCCACTAATACTGGAATTTTTATTTATTTATTTATTTATTTTCTACTAGTATTAGCGACGATCAGCAGCTTATGGCAGGACTGCGATATTGCGGCGGACAATTGGACACAAACTGACACTTTGGGAACCAGTGTCACAAATACAGTGATCAGTGCTAAAAATAGACACTGTCAGTGTACTAATGACTGTCATGGACTTGCAATAGTGTTTGCCAGCTTACCTGTTCCTTCATGTCTGTATTAGAGGCCAGACTTCACTTCTGGTTCCTTTTTATCATCTCTCCTTCCTGTTCATCCCCACCCCAGGTCATCACAGGAAGTCTATATTAACCAGTGCACTGCAGGTCTGCTTGGCTGTTCAACAGTGTTTGTTAGTTGATTCCTGCCTGATCTACATTTCTGTCAGACGAAAGGAAGCATCTACAGGAAGCGGATCACCGGATGTCCTCATTTCAACCACTCAGCACAGCGGATAGGAAGACTCCAGACAGATCTTTGCTATGCCCATGTCACATTTACCAAATGTGAGTGCTTTTATACTTTTAACCTAATAAATACTCAGAGCCTTCTGCACTTAGAGGCGCCTTGTCTTTTTATCTTTGTGTGCAATTACAGCACAGCCAGAGCCCCCTACCTAGAAGTGCCCCCCCTACCTAGAAGTGCCAGCTCACGTACCTAGTATGTGATCTGGAGCAACAGTGACGCCTTGCTGCCGTACATGTAAGTGATACGGTAAGCAAGCGGTTAAGGTAGGCTCAGTCAGAAAAAATAACATTTTTGTGTGCACAAAAGCATATTAATGGGAGGGTTCCATTTTTAAAAATTATCCTTTGTCCTAAGGTTTATTTGTGTCTCTGAGGCTGTCAGATTTAGTACAGTTATTAGGAATATTTTGTGGGTATAAGGACTGTTATATGTCTGCAGTGTATATAGTGACTAGGTACAGATTCTGTTTAATCATCCCCCTTTAAGCCCCTCCCACTGTTAGCCAAAATCTGTCCATGTGTACTGATAAGCAAGCCAAAGAACTTATTTTTCTGTTTATCCCAGGGTGCCAAAGGCCTTTCATCATCCTAGTCGTGCTCATATTTTGTCACTCTGTTTTGAGTTTTTTCATTGTAAAGCCAGCAGATGACTTATTCTAAGTATTGTTAATGTTTACATATTGTTTATATTGCTTAAATATTAATTGCCTTGGTTTATAATAGGAGCTCCGTCAGTAAATTTTCTATGTTTTGTCAGTATAAAAATATCCAGGAGGTTGGCAAACCTGGCATGCACTCTAATGATTGGTGAAAACGAACTGCTCCCTTTCCCACCTGCCCAGGAGGACTAAGAACAGTATTTAAAGCACTGAATAAATTGTAGGTACTAAATATATATATATTTGCCTGAAACAAATAAATAAATATGCTTATGAGTGGCTTCTTGTAGAACCATGCCCACATTAAATGAATACCCCCTCCCTAATTAAAGTACAAGCTCCACCTACTATGAAATGAATAACACCCCACCCCCATAGAGTTTAGCTGTTTAGAGGGCATGGAGTAGGAGGGAGGGGGTGTGGCAGGCGCAGCACTACAAAGTGCCTTATGCGCTGTGGCATTAGAAGAATTGGATCTCTCTGACTTCAGTCTAATCAGACTGTCTGTTACTCTATAAATTCCTCTAATACCGTTCTATGGAAAGCAGTAGGTTTAAAGAGCACACCAAACGCTTAAGATATCTTCTGTATTAACTTCAACTTTTCTTCATAGATAACAGTGACACTTTTGCAGCAGGCAGTCCATGTACAACATGTGCTGAATACAGTATAACACATGGTGGATATATTTCTCTCTCTATTGCTGTTTGCTGTTTGAGTTTGTTTGCTTGGGTTTGGTTTTGAGTTGTTAGAGTTTTTTTGGGTTTGTTCGATAGTTTGAATTCGATATAACCTTTGAAGTTTGATAGTTTGTTTGTTTGATAGTTTGTTCGAGTTTGGTTGGTGGAACTAGAAGTGAACACATAACTAGTTCAGTATACAGCTCTAATCACATTACTAACAATAGGAACATGTATAACTGTTAATTACCTATTTTTGGCCACTTGCTTCCATAAAACTGCTCTGTGGATCTGTGTGTCTATTCAGTTCTCTTGCTCTGTAGTGGAATGAGAGGGCTGGCTAAAGCATGTTATATGACATCCAAACATGAAATCACAGTAAATAATTGCTTTTGTCTCTCACACATAAACATATGCACTGTATTGAGGTTATTAACAGGTCTAGCTGTATATGCATGTAGGTCATATTAGCAACCTAGGACAGGTTCTAGCTGGCCAGCTACACTCCCACCAAAATTACCTATAAGTCTATGTTCTCTATAGTAGGATTTGAACATGAATTTGGGGAATTTTCTATCAGGTTCTCAACTTCCAAGTGTCTTTTATCACTTTCAAGTAGAACAACTAACTGCTGTATAGGACGTTCCAACTTGAGTGGAGTAGTGAGACGTTTTCCCTTTTTGTCAAGTTTTGAGTCTCCTATTTGTAACAACACTCTTCTTACTAGTCTGTCTTTATCCTTTTGAACTTCTAGAACTTTAGCCAATTTCCATTGACTTCTAGGTAAATCTTCTTCTTTCACTAATACTACAGTATGTCACCAACTTGGACATTTCTTCTGGGTGTTTGCCATTTACTTCTTAGCGTAAGATTGGCTAAGTACTCTTTCCTCCATCTATTCCAAAACTGTTCTGATAGATATTGAACTCTTCGCCATCTCTTTTTGCCGTATAAATCCTCTTTGGTGAACTTGCCAGGTGGTGGATGTATGTAATCAGACTTAAGGTGAAGTAGATGGTTGGGAGTTAAAGGTTCCAAACTTATTGGATCATTGATGTTGTCAACTGTAAGTGGACGACTGTTAACAATAGACATTACTTCATAGAATAGGGTCCTAAGTGAAGCATCATCCATTCTTCCAGAGTTCTTTTTCAACATTGAACTTAACACATTTCTTACAGTTCTGATTTGTCTTTCCCAAACTCCTCCTGTGTGGCTTGCATGTGGAGCATTCATATGAAAGTCACATTGATTCCGTGACAAATACTCAGTTACTTTTTCTTTGTCGATCTCTTCTAGAGCTTTCTTCAATTCATTCCTTGCTCCGACAAAATTGGATCCTTGGTCAGATCTAAGCTCTCTGACAGTACCTCTAATGGCTATGAAACATCTCAAGGCATTGATGAATGCATCAGTTGACATATCTTCTAACATTTCAAGATGAATTGCTCTGGAGCTTAGACATGTAAATATTAGTCCATATCTCTTGTACTCCTTGCGGTTTTGCTTGGTAATGAATGGGCCGAAACAATCCATTCCACTATAAAGAAATGGTGGTGATGGGTTTACACGATCTGTCGGTAGATCTGCCATTCTTTGTTCTTCGGTAGGTCTACATGCCTTTCTACAAGTTACGCATTTACTGATATACTTTGCAATAACTTTGCTTCCTTTCACTATCCAGTAACCACCTTCTCTCAAACAGTTCTGGGTAAAGCTTCTTCCTTGATGCAAGGATTTGTTGTGGTAGTGATCAATGATCAATCTTGTGAAGGTAAAATTTTTGGGTAGAATTGCTGGATGCTTCACTCTGCTGGGTAACAATGCATTTTCCAGTCTCCCTCCCACCTTCAGTATACCATCCTGTAGAACAAGATTAAGCTTGTACAATGGGTGGTTGTTGGGAAGCCTTTTAGGTTCCTGACTAAGTCTCTTCAACTCTTCACTATAGAATCTCTGTTGAATGAGTCTTATGGATGTTTCTTCAGCTTTCATTCTTTCCTCTACATTCAATGATTCCTTCTTTCTGATTCCCTTTGCCAAACGTTGAATTCGAGCTACTACGTTTATGACTGTATTCCATTTTGAACATCTGGCTAGTCTTTCAAGTGTGTCATCTTGACACTTGGCAGCAGTGCTCAATGTTTGTACAACTTTTACTTCTGGATCACCCATGGACAATTCGGTGTAACCTTCACTGGGTATGATCTCCTTTTCCCAAAGGAACTCTGGACCGGTGAACCAATTTGAATTTCTCATTTCTGTTACATTCAGGCCTCTTGAAGCATGATCTGCTGGGTTATGCTTTGTATCAATGTGATGCCAATGTTCTGGATTTGTTATTTCCCGAATTTTCTGAACTCTGTTGGCGACAAAGACATGGAATCTTCGAGCTTCGTTATTTATGTATCCTAGGACAACTCGTGAGTCTGTCCAAAAGTATTCTTCATCTATTTTTAACTCTAATTCTTCTCTCAGAAACTTGCTTACTGATGCTGAAACAACAGCTGCTGTCAGTTCAAGTCTTGGTATTGTCTGAATACTGGTAGGTGCGACTCTGGTCTTTCCCATAACCAGGGCACAGTGTATTTTTCCTTCTCCTATCACTCTGATGTAGGAGCACTGACCATAACCATAACTACTGGCGTCTGAAAAGTGATGAAGTTCTATTTTCTTGTACTCTCCGAAATCATGAGGTACAAAACATCTGGGTATCCAAACTTCTCTTAAATTCTGCAAGTCTCTTATCCAAGCCTCCCACCTTGGCCTCAAATCTTCAGGTATGGGTTCATCCCATCCCAACTTCCGTCTGCATAATTCTTGTAGTATTTCTTTTGCTTTGAGGATCACTGGGGCCAAGAATCCCAATGGATCATATATAGAAGCCACTACAGAAAGAATGGTACGTCTAGTTGCAACTTTCTCTTCAAAAGGATACTTCAAAGAAGAACTCATCATTCTCTACATTCCATCCCAATTCAAGTACATTTTGAACTGGAAGATGATCATAATTGAGATCTACATCCTTCATTGTTGATGCACGTTCAGAGTCACTGATGGATTCCAGTACCTCTCTGTTGTTTGAGATGAATTTATGAAGGCGCAGATTTCCTCTTGCGCATAACTCTTGGCTTTCTTTTACTAGTTTGATTGCAGATTCTGTGGACTCTAGACTTATAAGACCATCATCTACATAGAAGTTTTTCTTAAGAAAATTTGCTGCTGATGGGCAATCCTCTTCATTTTTGTTGGCCAGGTACTTCATACCATAATTGGCGCAACCTGGAGACGATGCTGCTCCAAACAAGTGTACTTTCATTTTGTATTCTGCTGGCTCTGTATCTGTATCTCCGTCCTCCCACCATAGAAACCTCAGGAAGTCTCTATCTTCATTCTTCACATGAAACTGGTGGAACATCTTTTTAACGTCACACATGACCGCTACTGGATACTTTCTGAATCTACAGAGTACTCCAGGCAGAGTGTTTGTAAGGTCTGGTCCTTTTAGTAGATGATCGTTCAATGCAACACCATCATACTTTGCTGAGCAATCAAATACTACTCTAATCTTATCTGGTTTCTTTGGGTGGTAAACACCTTGATGTGGGATGTACCACACTTCTCCTTCTTTAGGTTGGTTATTCACCTTCTCTGCATGTCCTTCTTCAAGGATGCCTTCCATGAATTTAAAATAATCTTGCTTGAATTTGGGATCTCTTCCCATCTTTTTCTTCAGGCATTTCAATCTTGCTAGGGCAAGATTTCTGTTATTTGGCAGACAAGGTCGTTCTCTAAAGGGTAAGGGCATTTCAAGATAACCTTGTTGATTCTGCTGAATACTTTCTTCTAGAGTGTGTACGAACTTTATGTCTTCTTGAGATACACTCTTTTCTTGAGATACACTCTTTTCTTCAGAACTTATGTCTGCAAAGTCAGACTTAAGGATCTTGATTACTTTTGCTGAATTTACAGTTGGTAACTCTTGGACGGATATTCGATGACACAATCCTGTCACCTGTCTTGAGTTTGCAATCTGCTGTTTTCCTCCAACAACACCCCATCCTAGATCAGTTCGAACAGCGTAGGGTTCACCCTTTCCTCCTGTGATTACCTTTCGTGGTACCAAAGCTTCGGGACAATCGTAGCCTATCAACAGTCCAACACCAAACTCCTTCAGCGGGGACATTTCATGTGATATGACAGATAGGTGTTCCCATTTATTGGCCGTTTCACAGGTAGGTATGCGATCTCGATCTAGAGGTATATCGTCTTTCGTATACGCTGGAGGTAGATTTAATGTGAGGTTTGAATGAAGTCCTCTAACTCTCAATCCTTTGACTCTTTGACTGTTCACTAATGTATCTCTCCCCGTCATTGTGGTGAGTTTGAGCTTCACTGGTTCTGTAGCCACTTGTAATTTCTTGCAGATTTCTTGATCAATGAAGGTAACATCGCTTTGGGCATCCAATAGCGCATAGGCATATACCTTCTTATTCCTCCTTTTAGGATTTGAAATGCACACTGGTACGACCATTGATGTGCCGTTGCTTTCTCCTTCCCTTACTCTGCAAGAGAATACTGATACTTTCTTTTCTTCCTCAGCGTCTTTAGGTATTGAGGATTCATCCTTCTTTGGACGTTCTTCATGTAGTGGTGTAGGATGGTGTCCTTTGCAAACACTGCATGTGGTCCTTTTCTTACACTCCTTAGTAATATGTCCTTTTCTTAGGCATCCAAAACACAGTTGATTATCAAGTACAAATTTTTTCTTTTCATTTGAGGACTTCTCTTTCAATTGTTGGCACTTGTGTATGGAGTGGTTTTCTCCACAGAACATACACTTAAAAGGTAGTCTGAGGATTTGTCAGTTCTGTCTCTCTACTGATCCCAGTAGTGACTTTGAACTTGCTCTCGTAGGTATCTAGACCTTTAGCTGCTGTGTTGGTTGCAAAGCTAGCTGCTCTTGAACGTCTTATATCTCTTGCAGGCCTTTCTTCTAAGGATTTTAAGGCATAAGATGCTGTTACTGGGTTACATGCTATTCGTGCTTCCTTATTGAGAAACTCAGAGAACTTTTCAAAACTTGGGAAGTCCTTATTTAGATCTAACTGTTCAGTCACATAGCGATTCCACCTAGAAGCCACTCCTTCAGGTAGTTTAGCTAGCATCCTGTGGTTTTCCAGATAGTCGTTCAGTACTTCTAGTCCTCGTACATGTGGGATGGCATTGCTGCATGCTTGCAGGAAGTCGCCATACTCTTGGAGTTTGAAATGTTCTTTAGGACCTATCTTAGGCCAGTTATTCAATTTCTCCCTAAAGGCTCTTTGTACTAAGAAAGGATGACCATATCTTGCATTTAACTTCTCCCAAGCTTGCTTGTAGGCTTCTTCATCTGTTCTATAGAAGTTACCTTCAAGAGCTTTCTTTGCTTCTCCACCAACATATTTCTGAAGGTAGAATAACTTGTCGACTGGCCTGGAGCAATAGTGCTCAATGATCATTTCAAAACTCGCCTTCCACTCTATGAACTTCAATATGTCTCCTGAAAATACAGCAGGTTCTGGAACGGGCAGTCTTGCTGGGACTGTTCTCTGTCGTCTTGCTGGGACAATAGTTGCAACATTTTCCTGATCATTGCAGTGACATCTAGGAATAGGATCATCTAGTTTTATTTTCTCACCTAGTTCTGAATTAGGTAAGTCTCTCTCTTTGTCTTTCTGAGCAGGGATAGAAGGGCACTGACTTTTTTCTTCACTACGTACTGGTGATTTCCTTTCATTCTCCTGGGTGTATGAAAGGAAGTAGGAGTCTGCATCTTCACTTAGTACAGATTTGGACTTATGATTACTATTCATGTCCTCTTCGTGTACTCTCAGTCTGGCTTCTATAATCTTGACTTCTTTCAGCCTTTCCAGACTTTCCATTTTAGCTTCCATTTCAGCTTTTCGTAGGCGCTGCGCCTCAATGGCAGATTCCATCTCAATTTCTGCTTTCTTGACAGCAAGTTGTTCGACCAGTTCCTTTCTTTTGGCTATTAAGGTACTTGAGGACTCTGATATGTTACTGGCACTTCTGCTAGTGAAGGAAGTCCCACTTGAGATTGTGGTTCCCCCTAAGGACCTAGCATAGTCTCTCATAAAGAGCTCGTTCATTCTCTTTCTTGCCTTAACTTCATCATAGTTAGCTTCAGATGATAGTTCTCTCATGAGCTTTACTAAATCTTTAGTGACTGCAGTACACGTGTCCATGTTCCTTACAATATCCTGGGAAGGTGTCGTGGATGACCGCAGATTGACATATGCTGCCATGAGCTCTGATTCAGATTCTTCTATCGTCTCTACAATATCACTCAAGTTTCCTTTTATACTTTCTTGCTTTAGCCTTCTACGAACATCTTTAATGTATAATTTCCACTTATACATTCTGGTGAACTTTTTTCCTTTTAATGCTGCTTCCAGCATCTTTGTGGTCGGTTTTCTGATACGTTCTGAACGTCTTAGTTCGTCTGGTTGGGATATATCAGTTTGGGGCAAGACTAATGCTGCATCTGACTCTTTTACCTCAGACAGGTTCCCTTGCTTGCTCTTCACTTTCTAACTTATCTATCCTTGTATCCTCTAACAGTGGCATAGCAATACTAGACTTAGACATTTTTACTCTAAATGCTATAACACTCAATAAGAATATTAAGAAGACTTACACTTTAAATGCTATAGCAATAGGTACAGGCAATAAAAATGACTTTCACTTTAAGTGCAATAGCAATAGGTGCAGGCAGTAAAAAATGACATTCACTTTAAATACTTTAGAGTCCGTGTACTACAAGTGCCCCTTGTTTTTTTACTTACAGTCCTTTTATTCCTGAACACGAAAATGTCTCTTTCTTGTCAAGCCTATTGCAATGATAAGTAATAAAGGAAAGTTCTGACCTTATTCTGAAGAGCAGGATACTGCGATCTGTAGGTTGCTGGAACAAATATTAGTCTTAAAGGAGACTTGTCTTTTCTTGATCTGAATCTCTATGCAGACTTGCGATGCTCTGCGCTGACTTGCGATGCTCTGCGCTGACTTGCGATGCTCTGCTCTGACTTGTGATGCTCTGCGCTGACTTGCGATGCTTTGTGCTGCAGGCTTTGGGCCTAGTGGCGGGAAACTAGCTGGCTGTTTCTCCGTGGGTAGCGGTGCAGGCACTCTAGCTCTGGACTTTGGCCTCCCACCATGCGTCTCTTTCTCTCTCTAGGAATCACAGGAGGGTTGGCACTCTTTCTGTGTTTATCTTGCCTTTGCCGTTCTGCCACTTTAAGAGTCGGCTGCAGTTTGACTAAAACCACACGTTCTATGGCCTCTATGTAGCTCCGCTGCTCAAATGCGCTCTTTACTCTGCAAGTTGAGGAGCACTATTACTTTGCCCTCAAAGGGCTAAATAGTTCCACTGTGGCAGGCGCAGCACTACAAAGTGCCTTATGCGCTGTGGCATTAGAAGAATTGGATCTCTCTGACTTCAGTCTAATCAGACTGTCTGTTACTCTATAAATTCCTCTAATACCGTTCTATGGAAAGCAGTAGGTTTAAAGAGCACACCAAAGGCTTAAGATATCTTCTGTATTAACTTCAACTTTTCTCCATAGATAACAGTGACACTTTTGCAGCAGACAGTCCATGTACAACATGTGCTGAATACAGTATAACAAATGGTGGATATATTTCTCTCTCTATTGCTGTTTGCTGTTTGAGTTTGTTTGCTTGGGTTTGGTTTTGAGTTGTTAGAGTTTTTTTGGGTTTGTTTGATAGTTTGAATTCGATATAACTTTTGAAGTTTGTTAGTTTGTTTGTTTGATAGTTTGTTCGAGTTTGGTTGGTGGAACTAGAAGTGAACACATAACTAGTTCAGTATACAGCTCTAATCACATTACTAACAATAGGAACATGTATAACTGTTAATTACCTATTTTTGGCCACTTGCTTCCATAAAACTGCTCTGTGGATCTGTGTGTCTATTCAGTTCTCTTGCTCTGTAGTGGAATGAGAGGGCTGGCTAAAGCATGAGGCTTTGGAGACAAAAAATGAGTGTAAGGCTGGCTGTAATTGGCCAAGACTGTTGCTGAGTGTGAGATTGGCTGTGATTGGCCACAAACTCCTTATGGGTAATAAAGTTTAACTCTGTGCTTTCTGGTTTCAACTTTGCTGTGTCTGAGCTTACCTTACATGCATACAAATGAATCTTACAGGCATATTTTTCCTTTGCTTCTGTAAACACAATATACAATTGTTATATGACATCCAAACATGAAATCACAGTTAATAACTGCTTTTGTCTCTCACACATAAACACATGCACTGTATTGAGGTTATTAACAGGTCTAGCTGTATATGCATGTAGGTCATATTAGCAACCTAGGACAGGTTCTAGCTGGCCAGCTACAGGGGGCTGTCATTTATCCAGATTGTATACGCTCACATGTTTGACTCTATAGTCATGTGGGCTGCAGAAGTAAGAAAAAGGAGGATATGAACAACTTACAAAGGAATTGAAACTGGAGCATGCTCAGCAGATGTGGCAACAGCAGGTCTACACAATCTCAGGCTGTAGTGGGGACACAGACAAGGAGGGAGGGACAGTGAACCGCAGGAACAAACAGTTTTTTTTTTTTTTGCAGAGTACAGAAAACAAATTCAATAGTGACTGACTGAGTATGAACAGCATGCAAAAAAGCATGTACTGACAGTTTTTAATTATGTGGGTTTAATGACACTTTAATGGGGATATTATATAATTCCTTGATGTTAGATCTATGTGACTTCTCACAAAACTTCTTCTGGGGATTTCATCCTTTTGTCACACATTGGAACACACTGAACACACTGGCCTGTGTATTTGCATGCTCAGATTCAAGGCCATTTCTAAAATAAGAACACCAGCAACCACAGGAAATGTAGCTAGCGTGTTAGCCATGTGCAAAAGATAATTGCCAGAATTAAAAGCAGAGCTACGCAGCACATAAGTCATTTTCTCCCAATAAATTTGTAAATTTTACTTTTGACTGACATGAATGCTTAAACTTGCTCATTATTTAGAAAGCCCAGCACACACACAAGCAAGCAAAAACATTAATGTTCCTATTTCTTAATAATAACCAGGCAACAATGAGGAAATAACAAGATAGAAATGTTTTACTGATTTGTAACACTAAACAGCCCGTTTTGTAATTAACATCCTGCTGTCCATGTAACACATTCACTATATTACCAAAAGTTTTGGGACACCTGCTTTTACATGCTCATGATCTTTAATGGCATCCCAGTCTTAAGGCCCGTACACACGTACCGATCGTCGTCATACAAACGTTCGTCTTTTCTCCCCGGGATGTCGATGTCTGTTGAAAGTGCAAAGACAGCACAAGAATTTTGTCCGCCGACTTCAGCTGACTGCAGAAGTGATGTCATGTAATGGTTAACTTTCCCTGTGTTTTTTCTTTTCTGAGCATGCCCAGTCTTGCAAATCTGCGGTCTGTCGGCTGATTTCTGTACTGACAGGCGAACAATCGTCCGTTCTGGTGTCGGCATACAAAAATTTTAATGTTTGCAAGAAAGACTCTTGTCCGCAGAATGTGCGCAGACAGCTGTCGGAGGCACCATACTAACAAGCGTACAATCGGCAGATCTTTCGTCCGCCGACGTTTGTATGACGACGATCGGTACGTGTGTACGGGCCTTTAGTCCGTCAGGTTCAATATTGAGTTGGCCCACCCTTTGCAGCTATATCAGCTTCAACTCTTCTGAGAAGGCTGTCCACAAGGTTTAGGAATGTGTCTTTGGGATTGTTTGACCATTCTTCCAGAAGCACATTTGTGAGGTCAGTCACCAATGTGGACGATAAGGCCGGGCTGGCAGTCTCCGCTCTAATTCATCCCAAAAGTGTTCTATCAGGTTGAGGTCAGGACTCTGTGCAGACCAGTCAAGTTCCTCCAGCCAAAAACTCGCTCATCCATGCCTTTATGGACTTTGTGCACTGGAGCGCAGTCATGTTGGAACAGGAAAGGGCCATCCCCAAACTGTTCCCACAAAGTTGGGAGCATGAAATTGTCCAAAATGTATAGGTATGCTGACGCCTTAAGAGTTTCCTTCAAGAAGCTCACAAGCCCAAACCCTGAAAAAGAACCCCACACCATAATCCCCCCTCCACCAAATGATTTGGACCAGTGCACAAAGCAAAGTCCATAAAGGCACGGATGAGCTAGTTTACGGTGGTGGAACTTGACTGGCCTGCACAGAGCCCCGACCTCAACCTGATAGAACACCTTTGGGATGAATTAAAATGGAGACTGCGAGCAAAGCCTTCTTATCCACATCAGTGCCTGACCTCACAAATGCGCTTCTGGAAGAATGGTCAATTATTCCCATAGACACACTCCTAAACCTTGTGGACAGCCTTCCCAGAAAAGTTGAAGCTGGTATAGGTGCAAAGGGTGGGCCAAAGCAATTCACAGCAATGAATAAGCGAACCTGATTCATGAAACGCATCTGCTGTTTGAGGCATCTGTTCATTGTGCTGTCATGCTTTTGGAGAAATAAAGACTTTTTATCCGCTGACACTGGAGTGCTGTTAAACCATTTCCTATACAATCGCTACTTCCATGGTCCACGGACTAGACGTGCACCCAGCACAGATTGGATACTTATCTCTCACCTGGAGCGGCATCAACCCCTTTGTTATAGTCAACTCAATATTAAACCCTACAGACTAAGACTGGGATGCCATTAAAGTTCATGTGCGTGTAAAGGCAGGCGTCCCAATACTCTTGGTAATATAGTGTACGTGTCCTTGGACAGCTGATGTTTCTGTGCTGAAAATACTTCCAGCACTGTAACCAAAATGTCATGGACAGCTCTTGGCCTCTAGTCATGTTCAGAAGCAGGTAGGATGGGCTGCTGATCATGTGACCATTATGAGCCAATTACAGTGGTTGCAAAAATTGGGAACTCCATGCAACCCTCTGGGCATAAACATTTATGGTATGTAAAGGGACTTCAGAGTTGGGTGGGAAGAGGCAAAACATCTGCTGGGCAACACAACAGATATTCAATCTCTGCTGCATCAATCACCAATAACACAAGCCCAACTTGCTGATTAGACAGTGCATCTCTGTGCCAACTCTCTTGCTGCAATCATGTTCATGGAGTTATTTTGAAGCTCTGATTGGCTTAAAGTGCTGGCCCTCCATCTCCCAGTCTGGGAGTGCTCTGTAGAAAGGCCGACATCAAGTTTCATTTTTGATATTTATGGTAATTCCATCTTAACCACTTGCCGACCAGTCACGTTGACTGTACTGCGGCAAAGTGGTTAGTTATCGTCCAGCGACGTAGACCTGCGCGCACGTGCTGCCGGAGGCTCGCTCCCGCTGTATTCAGTCACAGTGGGAGTCGGGCCAGGGGAGGAGCGGCGGTGATTACCGCCGCTCTTCCCCGATCATCGGGGAATCGAGTGTGGAGATCCGCCCGCTTGTGTAAACAAAGCGGGCGGATCTCCTAAGTGACAGGCAAGGTCAGATTACAAAGTTCAGCATAGCTGAACCTGCGATCTGTCCCTGTGTCACTCAGTCACCCCCCCCCCCACACGTTAGTAAGCACCAGGCATACATTAACCCCTTGATCACCAATAAAAATGAACCCCTTCCCTGCCAGTGTCATTTTTACAGTAACAGTGCATATGTATAGCACTGATTACTGTAGTAATGTCACTGGTACCCCCAAAAGTGTAAAAAATGTCAGTCAAGGGTCCGATCTGTCCGCCGCAATATCGCAGTCCCGCAAAAAAAAAAAATCGCAGATCGCCGCCATTACTCGTTAAAAAAAAAACACCAAAAATGACAGAAATCTTGCCCTTAGTTAGTAAACGCGATAACTTTTGCGCAAACCAATCAAAATATGCTTATTGCGATTTTTTTTTTACCAAAAATATGTAGCAGAAAACAAATTGGCCTAATATGATAAAAAAAAAATAGATTTTTACATTTTGGGGGGGGGGGGGGGGAATTTCATATAAAAAAAATGTGAAAAATATTGTTATTTTTTTAAAATTGTTGCTATTTTTTTGTTTATAGCTCAAAAAGTAAATATCGCACAGGTGATCAAATACCACCAAAAGAAAGCTGTGTTTGTGGGAAAAAAAGGACGTAAATTTTGTTTGGGTACTGCGTTGAATGACCGCGCAATTGTCAGTTAAAGTCGCACAGTGCCGAATCGCAAAAAGTGGCCTGGACGTAAGACAGCAAAATCCTCCGGTGGTAAAGTGGTTTAAATACATTTTTGTAAAAAAAATGTACTTATGTGGAAAAATTAGAATTTTTTTAAATCTGACTAGAGTTCAGCTTTAAAATACACATTATATTTGCTTAAATTTGTGGCTTGATGTTTATATTTTCAGTACAACTGTCTGATCTATTGTTCGGGGCTTTTAATCCTTCGGCGCTTCTTACATAATGTTACAGGACTGGGACATTCTTCGTTTGATCTGTGCCGAAAGCTGTTCAGATGTGATACTGCTCACTCATAATGAAATACCACGAAAATCCCATTCAAGGTTAATCTCCATATCAAGGGCTCGTGAACTACAGGGAATAGAGATCAGACAGGAAGCACTTGCTACACGTTTGAGATTCACAACCTGTCTGGTCCCTTAGTTATAGACTGTTTCACTTGCAGAGCATCCATCCAAGTATGAGAGTATAGTAATAGCTATTTATGTGGATTAAAAGGGATTTTCGGATTCCACAGACCTCTTAATAAAGCTGACAATTGCTGAAGATTTTATGCTATCACCCTCCACCACTAAGCCTACCTACCCAATTTAGAATGTGTTTATTTAGATATTGGAGTTATTTTTATTGCAGCCCAAATAATCTCACACGGGGTAAAGAAAAGCTGGGGCAACCTAGTCAGGGCCAAAGGTGCCCATGGATATTAGATGACAGCCTCGTGTTTCAGTCAAATAGGTCTACTAAACAATATAATGTCTATGGAGCACCTTCAGACCATTCTGCCTGTGATTCATCAAAAGGAATTGTGATTGGACAGGTTTGAAAACCTTATCTGATTGCTGTTACATTCCAATTGATATGCTGGCTTTGAGCTTTCTGCAGAGGGTCCTTTCATCTCTCTCCACAAGCCACAGAAATGGTCACCCATTGGAAGTGCCGAGCAGAATAGAAGCTTGGGATGGGTTGGATCATAGTTGCACATCCAACTGCCCTCTAGTGCCTATAGCCATGTTAGGCTCCATTCACACCTGTGCGTATTATTTTCAGGCATTTTTTTGGGCATTTTTCAGACATTTTTTCTGGCCTTTTCCAGCGTTTTTTTTTCAGGCATTTTTTGTAGGTGTTTGGAGGCAGGCGTTGACATCTAACAAAAATGCTTGTAATCTGCCAAAAAAAAAATAAGCTCATGTACTTTTTTTAAACTACAGGCATTTTGCTTCAGGTGACAAAACGCTCATATGCGAACAGGGGCCATTGAAATGAATGGGATTTTGCTTGTTGGGCGCTTCAGAGATGAGCGTTTTACGAGCTGAAAAATGCTCAGGGGTGAACAGGGCCTTAGGGCTGTATATTATTACAATATACAGTAGAGCAATATTTAGGGAAGTATTACCTGTGCATTTGCAATCCAAATATAGGTTATCAGGTTATGCATACACACTTGTATTTATTGTCTGGTTGGGTTTTTTTTGGTCCAAACCTGTTCATATACAGCAGCTTAGAGCCTAGCAAGGGAGGCTGCTGCTAGGCTATCTCCACCCAAAATGTCTCCTGTCCTTTCCAGAAGCTCCTCTGCCTTTGAGCATGTGCAGCAGCTTCACTTAGAGATATCAAGGCACAGACAGACATTATCCTCAAAGCTCATTGGTGAATCTGGAAAAGGAGAACACAATAAGTTGGAAAACAAACTTTGTACCCCCATTTCCCCAAATGGCTGGTTAAAGTGTAACCCCAATTGCTTAAATGATAACATGGTAATATCATTTCAAAAGTCACATAGGCTTCCAATGGAACTTAAAATTGTCCCTCAGGGTTTACATCTTTATTATAAAATGCATTTTTTAGAATGTGTCTCAAGTACAAACATATGTGTCAGGAAAGAGCTCACCTGCTGGTGGCACTGTAGCTCCCAGATCCATAGGCTGCAGTTCCAGTGTCCACCAGCGGGTGTCTCCCAGCAGTCAGAAGCTGACCTCTAATGCAATCAGTCATCACCTGATGCTGGTTGTAGGAAGTGTATTTAAACCCTGTGCATGCTCCTCCTCTCTGCCTTGGTGTTGTCTCCATATGCTCCTGACCTGTGTTCCTGTGTCCCTGCATCCTGATCCTGGACTCTGATCCTGACCCTGCAGCCTGATTCCTTCCTTCCTGCTTGCTTACTCCATCTCCTGTAACCCTCTCCCTGTTCTGTCTTGTTCCCAGCTCCCTCTGCTTGATCTCCCGTGTATGACCCCGGCTCTGTTACAATTACTATTAATTTATCCTTTTTTCTGTATATATTTGGTTTGAGCAGCTGTTCGCTGTGTGTCACTATTGTTTGGTTATCTGGTTGGATTTACACAGTTGTAGTTTTCTGGAGGTGCGTTTACATTTGCGTTATTCACTTATTTTTAAATAAATTATATTCTTTACACTTTAATCATGCCTGATATTCTCTGTGTCAGTCCACTTCTGGTCACACCTGTTGCTGACAATATGTTTGCATACTCATATATTTATTGTTGTGTCTTATTGTGATTTTTGTGTTGTCTTTGTTGAATTTAACTGTATCATTGTAATATACCTTTGGGATTAATAAAGTATTCTGAATCTGAATCAGAATCTGTACCCATACCATACTGGTTGAACGATACAGTACAATGGAGGCATGTCTTTTCGAGAAAATAAATGACACAATAAAATACACAATGTTCAAGGCATAGAGATATATCCATGTTGTGTGCAGTTAAGGATGTGGTCTTCACTTGTGCTGTCCAGTGTTTTCTTTGCATAAGCCTTGAAACTATTAAACTGGGGTGGGGTGTGATTACTAGCACAATTTGGTATGCACGGGAATTTTATAGAAGGAAAAGAGGTAAATGTGGGAAGGGTGTGACACTCCAAAAGAGGGGAAAAAAAGAGAGGCATGAGAAATAATCAATGAAGAATTATTGGGATGTAAGGACTGTGAGCAGGTCACGTTAGGGAGGGTTGGGAGGGAGGAAAGAGAGAAGGAATGACTCCTGAAGTTCATTAGGAATGGGAGCTGGTACGGGGATTGCTGGAGCCTAGAGAAAGGGTCTTGTGAAGAATATGGGCTGTTGCTGCATAATGTAGCCACCCCCATATTCAGCGATAATGTGCAGGGTTTCAGTTTATTTCTACCTAGCAGGTATTCAGATAACCATTAAGTGAACTGTCAACAATTATGTATTTTATTTACTACAGATACCGTCAATTTAGGCAGCTCTTTACATTAGCTTCAAGGCTACAAACCAGAATGGGCAGAACAGAGAGCAAACCCTAAAGATATGCAGTAATGTGCCTGGGTGGGATTGACATCCCCAGCACTGTAATATAAATCTGTTAGCATATTTTATTAAGTAGCACCAGAAACTGGTACCAGCATTAACTTAATTGAAAGTCCTGTCCTTTAAATCTGTTCACTATAGAAGATTTGTGTGCCAAGAGGATTGCTCTGTTGATTTGCGGAGGGAAAGAAATGTCTGCAATGTATTGTGCCAGTTGTGTATGCACTGAGTGAAAAATACCCCAGCTTGTTTAGTTGGAATAGCAAATGAGGAACACTGGAATCAACTCAGCATAGAGCTGAAAAGGGGGTCGTGGCTTTAAAAACCTTTCCCAACCAGGCATTGGACATCAAGAAGTGCCTATTAGATAGGCGGGCCATGCATTTAGGGGTGGGGAGGTGAGATTTTGAATTTTAATAGGAGTCAGCCATCTGCAGTGTAGAAGTCTCTATTTACCAGTATAAAGTGTGGATCCATGAAAGGCAAGAAAGAGGCAAAGTAGAGAATTCCTGCTTTAACTGGACCCACAGCTTCAGAGCAGAGTAATTACATTAGCTTACAAACCTCGATAAGTGAAGATAGGGGTGTCTCTTATGCCTACATATGTTTGCTAATAGATGGCCCTTATTCCCATCTCAGAAAGTTAGGAGGTATGTAAAAAGGGTTCTGAGCGTATCATCAGGCGGTTAGTGATCATTCGTAATACAGTTGTAGGCCCTCAGGAAGTATGCTGTGAACTATGTTATGAGGGCCTGCGGCCTTGCCAGTTTGAGAAGATGTGATTGCTGAGTTCAGTTCTTCTGTTGTGATAGGTTGTTTTAGTGCAGTTTAATTTAGTGTAGTCTCCTGGGGAAGCATAGAGAGACCTGAATTTTGAAGGTAGGAGTCTAGTGGTTGGTGGGAAGAGGCAGTGTCAGAGATGTGTAGGTTATATAATTTATGGTAAAATTTGTTGAATGTGAACTTGAGCAAGAGCCCAAGATTTTGTAACTTTGATGTCAGAGGGGGAGTTAATAGGAGAAATGAAGGTTTCTGAGCAAGGTCCTCTGAGGACTCTGGCCACTATTTTTTTCTAGCTTGTTATTGAATTCATGGAAAAATCTGTTCCCTTCAATCTTTCATGCAAAAACTGTAATCCTCTGTAGGTCAAAGTGGCCAATGAGTTTTATGTGTACATCTTCCAGCTTCTGGATTTGAGAGTAAAGGGACATACACTGACATGTGTACTGTTTCCTTAGTATGGAGCCGTGTTTGATGAAGATCCCATATGCTGTACATTGTGGGAGGGTTCAAGTCGGGGTTATCAGTCTAAAAATATGTTGTGAGCTCCCTGGTCACCTCTGCCATCATCTGTTGATCTTGGAGCAGGCCCTCATTCAATTTTCAGGTTTGTCTTTGTTAGACAGGCTAAGGGAAAGGTAAATTGGGGTATGATCTGAGAGTAGAAGTGGGCCAATTTTCTACTTTGGGCAGGACTTTATGTGGGGAGAAAAATGGGTCGAATCATAAAATATGTTTCATGTGATGGTGATCAGAACGTCTTAGTCTCCGGGGTAAAGGAAGCACCATTTATTGACTAGAACAGAATAAGAACAGGTAGGGAAGTTGTGGAAGAGTGATAAAGGGATATGAGTTAAAGGGTAAAAAAGCTTGTTTGGCTGTACTTATCTTGAGGATCACAGGAGTGCAGTTCATTCTGCACTTCTGTGACCTGTTTTCAGCAGACATCGAGCTGCCTGCTGACATCACAGAGCCAGTCCAGGCTCGGGCAAGATCACGACCATATGGTTGAGATCTGCCCACATGCCTGGACAGGCACCCGGCTCAGACTCTGAGTGAGCTGCTAAAAGCCTGAGCCAGCCGCTCCCATCCCCTCCACAGCCCAGCACTTCAGTGAGTGTGGGGGGAGGGGGTCAGAGCAGAGAGTTGGTGACTGACAGTCAGCAGCTCTCTGATCAGGGAGCCCTGAGAACCGAACGATCGGTAGTGTTGATCGCTCGGTTCTCAGTGTTAGAACCAGCAGGGGACAGATGCAGAATCGGACTGATGCTGCATCCAGTTAGATATGTATGGTTCAGGAAAAAAAAAAGAAACCTCATACTTCTCTTTTATTGGTTACACAGTAGGAAGAGGAGGATATAAGTGAGGAGTCTAGAGTTAGGATCAAAGGAGGTTAAGTGGAGAGGATGAAAGGCTATTCCCTTTGAATAATAAATATAGAGTACATATTTTCCCGCAGTAAGCTACTAGGGGTTGGAGAAGCCTATGTGGGTGTCGAGTATGAGAAGGAAGGACACAAAGGTGCACCATGTGAGTCCTTTAGAGATGTGGCTAAACAGAAATTAAGACCCCATGAGGGAATCAAAAGGTAAGAAACATGGACTAAAATGGCACCATCCAATGAAAGAGAAGAAGTGGGGATCAAATAAAAATATGTATAAGCCAAATGAGAAATTGTGGGCTAACACAGCAGACCTCAGAAGGGATCCTGTGAATTATTTAAAAGAGAATGCATACCATGCAAAAAAAAACAGTGCCCCGTAAGGAGCCTGATCATCCAGGGCAGAGCCACCCTGCTTTTCAGGGGCAGGAAACCCACTACAACAGGCTCACTGATTGCCACCACATTAAATCTTCATGCAGACCCAGCCATGGGATGATCATGCATGCCAGAGCCAAGAGGGGGTCCACTTACCAATTACCAACTAAAGAGATGAGCTCATCCTGGGCTATAACAATCAGTTCCCAACTGTTAGAACATGGGACACAGTGATGTCATGTACGGTATGTCTTAATGGTTTACAGAAAAGTTTCAACGTAAAGAAGGAAAACAACTGACACTTAGATAAGTCAAGGGGGATGGAAACTACAAATTGTAACTGTAAAAGCCAGTAACCAGTCTCATTGACACATTGGTTGATGTTAGAAAGGTTGCAGCTTGAAACAAAAGGCAAATAAACACTGTCATTGAAAAAACATGCTTAGTGTTAGCGAAGAGGTGTCTGGGAGGTCTGGGTGTTAGTATCAGTGAAGGTGAAATTTACATCTGATGGGCACAGTGGTCGGGTGAGTGCAAAGTTAGGATGCAGCAGAGTCAGGTTGATCTTTGCTTTGCGCAGTGCTAGATGTGCAGGTGGGTGCCATCTTGCTTAGGCCATGTACTAAACAGGAGGCAAGTAGTGGAAGGGTTGGGAAATTCTTGCTGACACGGAGGTCTGGCTGGTACCCTGATGTTTTCTCCTCCTAGACATGCGGGTCAAAGGATGTCCATTACCATTAAACTTAAGAAAGGACCTTGGTGGTGCAGAGCTTCACTTATCAATATCCACTCCAGTCCATTCTTGGCCATACCCTCCAGGTTTACATTTCAGTAAAATCCACTTTTATCTATCCAAAGGTTTCCAAATAGAGTACAACGGGGTATAAACTTGGTAGAACTATAGGAAAACATCCCACAAGTGCCTTGAAAACCTAAGTGCAGACAAAATAATAAACATAGATGTGTCCCTTGTGCTGATGCCTCTTCCATTAGTTGAAATCCCTCCCCACCCCCTTCTAATAATCAAAGCTGTACCATTGTTTCTGTGAAGAAAACAGCCTAGAAAAGGGCCATCACTTTTTTTTCTAACATTCAGCTCCTGTTGACTTCAATGGGTTTTCAGATTCAGCACCAGAACTTGTTCACCAAACCTGCCCCAAACTAGAGCCAGGTGCATTTGAGTCATCACTACTCCATACTTCTAGGTATGAGGAAGCATGTAACTCACTCTGCTTCCTCCCATGTGATAGCCCTGGTTCTAGATGGGTGAGGGGACACAAGAATTATTCCTCTTATTCCTGGTGGCAGAACAGAATGGTTGAGGAGTGAATTAAAGATGAATATACGCAGCTGGTGGGGCTGACCAGTTAACATATTACTTTCCCCTTCAATGAATGTCTCCAATATGTCTCCAGTCATATCTATGTGGAAGAATAAAAGCTGGACTCCTGGGAACACAAAAATCTCCCCTAGCAGTGGGTCTTTCCCCCACACTGCAAAGGGTACTTGATCATTTAGGTCTAGAGTACTGGAAAAAGCACTTTTACCAATACTATCCTCCATTCGTGCAGGCCTCCTCGGTGCTGCTAGACCGGACTCCGCAGCATCATCTCTTCTATGTTCTGGTGGTTGCAGCTCCTCTGAGCCCATAGCTCTACATTGCACATGAGGGCACCAAGATACAGTCCACCAACAGAGTGGGGTGAGAGAGCAAAGGGAAGAGGATAGCGCCAGCTGCCAGGGAGAAAAGGATCAGGTAAGTGAAACTGCTTTTACGGTTCTCTTGGTATAATTGGGCATTCAACCCTTACAGTGCAGGGTCAACACCCCTCCAAGGGAGTATTGTTCCTTTTGCCAGAGGTAGGCTCTAAAGCCCAAGTCCAGGAATATGAAAAAAATCTATGCTTGAAGAAGGGCCCCCTGCATTGCAGGAGTTAAACATTTGTTATGTCTAAGGTATACTGTACAGGCTGTGGTTACTTATCTAGCTAATTCTGGCCCCCTCCTCCTCTCCCCGTAGCTCTGGTTTTTGGGCGGATCCCTGACGTCATCATGTACAATATAGTGACATAAACCCTGTATTGTATGTGAAAGAGGGTAAAGTGTGACCACCGGCAGATGCAGCTTACGGGGAAGCTGTGAGGGAGAGGTTGCTGCACTGGAAGGACCCTGTTGGAGCATGCAATAAGGTAAGTATTTACACCCTATTCCGGCAGCACTTCTAGACTTAATGAGCATTTAACCCTTGAAGTGCGGTGGGGGGGGGGGGGGCAGCTTTTTTCACAGCTTGGTGGGTCCTAACCTCTAAAACCCATTGAAGCACCTGAAGCTTTGTCAATTCTGCTTGTGGGACTGCTGGCAAACAGTAATGTGATGGAAGCAGGTGGGCAAAGGCACAATTTTTTTTTTACAATGGACTCTGTAAATATGTTGCTGCAAGTAAATGAGGTTAAGTGAGACATTTCAACTGCTTTTTTTAAAAAACAAAGTTTTTGAAGAATTCTAACTCAGAAAGGACAGCATGGAGCTAAGCGTACACAATAACACTTTAAACTAACCTCCCACTGCCCTTTCCATAAATAATTCTTGGAGCTCTTCTTTAAAGTGTAAATCTCCATTTTCAGGAATACAGGACATTGTTCTTTATTTCACATTTCTCTGCATGTCTCATGTCTCACTTACTATGAGATGTGCTTTAAAACAAATTAACCAAGTCGAGTTTCCCTGTTCAGTAAAATTGAGATTTGAACAGGTCAAACCCTTGAAGCAAACTGTTTACATTATAGCTCCCTGCTGCTTATTCTCATTACCAACTCAGCGGCACAAAGCCCCAAGCTGTTCAGTGTGCAGACGATTGAATCTTATCAGGAGAAAATGACATCACAGGTTATTTCAGGACTGCTAACATTACACATTCACATTACAGTGGAAGCGGTCAGAGTGTGTGCCTACTTATGATGTGGAACTACAAATCCCTCCATGCATAGTTGAAAACATTTAAAAAACATTTTCAGGGACACTTTGCAGCACAGCTATCAATTACCACACCCACTTCCCTAAAGCTCCGCCCACTATGCATAATTAATCTCGCCTATTTATCAGATTATAGAGTCTACTCAATATAGAGAGAACTACAGGAGATTAAAAAAGGGAATTTCAAACTTAAGGCCACAGTAGCAGAGTTGGAATAATTCTCCCATTCAGCTGCACTACTTCTGCGTAACATTTATGGGCAGCCCGATTAACAGGCGCTTCTAGGGACAATATAAATTACCTGGGACAGGCTCCTATTTCCAGGGACTGTCCCTGGAAAAAAGGGACAGTTGGCAAATATGTGCATGCCCGCCCAGTTCCT